>NC_056688.1:104062252-104686570 GCF_018350215.1 Panthera leo
GCTTTAAAGCAAAAAGGAAAGGGGCACCTGGGTAGCTCATTTGGTTAAGGGTCTGACTCTTGATTTAGGCTCAGGTCATGATCTCACCATTCATGGATTCTAGCCTCACGTCAGGCTCTGTGCTGACAGCGCAGAACCTGCTTAGGATTCTCTCTTTCTCACACTCTCTCTGCTTCTCTCTCTCTCTCTCTCTCTCTCTCTCAAAATAATTAAACTTTAAAAAATGTTTAAAAAGGGGGCACCTGGGTGGCTCAGTTGATTAAGCATCCGACTTCAGCTCGGGTCACGATCTCATGATCTGTGGGTTCGAGCCCCACGTCGGGCTCTGTGCTGACAGCTCAGAGCCTGGAACCTGCCTCGGATTCTGTGTCTCCCTCTCTCTCTGCCCCTCCCCCACTCATGCTCAGTCTCTCTCTGTCTCTCAAAAATGAATAAACATTTTTAAGAAATTTAAAAATGTTTAAAAAAAAAGAAATGAAGATCAAGGAAAGAAGGAAAACAGGAAACCCCACTGAGAACCTACTGCGTGCCTGTTGTCGGGCTTGAACAGACACAGAATCTCTGCTAATTTTCACCACGCTCCCGAGCCAGGCATTATACTCTCCCCACGTTTAAAATGACTGGGCTAGGGGCACCTATGTGGCTCAGTTGGTCAAGCATCTGACTCTTAATTTCAGCTCAGGTCATGATATCACAGTTGCGAGATCCAGCCCAACATCCAGCAGGCGTAGAGCCTGCTTGAGATTCTCTCTCTCTTCTCTCTCCACCCCTCCCCCTCTTCAAAAGAAATTTAAAATGAGTGGGCTGAAGTCTATCACTTCTCCAAGGTCATGCAGCGAGCAGGGTAAGCAGTGGGGAGGCGAGATAACATTAACCGAACTCCCAAGGAAGCCCTGAGGATAAGTACTCAGTGACTGCAGACTGTGTTTTTAACATGGCTGGGCCTGTTCCAGGCTCAAGGACACAGGAGAGTCACTTTTCCCATGACTCCTTTCCTTGTTCCAGGTCTGATGGAAGAGGAAAACCGGATGGGGGTGGTCTACTTTCACTTCCACCCCTTCTCAACAGACCCAGCAGTGGCTCCCCTCCTATTTGTGGCCTTCTTGGTGTCGTACTTAGGAAGTCTCATCGGAAACATCACCATTGGGCTCACAGTCTGGCGAGATCACTCCCTCCACACCCCAAGGTACTTCCTCTTCGCACTGGCCATGCTGGCAATTGGCTACTCCACCAACATTGCTCCCTTGACTCTGGCTGGCATCCTTTCCACGGGGCACATGCTCATCTCTCTCCTTGGCTGTGGGGCCTAGATGTGCCCCTTCATTCTTCTTGGAGGGTCTGACTGTGTCTTGCTTGCTGTCATGGCCTATGACAGGTACATGGCAATCTGCCACCCAGTGCATTACCACATCATCATGAGTTGGCGGCTCTGTGGGCAGATGACTTTAGGTTCTTTGGGCCTGGGATTCCTGTTGTCACTGCCTTTGACCGTTCTGATCTGCCACCTTCCATTCTGTGGCCGCAATGAAATCTTCTGCTTCTTCTGTGACATGCCTGCCTTCATGCGCCTGGCCTGTGTGGACACCCGCATGCACGAGGCAGCTCTCTATGCCATCAGTGTGGCCACAGTGGCTGTCCCCTTCCTCCTGATCTGCCTCTCCTATGGCTACATTGTGGCCACCATCCTGAGGATGAATTCAGCTGAGGGAAAGTGCCGGGCTTTCTCCACCTGTTCCTCCCACTTCATCGTGGTTCTCCTGCAGTTTGGATGTTGCACCCTTATCTACCTTCACCCCAGCTCCAGTTCCTCTCCAGAAGAGGGCTGGGAAGTGTCCGTTGTCTACACCCTTTTTGCACCAGTGCTAAACCCCTTGATCTATAGCATAAGGAGTCAAGAGGTGACTGATGCGGGAAGAAGACTTACGGTAAAAACGTGCTGGTTCAGGAAACCAGAAATATTCCTTCCTAGAAGAAATATTCCCCAAACCAATAGAGGCATGATCTGAAGGACAGGAAGCTCCAAAGCAAAGAGTAAGGTGTGGAGAGATGACTGTCTCCATGGCCCTCTCAGCCGGGGGATGCTCATCAGTGCACATTCTTCTCTTTTTAGGAGATTCTGGTGAGGAAGCCCTGGATTGGCCCTGACTACTTAGCCAGCCTCCTCTCTCATCATAGTGCTTAGAATAAGGACTGGACAGGAGTGTCAGTGAAGAAGAGGGTGAATAAATGGATGGACAGGGTGACAGTATGACTGGGGCTTCCCCAAACAACTATCACTCTTCCTTCCTTCCTTCTTCCTTCCTTCCTTCCTTCCTTCCTTCCTCCTTTCCTTTCCTTTTCTCTTTCTTTCTTTCTTTCTTTCTTTCTTTCTTTCTTTCGTTTGTTCTTTTCTTTATTTCTTCCTCCTTTTCTTTCTTTCTTTCTTCTTCCTTTTCTTTCTTTCTTTCTTTCTTTCTTTCTTTCTTTCTTCTTCCTCCTTTCCTTTTCTTTCTTTCTGTCTTTCTTTCTTTCTTTCTTTCTGTCTTTCTTTCTTTCTTTCTTTCTTCTTCCTTTTCTTTCTTTCTTTCCCTCACACCTAATTAACTTAACCTGATGAAGATAATCTAGGAAAGCTCTTAAGGAAATACTTCTGTAAAAGACCAACACCATACCAGATAGAATGGTGGCTTGGCTGTGAATAAAATGAGTCTGTTGTGACAGAAGCCAGGCTGTGTGAAAGTAAAACTCACGAGCATATTGAAAATGCAACCTGTTCACTCATGGACGTTACTGGACACAAATCCTTTTATGTATATTTTAAGATATGATTATTATTCAGGTAAGTTTGACTTAGAAATTAAAAACCTTCAAGAAAGCATAGTAAAACCCAATGACTTGATTTGTAGTGAAATACAGAGCTCACCACTTCCAGTCTTTGCTCTTAGGAAAACGATCTTCGGGACCACACAGCATTTGCCGCAGCGTCTCTCTGGTTTCTCTTTCTGGAGGGGTGAGATGTAGGTCAAGGTGAAGGTCAAGACCTCTTCTATCAACAGCAAAATTCACTGAGCCCCCTCATCTCATGGAAACATAGCACATTTGCCAACTGTGTCCAATGCGGTTTGCTGTTGCATGTGGGAGAACCAGATTGGATGTTGGGGTCAGCTGGATGCACTCAGTGACTCACTGGGGAATGTGAAGAGACCATCTGGAAAAAGGTGCATTGGTCATAGAAATCACTTCATGGCCTCCTTGGATGCAGTCGCTTTCTCTCCCAAACTCCCTGGAGTCTGATTCTAGAAGAAGGATCCAAAGATGACACCTGCCCACTTATCCTTCCTGAAACATGTTCCAGGTCAGTTAGGATTTCAAATGGTTGGTGACTGCTTTTCAGGAACTGTTTTGCATTTTTCTTTCTAGATTGCTTTGACAACTTCCTGACAAGTTCTCTCTGTCACACACATACACACCCCTGTAGTCTTCATTTTTTTTTAAGTTTATTTATTTATTTTGAGAGAGAGAGAGAGAGAGAGAGAGAATCCCAAGCAGTCTCCTAGCTGTCAGTGCAGAGCCCAACATGGGGCTCAAACTCAAACTCATGAACCATGAGATTATGACCTGAGCCAAAGTCGAGAGTTGGATGCTTAACAGACTGAACCACCCAGGAGCCCCGTAGGTCTTCATTTTTAGCAATGTTCATTGAATTTTCAGTTACTGATTCTTGAAATGAAAATTTTAGGTGACACATGAATGAAAATGAGAGATTACAAGATAGAACTGGCATAATACATGTTGATAGGTAACAAAAAGTGAGTGAGTTGAATTTAACTGAAGAAAAACATTGGGGCACCTGGGTGGCTCAGTCGGCTAAGTGTTTGACTTCAGCTCAGGTCACAATCTCGAAGTTCGTGGGTTCGAGCCCTGCGTTGGGCTCTGTGCTGACAGCTCAGAGCCTGGAGCCTGCTTTAGATTTTGTGTCTCCCTCTCTCTCTGCCCCTCCCCACTCACACTCTGTCTCTCTCTGTCTCTCAAAAGTAAATAAATGTTAAAAAAAATAAAAAAACAATACAGAGAGATAAGTGCTATAATTGGGGGTGGGGACAAAGCCACCACAGAGCCTGGAGCAGGGAGTAAACTTTCCCTTTGTGGAGGAGGGTGGGGGAAGGTGTGCATATCGGAACATGGCTTCATTTAAGAGATGACACCTGGCTGAGTTCTGAAAGATTCCTGGAATTTGTTTAGGTGCACAAGATATTAATCTCTACCTGGATTAATTAGAATTGTGTATCTTTTACTTGTTATTTTTTTTTAACATTTATTTATTTTTGAGAGACAGAGAGGGACAGAGCATGAGCAGGGGAAGAATTGTGTATCTTTTAAACGCTCTCAAACTTGGAGAGTAAAAATTAAGCAATAATTAGAATATAGCTCAGTCTAGTAGCAGTTAAACCAGTTTGGAATATCACGTCTCCAAACAACTCCTATTTGTGTTCATTGACCTACAGGGGATGGTCAAGTGAAAACCCAAGTTAGCCTCTTGGGGCTTTATTGAACCGACACTGGCAGGGAAATCTCCAGAAAGAAGATGAGAAGAACTGAGAGCTGAGAGAGACAACCCAGAATTCTGTCTCTGCAAGGGCTAGAGTCCTATGCTTTTCCCTTGAGAAGAGGCAGCAGGGAAGGCTTAACAGCATCTGGATGTGTGCTCCCCTCGGTGCTGGGTGGTTTTTCAGAGTCAGTCTCCACGGTTTCCAAGATTATTAAGAAGGAGATTCCACTGTGGCCTTCACTCAGCCTCAGGGAATGATGTGGTTGCCAGTCTCTCCAGGCAGAAGGTAAGGAGGGTAGATGCAAGACCAGGTTGATGAGTTGTTTGTTGTATGGTCTAGACCCTGGGAAATGGACCAATGAACCCTACTGACCTTGGGATTCCCTGATCCTGTGAGGGGCTTTCTGGGGTGAAGTTACAATTAGATGGGAACATTTGTACAATTTCCTGGAGTGAATGAAGTGACAGTGTTTATGCCAAATATTTTAACAACAAACAAGTCTTTGAACCAGTCCACCACTGAGAGTGAGAGAAGAGTCTGCCTCTCCCTTAAAATGTGACTGATTTCCTAGATTGCCTAAGAGTGGTGAGAAGTTATCCACCCTCCTTTGTAGGAGGAGTCCGTGCTTTGATGGGACACCCAGAAAATATTGTGTAATCTACTCAGTTTCCAGGTGACACAGTCAATGCCTGGTTGATAGTAGATGCTCAGTAAATCCTTGTTGATTGAGTGAATGCATGAATAGTCCTGTTAGTTACACTCTGTAAGGGAAGAAGGCAGAGGAGTATGCAAAGGTCTTTATGGAAGAGGAAAGGCTCTCTCTATGGATGTTTGCCAAGTCTTTGGAAGCAGTACTGTTGCCAAGAGACTCATCAAAGAAGATGCAACATTATTAAGAGTTTGTATTTCCTGGGTGAGAAGAGAGTTGGAATTCTCTGATCCAACCTTCAAGTAGCAAGGCATTAGGCAGCAGCAAAGGCAGAAGAAAGCAGACAATGAAAGAGAACATTTAACTATGACCAAGCCCACAGGATTGTCATCTTTGTACCACTGAGGGGACCCCAGAGGAGGAGCAAGTTTGGGAGTGAAGAGTGGAGAGATTTCTCATTCACTCGTCAACACCTTGGATGAAGACACAAAAGGCAAGAATAATTGTTTTGTTTGTATAATAGATTTATCACGCTCCGTAGGCTCCTAAAAATAGAGTGCCTTGTGATCAAACCCTAGTTACAGCAAGATCAAAATCAACTTGCACAGTACAGAAGACAAGAGAGAAATAGAGATGGAGTTACTAGAGTTGAGGAATGATAAGCAGTTGAATATAAAACTTAGTTTTGGGCTTCCTAGCAGCTAAGACGAAAAGAGAAGCATGAATTATGTAACTTTAATAGTCAAGTAGGATGACATATATTTTATTAAGAGAGAAATGTGTGTGTCTGGCCAGGGGTCTGGGGAATGGGTTGTGAATTCAGGTGAGTCTAAGGAATGAAAATGAGAATTCCTTATCCAAGGAGTGTTGAACATCCCTTCTGTAATCAAGGTGATTGCGTATTGTAGTGGAATTCACTCTAGTTTTTAAGACATTCCACACAGAGAACCGTTTACTTTTAAACTTCTCTGAAAACCTATTGGTGTTCCGAAGAAAACTTTGAGGGATACTGGAGGTAGTATGCTTAAGAGATGTGGTCTCCAGGAGCTATGTCTATTGCCCAGTTAGTTATAGCTTTGTGAAAACATGTTCATTAAGTTTGTAGATGACAGTGGGAGCAAAATTGATTACTCACTGGAGTAAAGACTTGAAATTCTCCATAAGATCTTGGTGGACTAGAATGATGAGCTAAATCTAAGGGGTTGGCTTTAAGAAGAGATGAGGATAAAGGAAAAAAGAGAGGGGAAGGAAAGGAGGAAAAGAAAGGAAAAGAAAGGAGGAAAGGAAAAGAAAGAAGGGAGGAAGGAAAGAAGGAAGGGAGGGAGGTTCACAACAATAAACCCAGCCCGTATCTAGATGTTAATCCTGGTTCCAACAATGACTGTTTGTATAACTAGGGGTGTGCTAGGGAACTTCTGTTTCCTTGCCTCTCAAACGAGAATTCTAAAAATCAATGAAACTTTTATAATTGGAAAAATAAACACACATTTTTGGAAGGAAATTTGAAAAGTGGAGAAAAGCATGAAGAAAACAGTAATCACCCATTTTTCTCAAAAACACTAAGAGTTTACTGTCCTCCTTTATATTGGTTGCACAATTTGTTCATGCGATGCATAGTCTTGCCTCTTTGTTTTCTTCATTTAATGTTATAAGCGTCTTCTCATCTTATTAAACCTCTTCATTATAACAATTTCAATGGCAATGTAATAGTTCATCATATGAATATATGTCAAGGGACTCGAACATTACTTTTGTAAGTGTTGATTTATTTTTGAGAGAGAGAGAGAGCATGAGTGGGGGAGCGGCAGAAAGAGAGGGAGACAGGATCCGAAGCAGGCTCTGTGCAGACAGCAGTGAGCCTGATGTGGGGCTCAAACACATGAACTGCTAGATCATGACCTGAGCTGAAGTCAGATGTTCAACCAACTGAACCACCCAGGTGCCCCAAAACATTACTTTTTGTTAAGCATTTGTTTTGTCTCCTTATAAAAAATTATTAAGGCACACTGCACACACCTTTGTGCGTTTGGCTCCATATTCCAAGCTATTTCCTTAGGGTAGATCCTTTAATGTTGAGAGTACTGATTCAGTGCATAGGACATCTTTTTTTTTTTTTTTTATGTTTATTTATTTATTTTGAAAAAGACTGTGCAAGCAACACTGGGGGTGGTACAAAGAGAGAGGGAGACAGAGAATCCCAAGCAGGCTCTGCACTGTCAGCACAGAGTCCGAAATGGGGCTCAATCCCATGAACCATGAGATCATGATCTGAACCGAAATCAAGAGTCAGACGCTCAACCGACTGAGCCACACAGGCACCTCCAATGCATGTGACATCTTAAATTACTTCTTGAAAACACTGATTATCTCTCCAGAAAGGATACACCTCTTTAGTATCAAAGTGCTAAAATGAAGATTCCTATTTCTACTTCAAAAGTACTAAGTATCAGTCACCAGCATTGATAGAGCCTCAGTAAATCTCCAGGGTTCATGTCAATACAGCATTACATAGTGCCTGACACTGTACTAGGTCCTGGGCATTAGTAAAAAATGGGACCCAATTGTCCCTTGCCCCCTTGGGGCTTAGAGTCCAAGGAGGGGACGGAAATATACATGTGAACACAGAGGCAAACACATCATGCAGGGAATGGTGAGATCCCTGGTTATAGATAGTAGTTCTTTTTCTTATAACTATTTGTCCCATTAGTGTTTAATTCACAGAGATCAAATATTTCGGGTAGAGGATGTGCTGTCCATTCTCACTCTGCATAGAGAGAAAGGCAGGCAAGCGTGTGCTCTTTTTTTTTTTTAATGTTTTTTTAAACATTTATTTATTTTTGAGACGGAAAGAGAGCACGAGCGGGGGAGGGACAGAGATAGAGAGGGAGACACAGAACCCGAAGCAGGCTCCAGGGTCTGAGCTGTCAGCACAGAGCCCGACGCCGGGCTCTAACTCACAGACCACGAGATCAGGACCTGAGCCGAAGTCGGATGCTCCACTGACTGAGCCACCCAGGTGCCCCAGGCATGTGCTCTTAATGTTGTTCCGGAAAAGGAATTAGCATTTTCAAGGAATAAAACTCTCAGAAAGTTCCAGATGAAAAATTTCCTACCATGATTCCAGCTATCTTCTAGCCCTCCTACCGGACATGAGGCTGTGCCAAACAGATGACCCATGCAGGGGCAGATGCATTTAGGAAAGGAAAACACTTTACTTCCAAAGCATGCAGGGAGTCAGACTTTAAAAAGACTGGCTTGTAAGACACAAAAACCCACCAAATACTCAAAGGGTAAAACTGTAAGTCAGCAAGAATATAAGGTTGTATTATTCTGTGTATGGTGGAAAACAACATTCTTACATGATTATTATATTTTCAAAGATCATGACACATCTTCAGACGTCAGCATAGCAAAAATAAACAAAAAATACATTCTTTTGGGCATCCATAAACCAGTCAGGCTGATCTGTTTTGGTTTAACTCGGGGTGCAAAGTGGTCCCCCCTTCTTACTGTGGCATTGTGAGTTGCTTAATCATTGGAAGAAAGGCAAACTGTCAGTTTTATGTTTCTGCAGGAGATGTAATATGGGTTGTGTGTGTGTTTGTGTGTGTGTGTGTGTGTGTGTGTGTGTGTGTGTGTGTTGTTGGGGGAGGGGAGGATAAATACCCTACTGCTCTTTATGCTACTTTTCATTCTCCTGTCAGTAGCTTTCATCAGCCAAACCCAGCCAGAAACCACAGGGGGAGGGTGACTGACTAATGCAGTCCTTAGTGACTAGCCTCCCATGGGGTACAGCAGGGTGGAGAGTCGATCTGGGGAGCAGACCTAGAATAGCCAGGAAAACCTTCCTTTTGCAAATCACTAAGAGGAAGAGTAATCTCTAAAATGATGGAAATGGAAAAGCAGAAAAGTGGAAAAAAGATGGAAAAGTGTGTAGAGAGGTAGGAAGGGAGTCTGGGCAGAATAGCATTACAGAGGCTATGGGTGGGGAATTTCAAGGAGTAGGGAGTAGCTGGCAGCTTCAAGTCCAAAGTAGTTGTTGGATTCAATGACTTGGAAGTCATTGGTGAACTTCATTAGAGTGGTTTCAGGGAGTAAGAGGGAAACTGGGTTGCCTGGGCTAAAGAGTAGGAAATAGTCATGATGGCAAGGAGCTAGGGAACCATTAGAGGGTGATGTCAGATGGAGGGAATGTGTTATGGATGTGTTATAGATCCTATGTTATAGGTCCAGCACTAGTGACAATTGCTTCCAAGTAGCTTCTGTAATTTTTTTTCTGGGAGGCTGGGTTGTCCACTGCTAGTGAGGAAGGAGGTAGCAGAAGAGGAGACTTGAAGAGACCAGGGAAATTTGCACTAGTTTTGGAGGGGACCAGAAGGAGGAGCTCTTTAGAGGATGGGGGTCAGTACTGGGGTTGATAATGCCCCTTTGTTGTGGCCCCACTCAGCAGGATTTTGTAATCTTTAGTCGTGGTCAACCTGGAATAGTTATGTTGGATATTACAGAAGGTAACAACAAGGTTGACAAAAGGTCAAGGAGCCATGGATGGGGATAATATTGGCAAAAGACTAATGGAAGGTATGAACCATAGGTCTTGGTTGGGTGAGGAAGGGAGTAAAGCCCAAAGGAGGCTTATTTGGGGGAACTGGAGGCATCAAAGTGGTCTTGAAGAGGGAGAAGAAGAGAAGTGTTCCTGATTATTGCTCACACTCATGGAGAGTTCACTAGGGGCCAGACACATTTACTTCTCACAACAATCCTAAGAGTTCTGTCCTATTGTCATCTTTATAGATATAGAAATTGAAGCAGAAAGCTTCATCAAGTTGCTCTAGGTCATACTCCTGGTCAATGGCAGATCAGGGATTAGAACCTAGATGGTCCAAACCCAGAGGCTGCACTGTTGAGAACCAGGCAAGGGATGAGGGCACAGAGGAATTTGTGGTCTGAGTATGGTACTGTGTGATTTAAGATTTCAGTGCTGACTTGAACAGATACTTACACACCTATGTTTACGGCAGCATTGTTCACAATAGACAAAAGGTAGAAACAATCCAAGTGTCTGTGAACAGATGAATGGATGAGCAAAATGTGGTATTTACACACAATGGAATACTATTCAGCGGTAAAAAATAAAGGAAATTTGACATGTGCGACCACATGGCTGGACCTTGAAAGCATTATGCTGAGTGAAATAATCCAGACACAGAGGACAAATACCATATGATTCCACTTGTATGAGGTTCCTAGAATGGACAAACTCACAGAGACAGAAATCAGGGTAGAAATGACTGGAGTTTGGGAGGATTACATATGGAGAGTTATTGTTTAGTGGGTACAGAGTTTTTGTTGGGATGATTTAAAAAAGTTTGGTTATGGATAGAGGCGATGTTTACCCAACATGGTGGATGTATTTAATGCCCCTGAATCATATACTTACACGAGGCGAAACTTAGAAATATTATGCATGTATATTTTACCACAATTAAAAAAAAAATTTCTGTGGTGAACTACTTCTGGGTGATTACAACAAGAAGTCTGATTTAAAAGCAAGTTGATGAGTTTAGGCAGGAGGTAAAGACCGTTGGGGTTGAGGAGATCAAGGAAGGGAGAGGCCAAGGATTGAATGGGTCATCCCGCAGGAGCTCTGCGTCCTGCCTTAATTCTCTCCTCAGGGGGGCAGCACCGTGCCATCCGCAGGCCCAGCTTGTTGACTACATGGAGGGTACAAATCAGACTGGGATGATTCACTTCCACTTCCGCCCCTTCTCCAAACTCCCCGAGGTGCAGATGCTGATTTTCGTGGCCTTCCTCGTCATGTACCTGGTCAGCATCGGCGGCAACGGCTCCATTTCTCTCATCATCTGGAGCAACCATTCTTTGCACACCCCCATGTACTTCTTCCTGGCCAGCTTGGCAGCTCTGGAGATCTGCTACTCTTCCACCATTGCCCCTCTGACTCTGGCCAGCGTCCTGTCCGCAGAGAGAGCCCTCATCTCCCTGCCTGGCTGTGGTGCCCAGATGTTCTTCTTCATCTTCCTGGGCAGCGCCGACTGCATTCTACTAGCTGTCATGGCCTATGACAGGTTTGTGGCCATCTGCCACCCTTTGCGTTACACCCTCATGATGAGCTGGCGGTTGTGCGTCCAGCTGGCCCTGGGGTCTCTGGCGCTGGGGTTCATCTTGGCCACGCAGCTGACTGTGCTCATCTTCCGCCTCCCCTTCTGCCGCAGCCAAGAAATCAGCCTGTTCTACTGCGATGTCCTCCCTGTCATGAGACTGGCCTGTGCAGATACGTGGGTCCATGAGGCCACCCTGTTGGTGGTCAGCCTCACCGTCCTCACCATCCCCTTCCTGCTTATCGCCCTCTCCTACATTTTCATCATGGCCGCCATCCTGAAGATCCGCTCGGCAGAGGGGAGGCACAAGGCCTTCTCCACCTGCTCCTCCCACCTGACTGTGGTCCTGCTCCAGTATGGATGTGGAAGCCTCATCTACTTGTGCCCCAGCTCCAGGTACTCTCCAGAGAGAGGCCAGGTAGTGTCTGTGGTTTACACCTTCATCACCCCTGTGCTGAACCCCTTGATCTACAGCATGAGAAACAGAGAGCTTACGGATGCTTTGAAGAGAACAATGATGAGGTTCCTGTTGTCCTGAGCACAGCGAACGCTCTGGATGTTCCTCTACAACGCTGCTGGGAAGACACAAATGAGTATGCCTTCTGAAAGACAAGGAGATGGGGGCCAAGAGGTCACCGGTTTTATGCTGTTCCTTCTTCCCGGTTATACTATTTTTGAAAAGTCATTTTTCTTTCCTCGGCCTCAGATCCTTCATCTCTAAAATGGGGATTAAAATGTCCCACCCGACTTAAATTCTGGGGTGGTTTTGTATGTAATGAGATACATGACGTGAAACTACTTAGTGGCTTTTAAAGGGAGATACGGCAGGAATGTCGTTCTTACTTATCGTCACCATTACACGTAAAGTCGGTGTCCAGTTCTCGGGCTCTTTGCAGACCCACAGGTTGCTCCTGTGGGCGGGGGTGGCGGGGGTAGAGCCAAGAAAAGGATGCACATCCGCCTGGGAACATCGGAGCCACTTTCTCCTTATGCCAGCAGTGCAAATGCTCAGTTTGTGCCTTGTTGAATTGTCTTTCATCCTCAGTTCTCTTCCAGGGAAAGGTGACGGGGAAAGCGCTGGAGTTTAAAAGCTCTATTTTCTTACTTTTACACCCAGAGCGAATCTGTCTCCATCTCAGTCTCTGACTCTGTATTAGCTCTCAGTCTGCATCTAACTCACTCTCCCCATGCCCACAGGGGCTCCTCCCGCTGTGGGTTTCAGACAACACACATACACACACTCACACTCCCATATCGCACATTTCTATCTGTCCCTGGCTTCTATGGTCTGAATATTTGTGTTCCCCGCCCCCCACACCCAGCCCCAACACCACCCACCTCATGAACAAGATTATACTTTTATAAAAGAAACCCCACAGAGCTCCCTGGCCTGTTCCACCATGTGAGGTTATAAGAAATCTGTGACCGGGAGGAGGATCCTCACCCAACATTGACCTCAGGCTTCCAGCCTGCAGAACTCTGAGAAAGAAATTTCTGTTGTTTATAAAGCCACCCAGTCTGTGGTACTTCGTTAAGGATGGATGAAGGCAGTAAGTATACACAATATGCACGTGAGCAAGCGGGGGAGGGGCACAGAGAAAGACTCTTAAGCAGGTTTCACGCTCAGTGCAGAGCCCAGTTTGGGGCTCGATCCCATGACCCTGGGATCATGACCTGAGCCAAAATCAAGAGTTGGACCCTCACCTGACTGAGCCATCCCGGTGCCCCAGAAAGATTGCTTTTTTAATTGAGCCTCTCTGGGTAGCAGGGGGTAATGGATTCAGGTAGAGCAAAGCTAGTTCTGTGAAGACAAACACTGGCGGGACACAATGAGGGGAAGGGCCCCGAAAGCGGCTGTGAACAGGAGGGTGATTGTTTCAGGACGATCCGCCTCAGGGTAATGGCGTCAGAACATAGATGGTTTACTGTCTTTTTATAGGGTGAGGGAAGCTCATTTATTCCTCTCCTTGTTGAATAGCGAGTGATTTATTGGGGTGCCTGGCTGGCTCAGTCGGTGGAGCGGTGCAACTCTTGATCTCTGGGTCATCAGTTCAAGCCCCCCGTTGGGTGTGGAGCCTGCCAAAAAAAAAAAAAAAAATAGTGAGTGATTTATTCATTCAACAACATTTAAGAAGGCAGTGAACAACTATTTATTGAACTCTACTGTGTACCTACCTGTGCAAAGTGGCTTTGAAGAGCACAAACCAGGGCCGTCTGGGTGGCTCAGTCAGTTGAGCCACCGACTCTTGGTTTCAGCTCAGGTCATGATCTCACGGTTTGTGGGACTGAGCCCTGCATCGGACTCCAAGCTGACAGCATGGAGCCTGCTTGAGATTCTCTCACTGCCCTCCCACCCCGCCCTCAAAATAAATAAACTTAAGGAACCACCCCGCCCTCAAAATAAATAAACTTAAGGAAAAAAAAAAAAAGAACACAAACCATGATAGCCCAAGAGCAAGTGATACAATGCTATGAGCTTCCAGAGGAGGGACAGCGAAGGGAATCAAGACAAGTTTGACGAGGGAGGTGGCATTTGACCTGCACCATGCAGGTATCCAGATCTGTGCAAAGAGGAGCAGGGAGGGCATTTCTGAAGGGGGGAATGGTAAGGACAGAAGAACAGAGAACGAACTCTTTGTGCCTCTGTTTCCTTATCTGGAAAGGCATAAACACTCTGCTACATTTTTTCTTTTTTTCCTGAAAATGTATCACAGGCTTAAAAGGCAGAAACCATGACCCCAAATTTATCTTACAAGGAACTGAAATGTTCCCGTCTTCCTTTGAAGACAAGAACCTGAAAGGACCTTGTTTGGTTCACTTACAGACACTTGCTGTCCCTCCTGCTGTGTTCTACCACAATATTCTACAAGGTCAGTGTTACTTGCAGGACACTAGTCTTGTTGAATCATAGGTGTTTGGGAGAAATAAACTTTATGTGGTCAAGGAAGCATGAAGACTACTGTACCAATCAAACCCCAACCCATTACCGCAGGTTCGCTCTGTGCCTATAATGTGCAAACATGCCGCCATGATTCTAAGATGAGGATATGTTTCTCTATGTTTTCTGAGCTCTGTCACCACGAAAGTCTTCTGTTCCTTGGGGTATCTTATGAAACCTCTTATCCTGTTGAACCTACTTTGGAAGAAGCTGGCTTAGCTGTTGCTGACTCAGTACCAAGAGGGTTTTTTCACTAGCGACAGAAATACTCCAGGCACTTTTCAATTCCCCATGCTTCTTGCGGGAACAAGCGTAGTTGCCCTGGGTTAGTGGGCTTCTTTTCAAGTGATTGCAGAAGGGAATTAATGTTTACCATATATTAGCCCATATATCGTCACAAAACCCATGAGACTGGTGTTATTTTTATCTCTGCTTACAGATAAGGAAACTGACACATGGGGAATTTAAGTCACGTGTTCAAGGTCACACAGTCGGAACGGGCAGAATGTGGGATATGATGGGGATGGTGCTGCTATCTCAGCATGTTATCACTGTACTATGGGAGTTTGGGGGAGATCCCTTCATTTTTCTGTACTTAATTTCATAATAAACGAGGGGAATAATACCTACTCTACTACCCTGAATTATTGTGAGATCTTGGGGGTGGGGTGGAGAAAAACTCTAAAAGTACGATGAAAGATTCAGCATGGTTAGTCTAATATCCAAATGGAGGGGCACCTGGCTGGCTCAGTCGGTATAGCATGGAGCCTGCTTAAAAAAAAATAACATCCGAACGGAGAAACATGCTAGATGGCTTATTTATTTATTTATTTTAGTTATAAACATTTTACTTTATTATTTATTTAATTTAACGTTTATTTATTTTTGAGACACAGAAAGAGAGAGAGAGAGACAGAGTGCGAGCAGGGGAGGGGCAGGGAGAAAGGGAGACACAGAATCCGAAGCGGGCGCCAGGCTCCAAGCCATCAGCACAGAGCCCAACATGGGGCTCAACGCAGGGCTCGAACTCACGAGCCGTGAGATCATGACCTGAGCCAGAGTCGGCTGCTTAACCGAGTGAGCCACCCAGGTGCCCCTAAACGGGCCTTCTGCAGCTCAAAATAACAGCAGGCCTCTGTGGAGGAGGCGTCTTTCACCAACCTCTTCTTAGTAGCACTTTGGGCTTTAGGGCTCCGGGGACTGAAGACTTCGTATAAACAGGAAAGCAAGTTTATAAGGTTCAAATAGTTTATATTGTCAAATTAGAGGCATAGGTGTATGGCACAGGGAGGTTGGTGCTAGGAAAACATCTGAACGATGTGCTAGACGACATCTTTGTGAAATAAAAAAACCATGTTATTTTAAACCCTCAATTCAGTGACACAGAACTCATTCTCCAGAACACGTGGAGTTGTGGTTGGACTTTTAAGAGGTAGGATTCAGGAAGCATCTTCCTTCTTCCTCAGAGAGAAGAGAGGGGGATCCCCAGGGAGCCTGTGTGTTAGTAGCCAACTATTCTTTGGTTTGTTCTCCAAATATTTGTATTCTACCTACTTCGTAGTAGCCCTGGGGGGTGAATAACATTGATTTGTTGCTCTTAAGCTCATGGGCTAGCCAGGGACACAGATGGATAAGCAGCTAGGTACAAGACAAGACAGGACGTGCTTTATTGTTTTATTTATTTAAGTTTATTTGAGAGAGAGTGTGCATGTGCGAGTGGGGGAAGGGCAGAGAGAGAGAGAGAGAGACGGGGGGTGGGGGAGAGAGAGAGAGAGAGAGAGAGAGAGAGAGAATCACAAGCAGGCTCCAGACTGCCAGTGCAGAACCTGTTGTGGGGCTTGAACTCACAAACCACAAGATCATGACCTGAGCCGAAGTCGGACGCTTAACAACGGAGCCAGGGTGTGCTTTAAAAAGAGGTCTGAACAAGTTGTGCAGAGGTGGGCAGAGGGGCCAAGGGGCCACGTGAGGTTTGGGTTTTGAAGGAGGAGCACGGATCTGTTAGGCGTGAAAAGGATTAAGGGCCTATTAGGCAGAGGTAGGTGGGAAATCCTTGGTGCATCTGGCTCAGAGAGGAGGTGGGCATTGGGTGAGGCTAATGAGGGGCTGTGCGTGTCATGGAGGGCATGGGGCCCGGGGCCAGATTGGGCAAAGGCCTGAATACCATTCCAAGAAGAGTCTGTACTCCCTACTCGTTGTAATGAGAAGCTACTGATGAGTTTCCATCAGAAGAAAGACGTAATGGAGGCACATTATAAGAAGATTCGCTTACTAAATTTGGTAAACCTTAACCGAACGCCTGATACATTTGTGGCCCTGTGCCTGGGTCTGGGTCCACATCAGTGAAGACAAAAGACAAGGCTGCTGTCCTCAGAGCTTACAGAAGGCGTGCGAGGCAGACCAGTGGCCAGGTAATTCATAGCGTGGTAGGGGCTACGATAAAGCACAGGGTGTCACCAGAGCCATGTTTGAGGGACACTTAACTCCATCCTGGAGGGGGAAACTTTTACTCTGAGGCCTGGAGAATGTACCAGCGGTGTCCCGGACGAGCATGGGGGAGAAGAGAGCTCTGAGAAAGTGACGCAGCCTAACCCTGGCATTGATTTGGGATTTGAACTATGTACTAGGCAGCCATTGAGAGGACTGCCAGTCTTCATTCTACCGTGTCATTCCCCTCACCGTGAGCGTGGGCTGCACCCAGTGAGTAACTTCCAATGAACAGATACAGCCTAAATGACGTCACAGCTGAGATTGGGTTCAAAAGTGCTTTGGCTTCCATCTCTCCCTCTGGCCTGCCTGTTCTGATGGAAACCAGCTGCCATGTCGTGAGCTGCCCTATGGAGAGGCGTCACCTGTCGTGCAGTGGGCTCTGGAGGTCCAGAAGGGGTAAGGCCCACTCCCTTCCTCCGATGGGAACGAAGCAGGCTCGGAGGGAGGAGAGAGAAGGAAGCGGAGTTGCCAAACGCCAGGAGCCTTTGGTGGGTCTGTAGAGGTGAAACTGAGTGTCGGCTGGTTTTACACATAGCCAAAATGCAAACACTTGAGTGGACTTGGGCTCTGTTTGTTTAACGGGGAAACAGCGACACCAAAACACAGCAGATGGGAAACGAAGTTCCACCGTGGGGCAGAAGAATAAAAATACATCAGTTGGGGCTCCGACTAAGCCTGGAACCTCAAGTCCCCGTCCACACCTACGTGGAGACCCTAGAGTCCACTTGGGCTCAACGTCAAGAGTCTTTTTCACCAGCCCCTGGACTCCCCTTGCCCAGGTACCATATTCCAGTTACTTGACTTTTTCATTTCACTTTTTTTTTAAATTTTTTAACATTTATTGATTTTTGAGAGAGAGAGAGACAGAGCACAAGTTGGGGAAGGGAGAGAGAGAGGGAGACACAGAATCCGAAGCAGGCTCTGTGCTCTGAGCTGTCAGCACAGAGCCTGATGTGGGGCTCGAACTCACGGAGTGCGAGATCATGACCTGAGCCGAAGTCCAACAGTTAACAGACTGAGCCACCCAGGTGCCCCAACTTTTTCATTTCTTGTATACAACTAGCAGGTGGAATCCAAACTTCTGCCTGTCAGGGAAGAGCAAATATTAATATGCTACCAGAAAATAAACAAAATGGGGTTCATGCCTAACAAAAGTTTTAAAGAAAGCTTGATGCCTCTAAGTACCTTCCTGCAGTTGAGAGGGCTCTTTGCCCTATTTTCAATATTTTTAAAAAGTTTAAGGGAAATGATACAGTCATTTCTGTTATGGCTCCCTAGGCTAACCAAAAGGTTATTGTATTTTTTCTTGGAATCATCTCATAGGAAATCAAATTTCTTTTTGGTTTCCAAGTTTTATTGAGATATAACTAACACGTGACATGGTATTAGTTTAAGGTTACAGCATAATGACTTGAGATATATAGAGACAGCAAGAACGATCACCACGGTAAGTTTAGTTAACATCTATCACCTCACATAGTTACAATTTTTTTTTTTTGTGATGAGAAGTTTTAAGTCTATCATCTTAGTGACTTTCAAATGCACAGTACATTCTTGTTAACTCTAGTCACCATGTTCTACATTACACCCCCAGGACTTATAACTGGAAGTGTGTATCTTTTGACCTCCTTCACCATGTTGCTCCCCACCCCCTACCCCCCCACCTCTGGCAACCACCACTCTGTTCTCTGCGTCTGAGTTTGAGGAATCCAAATTTCTGATTCCCCAGTAAATATATTTTGTGAAGGATATGAAATCTTTTAAAACAAGAGATCCATCAATGAAAACAAAGCCTATAGGATACTCTTGATCTTGGAAAGGTTGGGAACCATAAGTTTTGATCAACCTCCTTATTTCACAGATGAGAAAACAGGTTGTGTGGTGTTAAGTGTTAAGTTTTGTGGCAGAAACTCTGCCTACAACTCGGGCCTCCCGGCTACATATATCAGCAATCATTCTCCAGCCCCACAGCAACTCTCCCTTCATGAAAAGCCCATCTTGTGAAGGACAGATTACATTTCTTAATGTTTGGGCAAAGGCAAGGAACAATAAAGAGTGGTGGAAATTATAGGGAGGGAAATTTTTGTTTTGTAGAGCAAAAAGAAAAAAATTTTTTTTTTTTTTTTTTTTTTTTAAAACAGTTGGAACTGTTCAATCGGGAAAGATGCTTTCTTGAGAGTGTCTGGAAAAATTGTGAAACAGTTAAAATGGAAAAAAAAAGATTACTGGGTGTCAGATGGTGTGGTAGGCCTTTCTGGATTATCTGCATTTATTTATATATGTTTATTTATTTTGAGAGATAGAGCACAAGTGGGGGAAGGGCAGAGAGAGAAGGGGAGAGGATCTGAAGTGGGCTCTGTGCTGACAGTAGAGAGCCCAATGAGGGGGGGGAAATATGGAAGCTTCATGAATTTGTGTGTCATCCTTGTGCAGGGGCCATGCTAATCTTCTCTATATCGTATATCTATATTTTAGTATATGTGCTGCCCAAAGGAGCACTGGGTTATCTGTTTTTATTAATGGTCTGTGCCTCCTATGGTCCTGTAACTACTTTACAATTCTGTAGATGGTAGAAAACTGCTAGTAATGCAATTAGTTCTTTTCCACGGAGATGCAAACAAAATCTGATTGAGGTGCCATTGATTTCCTCCCACCCCCGGAAGTCGGTTTTGCATTTAACATATTCATTTCAGCATTGCTGATGGCCTGTGTAAGTGTCTGTTTTTTGGGTCCTTCTGTAAACAGGTTTTTCACACTTTACTCGTTCCCTCATTAATTAATGAGTCAAATAAAATCTTTGATGTGTGTTCACTTTATAGTTGTCTGAGAGTCATGATTTTTTTCTTTTTGAAAACAATTCTCTTTAACCAGGAGGTCTTGGATGTTCCATCCCTGGATGTGTTCAGGCAGGTGGTGTGGCCATCCTTGATCCTTATACCAGACTCCTATGGCTCTTTCCAGACTTTAATGTAAAGAGTCGTTCACATCTCTGTCTCCCTCAGGAGACTCTCTTTTTCTGAGGAGGGGGACCCAGCTAATGTATGCGCACTAACAAAAATTTGTTAAGGGAAGGGGAGATACGGTGTGCGATTTACTCACCTTTTCCATTTAGGACCACCAGGGGGAGCAGAAGCCTTCCTTTACTAACTTCGGGAACCCACCTAGGGAGCGTCCGGGGTGGAAGGAAGTGTAGCCCAAAGGAGGATCAGGGACGAGAATGAGTTCATCCAGCCCGACCGCTTACGACCGTATCTTTATGGGAGGAGATGAAGTCAGCCTGGAGCACGCACTAAGATCGCAGAGGAGGGCAAAGTTCTGTTAGAATTACGAAAATATTTACAGCCTTTTAACCTGAATACACAGAGCACATTCTTGTCGTGACTTGAGCATTCAGTCTTCGGACTGCCACTCCCACTTACTGAGCGCCGCCCTCTGCTGGATAGGTCGGTGGTTCCCAAGGAGGAAGATGAACGGGGAAGAGGGAAGAAAGGGAGGGAAGGGGCGGCGCAAAGACCCCGCCCACCTTTTCGGTAGACCCATCCCACCTGGCAGTCCACACCTCGTAGGAACGAAGACGGCTTCAGCTTGACAAACAGTTCGTGACACTGACATCTCGATCTTACCACCCCGGTTCTGTGCGTTGCGAACCAGACCCCTCCGGAAACGGAGTCCCCTAGAGAAACCGCGACCCCCAGAGTTGTACAGATTATTAGCGGCAGGTGCTGCCTCCAACGTTGGACTGCTTCCATTTCTCGGAGGGGTCGCGATTGCGACCAGCGTCAAATCCAGAGTCTTCGCCGCCGCCCCGCCGCACCCCCGGTTATTTCCTCCAGGAAAGAACACGCGCCCCCAGCGGTATCCCGCAGTCCCCCGGACGGTCAGCTCCGTCCCTTGGGGCGCCCTTCCTCGGTTGCGGGGGGGGGGGGCGGAGAGGGACGCCTGGCTCTCCCTCCCACCTGCTAGGCGCACAGCGTTCTCGGTCCCCGGGACAGTGTGCGGCCGGGCCCGACACAGCCCGGTGCAGGCCGCGAGCGGCCGTCGGGGGAAAAGGAGGGGTTCTCCCTCGGGCCCGCCCTTTTCCCTGGACTCCCCCGCCCTCCCCCCGGCGCCGGAGCCGGAGCCGCCCAAGCGGAGGGCCCTTTAAGGAGGAGCGCGGGGCGCGGCGCAGGTGAGGGGCGGGCCCGCCGGGCGGATCTGCGCTGCGCGCCGGCGCCGGCCCGGGAGCCGGATTTGGAGAGCGCGGCGCCGGCGGGGCCGCAGGGGGCGGCGCGGCGGAGCCTCCCGTGGCCTCGGACGCTCCTCCTAGCCCGCGGCCGCCGCCCGCCTCCGCCTGCCCCTCCAGCTCCTTCGCCCCGACCCGGCCGGCCGGCCGCCCGCCACTTCCGGCCGCTCACCTGGGACGCGCTCACCTGGGACGCGCTCACCTGCCTCTGGGCGCCTGGGCAGCAGGATGAAGGACCGGCTGGAGCAGCTGAAAGCCGTGAGTCCCGCCGCACCCGGGAACTGTTGGGCCGGGGGCACAGCTGCGAGGGAGAGGGCCTTCCCTATGCTCCCCAAATCCGGGCTAGAGGGGGGCCCCCCCGCATCAGGCCTGCGCCCCCGGAGCTACCGCCGCATCCGCGCCCCTTCCCCGCTCCTCCGCTTCGGGGTCATGTGCCAGTGATTCATCCCTAGGTTGTGATTTCCCTGGATGCCTCCCTCCCCTCCCCCCAAGCTGGACAGTTTCAGTTCAGAGCTGGGGTCTGCGGGTGGGGGTTCTTTGAGTCCAGAGGAGTTCTCTGTGAGGTCACGGGTCACCTCTACCAACCTGCTACCTGGCAATATGCCCAGGATCAGCCTCCTCCTACCCTCCTTGTCTCCCTTGGGGGGCGGGGAGGGGGCGCCGAGTAAGGCTGCCCCTCCCCCAGGACCTGCTCAGAGCCCCTGGGTGACCTCCTGAGCTGTGAGCTGGTCACGTGCCAGGATGGGCCCAGCACCTCGCCACCCTGAGGTCTATAATTATTAATTTCTCCCTCATCCTCCGGACAGCTGTGGTCAGGGCAAAGGATCTGAATGAAGGTAGACCGCCTCCAGTCCTACTGCACAAAAGCCGTAAAACCCCGAGCTACTTAGTCTTTTGAGCCTGTGTTTCCTTGTCTGTCAAACGGGGATGATCATCCCTTAGAGATTTGCTATGAGATCAAATGACATAATGGGACTTGATACAGAGGATGGTTAAAGCTTGGGTTTTTGAGTCATTGACTCACATAACAAATAATTACCGAGTACATTCTATGGGGCAGGCCCGGTGCTCAGCCCTGGGGATTGGGGGACACAGGCTCTGTTTATATGGAATTTTAAATGTAGCCTTTGATAGACACAAAGCAGTCCCTCTTCTTGGGAGCTTGTGAGAATTGCGAGGCTTCAGCCCCTGCCTGCACCCACAAAATCAGTCTGATTGCTCTCGAATCTCCCCAGGGGATGCAAGAACACATGCAAGTTTGGGAAACTTGGGAATGGATAGAACTGGGGTTGCCTCCTGGCTACACCGATTACTGGCTGTCCCTCCACCTCTGAGCCTAAGTTTTCAGGTCTGTGAAGTGTGTGGTAAGGACTAAAAGCAAGAGCACACAGAGCCCTTTGCATGATGCAGGGTACGTGTGGGATGAATAGGTGGTAAATATGCTGATAGCTGTAAAAGCTCCTTGGGCAAAAATACAGGCCTTGTTCAAGGCACTGCTGAGATGCTGTTACAGTCGCTTTTCTTTCTCTTCCCTTATCCTGGGTAAGACCTTTGCGCTCCTTTCACCTGCTCTGGGTCATAATGCTGCAGAGGAGGTGAGGGTGATGGAGAAGTGAGAGAAGAAAAAGGGCAGCTACAGATGGGGGGGGGGGAGGGGGTTGGGGAAGGAGCCGGGGAGGGAGCCTCCCTGCCTCCTGCCCGCTCTTTGTCATTGAAGCTTCATAATATTGCCTTTACAGACAGGGCAGATTTTATTGCCCCTATTTTTTATACAAGAGGCAAGTAGAGCTCAGCTTGGGTAGGAGGGGTGTCGCGGTTCCCAGGGCCGGTCAGGGCACAGCCCGGAGAGGAACCCAGGCTCCTGACGCTCTCCACCATACTCCTTCCCTGAGGCTCGCTGGAAAGGAAAGAGGAGTGTGGTTTTGAAGATCTTCCCTTATCAGCCACACACCCAGCAATCATAAAACAGTGCGGAACTGAACGGCAGGCCCAGGCGACTCCCTTCCTTGCGTTAGGAAACCCATTTCCAGAGGAAGATAGCCCACTGCCCCTTTCAAGCCCACGGTCAACAAATAGCAAAGAACTCTTGAGTTCTGAGCATCAATTCAGTTTGCCAGGAAAGCCAAGCAAGTCCCCTGGCTTCCCCGAGCCTCCGGGCGGGGCTTTACCTCTGGGGAAGGGAAAGGTCACACTGGAGACTGGGCACTTGTGGGGTGCTGTTCTGAAATAACAGGTTTTGGAGCAGGGGCATGGCTGGTGGTGCCCAGCAAAGAGGACCAGGCTGCAGGTTCAAAGGTTCTGATTGTTGCCTTGCCACTTAATAGCTGTGTTCCTTTGTACCCCTTCTGCTTCTCTGTTCCTCTTTTGTAAAACAAGAAGTTTGGTTCATCTCAGAACCCCCTCTTGGCAATACTGATGTTTTCCCCTGGATCATTGTTCACGTTTGTATGGGTTTTGGTTTCTAGTCCATCCCCCCCCCCCCCCATCCCCCACCTCTGGGTGAGAGATGCCTTCACTGCAACAAGATAACCATCCCTCTGATTATTTTCATCAATAAAAAACATTGGTTACCCCGCATGAAACCAGTTTCACACTGAACAGCCTGTGTAATCTCCTCTGTGGCATCTTTCTAAACCTTTGGGGGAGGCGAGGTGATAACTGGGGGAGGGCGGTCATGTGCAGGAGATTAGCCTTCCTCTGTGTGGGTATCAGGAGTAGATGTGAAGTTGATGGGTCAAAATAAGGATTCTCTGCGTGAAAGCATTCTCAGTAGTCAGAGCTGCCCAGGGACGGACTGGGGTGGCCAGAGAAGTTGGGAACTCTTAAGCCTGGGGTGAGGCAGGAAGCTTGTGGGGAGTTTGAGCAGCTCTCTGAGGGTGGAGAGGCAAACCGATTTCAGGCCCTCATCCACCTTGCTGATACATGGTTCTCTAAAATGCTTTGTTGTGTGTGAACCTGTGTTAGGCACCATGAGGCTCTTGGGTTTCCAGGACCAAGGTCTCAGAGTTGCGCCTGTAAAGTGGGTCATCATACCTTCCCCATAGAGCCATTGTGGAGGTTGAATGAAATAATCCAAGATAATCACCCACCATTGTGCATGTGCGTTCCCCCAACTTGACCTGCCGGGAGCAGCATCCACACTGAAGGGGCACACCTTCCCGAGGCCATGGTCACGAGACCTGACTCATCTCTTGCATTGCTCCTCCTGGTAGGCCTCCTCAGCAGCCTGCTTCTTCAGGGAGTAGGACAGGCTTACCAGGAATGCACAGGGTCTACCCCCAGCCCGTCTCACAAGCTGATTTCTCACTAGCTGAACTTTGGATCTACTGAGTCCACACAATTCCCATCCAGGGACCTCTTGCCCGGCTCTCTTTTCATTCAGCAAACATTGACTGAGCACCTACTATGGCCCAAGCCCCGCCTTAGGTGCCGGGTTATAATGGTGATTACCACCTATTCCTGGACCTTAGAAGTTCACAGTCAGATAGGGAGACGCACAAGAAACGGAAAATGATGATACCTTCCTTGTGTTAGAAGCTACTGTGGGAAGACCCTGTCGACTGGCCTCTGGGGACAAGACACTAGGGGGTGCAGGGTGTTTCCCAGAAGTGATGCTTGAGCTCAGGTCTCATTAAGATCAAGTCCGATCTCTTCAAGGCACGTAGAGTCTCCTGAGAGGCAGGGATCCTGGATTTTCTCAGTCACTGTCTCATTGGCGAGTGCTCCACTATTTCACCACGATAAGTGCTTTGGGACTTTCCTGTGCTGGGTGTGCTGATCCTCCTTTCTGACCTCTTCCTGCTGGATAGCATGTTATGCAGAATTACTACACAAGGTTCTGGTCTTAAAGAGTAAATGGTCATGTATGAAACAACTCGCAAATTAAAGGTAGATAATGATAGCAGAGAAGCCAGTGATGTAGGGTAGGGAAAAGAGGGCAAGAACTTTGGACCCCCTGGAGTTGGTCTACGGAGGACTAGAAAGAACTTGGGGTACACCGGCCCCTCCAAGGCAAGTGCTAATAGGGATGCACGGATGAAATCAACCACCTGGGACTCTAAAAGGCGGGAGTAACTTTTTATTCATTCTGTTCTGTCTTGTCTCTTGCTGCATCCTGAAGGGCTCCTTGGCCTCCTGCTGCTTTTGACAGTCTGGATCTCTGTGGGATCAGAGGTCCTGATGTTAAGGGTCAGAGTATAACCCCTCAGAATCATGGGGCTGTACTTCCCCTTAAAGCTCAATTCGTTTACTGCATAGATATTGGCCCCTGCTATGTGCCAGGTGCTTTGGATCCTAACCAAATCTTAACATCCTGACTTGAGAATCTCTTCATTGAGATTCAACTTAAGACCCTTTTCATTGAGATTCTGTACTTTAGTGATAAGATTTCTCACTGGTCTGTGATTTCTTCCTGGGAGGATTCACCCCCGGGAGAGCGATTTAGCTGGAGCAGACTGGGAGGCCAGGCCAAGATGAGTTAACAGGGGATTGAGCAGGGATTATGGACTCATCAGGCTGAGGCCAGAAGAGAAAACGCTTGGACGAGGGAAGGGGATTAGTTTTATTTTTGTTCCTGTGAGTGAGGGGGGAGACCAGGGCCTGGCAGAAGCCAGGGTGCTCTCTCTCCCTTCTCCTACTGTCAAAATTCCTAGCCATCTTCCAAAACGCATTCTTTCCACTTAACCTCCCTAACTGCAGCCTAGAGTATTCTCCCTCATTCCAGCTGCACATAAAGGGCTGTATATCGCTTTGCAGCAAATACCTTTCTGCTGTTAGGTTCATGGGGTTTTTGTCACCATGGAGTAGGCTTGAAACCACCTTCCTTTGTTTTTTCAAGAGTTGGACTCTTTGTCTCCTTAAGTACTATTGTAACTTGGGGGCACGTGGCTGGCTCTGTCTGTAGAGCTTGTGACTCTTTATCTTGGGGTTGTGAGTTCAAGCCTCACATTGGGTGTAGAGATTACTTAAAAATAAAATCTTAAAAAAAAAAAAAAAGGAGTGATGGTTCTATTCCTTGTTGTCACTGTGTCATCAACTGCAGTAAAATTGATCATTTATTGAGCAGCTACATACTATTTGATGGGACCTGTGTTAGGTGCCTTGCATTTGTTGTCTCTAATCCCTTCAACCACGCAAGGCAAGGTGCTGTTTTACATTATTCCCATTTCACAGGTAAGGAAATCGAGGCTCAGATTTGATGGAGATCCCTAGCTGGGAAAAGTTGGGATCAAGATCGAACATGTCTGTCTTGCCTTTTTTTTTTTTTTTTTTTTTTATCTCCCTGCACTTTATTTGATCATCTGCCCATCTACAATGCACATGGCCTGATGCAGTGGCAGAAAGGGTATTCCTCTGGAGCCCCAGTGCCCCGAACTCTGCATGGTAGTTATCTAGTAAATGTTTATCCGACTGATTATTGACTAATCGACAGCTTGGCCCTCCCACATCCCTTGCCCATTGTTGGGACTTACTCTTCCCTGTCTATTCCCTGTGGGGTGGAGTTGAGCAGCATTTACTCCGAGAGCCTGTGAATTTGCTAATGATGCCAGAGGTCACTGGTTCCATCTTCAAGGACAAGGGTGGCTGAATTCCAAGGCTCCTAGCTATTCCTAAACCCTTAGCCCACTACATCATGGAGGATTGCCCCGTTCAGAAAGACGATGAAGGAGAAGATGTGGGTGCCATGGTGAAAATCTAGCCACCCCATTTTTCCTCTGGCAAAATCTAATAACATCTCTCTCTTTTTAAAAAATTTTTTTTAAAAGTTTGTTTATTTATGTATTTATTTTTGAGAGAAAGAAAGAGTGAGTGAGCAGGGGAGGGGCAGAGAGAGAGGGAGAGAGAGAATCCCAAGCAGGATCCATGCTGTCAGCACAGAGCCCGACACGGGGCTTGCACTCACAAACCATGAGATCATGACCTGAGCTGAAACCAAGAGCTGGACGCTTAACTGGGACACCCAGGTGCCCCAAATCTTAGGAGTCTCTCAACACTCAGTTCCAGTGTCACCACCACAGGGAAGCCCCCAGACCTTGAGCGGACAGCATTTACCACTCCACAAACTGTTTATCTTGGTTGATGTGTGACAGCAGCGGCCCAGGGTTTCAGAAGCCGCCTGCCCCGTCCTTGTCTGCTGTGTGAGGGAGCACAGATCACGCAGGCCTCGTTCCCCCTGCACTTCCACGGCCCGGCTCACGGTGGGGAAGGCTGCAAACCACACTGTCCAGTGAGCAAATGGGGACGTTCTGCAGATGAGCTTACTTGGAGATTCTGTAGTCCCTGAGGGACCTTATCTGCAGCTGCTTTAATACCCAGCCTCTTCAGCTCCCTGCCCTGACCGGTCTCCACGGTCAGGCCAGCCTGCTTTCTGGCATTGGGCCGTTTCCACGGCAACGTCCCCCTGCTGGACGGGAGGGCTGCTGTAAATGCAGTTCAACCTAAAGGAGATCAGTGGAACACATCCTTTTGATTTTGGACCAATTTTAGACTTACAGAAAAGCCACAAAGGCAGCACAGGGAGTTCCTGTCCACCCCCACCTGGTTTCCTCCCTTGTTGACACCTTCCATTTTGATGGTACGTTTGTCACAACCGAGGGATGCTTTAACGATCCTGATGTTGGCACGTTCCTATTCTCTGAACTCCAGACTTGATTTGGATTCCACTCATTTTCCCATGAACGGCCCTTTTCCTGATCTGGGGTCCCATCCAGGACACCACGTTGCAGTTAGGTGTCTTGCTTTCTTAGCCTGCCCTGGCCTGTGTCTGCTTCTCAGGTGTTCCTTGTTTCCGTGACCTTGTCCGTTTATTCAGCTCGTGTGTTTTCATGCTTTGGAAGTGTGTTTCCAGTGGCCGGTGCAGCCGCTGGCGTGCGGCTGCCGTTGGAGGCATCCCTCCGGGGTGGTAGACAGCAAGGGCTCAGCAGCCGGCTGCACGGGCTCTCCCAGCTCCGGCACGCACCGTCTGTCCCATCTTGAGCAGGTTGCTTGACATCTTTATGCCTTAATTTTCTCAGCTGTAAGATGGGGAGGGTCCCCAGAAGATTGTAGAGATTAAATGGTATGTATAAAGTGCATGTCCCAGAAGAATCCTCAGCTCCTGTGGAGTGCTCAATAGATGTTACCTAATACATAGTGAAGTGTTTTCTAGAAGGATCGTGATGGGAGGGGGCTTGGGCACAGGGGCTGAAAGGAAGTAGAGACGAGTAGAGAAGAAGAGGTTATTAGTCCCTCCATGCCTCGTCCCTGAGAACTGGAGGCTGTGGGGTATTGAGTGGTGGGGTTGAGACGGAGAGGAAGTCCGAAAAGAGCCCAGAAAGCTGGAGTAGGGGAGGAACAATGTTCCAGAAAGAAATCGTGGGCCAGTAAGAAGTCTTATCACTAAAGAACAGAAGCCCAATGAACTCTCCAGGAGGAAGCAGAAGATACTCTTCCAATGTCTTTGGCTCCTGGGATGAGAGAGAAAGCGGGAAAAAGGTGTGGTCTTCTTATTCCAGTGGCCTTCCTGGAGGTATCCTTTGGGTAAATTCACTCATCTTTCAAAATTTCCCCAAGGAGTCACCTTTGCACACATTATTATATATGCTTCCATCCTCCCCAGGCTCTGCCTTGGATTCAGGGAGGTTGGGCACCCGGTCTTCTTGTCTTAAGTGCTGTCCTCACTCACCATGTGGGGTTGTAATGACCTGTGTGCCTCCCATCGGAGACAGTGAGGTCCTGGAGAGCAGGGGCTGCTGAGTTTGGTCTCTGCATCTCTAGTGGCAAATAAATGCTGGTTGTTCAGTAAATACTGTTGGGTGAATGAATGAGCGAATGGATTGGACCTTGTAGTGGGAAGGAGAATGTGTGGGTATGGCAGTTGGTTACGAGACCCCACCATCTCTCTAAGTGAATGCACTGCGAACTCGGTGGATTGGACCAGGTATGGTTCCATCCTGTCTTTGTTCCATATTAGCCATGTGATTCTGGGTGAGTTAATCTCCCTACCTCAGATTCCTCACCTGTGTAGACAACATCTACACATAGGCTGTTTTTTTCCCTCCTGTTTTTCTTTTTTCTTTTTTTTTAAAGTTATTTATTTTGAGAGAGAAAGAAAGAGAGGGAAGGGGGAAGGAGAGAGAGAAGGGGACAGAGAATCCCACAATCCTGGGGTCACGACCAGAGCCGAAATCAAAAGTCAGACACTTAACCGACTGAGCCACACAGGCACCCCTCCCTCCTCCTTTTCTTTCGGTAAACTTCCATCCCTTTTTGCTGTTCCTTCTCAGACCTAGCTTAGGTCCTGAGAAGCAAAAACAGGTAGGAGTTAACATGGCACCTGGGGATGAAGTTTGATGATTTTTCTATGCAAGGAACAGAAGGCAAAGTGTCTTCAAACGCACGTGGAAGATTAAAAAATACTGACCGTGTATAATGATACGAAGAAGTGTCCAGTTGCACAGAATATTAAGTCCAGTAGGCTATGTTCCCTGACGACGGCATAATAAAATTAACAGTACAGTAATAGCCCTCCTTACCTGCTTTGGAAATTGAAAATGCCTTTCTAACTAGCTCTTGAGTTAAAAAGAAGTCAGAATGGGGGCACCTGGGTGGCTCAGTCAGTTGAGTGTCCAACTCTGGATTTTGGCTCAGGTCATGATCCCAGACTCGTGAGAGATCAAGCTCTGTGCGGAGCATGGAGCCTGCTTGGGAAAAGGGAAGTGTCCCCTTGTTTCACAGGGAGAAAGGACAGTGTGGGAGGGAGACGGGGGTGGGGGGGGGTGGGGGGGTCGGAGAAGGGTAGGCACACTCTTTAAGTGGGGAGCAGAGAACGCCGAGTACTTGTTGAGAGCTGCTTACTCAGAATCTGTGGCTCTTTTAATTGAAGAAGAGGGACTGGAAAAACCAGACGTTGGGCAGTGTGTCACGGGCCTGTGTGCATGTGTGTGTGTGTGTGTGTGTGTGTGTGTGTGTGTGTGTGCGCGCGCGCGCGCTTGGAACCCTCGTAAGCCGTAGTGTTTGTTGTCCCTGGGAATCCGCAGACCCTCGCTGCAGAGGGAGGCAGGTGGGGGAGAGGGGAGCAGGAAGGAGGAAGGGTACACGGCGCTGTCTCCTTGAATTCATTGGGGGCAAGTCTGGGTTTATGAAGAGGCGCATGGGCCTCGAGCAGAGAGCTGTTCCCATGTGGAGGAGGGGCACAGACTCGTGCTCACCTGCTTGTGCCACGAGGGCCCCGCCTCCGCCAGCCACAATCCTTTAATACCCCCGCTGCCGGCCGTTAAGGACCAGATGTCCCTTCGCAGCCCAGACTGCTTGCTGGTGCCTTTCCCTCACCCCAGAACGTTCCCGAGAGCTCCGGGGCCTTCCGTCTTGTCCCGGGACCCCCGAGGAGTAAATGGGCGTCATCGTCATCCGCGATGGCTCCCTTTTCCTTCCTTTGTCCCGTCCTGTCTTGCTGCTCTGATTTGTGGGATCCTCGAGGAATTGCCGGTGATTTAAACTTAGACTGCAGCAGGTTGTTTGTCTTAAAATCTCTAACGGAAGTATAGTTGGCACACAATGTTAACACCAGTTTCAGGCGTAGGACACGGTGATTTGACGAGCCTGTGTTATGCAGCGCTCACCACGGTGTCACCACACGACGGAATTACCCTGGTGACTGTATTCCCTATCATCTTCCCCTATCATCACCTTTCATCCCCGTGACTAATTTTTATAAAATAAATAAAATGAAAATGAAAGTTTGTACCTGGAAAAGGAGCAGTGGGATTTTTCTCTCTCTCTTTTTTTTTAATGTTTGTTTGTTTTTGAGAGAGTGTAAGTGGGCGAGGCGCAGAGAGAGGGGGACAGAGGATCCAAAGCAGGTTCCCTGCTGACAGGCTGACAGCAGCGAGCCTGATGCGGGGCTCGAACTGACAACCGCGAGATCATGTCCTGAGCTGAAGTGGGACGCTCAACCGACTGAGCCCCCCAGGCGCCCCCCTTCCCCTCTTCTTGAGAAGGCATCCATTTGTGTACAGCAGTGGTTTCTTGGTTAGCTAAGCTTGCTGGTTTGCTTGCTTGCTTACTTCCTTTTTTCTTCTTTTCTTTGCTCTGTTGACAGCAGGACTTTCTTCAAATGAAGTGTTACATTCAGCCCCAGTGTATAAAGCAGACAGAAGGGAAGCTACACAGATTTAAGAGTGGGGAAGGGCCCACCTGCCTGCCTCCCCCCTCCCTGGCTTCCCTGGCCGGTTTCTGAGGCTCATCTGAAGTGTCCTGGGGTTCCACAAAGCTGCACTGGAAAGCTAAGCTCCTTACTTGGCGAGAAAGCCCAGGCTTAGTGCAGACAAGTGCCCAGCTTTCCGCAGGGCCGGGCTGCTGCTCTCCTTGGCTCCTGGTCACTCTTGGGATGGGCCGCTTTGGGAAGGTGCAGGGGGGTAACAAGGGCTTAGGACAGACAAGCGAAGTTCGAGCCCAGACTCTGCCAACCAGTGGCTGGGAGCCCTTGGATAACCTCTAGGGTGTTGTGGCCACCCAGCATCTGATAAGGGCTCTATGGGTGGCAAATGCTTTTATTCAAGAAGCTAACGGAAGGGACCCACATCAGATAGATGGAGAATGATGGAGAAGGCAGTTGAGAGAAAGGCAGTGAATGCTGAGTAAGAGGAAGTACAGCAAAAGCCCCTTCATGCTGCGTGCCGGGCCCCTGAACCCTCCCCACTCTGCAGAGAGGAGGTCATGGTTCTGGCAGCCCTCACGGGACTGTGGGGCACATTTGAGAGGCAGGGATGGGTGCTAGATACACGGCTCTGTGTCAGTGCTGCCCGCTGGCCCACGTCCCATCTCCTGGTGGGAGAGGCATCATGGGGCTGGGGGTGGGGGAGAGGAAGTGAGCGGCTGAACTCGTGGTTCTCACTGTTCCTTCTGCGGCCGATGTAGCTACTGCAACGTTCCTATTACCACACGCCTTGATTCTCTGATAAAGATGCCCAAGTTCTTTTCTCAGCTGTGCTCAGTCATGTGGGCCCAAGATAAAGGACGCTGTGTGCTTTCCTTGGCCTTGGGACTCCTGAGGCCTCAGCCTGAGAGAGCCTGGCTGTGTCAGAAGGGATAGGGGGTTTCCCGGGATCAGTTAGACCCCCTTTTGGAGAAGCTGGTTGGAAGTTCCAATGTCCCATGACTCCGGATCACCCATGATGGTGGCTTCTTCCTTGGACTCTCACTGGACTAGAGCTTGTGCTGTTGTAGTTGATGTTGTGATGTTATATTTTTGGAAACAGCACAGCACAGTGGGAAAGACTCTGCATGGGAAGATGGGAATCAAGAAACCAGGGTTCTACTCCTGGCCAGCAGTAACTCATTGTTTGGCTGTGGGCCTTGATTTGCCCCTCTCTCAGTGACAGAATTTGATGGTAGAATCTGTAAGGTTGCATTTAACTCTAAAAGTCCTGTACCTTTTTTGTTTGTTTGTTTTTGTTTTTTTGTTTTTCTTCTTTTTTTCCCCCTTTCCTGTTTAAAGGTACTTATATCCAGGTTAAAGCTATAGAGAAGTTGGCTAGATCTTATGTACGGCCCCTTTTATTGAGTTGTAACTATGTGCTATTCATTGCATAAGGAACTTTAAAATATTCTGTCCTCACAAAAGCATTGGTAGACGCTATTCTGTCTATTTTGTGGATAGGGAAATTGAGGCTCAGAGATGTTAAACCAGTTGTGTAAGGCTTGGTGACCAGTATGTGATGGAGCAGTTTATGGAACCCGGATCATCGTCATGCTCTGTGGCTGACCTTACTGACGTAGCCTTTAGTGCGAGGACTTCCTCAGAAGAGAAGTCACGCTTTTAGCCGTCACATCTTTACAGCAAGGTGATAGGGAAACTGACATTTGTGAGCCACTGGTATGTGCTCAGTATTGTGCTAGAAACCTTCCATATGTGATGTCTTCCAGTGCCCGTAAAAGTCGTAAGGTGAGTGGTGTTATTACCATTCACAGATTAAAAAACTCAGAGCAATAAAAGACTTGATTGAGATTCTCACAGCCAGTAATTGGTAACCAAAGGTTTTAGACCGAGGTTGTGGGTTACCAGAGACTTCTCCTTTCCTAGTTCACACTTTTTCTCAACTGGAGGTGGATGAGGCTGCCCTGCCCAAAGCCAAAAGGTGATGTCTTGGATGTGGGGGATCCCTGTACAAATTCCGGGGGCCTCAGAAATTTACGTCATGACAGAGAGCTAGGTGCCTGCCTCCCAAGCCCCAGGACACAGTTGTTCCCAGCTTCCAGAAACTTCCCTTGGTCCATCCTAAGATGGCAGACTCATCCTACTTCCTTCCATCCCATGTTGACACCCATGGGTGTGTACCCACACACACGTACCCACATGGTATCTCCCTTCAGTGTGGGTCTCTAGAAGACCTCTGGAGAGAGGAGTTGGGACAAATGCTTGTTAGCTCACCTTCCCAGAGGAGGGCTGGGCTCCTGTTTTCCGGTGAGGGTCACAGAGATCCTTGCTGGGAGATGGAGCTCTCTGGAGGCTACTAAGAGGCCCAAGTATTGGCGATAGTGATAATAGGAGCATTTTATCTCAACTTTAGAAACTGCTGGCTGAATCCAGGCTGCAGTCCCTGTGGGGGCTGGGTTTTCATTCAGCTAAAATTGATTAAATTTCTCTTACATATCTAGCACATGGTGAGTGCTCAGTGTACATGTGGAATGCATGAATGAGTGAATGAATGAATGAATGACACGTACAAGTAATTTTAAGTGCAAGTGAGAAAAGCCAATTCCAGTGAAATGAATTTTCTAAAAACATTAGAATAATACTGTTTGAGTTTGTTGGGAGAGTGCTGGGAACAGTTGTGGAACCTGTTGGGAAGGCTTAGGAAGAGTAGAAGTGAAGGTACTCTTTGAGAAACTGGCAGAGATCTCTGTTTGCTTTGCAATTCAAATTCCTCAGGGAGGTTGGCTCACGATTGACCCCCTTCACCTTCCCCACATGATTCTGGGAAGGTTATCTACACCAAGGAAGGCTTTCTGGGCAGGCACGTACGCTCAGAGTATCTGTTATAATAGATAAGGCAGCCCTGACCCTCCAGGGTTTATAGCCAGTAGGGAAAGACTGATAAATAAAGGGATAATTAACAGTAGGCTGTGTTGGATGCTATGGAAGGTCTGCACAAGATGCATCGGGAGCTTAGAAGTTTGGTTTTTTTTAAATTTTTTAAAGGTTTATTTTTGAGAGAGAGACAGAGCATGAGTGGGGGAGGGGCAGAAAGAGAGAGAGAGACAGAATCTGAAATAGGCTCCAGGCTCTGAGCTGTCAGCACAGAGCCCGACGTGGGGCTCAAACCCACCACCACAAGATCATGACCTGAGCCAAAGTGACGCCCAAACAACTGGGCAACCCAGGTGCCCTGCTTAGGAAGGTTTTAAATTTTACATGAGGAGTGTCAGGGAAGGCCGACAGAGAAGATGGTTTGAGATTGAATTTAATTATTTTTATTTTTATTTTTATTTTTTAGAGGTGGGAAGGGAGAGAGGGAGAGAGAGAGAGAAAGAGAGAAAGAGAGAATGAGATTCCTAGTGCAGAGCCCTACACGGAGCTTAATCCCACAACCCTGGGATCATGACCTGAGCCGAAATCAAGTCAGAGGCTCAACTGACTGAGCCACCCAGGCGCCCCCAAGATTGAATTTAAAGGCTAAGTAAAATTTTTCCGGCTGGGCAAATGCATTTCAGGAAGAAGTCCTTCATGAAAGATGGTCTGTCCAGGAAAAGTGGGGAGTTCCAAGTGCCTGGTCTAGAGAGTGTATCATGAGGAGAGGAACATGGGCAGGACCAGACCTTAATGGTCCCTATGTGCTCTGTTGGGCATTGGGACTTTTAATCCCAGGAGAACAGAAGGAATGACTTTTTAGGAAGATGAGTTTGGGCGCTGTGGCACTGCCATCAAGTTCAACTCCTTTGAAGGAGTTAAGCTCCTGACTGTTAAGCTTGGGTTGCCGAAGGTTCCAGACAAGCCAGAGAATGAGATGATGGCAGAGCCAGTCAAAACAGACTCCGCAGATGTTTGGAGAGTCCCAGATTTCTTTCTTTCTTTCTCTTTCTTTCTTTTTCTTTCTTTCTTTCTTTTTATTTGTTTTTGAAAGAGAGAGACAGAGTGCAATCAGGAGAGGGGCAGAGAGAGAGGGAGACACAGAATCTGAAGCAGGCTTCAGGCTCTGAGCTGTCAGCACCCCTGACGCAGGGCTTGAACTCACGAGCCGTGAGATCATGACCTGAGCGTAAGTTGGACGCTTAACCGACGAGCCACCCTGGAGCGTCCCAGATTTCACTGGGAATTCCCAGTAATGCCATCATCTGTTGAAGGTTGGGGGGTTGGTAGCGGGTAAAGAGGAGAGGGCCCTGGTGGCTTTCATCGCCCGTGGGGTTATGAGTGTTTGAGAGGGCTGTTGTCTACCGCAGGTTGTGAAGAAGCAGGTGTAGCGGCTTTTCCCCTCCCCACCTCGACTGGCAAGAACCAGTTCTCCCTCTGAGCTTAGAAACGGTCAGCATGTGGCGCATTGATGGGGAGAGTGTAGACACGGCTCGGGCCCTGGATGCTGGGTGGGAATGGAAGCACTTCCTTTAGATAGCCGTTTTGTGATTCTGTAGAGGAAGTGGAATGAGATCAAGAAAGCTGGGGTCCCTAGGGGTTGCTGGGGGCCGAAGGGAGAGCTTCCTTTTCCTTATAAACATGAGCTCTGACAGGGGATGACACACAGTACTGTTTGTTTTTTTTTTTTTTTTTTTTTTTTTTTTTTTTTTGCAGTAGGTGGTTAATGAAAACAGGAAAACCTTTGTTCCTACCCTGAGGATGGGAAGGGAGTGCTTTGGCGGAATTGAGGCTAGAAACTGTTCTCTTTGTTTTGTTTTGTTTGAATGTTTATTTATTTTTGAGAGGGAGAGACAGAGTGCAAGTGGGGGAGGGGCAGAGAGAGAGGGAGACACAGAATCCGAAGCAGGCTCCAGGCTCTGAGCTGTCTGAGCACAGACCCCGGTGCGGGGCTTGAACCCACGAACCATGAGATCATGACCTGAGCCGAAGTCGGACGCTTGACAGACTGAGCCATCCAGGTGCCCCGAGGCTATAAACTATTCTGATAGAGATGTCTGGTAGGGTGGATCACACATTTGAACGTTGTGGAGAAGGGATTAGGAACATGGGGCCCAAATCCAAAAGAGGCTAGAATCTGCCTGTCTCTACATTTTTGCTGTGTGACTTTGGCCAAGTTGTTCAACCTCTCTGTTTTAGGTTCTCCAACAGGAATGAGTTATAATAATGTCACCAGTACCACTACGGACCCCCACCCCCACCTCTAGCAACAACAATAACAATAACACCTAGTATTTATTGAGTAATCGCAGTATGCCAGGCACCGTGCAAACGTGTTTTAACTTCCTCGTCTCATTTCTTTCACCACCCCCGAAGTACATAGTGCATGTCAGCATTTTACAGATAGAGAAACCTGGCACAGTGATGTTAGTAGCTTGCCCATCCCTCCCTCCCTTCCCCCACCCCCTGCTAGAAGTCAGTAAACGGTGCAGCTCGGGTTTAAATACAGTGTGATGGAGTCCGATATATTGCAGGGCTGTTCTGAGTTTTAAAGGAGATTATGTGTGTATAATGTTTAGTATAGATGTAGCTCCTGGTGAGCCTTCAAGTTCTGTTAGCTGTTTCTTGTGTTTTTAGCCTCACCCCGTTCCTTTTTGTCTCTCACAGAAGCAGCTGACACAGGATGATGATGCCGACGAGGTCGAGGTTGCCATTGACAACACGGCTTTCATGGATGAGTTCTTTTCTGAGGTAGGCGACCTTCCTGTGCTTTTTTCTGAATGTACATAAGGAAACACAGCTTCCTGTGTAAAGAATAAAACTCGGCTCTTTCAGGTGTAGCAGAGGAAAGTCGGTCTTTTCCTGGGGTGAGGCGGCCAGACCCAGAAGTTACTGGGAGATTTCTCTTCAATACGTAATTGGGAGGGTTTGGATTTTTAATCTTCTTGAGAAAGTCAGCAGAAGGTAAATGATATGTAATTAATGAGATGCTTTTAAAGCCTTATGCTGCATGACAGCATTTTAATGATCTTCTTTCTTGCCTAAGTTACATAATTTCAATACTGAATCAACCATGGGGTCGCAGCCATGTGTGAAAAAAAAAAATACATCTTTAAGCTTGTGATTCAGATTGATCAGATTTGTTGTTTCCCAAAATTCAGGCCCTTTGACTTAATTCTAGTGGAAACTGGGAGACTAAGAAACCACCAGTTTATTTTTTTCACGTTCAACAGGGACAAAGATGGGTTGCTCCTGTCTACAGATTCACATAATCTTTGATCTCGAAGGTCCTTCTTGGGAGAGACTATGGCAGATGGTGAGCGGTGGGATTCAAATCTCTGCTCTGCTTCTGACCAGCTGGTGATCTTGCCAATGTTCCTTCACATGCTTTGTTTCCTTATCTGCAAATTGGGAGTGATACTGTAATCCCTAGGGTTATTACGAGGATTAAATGGAATAATGTTTATAAAGCATTCAGTTATAGCATCTGACGTGTCTGTGCCTGGTGAGTGATTCTCCAGACCAGAACAAAAGCATGAAGAGTTCAGTCATGGAAGTTTCTGCCATCATACTGTGGTTTCTTTATTTAGGCTTTTTATTTTTTTTGGAAAGAAGACAAGAGGCACCATATTGTTTCTGCAGGAGGAATGGGGCACCTCCTGTCTCTAGATTGTGGATGTGGAAAGTCACACTCTAGCTTGCGGGGCCTGGCGGTTCATGGCAGCTCCTCTGGTGGAGTGGGTAGCCGGTGTAGGAGCGGACTGGCGTGTGGGCCTGATTGGGAATTTGGCTGTGAACACTCCACGGTTCCCCACGCTCTTCATGGGTGGATCCGTCCTTTTGGCCAAGAAGTCGTGGTGAGACCGAAGAGCGCGGGGTTTTGTGAGGCCAGAGCTTGTTCCAGGTGTGGATCATGGAAAGAGAATGTCTTCTCAGTGGTGGGGAGGACTTCAGGAGTTGTTGGATGCCACTGTCGCTTGCCCTCCGATCTTGCCTTGGATGACCAGATACGTTAAGGGACTTCTTCCCTAAGATAAGGCAGTTTGGCCAATTACGGTCTTCTGCCTCTTCTCCTAACCCAGCAGGAGGGTCTCTGAAGGGCAGTATCCCCTGCCAAGTGGGAAGGTGATGTGCCTCCAGGACATGCTCTCAATTCATCCTCATGCATTTAATAGCGGTTGACTTTGGTTAAGTCATTTACCCCACCTGGGCCTCTAATTCTTGCTCTGCAAACTGGGAATGTTAGTACTAACCTTTCAAGGTTGTTGTGAAGATAACACGAGGATCACACATCTGGAAAGCATTTTTTTTTAAATTTATTTTGAGAGAGAGAGAGAGAGAGTGAGCGAGCATGAGTATGTGTGATGGGGAGGGTAGAGGGAGAGAGAATCCCAAGCAGGCTCTCTGCACCCGTGCATGAGCTGTGAGATCATGACCTGAGCCAAAATCAAGAGTCGACACTTAACTGAGCCACCCAGGTGCCCCTGGAAAGCGTTTTTAAACAGAAAAGTGCTGGCTGGATAGTTATTTTTGGAGCCTTAAGACCTCAAGGGCTATTTGTTTTTTTGTTTTTTGCTTTTCTTTGCTTCTTTGTCAGATGCTTTTCTGTCATTTAGGGGGAAAAAAATCCCAAACCCTATCATATTGGGGGTGGAGAAGAGGACTGCACGGTGGGGTGGAAAGAGCATCATCTTTGAAATGGAGCTCCTTGTCTGCCACTAGCTGTGATCTCTCGGGCACATTCCTTGACTTCCCTCGGTCTCTGTGAGCTTATCTGTGATATGGGGAGTAGCATCTTCAGCTCATAGATGTGTTGGGGAGTAAAGGAGCCGACACTCAGAAAGTGCTCAGTGTCGGCTTAGGTAAATGTTACTGCCCTGCTTTCCATGTGACGGAGCCCCAGGAGGGTAATAATGTCTCAGAGAGGCAAGAGGCCGTGGACACAGAAAGAGGCCACCCAATCTCTGGGCGCCCATGAGTTCTGGTCCTGATGTCAGCTCTGCCATTACCAGCAGTATAACTTTGGAAGAGCTGTTTCACTACTCTGAACCCCAGCTCCCTCTAAGACAGGAATAGCAGTGTTACCTGCTGGGTATTTATTATGAAGATAAATCGAGAAAGTACATGGATGTACCTGGCACAGTATGTCTCCAGTCAGTGTTAGCTGTCATCACTGTTCTGTTCCTGATGTGTTAGGGAATAGGGTCTGGAAATAGCCTTGAAAGTGGGATAGAGCACACGCCAGGGCCTGGGGGTTTGGGGAAGTGAGGGGGGCTCTCCCTTCATGCAGCTGGGGAACACACTGAGGGCATCCTGCAGAACACGACTAAATAGACTGCTTGGGAAGGCACTCTTGTGGCAAAACCTGCTGCTTGGCCTTGTTCCAGCAAGCAGGTCCCAGTGGCTGTTTGTTGAGGACTGATTGTGTGAATCACGAGCCGGTCAGAGAGGCGTGTGCAAGGGGCAGGTGAAGTCACGGGATCAGGATGATTTCAAAATGTGCACTGCGCTGTTTAAGACCCAGATGGCTTTTCCAGCTTCTCGGCTGTTATGGGAATGAATTGGCCCTTGGGTTTTCAGGCCTTGGAGGATTAAGCCAGGGGGTCTAGTAAATAATAAACCTCAGGTTATTGTCTAGTTTGTGGTCACCTGTATTTTCTTTGCGCTGTTTGGAAGAGAGGACAAATTTTCCGAGGCAGAAACATTAGGGGCTTATTGTTTATATTGATTCATGCATTCAGGAAAATACACAAGTGTTTACTGTCTTCCACACAGCGTGTTCAGTGCTGGGACGAACAGCATTCTGTGGGGCGGAGTCCTTTGCCCTCTGGTGTCTCTTTATCTGGCGAGGATGACAGAAATGTGTAGAAAGTCATGATCATAGCAATGTCAATAAGGTCCTCTGGGAGCACAGAAGGGGAAGTGTTAAATTCTGCCTGGAGGAGCGGGGAGAGGTAAGGTGAGGGAAGGCCTCAGTGGCTCCTACCTAGACCTGCTTCTCAGAATCACCTGGGGAGCCTTTCACACGTCTGCATGCCCAGTGCAGAGGGCCTGCAGTGGCTTAGGCTTTGGATTTTGAGGAAGTCCGTTCAGATGATTCTTTTGCTTCTATGGTTATGAAATGCTGCTTATGAAATGCTGCAGGGTGATGGGGGGGGGGGGGCTTTGAAGGTGCTAAGCAAGGAAATGCGGGGATCAGGGTGTATTGTAGGAAAATCATTCTGGTGGCAGTTCGTGGAGGGCAGGAAAGGCCAGAAATGGAAAGACGAGCCAGTTGGCTGGGGCCCTGGCAGCTGGCAGGGTGTATCATCCAGGGATGCTTTTGAGTGTCCGTGGCACAAGCGGTAAAGGTGTGTAATCATTTCACGTGTGATGAAGTCGACAGCACGGTGTGGTGGGTCGGAGGTGGTGGGGCTCTAGGTCAGCAGCTCTGTGAGCCTCTTGGCTTTTCCCTTGGCATTGGGAGTGGAGTCTGTTCTGATGACCTACTGCTGTATGATGATTCACCCCAACCTTGAGGGCTGTAAGACCCCCATTGTGTAGTGAGGACAGATTCCGTGGGCTAGAAATTCGGGCACAGGGCACAGTGGAGGTGGGTGAGTTTTGCTCCGCAGTTTCTGGGGACTTAGCCGGGAAGACTTGAACAGCTGGATGCTGGAACCTTATAGAGAGTTCTTTATTGAAACGTCTGGTGACTCAGGGAAAAGCTCTGGAGAGACCCTCAGTTGGAGCGCCTATGTTGACTTGTTTCTGTGACTTGGGCTTCTTAGCATGGCCAGCCCAGGATCATCGGGGTGTCACGTGGAGGCACAAGGCCCCCACACGAGATTCCAGGTGTGGAAGGCATGTGGGACGTCACTTGTGTGCTCTGATGTCGAAACAGACACAAGCCTGCCAGGTTCAAGAGAGCGTTACATAGATACCCCCTCTCAGTGGGAGGGCCATTGAAGAATTTGTGCCAGGCTTTGAAAGGTCCAGAGCCACAGCCCCTGATGACACCACCATGTATGACACACGAAGTACGAAAGGGGGAAGCCAGAGACGTCCCCAAATCCTTTTATCAGGCAGAAAAACCACACAAATGCTCTAAGCTGACTTCCCCTTATGGCCCATTGACCAACAACAGATCACATGGTCACGGCCACTCCTAGCTGGGAGGGACACCAGGAAAGTGAGCACTTAGCAAAGGACAGAGTTGCTAGGATTGGCGTAGAAGTGATCATGATTCATTGCCTGGGGCCGGCAACATTGCTGCCCAAGCAAAATCAGAGTTCTGTTAACAAGAAAGGGTGGGGGCCGGGGCTGGCTATTAGGTGCATCAAAGCACTGTCCTCGATGGTATATGAGATGCCAGAAGGCTCCGGTGAGCAAATATAACTGAAAGATGCTTTATACTCTTTTCCACCCTTGGGGATTTAAAATGCACATTTACTTATTAAAGACTCTGAGAAGTCCTGCAATAAAGAAACTCGCTTACCTGGCTCATCTCTGCATTTATTTTTTCACAGAGCCCTTTCTGACTTGTAACTTCTATTAGCAAGGATGAACGGTTACATTTCAGAAAATGCTATTATAAAGTTTTTGAGGGGTTTTTTGGGTGGGGGGGAGGTGTTTAAAACAAATCTGTGAGACTGGTTTGCCGTTGTAGATGAAGCATGCTTGTCTCCTGAAGTTACTTGTATTCATTTATTTACTCATTCAGCAACCTTACAGTCAGTGGCGCCCCATGCGTGGCCAGGAAAGAGACGTGGTCCCAGCCCTCGAGGGCACTGAGTCAGGGCTGGGACAGGTGAGAGTGTGCGCACAAGGTGTGGTGGTGCCTCGGGGGGCGGGGCAGTGCCTGCTTAGATGAACTGGGAGGGGAGCAGCTGTGAAAGCAGAGACCCTTCTGCGTAGGCTTGATTTTTGTTAGAACAAAGACCCTCAAAGTGAACACCACATGGAAGGCGAGGCATCGAGTCAAATCTAACAGGTTAAGAACTCTCTCATTCCTTCTTCAGGTGGAGTCTTTGGTGGGTAGGTGGGCTGGTTGGTTCCGTGAGTCTGGGTTCCTTCCTTAGGCAGCACGAAGCTCTTGCCAGTCACGTGCTCCTCTGCTCTCAGGCCCATCCCCCGCCCTTCCTGTGTTCTGCTCGGGACTGCAGGGAACTCATTCCCGATGTTCCCTTGCCAGCTGGCTTTGGTGTGTTTGATGTAGGGGACACGCTGGCGGAAGACTCTAGGAGGAGGGAGGAGGCCCTGGTTTTCCTCCCCAGACATGTCTTCTCTGTGGCCTCAACTTTTGCTGGGTAGACCCTGTCTCCATGAGGCCTGTTCTGCTGGGTAACTCCACTGTGGTCCGGCTCCGATCAGAGGGGCCCTGGCCTTGGGCCCTGGTGACCCCACTCTTGGTCATTTCCAGAGTGCCTCACCATCCTCTGCTTGGCTTCCTGGCCCTCCCGTCCCCATGGAAAGAATTCCCCGTGTTCTCTTATTTTGGCTGACATAATGAGATAGATAGGTTGTTGTTTTCCTGACCAAGTTTTGAGTGATGCAAAGCCCAAATGCACTTAATGCATTTGAGATTATTGTCTGAGAATACTGGTTTTCACTGGTCAGTATAACTCTGGGATTGTTCATTTCTTTTCATTTGTGAATGGGATGTTCCACTGCTTTGTCACTAGTCTCCGTAAAACCCCTGACGCACTTGACTTCTGTTGCTTGGACTGAGACATCTCTGCCCCTTCTTTCTTGCCGGAGTGTGTATTTATTTTCCAGAGCAAAGAAGCAAACAAATCAACAAGGACGTGGCTGAGAACTTGTAACACAGAGACTGTTCGGGATTCTATTAGTTTTAGGGAACAGTCAAGGTGTATGAATTGTGAAAAGGAGGAGTCATTTGACCCTTACAATCCCTTTACTTTGTCACCTTAACGGGGTGGCGCATAAATAAATATGCAGGAGTTAATTAATGCCTAACTAGAAGTACAAAGTATATGGGAGCTTAGGGGAGGCAGAGACTCATTCTTAAGTGGAATGGACAAAGCCTTCCCCCCTCCCCCTCGGTAATCTGCTACTTCTCTAAAGTAGGAGTTTCTTTGCTTTCTGTGATCAAATTCGACTCTCCTGGGTACTTAGGTCCAGAAGGAAGAGGCCATTCATGCCTTGAAAATAACTCCCTCCTTTCAGTTAGACAGTGGTGAGTAGTATAATATAGTAATCATTGTTCGTTCCCCGAGGCAACACCCAAAAGAGTGTTTGACTGGCTGTCCTGCTTGATCTCCTTGGGTGGCTGCTGACAGCATCATGGGGCGTGTTGTTAACATTGGGGACTGCTGTGGGGCTTAAGTGAGACGTGCTTGTGAAGGCACAGCGACACACCTGGCCCATAGTAAGCGGGCAGCATTTGCTGGCTTTCCCGGGATTCTCATTATCTGCATACTTAGTGTGCACGTACTTTGTGTTAAGTGCTTGATGCGTATTATCTCATCTTATCCCCACAAAAATACTCTGTGCCTTTGTTTTTCTTTGGAAGCACTGGTCTTCCTCTAAGGCGACTTTCTGGGTGTTTCATGGTGGCAGCTACATGCAATTAGTTTTCTTTTGTGCATTTGCCAGATAACCAAAGAATCATGGGAGGAGGGGGAACTTAGTCTGAAATCTAGGGTTCTAACTCTAGGAAGTGGGACATACGATAATCCTCAGTTTCACAGATGCAAGAACCAGGGCTGGGGGCGTGTGGGGGGGTGAGTGGATTGATTGTTCAAGGTCATAAAACTGCTGGGAGGTGGAGCTGAAACTTGACCCTGGCCTGTTTGATTCTAATATTTTCTTCCTTTGCTTTTTCTTTTCTGTTCTCTTTCCTTTATTTTCTTTCTTTCTTTCTTTCTTTCTCTCTTTCTTTCTTTCTTTCTTTCTTTCTTTCTTCTTTTCTTTTCTCTTTCTTTCCTTCTTTCTTTCTCTTTTTCTTTCTTTCTTCCTTTATTTTCTGAGAGAGAGAGAGAGAGACAAGAGCATGAGGGGGGGGGGGTGCAGAGAGAGAGAGGGAGAGAGAATCCCAAGCAGACTCTGCACTGTCAGCGCAGAGCCTGACGAGGGGCTCAATCCCATGAATGGAGAGATCATGACCTGAGCCGAAATCGAGAGTCAGACGATTAACTGACAGAGCCTCCCAGGCACCCTGATTATAACATTTTCTGAGCTATACTGCCTGGGTGGCCACATTACTGACAAATCATTGAAAAATACATTTTAAAATGTAACCTGCAATAAGTGGGCGCTGACTGAGGAGGTAGTGGCCACAAATTGAGCATGGTGATTAAAAAACCACAACTTTCCGGTTGGTTCCCTCAGTCAGCAACGTTTCTTGGGTGCTCTTGGTGTATAACGCTCTCTTGTAGGGAGCCTTGGTTAGAGAACGAAGGAATACGGCATGTGATCCCAGGGAAAGGCAGTCTCACAAGACAGGGAGTGGACCGTGGGCATTAGCCCGACACAGGCTCAGCACGCAGGGACCGGGAGAGAAGATAGAGAGGAGCTTCCCATCGGTGGTCCTTGCGCCTTTATATCTGATTCACGAGACAGGGTTTGGTGTCCGACAGATGCCTGGTTCTACCTCTTTATGAAGCACGTCCTTGAGGGAGTTCCTGTCCTATGAGCTGTGGTATTCTCAGGCACGAAAAGGAGCTAGTGGTTGGCAACCTCACAGAAGTGCTGTTGAAGGAACTTGTTTCTGACACGTGTATTTGTTAAATCAGTTCAGATCCTTGTGTAAGGCAATGTCAGGATATTTAAAACAACCCCAAAGAAACACGAACAGCCCTTGAGTTTTAGATTCATAAAAGATCTCATACTAGGTTCCTCCCTCCCCCCATGATTCTTCGGTTATCTGGCAAAGGCATTCGAGGAAATTAATTGCACGCAGCTGCCACCATGAAATACCCAGAAAGTCACCTTGGAGCAAGACCAGCGCTTCCAAGGAAAAACAAAGACCCGGAGTTCAGAAAAAGAAGAAAGCTTTGTGATTGACCAGTTGCCCATCCTGGAGTCCTAGATGGGTGCTGTGATTATTTGGGGAATTGGCTAAGTTACTGGAGTACTAAATCAGAGTCCCTGAAATGCCTCCAGATGGTGGGGTTGGGGAGGATTGAGGAAGACGGCAGCCGGCTGCACTGGGTAGAGGAGGGAGGAGGTGGGAGCAGGTGCCCGTGCTCCCGGGCTGGGAAGTCCCACAGGCAGGTTGGGGGTGGAGCAGCCAGGGCCTGGCTGTCTCATCCACAGGGTCGGATAGGCCACCTACCGCCCAGTCTTCAGACGTCTGGAGTGACTCTGAACTTGAGGCCTGGCAGCTGACAGCTTCCTATCTCGTCTTTCTATCATTGACCAGAATTCACGTCTGGATGCTCTTCCACTTTGTGAAATAATATTCTGGAATATATTTTCTAAGACAGCAAATTCAGTGAACATGCAAAATCCAAGGACTTACAGTCCGTTAAAATGTGTTAAACCCTTTTTATTTTATTTTTAAATGTTATTTATTTTTTCATTTTGAGAGACAGAGCACGAGTGGGGGAGCAGCAGAGACAGAGGGAGACATGATATCAGAAGCAGGCTCCAGGCTCCGAGCCGTCAGCACAGAGCCTGATGGGGGGCTCGAACCCACAAACCACGGATCATGACCTGCGCCACCCAGGCGCCCCTATTAAACCCTTTTTAAAGTGGTTTGTGCATTTTATCCTAGAGAGCCTTTTTTCTCAGTCCTGTTTGATGTAGTGAAATTCCTTTGACAAGATAGTCACGAGATGGAAATAGGAATGTGGTTTGATGAACATGGTTTTGATGTGAGAGATGAAGGGAAGGGTAAGGTGGCAATTTCTGGGTTCACCCAAGGGCCTGATTCTGAGGTAGCTACACTTCTGGAGCCCGTCAGCATTCCCAAGTGGTAGCACGGGCCCCTTGTGGAGCTGGGTAGGTCTGGGATTCTGCTAGAAGTGGAACAGGACAGAAAGTCAAAAGATCAAGTCTTAGATGTAAAGCAGAGAGCATCCCAGTTGGAGTCTGGAGAGCTCCAGCATCCAAACATCCGTGTTTGAGCACTGACCCAACCATCACCTGTGACCTATGACCTCTTTAACCTTTACGTTCTTCTTGTGAATGATGGTCCCTGTGCACTACCATGGATGGTTTGCCAGCTGTTAAAGTGCTTCACAGAAGTGTGGGTAGCTACTAGGGTTTGGATTTATACCCTGATGATACGATTACATTGACATTTTATTCTACATCTTTTTTTTTTTTCAATGTTTGTTTATTCTTGAGAGAGACAGAGTGTGAGCAGGAGTGGGGCAGAGAGAGAGAGAGGGAGACACAGAATCCGAAGCAGGCGCCAGGCTCCGAGCTGTGAGCACAGAGCCCGACGGGGGCTCGAACCCACAAACAGCGAGATCATGACCTGAGCCGAAGTCGGACGCTTAACCGACTGAGCCACCCAGGCGCCCCTTAGTCTACATCTTTCAGCAAGTGATTCCACTCTCAAACTGCAGTTCATCAAGACCGGTGTATTTGTAGAGGGGCAGAGTCCACAGCTCTGTTGGCAAAAGCGCTGATTTGAGGGTTTGAGAAGTCCACTTTTGTTTTTCCCATTTTCTATTTAATCTGGAGATTAATGACCAGGATTTCAAAAACGAATGAATTATTTGCCGGAGGAAAAGCATACTGGACAGCACACGCCAAGTTGCATTTTATGGTATCGCTGATGTTAAGATCCTACCGGGTGGTATTTTACAAGGTTTCTTAACTGTCGTAGTGCCGACAGGCCCCACCCTTCTGGAAGCCTGGCGGCTAGACCTGGTGGGTGTGGACAGAGGAGGCCTCTCTGGTGCTCCCGCATCAGCAGGGGCCATGATGCCTTGCAGGAGCCAGGGTGGCACTTAGTGATGGGATCTTGTGAGCGTCTCGTGGTCCTGCTCTCTCTGGGAATGAAGCGCCACAGGAAATATTTTGTGGTGCACCCCGTGCGTGATCGGGAACCTCAGCCGTGTGCAGAAATGGTCTGTGGCTGGTCACCTGAGGGAATCGGCTAGTAGGAGGCATTCCAGCAGAACACACACGCGGGGGGCTCCCGTGTCTCCCGAGGCGGCCGTGCTTAGTCTCTTTCTCTGTCTCCATCTCTTCTCCGCTCCACTCTCTACATCCGTTCTCTCCGTTCACTGCTTTTCTTTCCTTCTCCCCTTTCCCTCCCCCCCATCCTCCCTCTCTGCTCTTCTGGTCCTGGGGGCGGCTGACGGGTCTGCCTGATGGGATGTGTGTTGGGCCTTGTCCTCCGGCTCATCGTCATGGGGTTTCCTGGCCCTTCTTGACTCCGGCCTGCAGCCTCCCATCCCAGGGGGGCCAGCGCGCTCCTCTCCGGGAGCAAGGCATGTGGGTCTTCGGTGACTGCTCTGGACGTTAGTTGATCTGGCCACGCCAGGGGCCCTCCCCGGGCGGCAGAAGACTTTCTAGTCCTCACATTGCCCCACGAGCCCCGAAGGTGGGTAGCTTTCCCCCGAGACCTCTGCTGAGCTTTCCTCTCAATCGTGGTTATGTTCTTCCTCTCCCAACAAAGGCTGTTGTCTTTTTGATTCCAGATCGAGGAGACTCGGCTCAACATAGACAAGATCTCAGAGCACGTGGAGGAGGCTAAGAAACTCTACAGTATCATCCTGTCCGCACCGATTCCTGAGCCAAGTGAGCGTTTACTCGAAGCTGAGTTGCCTGGCGATGGCCCTTGGCATTGGGGCTGAGCCAGCCCTGTTTTCCTTTCTCCTGGGAGGGGCGGGGAGTGTCTGGCCCACACTGCACACTGTGCGCACGTCGTGTCCTCTTTCCCTTCCCTCCCGGGAACTCTTCTCTTCGTGGCCGCGGCCACTGAATCCTTGTGGCCAAACGCTCCTCTCCCTCCCATCCAGTCCCTCTCGTGACCTGTGGTGAGGCTTCCTGCTTCTCGCGTTCCTCATCTCCGTCCCATGGCTGTGCCTTTGCGGGTACTGTTTCCCAGCCCCCTTCCATATCCTGCCAGTTCAAGGCCATCTTCTTTCCCTGAGCTGTTCCAGAATGGGTCAGGCTCGCTTCAGTCCCTCCCATCCCGAGAGTCCCGTCTGTTACCGCCAGCCCAGCAAACTTTTTCACGTTTTTCCAGTAGGGTTCCAGGCTGTATTTTAGGTTCCTTAAGGACAAGGAACGAGCCAGACGCTCTGTCATTTCACTCTGAACTGTTCAGTGACTCTCTGGTGCCTGAAGGTTAAAGCTGGAACGTTTCAGCAGAGCACATGGGACTTGTCTCGGTCATGGGCCTGCCCTTCTCTGCACCCTTTTCTCCCGCTACCCTCCCCCATGTCACCCACACTTTAGCCAGACTCAACTCCGGCTGTTCCCCACATGGTTCTTGTCTCTTCGCATCTTTTACATACGGTCCCTTCTCCCAGAGACTCCACTGTTCGTCTCCTTTTGTGCCTGTTTAACACTTCCTCCTTCGTCAAGACTCGGTCTTACTATCATCTGTCTTTAGAAACCTTTCCAGATCCCTCCAGACTGTGCTAGAGGCTCTTCACCAACACCCTGTGCACACCTTGGCCAGAACTCACACCTTACTCCCGACTGCACATTAGAATGGCTGATTTTATTTGTCCCTTGTCCCCCAGTAGACCCTGAACCTCTTGAAGGCAGAATCTATATCTTCTCTCTGATGTGTGGGTATCTAGCTCAGCTCTAAGCTTGTAGCAGGTGCCAAAGGATTTTTTTTTTCCAGTGTTTATTTTTGAGAGAGAAAGAGAAAGCAGAGAGCAGGGGAGGGACACAGAGACTCCCAAATAGGCTCCACACTGTCAGTGCAGAGCCCGACATGGGGCTCAAACTCACAAACCCTGAGATCATGACCTGAGCCAAAGTCGGATACTTAACTGACTGAGCCACCCAGGTGCCCCTAGGATGGTTCTTGAATGAGTAGTCATGGCTCATACTTACTTGGCTCCATTCATCCTAGAATAGCATCGTACACATAGTAGGTATGTCATCAATATATGTCTGAACCTAAATCGATGAACCTTGGTTGAAATCCCTTTTCCTCAGAGGTCCCATGAAACCCTCTCCTACCTTTGAGCTGAAGCCATCATGATAAACCAGATGATTTCCTCAAAAAGGAAGCTCATAATTTTGTGTGCCAGAGAATTACTTGGGAAAGCCTGTGAAAAAGACAGATTGTAGGGCTCCAACCCTGGGTGTTTTTATTCTATAGGTCTGGGACAGAGTGCCTGGCAAATGTCCCTGAAATAAGCCGTCTGTGACTCCAGTGACAGATGACTGGGGAACACCTCACAGTAAATAAACCTGCTCTGAGAAAGCTCCCACCTCCTCTGTTGCCTGGAATAGCCCACAAAGCCGGGAGTCTCGCTGACTGATTCTGTCGGTCTTTGTTTTACCCAGAAACCAAGGACGACCTAGAGCAGCTCACGACCGAGATCAAGAAAAGAGCCAACAACGTCCGGAACAAACTGAAGAGTAAGAAGGGAACAAGCCGGCCCCTGCTACTGCCCCCCGCTTGCCCGCGGGGCCTGGCTCTCCTGGACCGAAACGCGTCCTGATGATACACCCGTCCCCCCTCAGCCTGTGGCTTGGGCACTGCCCCAGAAATTCTGCCTGTCCCGGAACCAGGGCAGTAGGTGAAAGAGAGCAGCACTGGTGTATGCTTCCGGCGGCCGAGTCGCCGTGAGACTCCACTCTCCCACTTCGTCCCTTGACTTTACCGGTCCCGTTTCCCCAGCCCCTACGTACATGTGAACAGTAATGCCCGCGCTGTCTAGGTGCAGAACATCTTATTCTTCCAGCTACAGACATTTCTTGGAGGGCCAGGTCTATGGCCCTCCCACCCCCTCCCACCCCTTCAGTTTAGACCCTCATTCAGTGCGGCCGTCGTCATAGACGAGTTCCCCTGGGGTCCCAAAGCATTTTCGCCCAGTTGGTTTGGGAATGCAGACTGTCGGTCAGAGGGTGGAGGCAGCATTTATATTTCTTCCCCCCTAAACAAATCACACACCTGTCCTCGCGGGTGGAGGTGGGGGTCGTTAGGGGCGGCTTCCAGGAGTCGCCGGGGAGTGTGCGAAGCACGGTGCACGTTCTCGTTTGCTGCGCACGTGGGTGCCGTGAGGGAGGCACTGTCCTTGCTCCCTTCTACACACCAGGGAACAGGAACACTAAGAGAGGGGACGTGGCCTCCCCGGAGTCCCGCAGCTAGGGGGTGGCGGGGTGAGGATGTGAGCCCGAGTCTCCCGGTGACAGAGACTCTTGCTGAGAGGTGCTGTGCTGAGATACAGTCAGACGAGAGCCGGTACAGGCAAGGCCGTGGCCTGAAGGCCTGCGGCTCACACGTGAGCTGACGTCTCGAGATCACAGGTGTCTCTTGCACCCCTCGGTGCGCTGGGTGTGAGGGGGCACAGGGAGCCGGGCACCGAGCAGCGTGCTTCCTGGGGGCGAGGGCAACGTGCTGCTGGCATAGCCTTGCTCTGCCCTGCAGGTATGGAGAGACACATTGAGGAAGATGACGTGCGGTCGTCGGCAGACCTTCGGATTCGGAAATCCCAGGTAAGACTTTCCCTGGTCTGACGCTTGTCTTGTCCGGTCTTAATTTTTTTGTTCTTAGCTGTGGAGTCTTTTTTATTTTATTTTATTTTATTTTATTTTATTTTATTTTATTTTATTTTATTTTATTTTATTGTATTGTATTGTATTGTATTTTATTGTTTTGTTTCATTTTGTTTCGTTTCGTTTTGTTTTAGTTTTATTTTACTTTAGTTTGTTTCATTTTACTTTAGTTTGTTTTACTTTATTTTATTTTTTTAAATGTTTATTTTGAAGAGAGAGGGAGAGAGAGAGAATCCTAAGCAGGCTCTGAGCTGTCAGCACAGAGCCCGAGGCAGGGCTTGGACCCATGAACCGTGAGATCATGACCTGAGCTGAAGTCGGACACTTAACTGACTGAGCCACCCAGGTGCCCTAAAGTACAATTCTTATTTGGACTCCTTTCGAAGAACTGGTGAAGGAGAGCTGACCGGGCTATAGTAGGGGAGGGGCCGGAGCCCCCCCCCCCCCCCCCCACTTCTCTAAGGAGGCCCCTGAAGATCTTCCCAAGATCGTTCCCACAGGGCACAGCTTCAGATTTAGTGTACCTCCTGTTTTACAGGAGAGGAAACTGAGGTCTTCTCTATAATCTTTATTTTTGAGAGACAGAGACAGAGCACGAATGGGGGAAGGGCAGAGAAAGAGGGAGACACAGAACCCGAAGCAGTCTCCAGGCTCTGAACTGTCAGCACAGAGCCCGACGCGGGGCTCGAACTCAAGAACCGCGAGATTGTGACCTGAGCCAAAGTCAGATGCTCAACCGACTGAGCCACCCAGGTGCCCCCTGAGGTCTTCTCTATAAAGATGGTCGGTCGTTAGTTGTCTAGTGTGGACTGAGGCTCTTTGGTGGTCATGAAGACACGATCCTTGTCCTTAAAGAACAGGCCTGACGTTCAGGTGGCCCAAGGAAGCTATCACCTAGGACCCAGCAGGAGGGCAGTGTGAGAACACAGTGAAATGGGTGGTGCCCTCAGCGTCCTCAGAGCTCGGGGAGAATTGGGGGCAGCCAGAGGAGCTGGGCCTCGGTTGGGCAAGAGTGGCGTGTGGACAGGCCCGGGGGGTTGGGGGAGTGAGGGGGTGTGTTAGTATCAGTAGGGGTGGTGACGGTGGTGGGGCGGGGAGGAGGGGCTGGCATGGAGAGAACAGCCCGTCTGGAGAGAAAAGCTGGTTGTGGGCGAGTGGCTGCGGGGTTTTGAAAGAGGATGTGGCTCTGTGGTCCAGAGGCCTCTGAATACCTACCTGCCTAGGGAACCTGGATATGATCAGGTAGCCTGTGTGCATTTGCTTCAGCTTGCAGTCTCTTAGGAGATAGTCCGGGGACCTCCTGAAAGCTGGACCAGAGTGGGGATGGGGCGAGAGGCCGGTGGGTCTCTTGCTGGGCTTCTGCAGTGATTCTGGTCTGAATATGCGTGCCGGTAGTATGCATTTGCAAAGGGTACAAATACTGGTGATTTTGCACAGGAGAAGCCAGTAGGCCTTGATGTGGACAGTTGGGCAAGGAATAAAAGTTACGGTAAAGATTTGAACGCAGACACCCAGTGCTGTGGAGCGAATGCTTTGAGCAGGAAGTGGGAGTCGTTAGGGAGGTCAGGTTGGGTAAGAACTCAAGGATTTGGGCAGGTGTTGGATGCAGGAAGGGAGTCTGGCAGCTTTAGGAAGCAAGCCCGGGTGGCGGCAAGTCGTGTGGATGCAGGGCTGTCCCGTGGCCCCACGATTACCATGCGAGGTCAGCAGGGCAGGTGAACTGGAAGGGTCGGCGGACCCTTCCGATGGTGTGAGTGAGGAAAGCGGAACGTTGAGCCTTATACCTGCCCCTCTGATTCCAAGTCCGGTGCTGCCAAGACAGCCACACGGGGCTGGGCACGTGGGCTCTGCCGCCGTGGGGGCTCCCCGACCTTCAGCTCGTGGGGGCTTACCGCACTTGGCATGGTTCCCACAGCACTCCGTCCTGTCCCGGAAGTTTGTGGAGGTGATGACCAAATACAACGAGGCTCAGGTGGACTTCCGTGAACGCAGCAAAGGGCGAATCCAGCGGCAGCTCGAAATCAGTACGTGTTTGGTGCATGTCCCTTCACCTTTCCCTGCCACCTGGCTGTCCATCCCAAGTCGGGAGACCCCAGGGAGCGAGCAGCAGCACCCCCGCCAGTGGCTGCCCCCCCCTCCCCCCGCCCCCGCCGCCCCGTATTTTGCACTCAAGCCCAGGAGAGGCGTTGGGGCACCGGCGTCCCTGGGGCAGCGTCGTGGGTGGCACGGTGCTTGTCAGGCTTGGTCCTCTGGCCCCTGTGGGCGCCAGCATTTATTCGTGGCGTCTCCTAGGGACTCATGGTATCTTTTTGTCGTCTCTGTCTCTTTCTTTTTTAATGTTTATTTTTGAGAGAGAGAGCATGCGAGCACGAGTGGGGGAGGGGCAGGGAGAAAAGGAGAAAGAATCTGAAGCAGGCTCCATGCTGTCAGCGTAGAGCCTGATGTGGGGCTCGAACCCCCATACCGTTTGATCATGATCTGAGCCGAAATCAAGAGTCGGACGCTTAACGGACTGAGCCACCCAGGCGCCCCTCTTTTTGTCGTCTCTTTCACAGCAAAGAACATTTATGAGATCAGAGTGTGGTGCCGGGCCCTGTGAGGAATAGACTGATCCCGACAGCCGTGCCCGTTAAGGACTCAGGGCGTTGCAGGGTGCCACCGGCTCTAAGTGGAGGAAGGGTGTGGACCAGGAAGGGGTCCGAGAAAAGCACGTGTGTTTAGCGGGGGTGGCAGGTTGTCCAGCCTGGGGAGAGGGAACCCTTGGGAGTAGCAGTGTGGGGTTAGGTGCAGGAGGGAGGGCTTGTGGCCAGGGACCGGCTCCTGGGCCTCTGAGGCACAGCGAACGGGCCGGTCAGCTTTCTGAGCTAGGAAGGGCTGTGGTCAGATACATGCTTTAGGAAGGTAACCGCCCATAATGCTAGCGCTGGACTGGATTAGGGGAGAAATCAGAAGCAAGACGATCAGGGGCTCCCGGGGGTGCGTTGTAAAGGCCACAGTCTTCAGAGTGAAGTCACCGCGTTCCTGGTTTTCAGGGAACTTTTGCAATGGTGTGCTTTGGTCTCACATTTGACGCTCTACCTCTTTTGTGCTAAAGCCGGCAAAAAGACCACAGATGAGGAGTTGGAGGAGATGTTGGAGAGTGGGAACCCCGCCATCTTCACTTCTGGGGTGAGCGTCCGGGAGCTGGGGTGCACGCCCCTCTCGAGGGAGGCTGCCGTGGGGCTCCGTGCGGTTGGCAAGGGCAGGGCTGCAGGTGCAGGGGGGCGGGGGCCTCTGGCCAGGGCGCGGGCTGACAGTCGGCCTTTGTGTGGCCCGTTGTAGATCATTGACTCTCAGATTTCGAAGCAAGCCCTCAGCGAGATCGAGGGGCGGCACAAGGACATCGTGAGGCTGGAGAGCAGCATCAAGGAGCTTCATGACATGTTCGTGGACATCGCCATGCTGGTGGAGAACCAGGTAACCGGGCAGCGGGCACCCCCGTGGGGTGAGGGAGGGAAGCTTAGGCACTCCTGAGAAGTGGGGAGACCAGAACACCGGCCGGGGTGCAGTGGGGGAGTCCTCGGGAATTCGCATGATGGAGGAACAGAACCCCAGCGTCCAGGCCAGGAACGCCCCCCCGAGTGCCCCGTCAGCCCCGTCACTCTTGCTGCTCCTTTGGCCTCACAGTCACTTAAACTTACTAGGGGCCTTGATGCACCCCCTGTTTTCTCTTCTAACTGGAGATGTGGGTTCTTGGTGAGGGTGCCTTAGAACAGCCTCCGGGTACAAACTGTTTCACTGGTGACACTGAAGACAGGGTCATTCTGCCACCTCACAGTGAAAAGTTAGATTTGCCAGAGGGTTTAATTTTTGTCCATTTTTGTGTCTTCTTTTGTATGTCCCCCCCACCCCCCCATATTTTGGCACTTTTTGCTAAGGAACAAGAGCAGATAAGGGAATGAACGAAGCAACAGGAGAATAATGTTCATAGGAAGACTTGGAACACTCATGGTCTGATGGCTTATTCTGTCCCTGGGTGTCTTTGCTCAGGCTGCCAGCCTGTGACACCTGCGTGTGGCTCTGGTTCCACGCATGGTCAGGTGCCTGCCGGTCCTGGCGACCACGGTGTCCAGATGCGCTGTGTTACCATGAACTTCCAGCTGCCCTGCCACCTGGAAGGGATGGAGGCCTGCGTCCTTTGTGGGAGGGCTGCAAAACCTAACTGAAGCCCGGGCACTGCTTGGCCGGTTTTTGAAGGCCGGTCCCTGCTCGGGGCCCAGGTGCCTTTCTTTCCTCCGCCCCCTCTGGCCTTTGAGACCATTCCTTAAGTGCGTCGTCCATCCCCACTCTTCTTTTTTCTCCCCTCGCGGCCTTGCTGAGGAATTGGTTTGAGAGTCAAGTGATGGTGAGTGCCTTTCTGTGTTTCCAGAGTGCCGTAAAGCAACGGGTTGGGTTGGGGAAGGTCTAGGTAGGTGAGGGGCGTTCCCATCCTAAGATGCCCAGAATTAATCCGAGTCACCGAACTTCCGTGTCGGGAAGTAACAGCTGAGAGATGGTTGGGAATCTCGCTCAGAGACCACTGTCCCTCCATAGCCACGTCGATCTAACATGTAACCAAATAGCTTAGGTAAACCCAATATCTGTCACTTAAGGGGCCCGGGAGTATCTCTTGGAGAAAGCAAACATTCCCACCTTGGATATTTACCGAGCAACTATTTTTGCCAGCACTGTTCTGCAGCAGTAGTCAGCAAACTTGCCTCAGGCCAAATGAACTTGGCTCAGGTCTACATGACCAGCAAGAGGCCAGCATCCCAGTTATGCCCCAAAATACTCTCATTTTGGTTCCTCTCCTCACATGCTCAGTTAAAAACAAAATGGCGGGGGTGGGATCTGTGAGATCCATAGTTACCAGGCATCTAGATGGTGTACTACAGGTGTCCCGGGCAGCACCTGCTCCACAGGAGTCATTCAGAGTGTTGCTTGAATGAGTGACCACCACCAAGGACCGGAGACCCCTAGGTCTTCCCATGGGAAATGTGAATGTGTGCCCCACAGAAGGTTTCTGGATGCTTCCCTCCCCCACGTGAGCTAGGACTGTCCTGGGGTGGGTTTATGGGGCGTGACTCATGTCCATTCTTCTCAGGGAGAGATGCTAGATAACATAGAGCTGAATGTCATGCACACAGTGGACCATGTGGAGAAGGCACGGGAAGAAACTAAAAGAGCCGTGAAGTACCAGGGTCAGGCCCGGAAGGTGAGACTGTCCCACTGCCTTCAGAGGAGAAAGTCCATTCTGCTCGCGGTCTCTCGCTCTTTCTCTCTTCTCTGTCCCTGTCTCTGTTTCTGCTGCCACCACCTCTTGCATCCGGGGAAAGGGAGCCATGATTGACCGTATCGAGAACAACATGGACCAGTCTGTGGGCTTTGTGGAACGGGCCGTGGCAGACACCAAAAAGGCTGTCAAGTATCAGAGTGAAGCTCGGAGGGTGAGCGCCTCAGTCCCCACCGGTCTGGCTTGCTTCTCCTCTCTCTGGTCCTCCGCACCCGCACCTGTGTCCTTGAGCCCGTGCCTTCACTCTGTGTCCTGGCCTCCTCACAACACCTACGTCAGCCTTTCCCTGAGAGTAGCTAGCTGCCCTTCTTCCCCTGGTGTTTCTTGCATGGATCTGGCTTACGTACTCTCTACCCAAGAACCCATACTTGGAGGCCGTTCTGTAGGGTGGACGCGTTGCCCCGGTGTGGCTGCTAGACTTCTCCTGTTCCTTTCAGATGTTACACTTGACTCCTCTGTTCTTCAGAAACCTGTTTGCCCTCTTCCACTCCATTAACCAAGCTCCACCCCCACCCCCTTCTCTCTGCCATGAACCCAGTGCTGTGCTGATCGCCATGTAACATTACCTCCTCTCTTACGGAGCACCTATTATTTCTACTTACACATGAAACAGCTGAGGGTCAGAGGTTAAATAGTTGGCTTCGGGCCACCTAGTAAGTACAGGAGTGGGATTCAAAGTCCGATTCCAGTCACGCTCTTCCCACCGTACCAGTGCATTTCTCCCTCTTCCAGTACCCCTGTTGCTTGAGGACTTCTCAGCTTCTCTGCCCGTTGTGGTAGCCATCTCTGGTGGCTTGTGCTTTGTAGGCTGTTCTTTTCTCTTTCTCCTGGGCTCTGACACTTTGGGTCTTCAGTTCTTTGATTTCCTTCCAACTTTACCTATTGCTTGTGCAAGGATTCAGGGAGCTGGGAAGTTATTTTATATGATGAATCCAGGCTGGCTCACAACAGGTCTGTAATCACGCTTTCTGATCCCCAGTCACTGGATCAGGTCTGATGGGCAGGCATGTGCTTTAGGGGAAAGACGGATGGAAGTTTGAAATTAGGTCTATTCAAAAATATACACTTCTTGAAAAGGAAAAACTGGTCACGTCGTACCTTGGCCTATAGCTGCTTGGAGACAGTTGTTGTTGTCGTTTTTATCTGTGCACATGTCCAAGACTGCAGTGTGAGCTGAGAGCAGCTCCGTATTTCCATCTGCTGGCCTTGCCAACCAGGAAGTAATTTCAGAAATATAAAATATCCTAATAGAAGGTCTTTATGTAGAGATGTAGCCTTCTTATTTGGATTGATAAGATGCTTTCAACGGAGAGGTGAGATGGGTTGGGTTTTGGATGAATTACTGTTTTGGGTTGTTTGTAATAATGCTTTGTTTTGTTTCTCTTATCCTTCTCTCCAGAAATTGATAATTATCATTGTGCTAGTAGTTGTGTTGCTGGGCGTTTTAGCATTGATTATTGGACTTTCCGTTGGGCTGAAATAACGGTGGCCTGAGTGGCTGCTGCACTGAAATGTAAGTAAATGGAAGGTTCTCGGGGACTCTGGATTGGCTCCCTCTTGAGAAAGTGGCCTGGGATTTCACTTGGCACCGCTTGCCCCTTGTGACTGTCCTTGGACGCACTGAGCTCTCTCAAACTTCCGATTGCCTGTGCATTCTTTTGTCTCCTTAAAATTCTGTTCTGGTGTTCTGGTCCCTGGGAAAAGTTCTCTTCTGGGCTGGGCTCCTGTTGGTTTCCTCTCCTGCGGATTCTGTCCCAGCTCTTTGTCTTATCACCTGTCCTGGCACATTCGAGCACCACATTTTCGCTCCCTTCGCTCAGTAAGCATGCTCCTAATTGGGTGCCATCTGTGTCCTGGATCCAGGTTTTATCTTCTGAATTCTTGCTGACTCTCATGGATGTTGGGCTTTGCTCTCCATATGCTTTTCAGTGTAAACAGAGCCTTGGAATGGGGTTTGGGGCAGCGGGGTTTTGTCTGACTGACCAGTTGGATCTTGAATGATATAGCGGTTAACATTTCTGAGTGTTGAGTTGTGCCAGACCATGTATTGAACACCTTACACACACGTCCTTGAATCCACGTAACGTCCTCCTGACGTAGGTACTATCGTTACCCATATTTTACGGACGAAGACACTCAGGCTTGAAGAGATATTAAGTGCCAGGGCCAGGTGTGAACACACAGCTGACGATGGGCCTGGGGGGAGGTTCTCTACGGCATCTTAGCTTCATTTGTAAAACCAGGTATCCATTCTTCGTCATCTTCAAAGTCCAGAGAGCCTTGGAGGATAGTGAATCTAAAGTCTAGGACATTAATTTCTTTAAAGTCTGGTAGAAAGAATAGAACTGACCACTGAATCAGGGCTTCATGTCCATAGTGGCGATATAACAACAATGATCTCGTTGTTGGGACTGTTAACACTTCTGTGACTTCTTAAATATTACTTTTCCGAATAAAATGTAGGATGTATTGTTAAAAACAAACAAACAAACCCTATAAAACAGAAAAGGTGAACAGAATGAACTTTTAGTGTTATTGCTCATAGCCTTCTGGCACGTCCACGTTCAGACGTGGTTTCACACGGCTTAGACCGTATTATCTCTGGTTTTAGATCCAGTTAAAAAATCGTATGTCTCATTCCGCATCACTGAGATCTCTCCGCAAATCTAATTTTCAACACAAGATTGTGAATACACTCTCAATTTGTTATTATTTCCCCAAAGTTGGAGATTTGTTATTACTATTTAGCGACAACTAACAGTATGACAAACCTCTATTTCTCTCATTTCTATTTTCTCTTTGATGAATTCAGAGAAGTTGGGTTGCTGAGGTACTAGATACCAATCTTTTAAATACCTGACACATACCTCCATGTTGGCACCCAGAGCCGACCCTCTTCTTTATTTTGGCTTCAGTGGGTCTCAAAGGGTTCTCGAGACCCCTTGTGAGGTGTGACCACAGGATCTTGAAGAGAGATGGTTATAGCACTAAACATCAACTTCATCTTGAGAACGTAAATGAATCCTTTTTAAAGGGGGAGACTAGTTCACGTATTGTGTTTAGTTGACTTATCTGCGTTGCTGAGCAGTGTCGGGTTGCTTATTGTAGTGTATTCCATAAAGTCAGGACTGGCTGCTTAGGTCTGGACACCCTCCCCCCATCCATGTGGCCTGAGGACAAGAGGTCTGAGGGCAGGAGGGAGGGAAGACAGCCTATGTTTATATTCCCCAACTGTGTGCCAGGTACTGTTCTAGGATAACAACATTATCCCCATTTTCAGATGGGAAACTCTGAAGCTCAGAGAAGTTAGGAAACTCACCCAAGCCTACCGAGCTCTTCAGATGGAACAGCCATGATGACCCCTGAATTTCTCTTTGTTCTTTTCACTGTGTAAGACAAGTGGGGAGTAGGGGAATAATGGAGAAGAAGATTCAAGTTCTGGAACTTGTATCTGAAAGGTGCTAATGAGGGCCCTGTAGATAGAACAGGTGTTTTCATGGAGTGACTTGGCCTCCCTCTGGCAAGTCCTTTGATGGGAATGTGACAGCCTGTGTGAAAGATTATAAAAGGCCCAGAGGTTTATTTTTCCCTTGCATAATACGGCTTTTTGATTCTTTTACAATAGGAGATTTAGTCCCAGGTCCCGTCTCAGGGGTTTGTCTACCGAATTTCTCAGGTTTCGCGTTGACTTCACCATTGCTCTCCTTTTTGCAGTTTTGTCTGATTTTTCGTCTCCACCTTCTAGGTTTGTGACCGAGTCTTAATGTTGCTCTCCACCATCATCCTGTGCACTGATCAGCTCCTCCTTCCCCTGCCTCTCTTAGAACCCGATTTCACTCCAGCCTGGTGTGGCCACCCTTGTCTTCAGACGGGAATGGAGTTTGAATGGCCTTCCTGAGAGAGTGGGACCTGTCCCCTTGTCTCCTTGTAACCGTCCTTGGACCTGACCCAGCAAACAGTTTAGCCCGGATGAAGCTAATCTACCTGATGCGACCCTGAGTTCTCCTCAAAACCTTCTCCTGCCCCAACTCTGAAGTGCCTTCTCTCCTGGACTGTGCAAACCACCCCAGCTTCTCTTTCTTTCCTCTGAATGTGTCAAATTATGCCTTGCACCTTGGAAAGCCTATTCAAAACCTTCTCAAGGTGCTGTATTTTCTACCTCATGGAGTATTCTCCCAGAAATTGCAGTGTATTTTTTTAGGGGGGCATCTTTAACAAAGAAAAGGGATTCTTCCAAGTGTGGCAACAATAAGACTTGACTTGAGCCTTTCACTTGGCAGGATCTCAGTCCTTACAATTTCTTGTCCCCACATCTTGAAAATATGAGGAACTGGCAGATGTCGTTTTGGTCTTAGAAGCTGACTTATTTGAAATTCAATCTTAAATTAAGCTCTTAGTATGTTCAGCTTGGTGACCAACTTCAATCTTTATGTCGTAATCTCTCGTGTTTACTCTAGGGGGCACCATGATGATCCTAGATAATCCACGATGAGGTTACCATTTGTAAAGGTTAAGGGTATGGGATATTTGTTTCCCATATCGAACTCTTAGAAACTGGCTGTTCTCCATTGGAGTGATGCTTTGTGAAGCCATTGCCTTGAGGCCAGAAATAACCAGGCACTTAAAATTGGGCCAGGGACAGGTGCTTGAGTCTCAGGCTCTGGAAATGATCAAGACTGGTGCAAATATACAGTCACTCATTTCATGTATTCCAGATGTATTTTTATAACCATGTGTGTGAGATATATATATACATATATGCCCATGTCTCTCAGGAAGTAGGAAACTAGAAATGGAGGATATTATAACCTCAAAAAAAAAAAAAAATAACCTTGAGCTAGGCTAAAAATTAGGTAAGAGACATTTGCTTATCTGCAAATGAATCAGAGTAGAAATATCTTCCTGTGTCATTTAGAAACCTTGTTTTATGGATGAGTACTGGGACGATCATGGATCTCTGGGGTAGGGACTAAGTTGACCCCGTTAAGTTATTCTGCTTAGCAGACAGAAGGTGTGACAAGTTTTGGTACCTCTTCCCACCAGTGCATTGATGAGGCTTGTCCTGAGAATATCCCATAGCAATCTGAGATCATTCATGTGGCCTTTGGATGATCCTGTTGTCAGGGCTGAGTCAGTTGGGGGAGATCAGGGACTACTGAGTAATTCGTCCACTACCAGTTTGACAAGCTTGACAGGTTCTTGGTCTCCCCCAGTTCTTGTCATGGAGGGAAGCAACAGCCAGGTAATTTTCTAGTGACGGTCCCCCTTAGATTCCCAGTCTCTGCCAGTCTCCCTGATTTATATTTCAGCCTTGACTTTCTAGGATAGGGAGAGCACCCTAATGCAGCCACAGCCCCTTGGCTTCCTCTGCAAAGGCTACTTACTCCGTCATTGCCCAGCACTCAGACAGAGCCAAGGGGATGATGCCCTCTTGCCCGTGGCTATGAAGTCGAACAGCAGACTGGCTCCAGCAAGGGCAGACAAGCTCTAATCACAGGCCTTTGTTGAGGCCTGGGGCTTAGTTTAATACAAGTGAAGGGGTTTTTTGTTGTTGTTGTATTTTTTTTTTAATGTAAAGTTGATTATTTTATTGATAATTTAAAAATAAATGACTTTATATTGATTGCAAAACAGTTCTGCCTCTCTTTCCCTGCAAAACAGTGGCCGGGTGCCACCACGTGGTGGTTTTTGTTTAGGCTTTGGAAAGGGGTTAAAATCTTTTTCAACCATGTGCTGGACCAGATGGACCAAAAGTTCCAGGTTTTGAAGATGGTCTACCTCTCAAAGAATGAAATGTAACTGTATTTGAGTTTCAGATTTAAGCTGCTCCCTGCCCGCCATAATTTGGTTCATTCATCATGAGTATCTGGCTCCAGGAGACAGGAGAACTCTGGTGCGACGGGATGGGATCTAGAAGGCAGAGACATACCAAACATCCCTGGAGATTGCTGTTGATCTAATTTTGAATCTCTCCCCGAAAGCAATGCTTCTGTTAACACCCTGGGTTCTAGAAGCCAGATCCATCTTCCTTTCCCTTCTCATCCTCCACCGTGCCCGGATCCGCTTTTGTCTCCCTTCTTTGGTGGCTGTGTCTGCACGTGGACGCTGTTGCTCACATGCTTTTTCTTTCCTTGTGTGGACGAGCAGAAGAAGATCATGATCATGATCTGCTGTATCATCCTTGCGATCATCTTAGCTTCTACCATTGGGGGCATATTTGCCTGAACAAGGTGAGCCATCTGTGGGGAGGGTCAGACCTACTCTCACTTACTTGAAACTCTGGTGTCCTCGGGGTTTTGTCATTTGTCACCAGGTGCCCCAAATCTGGGTGGGATGAGGTGCTGAAGTAGATAAAGGCTGGAGAAAACTCAGGAAAGAAATGCTTTGTAAAGAGAAAAATGGGTGAATAAGGGGTTGGCAGTAGATGGGGAGACAGAAGGTGGCAAGCTGTTCCAAACCGGGTCTGGTAGCAGAACGAACGCTCTGTTCAGGATGCTTCGTAGAAGGATGTTGCTTCCCTGCAGCAGTTTGGGCTGTGGTGTCCGGGAAAGGCTGGAGGAGAGTTAGTTCTTGCATTAAAAGCACCCCGAACTCTTTAGAAGAGAGCCAGCCAGTAAACCCCTAACTAACAAGTTAGTGCAGACTCGCTGAGGAAGGACTTGGTGATCCTGGCTTCTAGCATCCTGTTGTGTATAATCTGTGAATTTCTTCCCCCTCCGTTTCTGTTGTCTCCTTCAGTCCTCACCGATGGAGCCTCAGCTGGAGTTTCTAACCCTTCTTCCACCTCTGTGGTGCCATCACCTCTCCACTGCAGATTCCTCACAGCTACCCCTCTTTCCATGATGAGACCTATGACACAGGGCGTCATCCAACCACCCATTACACGTTAGCAAAGCTAGACTTCAGACAGTACGGAGCTGGGAGGGAGGGGCGGGCAGGGCTGGAGGAACAGGGAGCACAGTGGCGGACAGCTGGTTAGGCAAGGGCTGTGGGGCTGAGAACAGGTGCCTATTCGGGAAATAGAACAGCCAGTGCTGCACAGAGGCAGAAAATGGTGCACTCCCCGCTCATCAGGATATCATTTTCTCTTTGATCAACACCAGGCCCCTCAGGTTCTTCTAGGCCTCACCTTTGACCAACCTGCATCTACTTCCTTCTTCAGGGTCTAATTGTCTAAAGTGAAGGTTGTCTAACCATAGGCGCCATACGGGTCTTGCTCACGGCAGCGTCCCCAGTGCTTAGCACAGTGCCTGCCACTTACAGATGTTCAAGTATCAGTTGACTTAATTACCTGTAATTAAGCTCTGATTTCAGCTCATGGAGGAGTCCTTGGGTCTTACTCTGAAACCTTTTAAGGCATCAGTGGTAAACGGGTTATGTATCAGATGCTGTGTGCACATGCCTGGAAATGGGCTGATCCACACTTCTGCACAACAGGCCTCCTATTTCGGTGACATATAAAGTCCTTTTATATGGGTGGTGATGGAGTTCCACGGACAGTCTCTTATTCTGGGAAGATCGGCTGGCCCCAGGATTGGGGTTCAGTAACTCAAGGTGGACCCCAAACAAAAAAAAGGTTTATACTATGAACTCCCGACAATCAGCACCGTGTTCTGTGAACGGTAACAGAGATGACGTGTCAGGTCAGAAAGGTGACAGCAGCCTACCACTTGCATTATTTATGTGCTCTGTGTTGCTAGCTAAAACGGATTTAGTCGGCCAGCAATGTGTGTATAAAATTGTCCCAAACAACGGTCCCAATTCAAGGTTTAGATGTGTTCTCTAACGCAGTTTCGTACCAGTAAAACCTTGGACTGCAAGAAACTTGTTCTGTGTTCCACAAGATGAGCAAACATTTCTAATAAATTTTAACTTGATAAACGAGCGACATCTTGTGATAAGAGTAGTACATGATGCCAAACATCACACGATCACAACTGAGCCAGTGGCTCTGGAAATTCGCTTTGATATAGCTTTGGCTTATAAGCATGTTTCTGGGATGAATTATGCTCACAAACCAAGGTTTTACTGTAACTACAAGAGGGTCACTAAAAATACATTAAAAACCACAGTGTTCAACTCTTGAGAACCATGTAACTATTTAGATATATTTGTAACTTTGATAGTAAATTATTTTCTCTGCTGGAGATCTTAACGTTTTAAGAAGGTGGGATTAAAAACTGACAATTCAAGTCAGTGTGCTGTTTTCTACCCACTTTCCAAAGCACATGGTTTACCATTTATATCCATTTGTAGCTTTTAGTTTGAACAGGGGTTAGAAAACTGCTGGCTAGCTCTGAAAACTAGATGAATCTTGTTAAGGACAGACAGGGAGGTGGAAACATGGGGATGTAACACACGGGGCCCTTATTCATCCAGCATATTTGAGTGCTGTGTGGCACGTGCACTGTACTAGGACCTACAGGGACACAACACTGGCCCTCCTCAGAGAACTTCAGACCTAGAAAGGCCAACTTCAACTTCTATTAGTTCTTGTGTTAAAAGGCAAGGGTTACGTTCCTTATCTTATTGTCCAACATCCCCCTTGGCCTTCCAGGATTGAGAGATGGGTAGCTGGGCATAAATAAATATCTGTTCAATCAAACAATGTGTGTCCCAGTTTCTTTCTTTGATTTTCCAAAAATGTTTCTAACTAGTAAATATCATAGCAACTTGCTCCTGAAGCGTGTACATGTAACAGGTAGTACAGAATTCCCCACTGTTTGAAAGTAGAGCGTTCCTAAACTGAAAAAATGTACAGCCAAGTAATTACCATTTTGTGAGAGTGGAAATCCTCTTTGGATTTCTTCCAGTTCGAGAAAAAAGTTACTAATGAAGGTCTTTGGTAAAAGTGAAGCGATATGAAGCAAACTTTCAGACGGCAGGGAAACCCATACAGATACTAAGTCCAACTTATACCGGAGGTGGGAGATGGAAGGATGTTTCAGCCCTGAAGACATTCATCTTACAGCTGGGGAGAACCAGACCCCCTAACAGGCCAGCCTCCTGACCATTTAAGGATTAGGAGTGACCAATGAGAAGTTATTTCCTGAGATGATCCTCAAACTTTATTTGATATAAATACAACGCACTTAAAAAAATCAGCAGATAGTGTACAATCTTTCAGAACTCATTTACTCATACACTGCTCCTCAGTTAGATATCAGAGCTACCCGAAGACTTGGAGGGTAGGCTGATGGGAATAAAAGTGTAGATTCTTTCTCTCAGCAGCCTTTGTACACTTAGTTCTCCCACTCTCACTACACACGTTCAGGCATATAGAACTTGCCCCAGTACCGTCCCTTCTGGGCCAAGTCATACGGGCTCAGGACTTTGCGTATCCCCAGCATGTTGGCAGTGGCTATGCGCTCAAAGGTCCAGGGGTTTTGGTTGTTCTGTTCTCTTTCCTCTTGATCTTTCCGCATCTTCTCTAGAGTCTCACGGCTCACGGCCTTTGCTGGGAACGGCAACTTGTGGGCCACCTGGTCAAGGAAACCTTGTACCTCTTTGAATTCACAACGCCCACCCATCTCTACTATGAGACGGCCAGCCTTCACGGGAGTCACGTAGTGATCAATGGCACCTTTGCCTCCCCCCATGCGCTGTCCCATACCCTTGCGGGTGATGGGCTTGAAAGGGGCTGGTACTCTCCATAAAGCAAACATGTTCTTGGGGTCCAGAGAGCGGTTGATTGTCAGGCGCATCATTTCAAAATGGCCCCAGTGGAGGTAACCACCACCCAGTGCCTAAAAGTAGATGAAACAATTAGAAACACGTGGGGACTTAGGTATCTTTTATGGGCTCTTTCATAATAACTGCGGCTTCAATGATATACATAAAGATAGAAATAGAAGTTCTAGTAAGAACCATGGAGGAAAAGCCTAGGGTACAGTAATAAATGAGAACAAGGGTGGACCCATTTCAGTGGATAACCAGGGAAGGCCTCTGAGGAGATGATACTTAAAGCTGAAGCCAGAATGGTAGGAAGTGGCCAAGGGAAAACAGACAATAGTTACAGGCAGAGGAATGGGGTATGTGAAGGGCCTGACACAGTAAGGGGCTTGGGGAGTTGGAGCAGAAGCCAGAGTGACTGGAACAGAGTAAGGGACAGGGCTTGGGCATGAGGTTCTGAGAGGTTGGTGGGGCTGATCATGCAGGCTGTGGGAAGGACTGTAAAATACTGCTCTGGCTGCCTGATGGGAAATCAATCCTAGTTCACACCCATTTGTGCAGCTTCTGACATCAAGTCTTCATGGGAGCTACCTGAGTAAGGAAACAGTTGTCTCACATCCTAAGTCATGGGTAGTTTTATTTCTAGCAGAGGTCTGAGAAGATTTCACAGTATGATTATAGGGGCCAAATAGGTAGCCTCTTCCTTTTCCTGCTTTTACATTATCTGCACTCTACACGAAAAAAAAAAAAAAGAGAACTCAAATGTTTACTGGGTAGTGCACATCATTTTAAAGAGCAAACGGTGGGGGCGCCTGGGTGGCTCAGTCGGTTAAGCGTCCAACTTTGGCTTAGGTCATGACCTGATCTCGTGGTTTGTGAGTTCAAGCCCCGTGTTGGGCTCTGTACTGACAGAGCCTGGAGCCTGCTTCAGATTCTGTCTTTCTCTCTCTGCACCTCCCCCACTTGTGCTCTGTCTCTGTCTCTAAAATAAACATAAAATAAATAAAGAGCAAATGGTGGCAGTTCTAATAAAACCTGTGGAGGAAGAGAACAACTCCAAGAGCATGAGATTTTGCTAATCCCTGACTTCCATCCTATAGGCACTTGACACTGAACTCACTTACCAAGATTGCGAAACTGCCTTCTGTGAACTCGGTGGCTTCGGTAGAAGGTCCCCGTATGTCACTCAAGTTCTTGGGTTCCCTTCTGACTTTTGGCACAAGTGGAACCCTCTCAACAAATCTAAGCTTGGGCTTTTCAGGAATGGAAACATCTAAAAAGAGCACAACCAAGAATAAATAAAACAACCCATTTCGAAGGATCCATTTTCTTCCCAGAAAGATTTATAGCAATCAAGTGAAAGTCTTGAAGTTACCACTAAAAAGTAATTCCAGAAGTATATTGGGTTTCTCCTGCCAATGCTTTTTTTTCCAGTGTCAACTGGAATCTTTTGGTTATGACAAGAATTAACGGAGAGGCTTCTGAACCTTTGAAGACAGCGCAGTTTTAACCTTCAAACGAAATGCACTCTCTGCCTGAAACTAGAAGAGAGACCACTGGGAAGGTACAGAGATTAAGAATGTCACAGAGTTAAGACTGGCTAACTTTTTGTTTTTCATGTTTACAAGTGCTAGACACGGAGTAGAATGCTTTACGTGCACTATCTCATTTAATCTTTAAAGCGATTTTATAGCTTAGGAATTTCTTAGGGCTTCCCTTTTTAAAAATTTTGAACATTTTAAAGTCTAACACACATAATCAAAGGGCCAAATACAAAGTGTACAGCTCAGTGAATTATCACAAAATGACTGCATAAACACACCCACATTAACACACCCAGATCACGGAACAGAACATTAGGCGGGTACTGTTTTAAAGCTCCGTTTTACAAAAGGGGAATGTGAGGCCTAGAGACATTTTGTAATTTGTTCTAGGCCATCCAGTGAAAACAGCAAAGTCAGACCGTATGACTTTTTTTTTTTTTTCTTCAAAATACTACATGGCCTCTCTGGATGTTAATGGGGGTAGTGGAAAGAATATTTACTACAATGATATGAAAATATCTACATTCTCCTGCTCTGCCACATTTTTTTTATTTTTTTATTTTTTAAAAAGTTTATTTATTTTGAGAGAGACAGAGACAGTGTGAGCGGGGGAGGGGCAGAGAGAAGACTCCCAAGCAGGCTCCACGCTGTCAGCATAGAGCCCAATGTGTGGCTTGAACTCACGAAATCACGCTATCAAGACCTGAGCGGAAACCAAGAGTCGGACGCTTAACCGACTAAGCCACCCAGGCGCCCCTCTGCCATGTTCTTGTTAAGAAACCTGCAACCCAGGAATCCTGTGATCTGTGCTCTCTTTCTACAGGGCTTTTCACGCTGACACCTGTATGCTGCATACAATGGGCAACAGCTTGCGGCACTGAAGGCAGGTGGACTGAAATGCAGGCCAGACGTGCTGCGTCCTTCTTTCCTATCAAACGTTCTGACAAGTTGGGAGGAAAAAAATTAGAACTTTTAAGTCATTTAAAACAGGTCTATCGTAAAACAAGCATGGCTTTGCCATGGAGTCAAACACAAAACAGGGGCCTTCGAGGAAATACCAAATTATTATTGGGCTATTTAGGGTTACAGAAACTGCCCGTTCTCCTCCAGTTTCTACAAGCAGCTACAGAGGAATTTAGTGATGCTTTCTCTCACCTACAAGTCCATATGTACTTCCAGAGCACAGAGTCGTTTAACAATTACGTGCAGAAGCCAAAGCCCTCAGAGGTCAAGGATGCTTTTTTTTTTTTTTTTTGAGATTTCCAATATATTAGCGATATGGTAAATTAGGGACACCTGGGTGGCTCAGTTGGTTAAGTATTGACTCGATTTCAGCTGAGGTCATGATCTCACTGTTTGTGAGTTCGAGCCTGCATCCGGCTCTGTGGTGACAGCGCGGAGCCTGCTTGGGATCCTCTCTCTGCCCCTCCCTGGTGCACGCTCTCTCTCAAAATACATAAATAAACTTTAAAAGAAAAATAAAAGATATGGTCAATTAGATTTACACTTGAGGTTTTTCTTAACGTTTGTATTTAAAAAACCAATGCTTTTCACATATGTTGTTATATGACCGCATATATGTAACATCCTTTAGAGAGAACATCAAAAGTTCAAATTTGATGCCAATCAGCCATGGCTGAGGGTGGACCATGCGCCCCAGTTGGTAGGCCATACGGGACCCATCCCATTACACATCTGCTCCAGAAAAGCAGGGACCTTTGTGGGTCTCTCTCATTTTCTGATGTATCCCCAGTGTTCAGAACACTTGGCATACAGTAAGCCCTCGATACAAGTTTACTGCGCGAATGAATGGAGATAGGAAGTACAAGAACCCTCCTACGTCTTCACCTACCCTCTTCTAGGGTCCATCAGAGAAAAACACGAAACTGACACAAGCTCTCACCCTCAAAAGCCGGCACCGGGAGCAGCGTCTTCAGGCCAGCACTGGCGGGCGGGGCGACCCAGGAATCTACAAAGACCAATTAAAAGATGAGAGCGACAAGAGCTGGGCCCGGCACAACCTGGACCGGTCACTCCTAACGGAGTGCCCTGATAGTGGGCCGCGGGTTCCACTACGTGGGCCCACAGGCTCAGGGCTCCCCAAAGAAGCCCGCTTGCAGGGGTCTCCGGGAGCCGACCCCCCCACCTCCGCCCCAGGTGGCCGCCGCTCTTCGCCACGAGTCCCCGCGGCGGGGGAGCGCGGCCCCTACCCAGCGCTTCGGTAACCGTCGGCAGAGCCCGGAGCTGGCGAGGTGCCGCACTGGCGCTGGGGAGGAAGGGGACGTCTTCTGAGTGACCGAGGGGCCTCCTGACCTGACAGCTGCGTTCGCAGGAGCGGCGTCCCCGCGCGAGCCAGCACCCGCCACATGGCCACACGCACCCGGCCGCGCCGGGCTCCCCGCGGCGATCTCGGCGACTCCCGGGACACGGCCGCCCCGGAAGTCGCCTTCGCATCTGTCCACTCTGCAGAGAGTCCCGGCGGAAGCGGAAGAAACCGGGCCGCGGGGTTTAGGTTCCGTGCGGGCGTCCGCTAGCCACGCCCCGAGCCCCCGGCGCCTTCTGGGAGTCTCCTTACAATCCGAGGTCTTTCGTGGGACGCGGGCGGCGGGGTCTGGCTTCCCGGGCCGAGTGTCGCGCTGAGAAAGCTTGGCTTCGCCCACCCGGTTGCGCCTCCCAGCTCACTGCATTAAGCCCCTTGTGTGTGTGTGTGGGGGGGGGGGGGGGGCCGCTCAGAGGCATTAGGAAAACACCACTGATCATGCACCGTGGCCTGAGCTTTTAGTGGGCACTTACCGTGTGTCGCGTTCAGTACTTCATCACTGCGCGGAGTCCTCCCAACGAGTCCATGAGAGAAGGAAGGCGTGATACCCATTTGCAGATTCCATCCCGAGGGTCGTGGGGTTTAATTTGCCCCGGTCACACAGAAGGAAAACTACAATCAGAATTGGAGTCTGTGTGACTCCAGAGACCCCAGTGACGGGACAATATCAAAACTTGATTATCAAGTTAAAATAACGCGTAAGTATTCTGGGAGGCTGTTGGGCAAAATCATTTTTATGGGTTTGAAGCTTTTTGATATTTAGAATGAGAAAGGATCTTTCCCCAAGCTTAGGGCACAAATAGGATTAGCAAATTGAGACTGATGTCTGTTGTATTTAAATCATGCTAAATCTGCGTATGGTCTTTCCCCAAGGATTATTTTCATAAATGGCAACAAAGAAAACCTGGAACGCTTCCACAGCTACTGGGAGAACTTTCTGTGTCCACCGTCTTAGGCACTTCTTGGTTATCTGCACACTGAAGCTGTCTCAAAAGAGTTAGTGGACTTTATTACAGCCAACCATTTCTGTTCCTTTAAGAGCAGCTCTAAAAGCTTTTTACTGACCCCCACTCCCAAGCCAGTATCAGATTCTAGGCATCTCTTGCCTGCTCCCCTCCACCAAAAGTGGGAGATCCGAATGTGCTCACGCGTTTAAAAATCTCAAGCTGGATCTTGTGTAATTTTGCTTTGGATGGAGAATAAAGTGTCAGTACAATCCCTCTTTGGTCTCGAAGTCTTTTGGTGGCCCCCCAACTTCCACCTCGTTACTGATTTTAAAAGAACTAAAGAGTAGCCCCCCCCCCCCCCCCCCCCCCCCGTGGCTCAGTTGGTTAAGCGTCCCACTTCCGCTCAGATCGTGATCTCACGGTTTGTGGGTTCGAGCCCTGTGTTGGGCTCTGTTCTGACAGGTCAGAGCCTGGAGTCTGCTTCGGATTCTGTCTCCCTCTCTCTGCTCCTCCCCCACTCATGCTCTGTCTCTCTCTCAAAAATAAATAAACATTAAAAAAAATTAAAAAAAAAACAACTAAAAAGTAAGCTCAAAGTTTTACCTTTAAATAGTAACTATTATAAGTGATGTCTATTTTTCTCTGCAAGAGTTGTGCCAGGTACAATAGAGGATACAAAGAAAAACCAGTGATCCATTTCTGTAGGAATTTATATTTATGTAGGGACAATATGATGAGCATATAATAATGTTGAGGTATCACAAAAGAAGTATGAATAAAGCATTGTGGAAATGCGAGGAGGGATGTGAGGTCTTCTCTGGTCCCTAAAAAATTTTCTGTCCTGCCATTTCTCACAGCTCTTTATTTACACTGTTCTGATAATTCTATGGTATTTATTTGTAGGAAACTGATGTTCCAGGATGCAATGATTTGCCACACAGCTAGGATGATGCAAAGTAGGGGTAAAAACCTTGATGTTCTTTTACTGGAATGGGTTTGTTAAAATCTCCCCAAAGTTAGTCTTCAGACCAGCTGCATCAGATGTCCCCGAGACCTTTGTATAAATGTAAATATCTGGTCCCTACTTAACTAAGTCAGAAACTCTGAAGATGGGGTTCAGGAATTCCTATTGTGAACTAAGTCCCCATGGGTGATTCTAATGCCTAAGCAAGTTGAGAATCGGGGCCCTGTGAGCACTTGGAAAATTTAAAAAGCAGAGTATAGCTACAAGCCACTGTTTTGGGATCATCCAGGTCTATATCCATTGGGATTTGTATTTTTTTCCATCTGTATGAAAATTACCTAGCATCTCAGTTTTTAATCTTTCTAACTTTTTAATTTATTTTACTTTTTTAAGATTCTATTTTTAAGTAATCTCTATACCCAACTTGGGGCTTGAATTTACAACCCCAAGATCAAGAGTCACATGCTCTACAGACTGAGCCAGCCAGGCTCCCCTAATCTTTATTTTAAAATCAAGAGATAACAGAAACCTGTAGCCTACTCCCAGGTTTGGTTCTTTTTTTTTTTTTTTCAGTATATGAAATTTATTGTCAAATTGGTTTCCATACAACACCCAGTGCTCATCCCAAAAGGTGCCCTCTTCAATACCCATCACCCACCCCCCCCCCTCCCACCCCCATCAGCCCTCAGTTTGTTCTCAGTTTTTAAGAGTCTCTTATGCTTTGGCTCTCTCCCACTCTAACCTCTTTTTTTTTTTTTTTTTCCTTCCCCTCCCCCATGGGTTTCTGTTAAGTTTCTCAGGATCCACATAAGAGTGAAAAATATGGTATCTGTCTTTCTCTGTATGGCTTATTTCACTTAGCATCACACTCTCCAGTTCCATCCACGTTGCTACAAAGGGCCATATTTCGTTCTTTCTCATTGCCACGTAGTACTCCATTGTGTATATAAACCACAATTTCTTTATCCATTCATCAGTTGATGGACATTTAGCGTCTTTCCACAATTTGGCTATTGTTGAGAGTGCTGCTATAAACATTGGGGCACAAGTGCCCCTATGCATCAGTGCTCCTGTATCCCTTGGGTAAATTCCTAGCAGTGCTATTGCTGGGTCATAGGGTAGGTCTATTTTTAATTTTTTGAGGAACCTCCACACTGTTTTCCAGAGCGGCTGCACCAGTTTGCATTCCCACCAACAGTGCAAGAGGGTTCCCGTTTCTCCACATCCTCTTCAGCATCTATAGTCTCCTGATTTGTTCATTTTGGCCACTCTGACTGGCGTGAGGTGATGTCTGAGTGTGGTTTTGATTTGTATTTCCCTGATGAGGAGCGATGTTGAGCATCTTTTCATGTGCCTGTTTGGCCATCCGGATGTCTTCTTTAGAGAAGTGTCTATTCATGTTTTCTGCCCATTTCTTCACTGGATTATCTGTTTTTCGGGTGTGGAGTTTGGTGAGCTCTTATAGATTTTGAATACTAGCCCTTTGTCCAATATGTCATTTGCAAATATCTTTTCCCATTCTGTTGGTTGCCTTTTAGTTTTGTTGATTGTTTCCTTTGCTGTGCAGAAGCTTTTTATCTTCATGAGGTCCCAGTAGTTCATTTTTGCTTTTAATTCCCTTGCCTTTGGGGATGTGTCAAGTAAGAAATTGCTACAACTGAGGTCAGAGAGGTCTTTTCCTGCTTTCTCCTCTAGGGTTTTGATGGTTTCCTGTCTCACATTCAGGTCCTTTATCCATTTTGAGTTTATTTTTGTGAATGGTGTGAGAAAGTGGTCTAGTTTCAACCTTCTGCATGTTGCTGTCCAGTTCTCCCAGCACCATTTGTTAAAGAGACTGTCTTTTTTCCATTGGATGTTCTTTCCTGCTTTGTCAAAGGTGAGTTGGCCATACGTTTGTGGGTCTAGTTGTGGGGTTTCTATTCTATTCCATTGGTCTATGTGTCTGTTTTTGTGCCAATACCATGCTGTCTTGATGATGACAGCTTTGTAGTAGAGGCTAAAGTCTGGGATTGTGATGCCTCCTGCTCTGGTCTTCTTCTTCAAAATTACTTTGGCTATTCGGGGCCTTTTGTGGTTCCATATGAATTTTAGGATTGCTTGTTCTAGTTTCGAGAAGAATGCTGGTGCAATTTTGATTGGGATTGCATTGAATGTGTAGATAGCTTTGGGTAGTATTGACATTTTGACAATATTTATTCTTCCAATCCATGAGCATGGAGTGTTTTTTCCATTTCTTTTTTTTTTTAAATTTTTTTTAAATGTTTATTTATTTTTGAGACAGAGAGAGACAGAGCATGAATGGGGGAGGGGCAGAGAGAGAGGGAGACACAGAATCGGAAGCAGGCTCCAGGCTCTGAGCCATCAGCCAAGAGCCTGACGCGGGGCTCGAACTCATGAACCGTGAGATCGTGACCTGAGCTGAAGTCGGACGCTTAACCGACTGAGCCACCCAGGCGCCCCATCCATTTCTTTATATCTTCTTCAATTTCCTTCATAAGCTTTCTATAGTTTTCAGCATACAGATCTTTTACATCTTTGGTTAGATTTATCCCTAGGTATTTTATGCTTCTTGGTGCAATTGTGAATGGGATCAGTTTATTTGTCTTTCTGTTGCTTCATTACTAGTGTATAAGAATGCAACTGATTTCTGTACATTGATTTTGTATCCTGCAACTTTGCTAAATTCATATATCAGTTCTAGCAGACTTCTGGTGGAGTCTATTGGATTTTCCATGTATAATATCATGTCATCTGCAAAAAGTGAAAGCTTGACTTCATCTTTGCCAATTTTGTTGCCTTTGATTTCCTTTTGTTGTCTGATTGCTGATGCTAGAACTTCCAACACTATGTTAAACAGCAGCGGTGAGAGTGGACATCCCTGTCGTGTTCCTGATCTCAGGGAAAAAGCTCTCAGTTTTTCCCCATTGAGGATGATGTTAGCTATGGGCTTTTCATAAATGGCTTTTATGATGTTTAAGTATGTTCCTTCTATCCCGACTTTCTCGAGGGTTTTTATTAAGAAAGGTTGCTGAATTTTGTCAAATGCCTTTTCTGCATCGATTGACAGGTAAATATGGTTCTTATCTTTTCTTTTATTAATGTGATGTATCACGTTGATTGATTTGCGAATGTTGAACCAGCCCTGCATCCCAGGAATGAATCCCACTTGATCATGGTGAATAATTCTTTTTATATGCTGTTGAATTTGATTTGCTAGTGTCTTATTGAGAATTTTTGCATCCATATTCATCAGGGATATTGGCCTGTAGTTCTCTTTTTTTACTGGGTGTCTGTCTGGTTTAGGAATCAAAGTAATACTGGCTTCATAGAATGAGTCTGGAAGTTTTCCTTCCTTTTCTATTTCTTGGAATAGCTTGAGAAGGATAGGTATTATCTCTGCTTTAAACGTCTGGTAGAACTCCCCCTGGGAAGCCATCTGGTCCTGGACTCTTATTTGTTGGGAGATTTTTGATAACCGATTCAATTTCTTCGCTGGTTATGGGTCTGTTCAGGCTTTCTATTTCCTCCAGTTTGAGTTTTGGAAGTGTGTGGGTGTTTAGGAATTTGTCCATTTCTTCCAGGTTGTCCAGTTTGTTGGCATATAGTTTTTCATAGTATTCCCTGATAATTGCTTGTATGTCTGAGGGATTGGTTGTAATAATTCCATTTTCATTCATGATTTTATCTATTTGGGTCATCTCCCTTTTCTTTTTGAGAAGCCTGGCTAGAGGTTTGTCAATTTTGTTTATTTTTTCAAAAAACCAACTCTTGGTTTCATTGATCTGCTCTAAAGTTTTTTTAGATTCTATATTGTTTATTTCTGCTCTGATCTTTATTATTTCTCTTCTTCTGCTAGGTTTAGGCTGTCTTTGCTGTTCTGCTTCTATTTCCTTTAGGTGTGCTGTTAGATTTTGTATTTGGGATTTTTCTTGTTTCTTGAGATAGGCCTGGATTGCAATGTATTTTCCTCTTAGGACTGCCTTCGCTGCATCCCAAAGCGTTTGGATTGTTGCATTTTCATTTTCATTTGTTTCCATATATTTCTTAATTTCTCCTCTAATTGCCTGGTTGACCCATTCATTCTTTCGTAGGGTGTTCTTTAACCTCCATGCTTTTGGAGGTTTTCCAGACTTTTTCCTGTGGTTGATTTCAAGCTTCATCGCATTGTGGTCTGAAAGTATGCATGGTATGATCTCAATTCTTGTATACTTATGAAGGGCTGTTTTGTGACCCAGTATGTGATCTATTTTAGAGAATGTTCCGTGTGCACTCGAGAAGAAAGTATATTCTCTGCTCTCTGATGCAGAGTTCTAAATATATCTGTCAAGCCCATCTGATCCAATGTATCATTCAGGGACCTTGTTTCTTTATTGACCATGGGTCTAGATGATCTGTCCATTTCTGTAAGTGGAGTGTTAAAGTCCCCTGCAATTACCACATTCCTATCAATAAGGTTGCTTATGTTTATGAGTAATTGTTTTGTATATTTGGGGGCTCCCGTATTCGGTGCATAGACATTTATAATTGTTAGCTCTTCCTGATGGATAGACCCTGTAATGATTATATAATGCCCTTCTTCATCTCCCAGGTTTGGTTCTTGACGTAAATGGCACCCACATGTGTGTTGTCTGTATGTATGTGTACAGTACCTCATTTTAATAAAAGATTAGGATTTTGCTTATCAGAGTGACTAATATCATAATGTAATAAATCACCATGGAACTTCCTCGCCCCAGGAAGCCCACAGAACCTTCTCAAGGGGCTACTTAGTATTCACTTATTCATCAGTTTAGCTTCCATTTGGTGTAGAGCATTTCTAAAAGAGCAATGGTACTGATGTGGTGTTTTGGGGTCTGGGAGTGAATGGTCAAGAAAGAATTCTTGAGACATTTTTGGTGCAAAAAAGTGGCTTTTATTAAAGCACAGGGACAGGACCTGTGGGCAGAAAGAACTGCACTGGGATTATGGAGTGATTGATTATATACTTTTAAGTTGGGAGGGAGTTAGGGGTAGTGTGAGTCTCTAAGGAATTTGGAAGCGAGGTTTTCAGGATCTTGAGGGGCTAGCTGCTGTTAATAAAAAGTTATTTCCTACTATCCAGGAAAACATTAGTCATGAGACCCTTCAGATGTATATCAGTGGGCCATATATTTGGAGGATGATTGCCAACACGTATCTTGGGGAAGGGAGTAGAGAAAAAGGAAGTTTCCAAAGGGATTTTTATATGTTAAAGAAGACTTACAGGATCCTGGAGGTCAGGCCAATGTCAAGCTCAGGTTGCTTTTTGCTTCTAGCAAAGTAGTAACCTTGAGGCAGTTGATTTCTTGGAGAAAGGTCACCCTGCCTGTCTCAAGGACTTGTCAATGGGCTGTAGGTTGTAAGGAGATTTAATTTTTTTCTACATTTATTTTGCCTTTGTTCTCCCCATCAGTACCCTAGATTTTTCCACAACAAAAACCAATATATTCTAATACAATATTAATAATTAATATTATTATTATTTTTAACATTTATTCAATTTTGAAAGACAGAGAGAGACAGAGCATGGGCCGGGGAGGGGCAGAGAGAGAGGGAGACACAGAATCGGAAGCAGGCTCCAGGCTCTGAGCTGTCAGCACAGAGCCTGATGCGGGGCTCAAACCCGTAAACTACAAGATCATGACCTGAGCCAAAGTCGGCTGCTTAACCGACTGAGCCACCCAGGTGCCCCAGTAATTAATAATATTGACTTGCTGTTTACGAGAGGTTTTTATTGACACAAAGACTATCTTATTAGAATCCTGTTTCAAAGATGATAGTGGTGGAAATGATGCACAGGAAAGCATTCATTCAACATGTCTCCATTGAGTGTCTACCTTACTGCCATGAGAAAAATGAGTATGTCTACACATATTCCAGGGCTTTAGAGCTAAATTAGATTGAATCCCAACTTGGCAAGCTACTGAAGTTTTACAGAAGAGCTATTTCCAGCATTTTTCATTGATTAAATCAACAGGCTCAAAGAAAGGACCCACTCCTCAATTGTTTGACCAAGAAGAGGGAACCATGGTGACTGTTCTTGTTTTTGGTTTCACCTATGTCGTGAATGATTCCCTATTGTTGTTCAGTCGAGTTATTTACAAATCTTTTATTATAGGCCATGCTGCAATGAACTTTGTACACATCTTGTTGGTACTGTTTTGGTATTTCTTTCCGGCAAATTCCATAAACAGAAATGATGAGATCAAAGGGAATGTTCGTTTAAAATCGTTTTGCTCCATACAATTATGCAAAATTGACCTTCACCAACAATGTATCAAAGTGCCTGTTTATCCACACCCTTGCTGAGCTTTCTTGTACACCTTTCTTTTAGAGCTTTGCCAGTATGAAAGGTGAGAGATGATGTCTAATGGTTTATGTTTATGATAGGCTGTTAAAACGGGATTGTGTCTGACTCAGCTTTGCCTGAGGCCCCAGGCTGTGTGGTAGTCCCCACATTCCCAAGTGAGGTGCTAGGCCTCTTGGGCAGGATTTACGAAGGACATGGTAGGATTTGGCTTCACTATTCTTAGCTCTCCACTTTCTTGCAGGCTGTTAAAAGCACTGAAAAAATCAAGAAAAGAAGTGTAGCCTGGAGATTACAGTAAAGATTTCTTTGGACAGTGTTGTTGGTATATTGTGAGTTCCACTCTCGCTCTCCCATGGCTAGGCATTGGGGTGCTCCGTCAAGCTTAGTGAGAGACATTCCAAGACACTCAGCTTGATATGGCCGTCTGCTGTTTGAGGGGGAGTGTTGTTGGCCCCAGGTTTGAGAAAAGTCTATGTTTGGAGGTTTGATGCAAAGTAGAGGGCTGCGTTGGGAAGTAATTACATCTTCACTGATGATGGGGCAAAGGCGTGCATATCTTGTTCACCAGATGTGGACCTCAGTGCAGTGCGTCGGTTCAGGGTTTTCTTATATCCTGTCCAACAGGATCCCACTGAGGAGCAGAGAGAAAGAAGCTGGAAGAAGTGATGATGGATGTCCAGGGCCTGAGGGAAGCATCATATGCAACCGGCCAATCGTTCAGCAGAGATGACTTTGCATGCATCCGAATATCCTCAGCAGTTAGGGTAGGGTATTTGTGTGTGTGTGTTTCTCTGAAGAATCTGTAAAGCACCCCTGAGAGAAAGAGTATACTTTAAACTATACCTGGACTGGAGTCAACCACTGTTGGGTGCTGGATGAGTTTGTTCGGCTGCTGTAACAAAGTACCCCAAACTGTGGGTCTTTAAACAACAGAAGTTTATTGCCTCCACAGCTCTGGAGGCCACAAGTCTGAAGTCCAGCTGTTAGCAGGGTCCGTTCCTTCTGAGCACTGTGAGGAAGGGTCTGTCCTGGGCTTGTGGATGGCCATCTTCTCTCTGTCTCTCTACCCATCGTCTTCTCTTTCTGTGTGTCTTTGTGTCCAAATTTCCCCTTTTTATAAGACAATAGTTGTATTGGATTAGGGCCCACCTTATTGACCTCATTTTAACTTGATTATCTCTGTAAAGAAGGACACTTTCTCCTAATGAGGTCACATTCTGAGGTGGGGGATGGCGGTTAGGGCTCCAACACATCTTTTTGGTTGGGGAAGGGGGAGGACACCCTTCAACCCATAACAGGTGCTATGCCAGTCAGCCATGTCAGAGGGGTCAGACACAAAGGTGAGAGACGAGGGGCAGAAAAGATCCTGCGTGATTGGTAAAAGTACAAAGTGAGGAAATTGAGAACCCCTTCCCCCGCCCCCCCCCCCCCCCCCCACCATGTTGTTTCTACTACAATCACTTGATCTGGAGCAGGACTGAACTAGGGGAGAGGAGCAGCTTTGCCTTTTGATGGAATTCAGGGTTGTGACTGATGAGGGAGCATAAGGCAAGCTGACACCCCACACCCCTCACCCCCCAGGTGGGACATGTGTGACATTCCTCAGGTACTCCTGGGTGCCCAAAAGGTGAGAAGGTTAACTGATACAGATCACAGCCATGCAGGACATGAGTCTCCATTAGTTTACAAATGTCTTAGTAAATTACAAGAAAAAGGCAATCTTATCAATAGCCTAATCTCCAGAAACCTATAGACTCAGTTTCCTGGAGCCCCAACATCGCCCTTCCCTCCATAGTGATGTGGGGGACAAAGGCAAGAAGGAAATGGCAGGTAAAATTAAATTTCTATAAGACCTGCAGCCCCTTGACAAATATTTGAGGCAAATACAAAGTATAACATTCTTCCAGGAACTCCCTCCTGTCTTTTTTGTTTTTTTAAATTTTTTTTTTTTAACCTTTATTTATTTTTGAGACAGAGAGAGACAGAGCATGAACGGAGGCGGGTCAGAGAGAGGGAGACACAGAATCCGAAACAGGCTCCAGGCTTTGAGTTGTCAGCACAGAGCCCAACGCGGGGCTCGAACCCACAGACCTCGAGATCACGACCTGAGCTGAAGTCGGACAGAGCCACCCAGGAGCCCCAACTCCCTCCTGTCTTAACGTTAATGCCTTACTAAGGGAAAACAACCTTAGCTTGACAATAGCTAGGCCATTGGCGTCTTAAGAGTCCTCTTTAGCATATGAAAGCCCCTTTGGAGGCCTCCCTTTAGCCTTTACCTCTCCCATCTCCACAGTATATAATCGGTCTCTCTTCACAAGCCCCGTGCAGCTCTTTCTGCCCAGGGGTCCTGTCCCTGTGCTTTAATGAAATCACTCTTTTGCATCAAAGACACCTCAAGAATTCTTCTGGCTGTCAGCTCTGGACCCCCTACCACTCCAAAACCCCATCAGTGACTATTACACAGTATTGGACATTTTAGTTACTGAGATCAGAATGTTTTCTGTGACTAGAAGTGATAGTATGAGTTATTTTATTTTTATTCTTTTTTTTTTTTTTTTTTTAATCAGAGAGTAATATGAAAATTCAGAAAACCCCTAGCCTTACAGAGTTGGTTTGGAGTTTGGATAAGCAGGAGCAAGGTAAACTAAAGTTGACTTCTTTTTTTTTTTTTTTTTTTTAAGTTTATTTATTTTCAGTAATCTTTCCACCCAGTGTGGGGCTCCAACTCATGACCCCGTGATCAAGAGACATAGGCTCTTCTGACTGAGCCAACCAGGCACCCCATCTGTTTTTTTTAAGACTTTATTATTATTTATTATTATTATTATTTTTATTTTAGAGAGAGAAGCTGGGAGGTGGACAGAGAGAGAGAGAATCTTAAGCAGGTACTATGCTTATGGGCTGGATCGCACGACCCTGGGATCATGACCTGAGCCCAAATCAAGAGTCAGCCACTCAACCGACTGAGTCACCCAGTTGCCCCAAAGATTTTATTTTTAAGTAATCTCTACACCCATGTGGGGCTTGAACTCATAACCCTGAGAGCAAGAGTCGCATGCTTCTGACTGAGCCAACCAAGCACTCCTAGGGTTGATTTCTGATCGCATTCTCTGAGTCCTACTTCATATAGCTTACACCTTGGTTATATACTAGTTTGCATTCTTTCAGTGACTAGTGATGTTGAACTTGTTCTCCTGTCTTTGGTCTTGTATATTTTCGTCTACCGCTTTCCTGTACGTGTGATTTGCTTGCTTCTGTACTTTGTCTATATATCAATTATCAATTGTACTATTTATATTTTTTATCAATTCAAAAATTCTTATATATCAAGTATATTAACTCCTGTGTGTATATGATTCAATTTTTTTAAAATTTCAATAGGTCCTTTAATTTTTTTTTTGAGGTAGGACCATTTATAATTTTTACACAGTAAAATCTGCCAGTTATTTTCTTAAGAGTTTTTGACTTTGATAATATGCTTATAAGGGCCAGAAATAGGGATATAATATAATTCTTTGGCCAAGTTGAAAATCATCATTTAATATGATGATTATATGATTTTATAATTCACTAAATTCCCACATAATTTTTTTAAACATTTTATCCCATTCCCATGTTCTCCCTGATCTGGAGCCAGAGCTACACTGTTTGAATTATTGTCCTTTTATTACATATTTTTATATGTTTGGTCAAATTCACTTTACTTTGCAAAAAAACATCATGGCTGTTTTGCATGTTTGGTGTCCAAGATAAAATTTGGAACCATTTTGTTCTATTCTGTCTCTGTTTCTATTTTTATTTTCTTGTCCACAGTTCTTTTTTCTTTCTCACTATTGTTGTTCTTCTTATAAATCTCAGAGCAGTTTGTACTTCCAAGCAAGATTCTTTGTCATTTCAAAGTATTGTAGGATCTGGGTAGGAAGAGCTAGGGGATTTTCTATTTAGTTCCACGTCCTTATCAGAGTGTGGTCCTCAATCATGTACTTGCTATAGGTCATTCATACATCTAGTTAAAGGAAAATACAATTGCAATTGGAATTGCAACAAAAAGCAATCCTCCCTCCTCTCCCTAGCATCTTCACAAAAACCATCATGCTGAAAATTGACCACTTCCCTGAAGAAAGTTAGGCTTTACCAGCCACGGCCAGTAGAGGTCGCAAAAGCCGCTTGTTATAATCCCTGAAGCCATAACTGAACCCATGCTTGAGCACTACGCATTATGCAATAATGACCCACAGACTACATTTTATTACAGCACTTCCTCAAAATGGAATTGCAGCTTGTCATAGGAGATCCACTGTCAACCTGCTCGCCTGTGCCCCACCCTTGCCAGTACAAATGAACGCACAGTTAATTGTAAAAGTTGGGGACAGTCCCCCCCCCCCCCTCTCTCTCACACACACACACACACACACACACACGCACGCACACACACCCTTTCCCTTTGTTGCCCAATATATTGTTAAATAAAAACTCATCTTTGTTTAAAATAATTTTCCTCATCTTCCAGTTGCTTAATTATTATGTATTGAATGAAGAAAACGTAGACCACAGAGAAGCAAACCAACAAAATCAGTGACCATTAATTCTGTCACAGTTAATTACTATAATACTCTGGCATGGGTGGCATTATAATGCATTGTGAACGTCTCTCCATGTCTGCAAGTATTTATCTTCAATGTGAATTTTATGGACTTTGAAAAAAAATTAATTTTAAGGGACGCCTTGGTGGCTCAGTCGATTGACCATCCTACTTTGGCTCAGGTCATGATCTAGTGGTTCATGGGTTCAAGCCCTGCATCGGGCTCACTGTTGTCAGCGCAGAGCACACTTCGGATCCTCTGTCCCCCACCTTCTCTACCCCAACCCCCATTGTGCTGTCTCTCTCTCTGTCTCTGTCTCAAAAATAAAAATAAACATCAAAAAATTAATTTTAATAGTGCATCACATTTCTTTTTTAAAAAATTAATTCACTTTTGAAATTCAAGTATAATTAACATACAGTGTTATATTAGTGTCAGGTGTACAATATGGTGATTCAACATTTCCACACGACCCCCAGTGCTCATCATGACAAGTGCACTTCTTAATCCCCATCACCTATTTCACACATCCCCCACCCGCCTCCCCTCTGGTAACCACCAGTTCTCTATAGTTAAGAGTCTCGGTTTTTTTGTTTGTTTCTTTTCTCTTTGTTCGTTTGTTTTGTTTCTTAAATTCCACAAATGAGCCAGTAATTCCACTACTGAGTATTTACCCAACAAAATGAAAACACTAATTCAAAACGATATATGCACCCCAATGTTTGTTGCAGCAATATTTACCATAGCCAAGATATGGAAGCAACTCATGTGTCCATCCACAGATGAACGGATAAAGAAGATATGGTCTCTATATATAATGGGATATTATTCGACCATTAAAAAAATAAGACCTTGCCATTTGCAATAACATGGATGATCTAGAGGCATAACGCTAAGTGAAACAAGTCAGTCAGAGAAAGATAGACACCGTATGACTTCATTCACATGTGGAACTTAAGAATCTCAGTGACTTTTAAGTATCCCATCATATGGCTCTACCAGGGTTTACCTGTCCATTGCTCTATTGTTGGACAGGTAGACTGTTGCCATGTTTTCCATATTATGAGTATCATGGCATGTTATGAGAGAGCACTTGTTCACACCCCCTGAGGGTGCCTTCCACCACGGTAACAGTCCTGGCCTTCTTCTGGAGTACAGTGACGTATCTAATAGGCATGTTTGGAATGAAGGCTTGGGCTGGTGGCTCACACCTTCTTCTCCCAGGAACCACTGTTACCAGAGGGCGGGCTCTTATTCTGAGACGCTGGGAGGGGAGACCTGTGACAGGGCAGGCGAGTCTGTCTGTCTCTGGGCTTCAGTATTAGGAAGTGTACTGAGTCTGCACATGTAAGTTTGCTGTCTAATTACCTCAGTGGATGTTTTGATTCTTGTATATGTGTGTCCTATTATGATTCTCTCCTTTGTATAATTTTCAGAATTGGGATTGGGGGGGTCAAACTTAAGAACATTTTAGGTCTTTTGATATGATTTTCTTTCTTGTTTTTTTAGAGAGGGAGTGAGAGCTCCAGAACACGAGTGGGGGCAGGGGTAGAGGGAGAGATAGATAGATAGGTAGATAGGTAGATAGGTAGATAGGTAGATAGATAGAATCTTAAGCAGCCTCTATGCTCAGCTCAGAGCCCAAAGTGGGGTTCGATCTCACCCTGAGATAATGACCTGAGCCAAAATTGAGAGTTGAATGCTCAACTGACTGAGTCACCCAGATGTCCCTTTTGATACAATTTTCATATCCTTCACTAGAAAGCTGGTCCCTGTGTTGACTCCTACCAGCAGAGATGAAAGTTATGATTGTCTTTGAAAGCTTAATTTTTCATTCAAATATGTATATAGGATGGGGTTATATGTCTATATGTCTATTTAATATGTAAAATATGTAATATTTATGGGGTGGGATTTTAGATGTGTATTTATATTTAATATATAAAAGTTATGTTAAATTTTAATTACATACTAAATACAAATTATATTTATATATTAAATATGTATTTATATACATATTATATAAAAATATACATTTTAAACTTAATTTTGCCAAGAATCAATATTAGGAATGGAAGGGGAGAAGTACATCATCATTTACCTAGTTGTATGGGAGTCTCATATGAAATAATTTTGGCCATTTCACTAAGTGATTTGAAAAGTAGAACTTGGTATAAGAAAAAAAAATAGGAAATTTAAAAAATATATCATTTCATTTGTAGAAATAAAGGAATGTGTTGGTTAATCAATCAAGATCAGAATGAACTCTAAAAATATCAACTGGGCTCTCTCTTCTCCCCTTATCCTAGGTTTAAATTATGACTGGCAGTCAGTGCCTTGAGAAGCTGGACGTTTTTTCACGGGTCACAGATGTTGAGACTCTAGGGAAGTTTGAATCATTTATTCTACACAGTGTTTTCCATGTTTTTTTTTTTTTTTTTTTTTTTACCAGGAATATGGGAGCATTGTAGATTTCCACCTTTTGGCGTAGATTTGAAATGAAATGAACAAAAATTCCATCATCCTTTGAAGGTGTTTGAGAGAACCTGAAGCTACTTCGTCCTTAGTACCGTGTGAAATTGGCTGTGATGTGCTCATGGTTGAAGGGTATGTAGTCAGCAACGCCTAGAAACAATCAGAGAAGAACATGAGGTGACCGTGGGGCGTGTAACCACACCCACCTCCCAGGGGGTCAGCTCATTGTTGGAGGAGTAAAGTCATCACAGAGTGAAATGGGCAGCTCCGTTGGTATGGAAGAGTATGGAACTGAGGTTTAGGGAGTCCTCGTTTCCAGGCTCAGAGTTGCCATGTGGAGTATGTCTTCGGAGAAGCCCCTTAAATTGTGAGTCTCCTTTTCCTCATGTATTAAATTGCACTCATAATATTTACCCTGAAGAAACATTTTCAGCACTAGGAATAATGACTGCCAGATGCCTAATACAGTACCTGACACGTAGTAAGTGTGCAGTAAATGGTGGTTACTATTAAACTTGCTTAGTTAAGCCAAATTTAGAGCATTCAAGGTAGAAAGATCTCATATTCATTTTTGAAGATTTTGCAGACAATAAGGAAGGGCAGTGTGTTGAGAATTCTTGTGTTTCAGGGCAGGAAAGTTAGATGATGGCGGTATTGATGGCTTCCAAGTTGCCAGGCATTGGAAAGAATGACAATTCCAGGCCCAAATCTTTTTGGATCTCAGAGGCTTTCTGTTTATCATTCTTTCCTCAGAGAAGAAAAGCAATTGGCAGACATAAGAATAAGCCTGATTTAATTTTTTTGTTTATTTATTTTTGAGAGAGAGAGACAGAGAGACAGAGAGACAGAGAGAGACAGAGTGCAAGTGGGGGAGGGGCAGAGAGAGAGGGAGACACAGAATCCAAAGCAGGCTCTGGGCTCTGAGCTGTCAGCACAGAGCCTGATGTGGGGCTTGAACCCATGAACCGTGAGATCATGACCTAAGCCAAAGTCAGACGTCCAACCAACTGAGACACCCGAGTGCCCTAAAAAAGCTATTTTAGAAAGCCAGCCACCTGTTCTATCATCTATCTATCCCATCATCTATCAATCATTCAATCAAATCACTATATATATATTCATAATATACGTGTATGAATATATATGCATAGTCACTGTATGTATGATTATCATATATATACATATGATCTCAATTATTTGCTGATTGAATGAATGAATTAAAGAAGAGAATGAAAGAAAGTAGCCTTCAGACTATGGAAGAGATTCCCAGATTCCTTTCCTTTCTCACCTTCATCCAAAGGTGTTTTGCCACTAAGGAATTGCCAGTAGGTCCTATGATGAACATTTTCAGCAATATTATTGATGGAGGAGACAACAAGGCCCCAAGATGTCATTGTGGTTTCAAATCTGTAAGAATAAAATCATGTATGTGATTAATATCTCATTTAGGAAAGGCAATAAGAGGTTAAGGTGAAGGGACAGAGACATTCTCTTTATTTTATTTTAGAGAGAGAGGGAGGGAGAGAGGAAGAGGGAATGAGAAACAGATAATCTTAAGCAGGCTTCATGCCCAGCATGGAGCCCAACACGGGGCTCGATCCCATGACACTGGGATTATGACCTGAGCTGAAATCAAGAGTTAGCCACTCAACAGACTGAGCTACCCAGGCGCCCTGGGACAGAGACATTCTAAATGCTTTATACATCAGATAAAATCATGCTCAAAAGAGAAATTAAAAATGACTAATGAATATGAAATTACTTCATTTAAAATGAAATGAAATTAGCCTGAAGGGAGTTTTTTTTTTAACCTGTCAATAAGCAAATTAAAGAAAATGTAAATGCCCAAATATGGGTGAATAATTACGTGAATCGTGGGATGAATATTCAAGACTGAATTTTTTTGCAGTTACAAAATTATATTTTTCAGTAATTTTAAGTGACATTACAAATGCTCCTCCATAATGTTAAGTGAAAATGTGGGACATAAATTGTACACGAAATAGCTATCCCATCTATGTGATGGATCACAACTGTTTATAATATGCATGGGAAGAAACCACCTACAAAATGATAAAAACATGTCCACAGTGATTATGTTGTGCATGTAGTGTAGATGTTCTGTTTTCTCCTTTATGCATCACCCCCCACCTGTCTACTGTAAGTATTTATGACATTCACAGTCAGAAAAAGAAAAATCAGGCAAAATTAAAGGTAAGCTCAGAGAAGTAGTAAGGTAGATTCAGAGGGTTGTTTGAAAGCTGAGTATTCTTGGAGTGCAACTTTGATCCCGACCTGGGTATAGAAGTCAGGGAAATTATGGAGCTGGGCCGTGGACAGCAGGCACGACTCCCCGAGCCCAATCCTGTGGGGTAGATTCCACATCCCACTCAGCTTCACTCCCTCAGACTTGGTCAGTCGTTCTCCTTGGCATGTCTCTGCAGGACTGGGGTCATGTCACCTTCCCTTTCAAAGACTCTCCTCTTTTCCTTTCCAGCACCTGGCATGTTCCCTCTGCTCCCTCTGCTATCTTAGTCTTCTCCATTTTTCTCTCCTGCTTCCTCTTTTTGCAAACTATAACCACCTCACAAGGCTTAATTTTCTCCTCTGGATTTATTTCTGTATTCTTCCCTTTATGACAGGGCAGTGGAAGAAATATGAGCTTCACGGTCAAGTCTAGGTTCCGATCTCAACTCTATTAGCTACATGTCATGTGATCTTAGGACTGTTACTTAGCCTCTTTGGGCTTAAGTGGTGCTATGCGTATAATGGGCATGTAGACCTGTCTCATGTTCTTTTTATTTAAAAAAAATTTTTTTAACGTTTATTTATTTTTGAGACAGAGAGAGACAGAGCATGAATGGGGGAGGGTCAGAGAGAGAGGGAGACCACAGAATCTGAAACAGGCTCCAGGCTGAACTGTCAGCACAGAGCCCGACTCAGGGCTCAAACTCACAGACCATGAGATCATGACCTGAGCCGAAGTCAGATGCTTAACCGACTGAACCACCCAGGCACCCCTTTTTATTTTTTTTAATAGGCTTTATGCCCAACATGGGGCTCCAACTCACGCCCCCAAGGGGCGTTGCATGCTTCTCCCTTCAAAAGCTCCCCAGTGCTTCTGTTTTGAACACATACAATTAGACACGTCTAAAGGAATTAAGTCTTTTTCTCTGAAAGACATTCTTTCTTTCTGGTACTCCTATCAAAAGTTTGGAAGCTTCTCTCTCTCTTGCCCCTTGCATCCAGTTCTCACAGAGACCTGTGGAGTTCTCCTCGGTGTGAGTCTGTTTGTCCTACATGGAAACTTCATTACTTCATAGATTCATGACCATAGGCACACCCCAGATTTCCTCCTTGTCTCCCATTCTCAAACCAACTAACATTTTACAACATGACTTTTCTTACTTAAAAACTTGCAATGCTTCTCCATAATGTGGAGTCCAATCTCCTGAGCCTGGTTTTTCAGATTTTTTACATTACCCAGACTATCCTTCTGGATGTTACTTACTTAATTCAGTCCTGTATTCTCTTCTTTAGTCATGCTGGACTACTCGCTCCCGGAATTCCTTGCTTCTTCCTGCCTCCGATGCTTCTTCTTCTTCTTTTTTATCTATCTATCTATCTATCTATCTATCTATCTATTTTGAGAGAGAAAGTGCAAGTGGGGAAAGAGCAGAGAGAGAGAGGTAGAGAGAGAGAATCCCAAGCAGGTTCTGCACACTCACCATGGAGGCGATGTGGGGCTCGAACCCACGAACTGTGGGTTCATGACCTGAGCCCAGGTTGGACGTTTAACTGAGGACATTTAGCCACCCAAACACCCCTTGAATGCTTCTTTCTAGCCATTCCCTCTTCCTAGAATACCATCTACCCATATCTGCCCTACAGTACTTATCCTTCGAATGTGGTCCAAAGCCCCAAGCCTTTCTGGACTATTCCAATCCACAACAGACTCTCCCCTTTGAATTCCTGTTTGTAAACCTCTATCATATGTTGACTTGGGTGATTTAATGTTTCCTGAGAGCCTTGCCTAGTTGGTAGTTTGCAGGCCTCTTGAGGGGTGATGGGATGAAGATCTGTTAAATTATCAGAAGGGAAAAAAGGTAAGAAAAGGCAGGAGAGAGAGAGAATGGGAATTCAGGCAAGGCCTGGGGGGAATGTGCGTGTCGCTTACAACACTCACTTGAACATGGAGCTTCTGCGCTGGGCTTCCTCTAGGACAGCAAGTAGCACCGATCCAGCTTTCACACTGACATCGATGGTCTCATTGAAGTGCAACTCCACCCCCCTCAGCTGGTTATTGATGGTGTATATGACGGTGATGTTGGATGCTGAGGTGGGAGCAGGGTTGGTTTGGTTGGGGAGGGTTGGTTGCCCTTCATGACCTGTGAAGAGCAAACAGGCCAAATTTGTTAAAGACTATGGGGTTTGTACTATTAGGTGCAAAATCTCTGTTGTTAGCGACTCATCCTAAAAGAAAAACAAACCAAAAAACAAACATTTCAAGGAATGGCAATGATATTGTGTCCTTGGTGGGTTGTTCTGAGGAACTGGTGTGGTCCATGGAGCTCTCATTTCCATTCTAGAGAGTTGTTTTTGGCTGAAGAGCTGACAGCTAGTTTTACAAGGAACATGAGTTTTGTTGAAGGAATTTCCACTGTGAATCTGGAGGCACTGGTAGTAAGTTTCAGGCCATTTAACAAAACACCTGGGCAACTGTAGTGTAGAATGGTAGGAAAGACTCCAAAGCCATCTTGTGAAGGTGGGGAGATCACTGGGAAGCAGTCTAAGGAGTTAGGTGAATGTGGCTGTGCTTGGGATCCGGCTGCTTGATCGCGGTCTCTATAGATTCTGTTCTGAGATAGACAAGGAGCTTAGTCATCTCTGCTTGTCTCGGGAAGTCCATGCAACATGAGATGAATAGTGCTTTATACTAGTGTTTGATAACAAAGAAGAGTTGGCAGTATGTCTACCAAGGACTAGTTACCTCTGGAGTGATAAAATTTTTATGCAGGACTCCCACTTTCCTTGTGTACATTTCTGCAGTGTTTGAATTTTAAGTATCCTTGTATTGTATTTTTAATTGTATAAAATAGAGATATTTCAAATCAGAGGGTAACGTGCCAGGTTTCCACCCCCATTCCTTTGGTGTGCCAGGAGCACCAAGGCTTTGTATTTAGATCTCCATGTCTGGGCTGAAATGCCAACTCTGTTCTTCTCATAAGTCTCTCAGACCAGATCAGTGATTGGCCATACCTCCTTTGCTTTTGCACTGTATGTGGCTTCTATTTCTATTTAATGCTTATTTCATTCTTCCAAATGTTGTGGTTTTTGTCTATGTATCTATCTCATGACTTTGTAAAGAGGAGATATCTGAAGATACTGTGTAATGTTTGAGGCATTCATCCCATGAATGAGTGAAGTTATATATCATCTGATTGTTAAGACCATGGACCTTCCCCCTTCACCATCATTTCACTTCACTATCATCTTCAGCATCATCTTCACCACCTACTATAGTAGGTGCTCATTTAATGTGTACTGAGTGAAATGGACATGGGGGCTGAACTCTGAGGGCAGGCTGGCGCAGCTGTGTGTTAAGACATGACACTTGGGAATTGGAAATCGGATGTGTCTCTGCCTACATAACAAGCCTATATGCCACTTGAAATTGATCCACATATTATTATGGACATAAGTTTCCACTTTATACCACAAGGAAAGGCAGATGTTTAGAGTTCTTACCAGGGATACATGACACATGGGGCACATCTAGGTATGTCTTGCCTTTCAGGGAAGGGAGGATTTGGGCAATGGACATGGGATTGTGGAATTTCCCCAGCTCAATCTCCTTAAGTATTGTGTCCATGGTCTTCTTGCAGTTCCACTTCTTGGGAGGGTGCTTAGGTGTCACGGAGAGAGCCTGGGGCAGGAGAGAGAGGGAGAGAGAGAGAAGGAGAGGGAGAGATTGGTTGATTAGGCATAGCTGAGAGTTGGCCTTTATAAGCTTTATAAGGGAAACACTTGATCACTAATCTTGGGGATCATCCAGAGTCCAAAACTGAGCTGCCCAAGGTTCAGGACGATGTCTCTTTTGTTCACTCTGTGTCCCCACCTCTTAGCTCAGTGTCTATCACATAGCAGTCACACAACAAATATTTGTGCAACAAACAGATTTGGGGAACACTATTAGGGCTGCTGCATTTATAGTACGTTTTATATAAAATAGTTCTTAAACGTAGAACAAGGTGAGAGCCGGGCAAAGCAAGCTCCAGGGGCAGCTAGTCTGGAACAGCCTGGCCAGCGAAACATAGGAGAGCTCTTTTGTTTTGTGTTGTCCTTCACACCCTTTGGTGGACTCCTCCCACACTTTGTGTTCCCATCAGGACTGTCAGCCAGAGGCTCCACAACCCTGGCCACAGGGGTGGATTCATGGCCTGGGCTGGGCTTATCATAGCGTGCCATCCTTTTGGTGACAGTGATTGGTGGGCATACACACTAGACAGAGTCCTTCCCTGATATACAGACACTCAGAGAGAGAAGCATTTCTTTCTTTCCTGCTGGGGGTATTCAGCTGGGACCATGTAAGTAAGCAGTGGGCTGCTGGTGACCATCTTCCTCAGCCACTTTGAAGAAACCACGGAGTAGGAGACAATGAAGAAAACCAGGGCTGAGCGATGAAGAAAGAGTGGTCCCTGAAACCATGATTTGAGTCCTTTCTTCTGGCTGCTCCTGAAATTAATCCAGCTCTGGACCCTCTAGTCTATATGAAATAGGAAATGCCCATTTTTTTCTTAAGTTATTTGGGTTTCTGTTACTTACAAAAATGATTCTTGCTAAATACACCAAGCAGTTCATTCTACTTTGCTGCGTTTTAGATCTCATTGGGTCAAATAGAAATCATAATTTCTTCCTACCTTTGGAGGTTCATTTGAGGTTCAGATGCGATGATAAGCAAGAGCATTTTGTGATGTATGTTATATAAGCTGTCATTACCATCTCCCTCACTTTAGGGTTGTCTGACCATGACCATCAGAGTATGTCAATGGTCTGAGATTGCTGGTTGGCTGATTCACCTGAATCTTAAAATGGGAAATGAGCAAAGGGGGAGAAGAGTCAGAACTGGCTTTGTAAGCCAAAGGCAGTTGATGAACAACCAGACAGTTTGGATAGGCATGACTATCACTGTTAACTTTGGCAACCATGAGTTGTGGCTCTTGCGAGGGGCCACTTTACAGGGAAATTTGGTTTAAAGGGCATCAGGTAGGTAGGTACTCCTCAGCAGCCATATCTTGTTCACTTGCTGTATTCAATTCTCAAATCCCAAAAGTAAGATGTAGCTCTTTGGGATAAAACATTACCAATGCCAACACTCTAGAGAGAAAGGACACATTATGCTGTGAGAAGCCATTGATAACTTTGCATGAAGATGTTTATCAGGTCCCTTTCCAAGTTAAATCCCTATCAGAGGAATTTTGAAACCTTTGGAATAGTGATGGAAACAAGAGATGAAACTCTGGAAGAGAGGAAGTGCCACATGAATGCCTAGGGAAGCCGTGTGGGTGGCCCAGACCACTTGAAGGGCACTGGCGTCCTGGAAGGTGAAGAATGAAGGCTGAAAAGGGAGAGACCGTGAACAGTTATTGAGTACCGCCTTGTGCTTGTGATTTGTAAAAACTATGCTTGCATCCTTGTTCTGATTGGGAAAGTGAAATTCAGAGAAATTCAGTGTTTGCCCACAAGGGTGGCAGATCTGGGCTTCAAACTCAAGTTGTTACATGTCCAGAGCCCTCTGGTTTTTGACACCAGAACATTTTTAATTAGAAAAAAGTTACGCATTAGATATCTGGCGATTCTAGATTACAGGCTGCTTGAGTAAACTCTAGATGTGTGCCTTAACTCAAGTAGGGAGAGGATATGTCTCCTAACTGATTAGAAATCCATGTGGCCTGTGATATCTGGATAAGAATGAAGTTTTGTCTTTTCATAGGAAAAGCTTTAATTATCAGGCACAGCTTATATCAGAGTGTACCCTGCAGGTGATAAAAATCCCAAACACAATTCACAAGCCAAACTAACAAGAGCAAACCTTTCTCTAAGGTGAAGCAAGTTCATTTTAAGTGAGTCATAGATAAAACCCATCTTATATCCCTTCCAGACTGCCTGTGATACTCCACACAGCTTTCTAGACCTGAGCCCCAGAACTGGTCTCATATGATTCAGCCATGGTAACAAACAGTCTTTTGTTCCATGACAAAATTTCATTCACCATGACATGATACGGAAGCTGACTTTGTTCTCATCAATTGCTCCTAAACATGGCACATGGAGTGGGGACTTGGTGTTCACTCTTACGTTTAACATAAACTGATTTCTAGTCTGTTCATGCCCTTTGGTAATTTCTAATGTGTGGAATCAGGGCCAGTCTCCACTCCTCCCCATGTACGGATTTCTTCCTACCACTGTAGTGTATTAGGTTCAGGGCTGGCATTGTGATTCCGTGGTTCTCTGTTTCCTGGGCTTTCTGAATGGAGAAGGTCATGATGTTGTTTTCCAATTAATTACACTAGGCATTTTGAGACTTTGGAGCACAGACTTCTCAGTTGGGGCTAGAGGATTTGGCCACAGGTGACCCTTTAATTTATGATTCTAGTTGGTTATGTCTCCCCACTATCTTTAGTATGTCTTCCACAGGAGGACGATGCTCTGGTCAACCCTAATCAGTGGGAGGGGGTTGCATTTGGAGATGCATCAAGCAACGTCTCATAGAATCCAAGCCTGGGGATCTGGGTTCCCAGGGAAGCATAGGATTGGGTATGTACTTGGGTACCAGACACACTTGGCTCTGCCATTTAGAGCACTGTGTGAGGTTGAAATGAGATCGAGACTATAAAAGAGCTTGACAAAGATTAGACATCCAATCAGCTTTAGGTTATTTTCATTAGTCCCTTTGCATACAAGCCCACATTTTTTGGATCACGGTAAAGGGCTAAAAAAAAAAAAAAAAGAACACTTGACTGGCAAGATGGAATCAGAAAATTCTATTTTTTTGCGGACTTGTTTTAATATCCTTATATTTTTTATACATCAAATTTTCATCAGTCTGTAAATATTATGAACAAACCGATCATTATCAGTAATAAACTGATATGTTTCTTGGATTGACTTGTATTTTTTTCCCCAAGAATGAGAAAAGAATTCACGTAGTTTTATTTTCACACTTTGCCCATGAAGTAGGGAAGAAATAAGACTCAACCTACATTTTACCAGTAGAGAGACTAAGACATAAGCACCACAAGGTATCTACCTCGGGTTAAACTAGCTGGTCTTTCCCAGAGATGTTAGAAGCCTGGTCTCTTGATCCTACAACCCAGCCTTACCGTATTGGCATGGACCCAACAGAGAGCATTGGTGATGTGTTTACCTGCATGGCAAGGCCAGTACTGTAGATGTCTCCAATGATGCCATTGTCTTTGATCCTCATGCTAATATTCTCCGCGACGTCCTCTAGTACCTGACCAAACAGACTTCTGTAACCTTCCTCTGAACCTACTGGGATCTTGTTGTACATACAAGTCAGAGCCAAGGTCACCATTGCTCCCGTGTCTGTGAATCACAGTGGGGATAAGGCAACCATCACCACAACAATATGAACAAGCAACATTTACTGTGTGCTTATTGTGTTCCAGCTACATGATCTCCTTTATTCTTCAGGACAACCTGTGAAGTAGGACCTATAATCGTCTCCATTTAAGGGATGAGGAAATGGAGGCTCAGAGAGGCCAAATAATGGCCCAAGGCCACACAGCTAGTAAGTAGCAGCGCCAGGATCTGAACCCAGATCTATGTGACTCCACAGCTCATGCTTTTAATTAATGTAGACTGGCGCTTGATTCAATCCCATTTCTCTTGTGCTAGTGTTTATCTTTAAAAATGTCACCAATGCTTGAAGGCTGAGCCATCGCCACCTCTCATTGAAGCCTTCCCTTGGGCAGCCCTATGCCACAGGTGGGGTCTCTTTCCTGACCTTTTTTATTTTTTAGCATGTGTTGTTTGGACCTGTTTTGCAATGTCAGCACTCGCTGCTCTGTTTTGTTGTTACCGTGCTCTGTGAGCTTCTGGGTGGCGGGAACTTTGCACTCCCCCATGGCACCCAGCACAGGGGCATTTCCATGATTTGCATGGGAAAATGTACATGGACTGAATGAGCAAGCGCTGGCAGGACAAGACCGGAACACATGCAAGACTTGCCAGATGACATCTTTTCTTTGACTGATCTTCCCCTCCCTACTGGGATCTCCACCTGAAATTTGCATAAACTCATTAAGAAAGACAGTGTTGTTGAAACCAGTGTTGGCAAAGAAGTCCAAATTTCCCAAACTGACAGAGACACCCCAGCAATGCATGAGGTCCCAGACGGAACACAGAGACCCGTCTGCTCTTGACCCCCAGGGACATACCAGAGCCTTTGTTTCTTGGTCTGAAAGCCTGAAATGAGAGCATTTGCTTGAGACAAGAGAGGTTGTTGAGGAAGCATGGGTAATGGGGTGTTAACCTGAGATACACTCTTGCTTGGAGAGTGGCAGAGGAGAAAATGTGACCATGAACGAGGGGCATACAGCAGTGTCCTCACAGACGGCATCATTCAGAGTCGGCACCATCATCTGCAGGAGGGGAGGGTGGACAGAGAAGGACCTGGTGCCATAGAGGGGAGAAGCTTCCATTCACAAGCAGCCATAAGGTTGCAGAAAGAAGGAATACGATGGTTCCAGTATATCCTTGAAGCGGAGGAGCATCAGTATCTGTTTATGTATTTTAAATGTTTTTTGTTTATTTATTTATTTTGAGAGAGACAGACAGACAGACAGAGAGGCAGAGAGAGATTGAACTCACACACTGTGAGATTGTGACCTGAGCTGAAAACAAGAGTTGGGTGCCTAACCGACTGACCCACCCAGGTGCCCCCAGACAGCATCTGTTCAATAGAAAGAGAATATTTGAATGTTATAAGGAGAAACATTGAGAAGAACAGAGTGTGGAATCACCACTAAGAGAAGGTTCAGTGTACGGCTGAGTCTAGACATTGGTTTAATAATTCAAGAATTTGCCTGGAAATAACTCCTGACTTGGGTGAGTGACATGCTTATTGTTTCCAGTGAAGATTCTGTCATTGTCAAGACATTTCAAGTACCGTCTTGGTTTCTTTGTCTTACTATTTCCCTTTCATTTATTCCTTAATTCACATGTCCAACAAATATTTGTGAAGTACCTCCCACATGTAGACATTTTCATGATCCTGAGCTCTTCCTCCGTGGAGAACTCCCCCTCCCACTGTCCCCTCCGGCCTCCCATTCAGTGCCTGTGATGTTCCCTGCTCAGGGCAGTGCCTGGCAGTGGTGACCGACTCACCCATGTTGAAGGGGGAGGAATTGGCCAGCAGGATCTTGGCAAAGCGGACTGCTATGGGTAAGGTTGTCTCAGGGTTCTTCTGGCACAGTGCCAGGACTGCCAGACTGGGCCCGTAGAAGGTCGAAGACTGAGCATTGGGGCCTGGGAAGGGGACAGAGGGCCTCCGTAAGATTAACATCCTCCAGAATGAGGACGTTCATGAAAAAGGGAAAAGCCAAACCTTTTAAATAGAAATGTTTAGAAAACCTGTCCAAAAAGAAAGGCTCCATATTAGCAAAAGGTAACTTCAACACTTCTCAGAATAAGAATGTCACCCGGCATGAGAAGAGAATAAAAGGGATGAGGCTGTCTTCAGGTGATGGCATAAGTCTGTGTCCCTGGGGACAGTGGTCTGCTCTAGTTCACTTGGAATCGAAGTGAATATCTCGCAGTGGGATGATCTCAGGGATCCTAAGCAAAGGCAGCTGTGTTTCTTCCCTCACTTTCCATTCCCCCATCTCTTTCGTTCTAGGCTTAAAATTCTCAGGAAAAATCATTTGCCTCACTCTCCCCTCCCTTCTGATGAGCTCTTACTTGAAGGAGCCCAGTTTTCCATTTGTCTGTGTAGAATCGAAACTTTATTCCCAGGGTCTCGGCAGGAGGAGGTGAGGGCCATGACAGTAAGGGCGAGCTGGCCAATGGTCAGGTCTGTGGAGGAGAGAACAAAAGGGTTACAAAGGTATTGTCAGGGAAGAGTGTGCCTGGCGCCAGGGCTGAACTCTCTGCCTTTTGTCCAGATCATTGAATTTTTAATAGTGTGATTAGATAGGGTTTTTTTTTTTTAAAGATTTTATTTTTAAGTAATCTCTTTACCCAACATGGGTTACACACTCACAACCCTGAGATCTAAGAGTGCTTTTCTGACTGAGCCAGCCAGGCACCACCTAGATAATTTTTTGATCTCTCCTTTTTAAGGAAAGAAGTGTGGACAAATTCTCAAGGAATGTTTACTCTGGTGACCACTCCGTGACTTGACAACTTCATCGAGAATCTCTGGTGTCTGTTTAGAAAAGCAGCAAGAACATCCATACAAATTCATACCTGAAAATAACTTTAACTTTATTGTCTCACTTGATTGTCAGGGCTACTCCTGGGAGGTAGGCAGTACAGAGATCTGATTATTACTGTCATTCTTATTATGACTGTTAGTGTCCTTGTTATTAGAATCGTCTACATTTTGAAGATGCGTAAGTGAGGTTGGTCAGGATTCGTGACCTGTTCAAGGTCACTGAGTTACTTTTATTTTTTAAAGTAGGCTCCACGCCCAGTGTGGACCCTAAGGCAGGGTTGAACTCAGGACCCTGAGATCAAGACCCGAGATGAGATCAAGAGTTGGATGCCCAACTGACTGAGCCACCCAGGTGCCCCAACATCATGGAGTTAATACGTGGTATAGAGCCAGAACTGGAAGCCTGCTCTTTTTACATCTGATCTAGAGCTTTTTCATTGTTGCTGCCCTCTTCTGCGAATGCTCTGACTTCATATGCATTTCTTTCCAGGTTTGTAGGGAAAGGTATTTGGGTGATTCAGGTACAATCGCAGGTGGCATGGGAGTAAGGGGTGTGTGGAGCTAGGACCTGGGGCTGGAGAATCAGGGAGAGGATTCAGGTATAATCTCAGGTGGCATGGGAGTAAGGGGTGTGTGGAGTTAGGACCTGGGGCTGGAGAGTCAGGGAGAGTTCAGAGGGGCTCTGACTTCTCACCGGCTATGTCATTGGCCATGAGCTTGTAAGTCAGGAGCTTCTGGGCCTCCACATTGTAGGCTCCGGCTAGATTCATGGCGATCAGGATGCTGGGGTTTGGGAAGGCTGAGCTGGTCACAGAGTTCTCCATGAGCACTTGTATGCCATTAACCAAGGGCTGCTGTGCTGGGGGGACAGCTGAAAAGAGAAGGGCATTAACTAACACCCTACCCTCTCTCTCATCTCAGACACATGTTTCCTGTGAGTCAATCAGAAGACAGGATTAGCATTGGTACCTTCCAGGATGCCCCCATGTAGGGATGATTATTAAAGAAAAAGGAGAAAACCTTGAGATTTTCCTCTGAGGCCAATGAAACCAAACATCTTCTCAACCCTTATCTTTAAGAAAGTGATTTCTCACTTAGTGACTTCAAGCAATATGATTCATGGGCAGTTCATATTATTTCCAGCACATCCCTCAAAATCATGTTTTCCTTGCATTTTTTTCCCCAGTCTGACATGAAAAATATGGAAGACTTGGGATATGACCAGTCCTCAGCGAGTACCCGTATCCCCACTAGCAGTGGCACGAGGTCAGAACAGCTCTGAGCCTCTCTGTCTGTGCCACCAGCCATCATTCCTGCACCAGGATTTCAATCTCTCTTAATGTGAAATGCATAGCCTTCGGGGCACCTGGTTGGCTCAGTCGGTTAAGCATCTGATTCTTGATTTCAGCTCAGGTCATGATCTCACGGTTCATGAGATTGAGCCCCGAGACCTGCTCCATGCTGAGGGTGCAGCCAGCTGGGGATTCTCTCTCTCCTGCTCTTTCTGCCTCTTCCCCACTTGTTCTCTCTCTTTCTCTCTCTCTCAAAAATAAATAAATAAACTTAAAAAAAAATGCATAGACTTTCTTCTGGAAGAACTTACACTATGCAGCTAGGAAAGATGAACCAAGCACTCTCCCTGACTCACCCACTTGGAACTCCTACAGTGGTTGCTGTTTCCAATCACTTTCTCCTCAGCCGACCTCAGCGTGTGAGGTTTGCCCCTGTCCCTGGGGTCACGGCTTCCCTGACTTCTCTGGAGGAAACACTGTACTCACAACATGAGCCCTGGGTTTGGGTGCTGGTCCCAGCCACAGCCCAGAGAAGGTTCAGGAGGTAGAGGATGTACCAGGCCATCCCACTCTCTTCTTGTCCTGTCTATGGGTCCCGGGCCCAAATCCTAGTGTTTGAAAGTGGAGTGTTTCTCTCGTTTCTCTTATATATGCTTCTCTTTGTAAACCAGTCGGCCCTCCCCTCCCTCCCAGCCACTCCTAACCACTTTTGCTGACCTGTCTCTCCCTGAGGGAACTAATTTCCAAACGCTTATCTAACTAGTCTAGACCCTGCAAGGTGTGTGAAGGTGACTTCTAGCTGGCACCGCCAGTATGAGACGCTTGGGGCTGGGGGTGCAGTGAAGGCAGTGATGTCCAAGTGCCTTTTCCCACGATCCTGGGCCATTAGATCAGGAGCTTGGCTGGTGAGTGAGCGAGTATAAACGGGCCTTCCTCCTGGGACTTCAGACACCTGCTCAGACCACCTCCTGGCTGGCTTTTTTTTTTTTTTTTAATGTTTATTTTAGAGAGAGAGAGAGAGAGAAAAAGAGCCAGCAGGGGAGGGGCAGAGGGAGAGGGGGACAGAGGATCTGATGCAGGCTCCACACCGACACAGCGAGTCCAATGCAGGGTTTGAACTCATGAACTATGAAATCATGACCTGAGCCGAAGTGGGCTCAACCCACTGAGCCACCCAGGCACCCCTGTGGCTGTTCATCAGCAACCACTTCCCCGAGGGCCAGGCAGTTCCTAAGGCACTGCCTTACTTATGGTTCAAGGGGCATGCTTTACAACATACCCTTTCATGCAGTCGGGGGAGGGTCTGCTAGGTGGAGGCGGGTTTTGTGCGGTTAATAAGTCACTGTGACCTGGGTCCCAGCCTTGGCTCTTGGAGGCTGTTTGACTTCAGGCAAGCAATGGACCTGAGTTTCCCAGAAATTGTTTTATTTGATTTCTTTTTCCTTATCTGGGGACAAAGCAGTTTCAAACACCCAAGGCTTTCAGGTATTATCTTTTAAAGTAAGAATTAGAAAGTTGGCGGGGGGAGGGGGTGGGCGCCTGGGTGGCTTAGTCAGTTAAGCGTCTACTTTTGATTTCAGCTCAGGTCATGATATCATGGTTCGTGAGTTCGAGCCCCACATCGGGCTCAGTGCTGACGTTGTGGGGCCTGCTTGGGATTGTCTCTCTCTCCCTCTCTCTCTGCTCCTCCCCCGCTCATGCTTGTGCTCTCTCTCTTTCAAAAATAAACAAATAAACTTAAAAAAATACTTAGACAATGTGGGATCAATGAGGTACAAATATGAATTATTAGTGTACTATAAGTATTAGTAATGCTATAAGTATTAGTATATATATAATTAGTATATATATTATTCTGATATATACGTATCAGAAATACAGCTATATTAAAGCAATACCTCCCTATAACATACAACAGAAATAATATCTTGAGATTACAAAGGAGGGGGATAATTTTTTTTGTAACTACTAGATGTTAGGTGGCTTTTTTTTAGGGGGACGTTCCTCAGTGGCTCCCATCTTGGAATAAAATTCAAAATCCTCTTAAGGACCTACAAGGCCCTGTAAGATCTGGCTCCTGGTTGCCTGTTGGGCCTCACCTCCAACTGCTTTCTTCCCTTGCTCCCTCTGCTCCAGCCGCACTGAACCCCTTGTTCCCTGAATCCATCACCCACCTTGGCACTTGCTGTCTCCGTTGTCAAGGACGCTCCTCCTCCAAATATTCTCATGGTGGCTCCCACACGTCCTTCACGTCTTTGCTCAAAGGCCAGCTTTCACCCAGACCTTCTGTCTCATGTATGAGACAGCCTCACCCCCAAAGACACCCACTGTGCCCCTGACTCCTCACCCTCCGTCACACTATGCACGTGGTTCGTTTCCTGTCTCCTTTTCCACTAGATGTTTGCTCTCAGGCAAAAGGGTCTTTGTCTCCTTTTCACTGTTCTATCTCCAGCCCTTGGGTTCCTACCTGGTTCACAGTAGGAACAGAACAAAGACTTCCTGGATGAGCAAATTCATGAACAGATATAAGACCTGGGTTGCAAAGCATTGGTTTTCATTCTTGGCTAGTGTTGGTGGTTTTGTGATGAGAGCACAGGACACATATCGGGGTGCATTAGACAGCTTCTAACATGGCCCCATGTTCCCACCTCCTGGTTCACGCCCTTGTGATATCCCCTTCTCCAGAGTGTGGGCTGGCCTCACCTCAAATGAATATAATACAGCAAAAGTTATAAGATGAGGTGGCAAAGACTGTTTTCCCTCTTGCTTTTGCCGTCTCTCTCTGGCTCTTCTTGCTCCTTGCTCTGAGAAAACCGGCTGCCATGTTACGAGCTGTCTGATTGGGAAGCCCTTATGGCAAAGAACTGGGAGCAGCCTCCAGTCAACAGCCAGGGCGGGCAGAATCCTGTCAACAACCGTGTGAATAAACTTGAAAGCAGATCCTTCCCCAGTTGAGCTTGAAGACAATGCCTCAGCCAACATTTGGATTGTGGCCTTGTTGAGAGACCTTGACCTGTGGGAACCGTGAAAGAATAAATCTTGTTTTAAGCCATTAAGTTTTAGGGTGATTTGTATTATTAACTAATACATGGTGTGTGGTGGGAGATGAGGCCAGAAAGACAGTTTGAGTCTGCACAGTGGAAGCCTTTGCATGCCATGTGAAGGAATGGTAGGCACAATAATGCCCGCCACCCCCTAAGATGTCTGCATGCTAATCCCTGGGACCTTCAGTATGTTAGGTCACGTGGCAAGGGGGAGTTTAGATTGCTCATGAGCTGACTTTAACATAGAAGATTATTTTGGATTACTGGGGGGCCCCCACTGTAATCAGAGGTCCTTACAAGTGGAAGAGGATGGCGGGAGGGGGTGAAAGTCAGAGAAGGGGATGTGGTGATGGAAACAGAGGTCAGAGTGATACAGTTGCTGGCTTTGAAGGTGGAGGAACGCTGCCTCCTCCAGAAGCTGGAAAAGGTGAGGAAATGGATTCTCCCCTAGAACCTCTAGAAGGAACTCAGCCCTTTCAACACCTTGATTTTATCCCAGTGAGATCCATTTCTGACTTCTGACCTCCAGGGCTATACGGTGATGTATTTGTTGTCAGCTAAATTAGTGGTTATTTGTTAACAACAGCAAGAAGAATCTAATACAGGATTAGAGACCCAGAATGGCACTGATCTTGGGTTCCAGAGGCTGCTCATGACCATCCTGAGATGAGCCACACCCTGTGGTATGCGTCTTTAAACATATACTTCCTTATAAATTGCCAACCATGGCTGCTGCAAGACTGATTATGATACAATTGTCTCACTTAGCAAATAACTTCCAGCACAGGAACCACACAGGCCATACATTTCTTAACTCATATATTTTGACAGTCCTTGGGTAACCATTGACTGACCTTCTTTATTCATTTATTTGCCTGTTTTATCCTGTGTCTGGTTTTCTGGTATCCAAGTACCCAGACTCTCTCTGGACATACGAAAGGTTTATTTGTATTGATTATTCTGTGGCAGCAGATGGAAGTCTTTACCCTCAGACTCAGTCTCAGTTCTGTCATAGTCCCAAGCCTTGGAAGCTTCTCATAAAGCATGTGTGGCCAGAGCTAGGATTCTCCGGGCAATGTCAGTAGAACGCCAAGGGAATATTACTCCATTAACTTCCACGTCTGTTCCTGAGACTAAAGGCATTCCTATCAGATAGCAATGTTACTGTATTCTGCTATGGGACCACTGAGTAGCAGAAACTCAGCTCTGTCTGTTAATAACGGAGGCCGCAGCACTACAGGGAAGTGTTAGAAACACAGTGACATAAAATGCAATTTCGTATTTGATCCAATGAGAGGAATGAACTGAGAATTGCAAAAGAAATGCCTTTTCGTGCTGTGATTGGATGTTATATCATTTCATGTCAGCGTGCCTATTAGAATAGCCTTATTATCCATTTGGGTGAATGAGTCTAATACAAATTGTGTGCTTTACTGGTGTTGACTGGTTATTATTGAAAGTGAGCCATATTTCACATGGCTTGGAGAGTCTACAAACGGGTCTGACAGCTGCCTCCCTGTGCAAACAGCACCACGGAGGCCCTCTGTCTCTGACTTAGCTCCAGGATGAGATGCAGACCCAAGGGGGATAGAGTCCATTGCTGTCTAGTTATGAGGGCATCTGTCACATCCAGTTAATGAAGAACAGGGTGGCGTTGACCCTGAGGATCAAGGATCAGTACCAGAAAGCAATGGCCAAACCCTAACTATAAAGCAGGGTTGCTGGTGGAGAAGAGGAAGCTAAGGGTATCATGAAGAAAACATTCAATTCATCTGAGGGAGACATGGATAGAAATAACTTAACTAACTCTACCTGAAGGCATCTTCCTTTTGGGGGTTGCTTTCAATTTTTTTTTAAATTTTATATTTATTTATTTATTTAGAGAGAAAGAGAATGTAAGCAGGGGAGGGGCAGAGGGGGAGAGAGAGAGAGAGATTGAGAGAGAGAGAAAATGAATCCCAATCAGGCTCCATGACCAGCACAGAGCCTGACAGGGGGGCTCAGTCTAACAACCATGAGAACATGACCTGAGCCAAAATCAAGAGTCAGACGTTCAACCAACTGAGCCACCCAGGCACCCTTTGGGGTTGCTTTATTGTTGTTGTTGTTGTTGTTATTATTATTATTGTTATTATTAAATTTTTTTATTTTTATTTAATTTATTTTTTAAATTTACATCCAAGTTAGTTAGCATATAGTGCAACAATGATTTCAGGAGTAGATTCCTTAATGCCCCTTACCCCTTTAGCCCATCCCCCCCTCCCACAACCCCTCCAACAACCCTGTTTGTTTTCCATATTTAAGAGTCTCTTATGTTTTTGTCCCCCTCCCTGTTTTTATATTATTTTTACTTCCCTCCCTTATGTTCATCTGTTTTGTCTCTTAAAGTCCTCATATGAGTGAAGTCATAGGATATTTGTCTTTCTCTGCCTGACTGATTTCTCTTAGCGTAGTACCCTCTAGTTCCATCCACTAGTAGCAAATGGCAAGACTTCATTCTTTTTGATTGCTGAGTAATACTCCACTGTGTGTGTGTGTGTGTGTATATATACATGTATGTAAGTATATATATTGGGGTTGCTTTAAATGGGTTATTTTATGCTTTATCTGAAGAACTATTTGCCCTTTGGCATCTTAAAGGCTTGTCTTGCTCCTGACTGTATGTGCATGTAGCTCAAGCACTCAGTTATAAAGTACAACTCAGTTCATGCTTCTGAGATGTGATTTAATATATATTTTTCAAATGTGCATTCTGCTGAAATGGACACCAAAGGTAATTTTTTCTGCACATGTATTTTGATGATATGAATATCAGGATGCTTTTTATGGGGAAGTAAAAGATAAATAAATGTGGGAGAAGAACAAATGGGATCCAAGGGACACAGCTGGGTGAGGGGATGATATTCCTCGGGCTTTATGGACTGACCTTTTATCTCTAAGACTCACGTTTCTATTTTTCTCCAGAGCAATATTTTTCTCCCTACCCACTGCCTCTGTGAGGTCAATGTCCACTTGGTTCATCCCTTACTTCTGGGTCTACTTGATCTCATCTGCTGCTGCTTCAACATTGGATCTAGAACCTTATCTCCATTCCTACCTGTTGCCCAACGTCACCCACACAGTTAGCAGTAGAACCTTGAGTAGAGCTCAGCTTAGACACTGGTCTAGTCTCTTTTCCCTTCCTTCTTCTTGCAGTGGTCTTCCCTCCATCAATAATGCCCTTTTAAAATGAAATGGTTAGAGCATGCTCTTTTTGTGTAGCTGTTGACCTTTTATTGAACACGCAGAGAAGGGGGGGTTATTGGGTCTCCTACTGAAGTTGAGAGAAAGGAAAAGGAAGGTATGAAGCCACTTTCCACCTGCCATTCCATTGCAAAGGGATGAGATCCAGCTGAGGAAGGTTTGAATTTATTAATATGTGCTCCAACGAACCTCCAAATTATCTCCCTCATGCACAATGTAACTACCAACTCCTGAAAAGGAAGAATGAGAAGTGGGTTAAGTGATTTAACCACAAAATCACCAAATAATGGATCTCACTTTCCCAGTGCCTCAGCACACTCACCACAAAAGGTTGCACCCTCACATCTGAATGCTTTGGGCATGGTCACTCACATCTGTCCTTCTCTTACCTTGATCCAGCGGTTGGCCGTTATTCAGGAGCTCCCAGAAGTTTCTGTTGTTATTGTTGGCTGTTAAGCCCTGAACAGAGGTGATGTAGGGGCCCCATGATCTCTCCTCCACTGTGAAACTGTGGGGACAGTAAATGGGTTATGGGAACTTAGAATTTTTAAAGGCAACCTTCCATGGGCATTTCTCAAACTTCAGTGTACCCAAGAATTACTTGAAGCTATTATCCAAAAAGGCAGATTTCCTGTCCCTGTCCTCAGATACTTTGATTCTGTAGGTCTGGGTGGGGACTAGAAATCTGCATGTTTCATAAACACTATAGATGATTCTGCTGCAGGGACTCCATAATCTATGCTAAATCATACAGGAATGATGCCCTGTTTCTGCCCCTGCATCATTTCATAGGAGACACTGCAGTCAACAACTACTAGTCTTCTGACCCAAGATAGTAACAGTTGAAGATACTAAAGTGCAGAAGAAAATGTTCACCTTATGTCCTAGAGGCACCATAAGCTAGTGGGCTTTCTTTTAGGGAAGAAGAACAGGAAAGAATAATTTAATATTTCATGTTGTATTTATTATAAAGTGACATGACCAGTGTCTGTTTCACATTCCCTGGTCACACTTCTCTGCCTTTCTGCGAGCCCTTGAAAGCAACCTTTATAGAATTTATTTACATTACATATTACATATATATGTGTATATATGTACACACATATGTGTACATGTGGTGTATATGTGTATATATATGTATACATATATGCATATATAATTTTCTCTTACATTTTGGCATCTTACATCTTGTTACTAGACCCAGTAAATACTTGTCAATTAGATTTAGGGAGTCAGAGGAACCATATCTTTCAGAGGCAAAATCAATATTGTAATTTTAATATTTGACCTCTGTGAGCCATAGAACCCTAATCTAGGGGTCCATGAATCTGAAAGTGGGGGAGCATGGAGAGGCTTCAGGGCATTTGTGAAACCTCTGATTTAAAGGACACGTTTTGTGTGTGTGTTCACGTGTCTGGTATGAGCATCCATTGCAATCATCTGCTTTTCTTTTGCTTTTTAAGCTTATTTATTTATTTTGAGAGAGAGAGAGAGAGAGAGAGAGAGAGAGCAAGCATGTGCACCTGCGTGGGGAAGGGGCAGAGAGAGAGGTTGAGAGAATCCCAAGAAGGCTCTGTGCTCTCAGTGCAGAGCCAGTTACAGGGCTCAACCTCCCGAACCATGAGCCAAAATCAAGAGTTGAACCCTTAACTGACTGAGCCACCCAGGTGCCCCTTATCTGATTTTCAAAGAGGTCAGTGATTCAAAAATAATGAACCATGTTCTAAAACAAAGTGACTAACAAAGTTCTACTTATTGAAAGAATTTTTCTGACAGAAGAGAGATCCCTGGGACTTACCCATTAGGTGAACATTAATTTAATACCTACTGGGTGATAGAAGATGAAAAGTCTTACCTTTTTTAAATTCTTGCCATGAGATGTAGATGGACAGCAAAGTTACTGGTGAAGAAGAGTTTGAAACACTTTGTATTCAGGTGCTTATATATTCTTACTGTGCCTTAAAATCACCAAATACCATCACCTTAGGTTACATACAGACATACCTAAATAGAGTTGCATTTTTTTCCTGAGCTGCTTCCATCACATCTAGGAAGACAGAGCCATTTGCTACAGAGACCGTGGTGGAATGTGTTTCCTTGATTATTACCACAGAATAATTCACTTGGATTTGTGAGGGTGACAGAGGAGGTGTCACTGTTATAGGCTCCACAGTGGAGATGTTGAAGTCACCTGGCAGAGACAGAAAAGCAGAGAAGAATTACTATTCAGAATAATAAAAATGATGTTAGCGTTCACATGCCCATCCGACCTGAGTCCCAGTCTCCTTCCTTTTATGCAGAGTAGGATTTGCTACAAGGAGCCAGAATCAGCAAAGGGCAGATCTCTCGGTGACTAAACAAGATAGTCACCAGCTTGTAAATACGTGTGTTCAGCTCCATTCCCGGCAATTTGAGCAATTCACTTGCTTCTGTTTCTCACAGAGGCTCCTGATTTTGTTTTTGCTTTGGTACAGAATACAATAATGCTTCCTTTTTGGGGGTGCCTTTTTATTTCTTAACATTTATTGAAAACCTATTAAGTGCCAGGCACTGTACTAACCATCATACATGGATTATCTCATTCAGTCCTTAGACAAAAACCCACATTAGATACTATTATCATTTGTATTTTTTTTATATTAGTACACTGAAGTTAGAGATTAAACATTTTGTCTGAGGTCCCTAAACCTATAAGTGGCTGAACCAGGAATGAACAGAGATAAAAGAAAAGATACAGAGATAACAGAGACAAAAGCAAAGTCTTCTTTCATACCTTGTTGAAAAATCAGTCGTTTGAATAAATGACTGTAATTTCCTTATAAGATTGCCATCTTCCTCCCACAGAATGTAGGAGTTCCCTGAAGTATGACTCCTTGTACATAATGGAGAGTCAGACTCACCATAATTGGTTTAGAATGGGAATAACGCTCAGAACATCTCTCTATCCACCCATCAGAAAACATCCCTTTGGAGGCAGACATCACTTAACCAAGTCTGCCTTGTTTATCAATGTTTGAACCAAGAACAACACCTGGTACCGCATTAAGAACAAGTCCTCAGGTGGTTATAATCACTGGTGACATATAGAGGACTGAGTTCTATGTGGGAACTGTTAGGCTTTAAAGATTTATCTGGTCACACTTGGTCCCTAAGAACACCTTAGACTCACATCTTAGGGTATCATGCTCTTTAGTGCCCTACCTGGGCCATAGACACAAGGAGAGTCTTTGTTAACATTCAAGTAGGTCTTTCCCATCAGGGCGGGTAAGATTTGAGCTGCAGCAGTTGGCATACGGAACGCTCCTTTATGAATTTCCATGATCACTGTGTCCAGAGTTTGTTGGCAATCCCATTTACTTTCATTGTAATAGTCTGATGAGACAAAGAGAGCCTAATGCATGAGAGAAGATGAGGGGGAATAAGAATGAGTGAGAGAAACATCAAGTAAGGGGAAAGCTTACATCTAACCAATGCGGTAAATATTTATTGGACATTGACCATATAGGAAGCACCTTGGATAACTAGGATACCTTTACTGCCACCAAAACATTTATTTATTTATTTATTTTGAGAGAGAGAGAGAGAGAGAGAGAGAGATGGGGGAAAATCTTAAGCAGGATCCATACACAGTGTGGACCCTGATGTGGGGCTCCATACTATGACCATGAGATCATGACCTGAGCCGAAATCAAGAGTTGGATGCTTAACTGTCTGAGCAACCTAGGTGCCCCATTCACCAAGAAGTTTATAAAGAGTTTGGGGGTGGGTGAGAGGTGGGGAATTGATTAATAATACAACTGATAAGAGCATCCATGAGAACAGACTTTCTCTACCCTATTCACTCTTGTAGCCCCAGCACTGGAACAATACCAGCCACATAGGAGGCAATTGATAAACGTTGTTAACAGACAGATAATCATAAAGGAGCCCCTAAGATGAATGCCTTAGGAGAAGCATCCAACGCCATGGCCTTTCAGAAGAGGAAGAGCACATAAACATTTAGTGACACTTTGTAAAGGCTTGGTGCAGAAGGTGGTCCTTGAGGTAGGTCTTGACAGTATGACAACATTTCATTAGGTGCCATAAACAGGGGAGCACTATTCCCAGAGGGTCAGCATTATCAAGGATGCTAAAGTAGGTGCAGCCAGCGTTTGGCCTGCCTGTGATGAGACTCTACATTTTGGCAAAATCCCCAGAGGATTCCTCTTGGCCTGGGAGGGCACTGGGGAGACTCAGGGTGATAGTGGAAGAACAGGCTGGAGAAGGAGGTTGGGCCATATTGGTAGACCCTTGAGTTTCTGGGTGAGGTGTCTGATATTCTTTGCTTGGCAGTGGGGAGTCTGATAGGTCCTTGAATAGAAACTATCCAAGTGGCAGATGTGAACTGGGTTGAGGGGACAGAATGATGGGGTAGGAAAAGTTAGGAGGGTATCTGAGGAGTAAGACAAGGGCTTACTTGGGCTGGACCTACAGATGTGGCTCTGTAGTTTCTCAGGGAAACTTTAACCAAGAAGTCAAGGAGCCTTTGTGGAATATTTTTAAAAAGGGATCATATTTCATTTCCTCTTAAAAACTTATAGGCAAGTAGCTCTCAATTCTGCTGTGAGTGAACATCACCTGGAGGGTTTGAAAACAAGACCAAGGCCCATGCTCCACCTCTAAGTTTCTATATTAACTGGCCGGTGTGGAGCCTACACATTAATGTTTTCTCAAACCTCCTTCGGGTGATTCAAATTTGCAGCCAGGATGGGAAACCACTGTTTTATTAGGTCCAAACTCAGCAAGGCAAGCAACAGCATCAACAGCAACAATAGTCAAAACAACCTGTGTGATTGGATCCCTATTATGTCCCTAGCTTCATCTTGTAATTTTTCCTGAGGACCTTGCACTGGTCACGTTGAACACCTTGATCTTCCTCAAATATGTTATGTTCTTTCATGCCTGAGGTCTGTGCCCTTGCTGTCCTCTGTCCCTTGGAAAGCCCTCTCCTCCTGGAGTGGCCTGGAAGACTCCGATTCAGAATAAAGACTCGGTGAATTTTTTTTCTGTAAATCTTTTTTTTTCTCTCTTCTTGTATCTACCCCTTAGAGTTGAGGAAATCAGTAAGTGATGCAGGAATAAAGCCCCAGACTTCAAGGAACATATACGGGACAGTGTAGGTGCTGAGTGTGAATTTTGAAACCAACAGTTTCCATCCCCGTCTGAATCACTTTTTGGCTTTGTAATGTTAGGCAAGTTAGTGATACTCCATGACTCATGGTCATATTCTAGGAAATGGAGGTGATAATTCTTTCCTCCGTGGATTGTTGTGTTCATTAATGACTGTGTCAACAAATACTAGCTGCCATTACTACCACTGCCTTTTATTACTTGGAAAACAATGGTCTAATTTGGGAGGTAAGATGCAAATGCAAAACAATGGCTTATGGTAAAGTGTGAAATTACATTTGCCAGAACAACATGACAGGTTGTAGTAGACTCTAGAATTTCTTAAAAAAAATTGTTGTCAGGAAAAGCTTCATGGAAACATTGGAGTGTGAAAGGTAAGGATTGAAGGTGAGGAGAATACATTTCCATCAGGGGAGAGGAATCACTTAAAATCAGTTAGTATAGGAAAGAGAATGGGTAATATCTTAGGCTGATAAGAAAGTATACAGCTATTCTTTCTTTCATGACTCCCTTCTCTGTCTCCTGTTTTATCCTCTGACTTACCTGCATAGCTTCTCCTGTACTATATATGTTTCCAAGGAGACCATTTTCTTTTTTCTGAGAAAGAATCTTCTCTATCAGTGACTTTATATGATTATTGATATTATTTAAGTTCTCCATATCTGTTTTTTTCTTCCCATTTGTTATACTCTTCACACAGGTCAGAGCCAGGACGGCCATTGCACCAGTATCTGCCAGGAAACAACACATTGGTGATAGGGTGACCAACCATCCCAGTTTGCCTTGGACTGAGGGATCTCCTGATATGTAGGATTTTCATTGCTAAAAGAAGGACAGATCTGGGGAAACTGGGAAGATGGGTCACACTAGTTGATGATAGGAGAGAAGGATTTCGGGATATGGCAATCATCTCTCCAGTACTAACCACTCAAATATTTCAAGATCCCTTGTACCTTGTACTCAATAGCTCACCTGTTGGTCAGAGAAACACATATGGATTTGCAGATGCATCCACATGAACAGTCTTCCACTTCTACATCTTGGCTGTTCTCATTTTTTTCATCTCTCAGCCATATTGGCAAAGGAATAGAGAGAATTCAGGATGATACACCAAGTAAAATATATCTTTGCAATTTTCCAGTGTTTCCATTGGGTTGATTAAGAAATAGCACTTAAGAGAATTGTTTTCCAATAAACCTTCTTAACGGGGAGGATGAGACAAGAGATTGGAAGAAGGGAGGATAAGGTCTTTTTCTGTCTTATTACTTAGTTCTCCTTGCATTCTTTAGATGTGGTACCTTCTCTCTCCCATAGAAATGGTATGAGAAATCTCATATTCTCCTTATTGTCCAAAGATACTGAGTTGTGATTTTCTTCGGGCCCATTGGAGAAAGATAAATGTGTGTATCTGGATCCATAGGAGCTGGGCAACAATACTAGCTGTCTATAGGGAGCTTTGTTTTGGATGTGTAAGCTGACCCAGGAGATTTCTGGTCCTTATCCTTTGGGGATACAGACTTTATTGATCAAAGTATTGGGCCTTGTCACTGGAGAGGTCGTGTTGTCCAAGTAAGCCCACACATCCAAATGGTCCCAATAAATTAGAGAAAGAGGCAAAGTTAAGATAACTGACTTCCACTGTTTCTTTTCTCTAACACTTATACTTCCTAAAATGTCTTATATGAGGATTCTTGCAATCTATCCTTATTATACAGATGGGAAAATTCAAGTCAAGAGTTAACATCCATTGGTCATATAACTCAAAGAAGAGGTAGGGTAAGAACCAGATCTTTCTACTGGATTGCTACACATCTAGAGAGATGCTTAAATGCTCCCCAATATCCATTCTTCTCAAAAAGAAAATTCTTTTCCCTGGACACTAGCATAAAGAGGATTTTTTTAAAAAGTCCAAGTACTTACTGGTACAAAAACTCAAAGGGAAAGACTTACTGGTGTCCGATATGCCAAAGGAATTGGGTTTAATGACTCACCTACTGAGAACTGTCCCTTAAAATAGAAATTTTTATTTTCAGGTTCGAAGATCTTAGCAACTTTCGTGATTGAAAATTTTCCCCTGAACAGACATAAGGCCAAAACATCCAGGCTGAGCTGATAGTAGTTAGTCAGTGGATTACCATTGTGTTTCCCTGTCAGAGAGGAAAGAAATACCTTACTCGTGGAAATAATACTGGAGTCATAAGTTTTACAGCCATTCCTACTTGCTTCATTAGATTTTCTTTACATTTAAGGAGAGGTGAGTAATAGAAGGGGGAAATCACTGGTAAAATCAACAAACCTGAGAAATGTAAAGGCTGCTAAGAGCTACCAAATTCAACTCAACTCTTTTCATTTCAAAACTGAGGAGACTCAGTGCTAACATGATAAAGGTACTATCCTGACATTCAGGTGTTTACAGAGCTAGGACTGGAACACAAATTTCCCGCCACTAAGCCTCTTGCACTTTCAATGGTATGTGTTCAAACTACAAGTAGAAATAGAGACCATCTCAAAAGAAGATGGGATCAGAGAGGCCTAATGAAAAATAGGATAAATATCGGGTGGGTGTTGAAATAAAAACAACGCATCTCACTAACAGCTGTCATGGTCAGCCTACTTTTCCAGGTGATAAAGTGCTTGTGGCCATCCTTTAGCTCTTGTACTAGTATTGTATGCTTTGGTGCTTATGACAGTCATTAGTGTCTTGTGTTGCTCAGCTATTTCTGGTGTGTTTCATTATTTGTCTAAAGACAAGCTTCTCGAGAACAAGAGAACAGTGTCCTATAATTTGTGTGTGTGTTTGTGTAGGCGTGTGTTCATCATCATATGTAAGGTTGATGTAGAGTCAATGCTCAGTTGCATCTATTTGAAAAGAAAATTCAAGATGCCTGTTGGAAGAGAGAAGAAGGGAAAGTGATCTGCAAAGATATGTGGATGAATAGAATGAAGAGAAGGAAAGACTGAAGGGAAACTTCCTTCAGTTCTGAACCAGTAGAAGAGAAGACAAGGTTGTCCAGGGCCTCTGAACATTTGATTCTCACCCATATTTTTAATTTCTGCTTTGAATTTATTTCTAAGTTTTTTGACCAGTTTAGGATAACGTATAGATGTTTCATCAGGCATTTTGCATGCTCCCAAAGCCAGTATAGCCAAGGCAAGCTGTCCCGAGGTTAAAGTTGAATCTGAAAAGAGAAGTATTCAAGTTGAACAAGGTACATGCTTGTGATTTTTTCTGGCCTCCTGTCTTTCTTGTAATTTACATTGCCTGTCAGTTCTTTCATTTTCCCCACACTATACCAATATTTGACCGTTCTCTTCTTTATTCCCAAAGCAGAGCCTTTTCCAGCAGTGCTGTATAAATGCAAGCTAGATTCTCGTCTTTCCCATGAAATCATGGGAGGTTTTGGGAATCATACAATCCTTGTAAAATTTAAAAGAGAAAAATAGATAATGAAACCTTGGGGTTTACTCTCTTTGTGGGTGCCATCTTTCCAGGATAGTAATAATTGACTTGGATGTTCTGCTTCATAGAGTATGAAAATTCTCAGGCTTCTCGTAATTCTTATAATAATATTGTGAGGTGTGTAGGGGGAGATAGGAGTATATAATTTAACAGATAGGAGTATATAATTTCTTTTGCTTTTCCTTGTGGCCTTTTGAAAGAAAATATTTTTCAGGACCCAAAGAAGTAAGGTCTAGCTATAGAGAAAGTGGCAGAGGATTGATGTTTTGAGGTACTTTTATGTCCCCTCAAATTTTCTACAGCTGGAATATATGTAGCAAGTATACTTTGGACACACAATATTTTCCAAATATCTCTTGCTAGAGATAACCTTTATGGATAAGTTAGTGTTCTAAATCTTCTGGAGACTATAGGCACTCACCTTTATAATACACAGTGAGTTTGACTTGTTGGATCAGCTGTTGTTCTTGGCATTGGTTCAGGATCCCACCAAGTCTGAGGGACAACAGGACATTGGCAGCTTGGATTCCTTTGGTATATTTTGAATTGATCATTGTGTTTATCAGAGGGTTTAGATCAGCATAGTTGTTTTTGCTTACCTCTGTGGCAGGGGAGGGAAGAAATAGGAAATACACATTAAGAAAACATTAAGGAACAAGAGCCCTAGGATCAGGGTTGGCATTAAAATATTTAGTAACAGATATGGCACAGAGGGAACTGTCCAGTGGTCACTAGCTATGTGACTGGGACAGGTACAAAGGTGAGTCTGGAGCCTCTGCTACATCAGGTTATACTCCTTTACCAACCATCATGGAAGTGTTTCAATGTTTTAACAACTGTTTCAGCCTTACTGTTGTGTGCTGGGAGAATATCAGTCCTTCCTGGGAGATCTAGTATCATTCCCTGATTTTGAAGATGAGGTCTAGCCAACGTGTCCTTAAAGAAACATTGGTAATTGAAGGCTTAATCGAGACTAGAATATGCATCTTCTGACTCCCAGTCTGTAGTCCTTTCTACTTGCTTGATTCAGTTCTTTCCCTTTTCCATCTTTCCAAGTGACTTATGTAACTTTCCTGACCTTCAGTTTCCTTGTTTTAAAATTGTGGATATTAACATCTGTTTTATAGATATTGGACAACAAATCATGTAAAAACTGCAAAATACCATACATACTATAACTTTTAGCTCAACTGGAGCTGCTATCATTATGTTTAGAGAATCAAGGAAACGTGAGTTCTCTATGCCTAACGTGAGGCTCAGAATCATGACCTGGAGATCAAGAGTCCCATGCTTTTCTGACTGAGCCAGCCAGGCACCCCTTCACCATTTTTCTCTTTAAAAGAGAGTTGTGGAGATCTGAATCACTGGTTACAGAAAGGTCATGGTTTGTTACAAGAACAATTGGACAATTGTTGAATCGTGTTTGAGATATTGTGGAAGCATCTAGGTCAGCAGATTTTCTGGCACTGAAATGGACTTTTCAGTTCCTGGTCAACAACTCATCAGTTTCCTTGACACTAAAGACAGAGTCAGTCATTTTGTACAATGAATTGAACTTCAAAGCCTCCACAGAGACCCCCAATTCTTAGGATACAGCAGAGGAAATGATAGGCTAGGAAGAAAACTTAGAAGTGGCAGATTTTGTGCTTTAGCTTGTGTGAACACAAGGCTCTGCTGTGGTGATGTTCTCTTCTTGTAGGCTACAGAACACCGGGAAGATGTACCCACAGACAGCACCACCTACTCATCTTTGGACTAGGTTTAAGCTCCATTCCAGGGAAAAGACTTACAAAAAAGAAATCATGCCCCTGAGAGCTATACCAGACTTCGTGACATCACTTCCTGCAACACCTTCCCCCAGTTATCCTCAATTTATGGATAAAGCTAAAAAAAAATGTCAGAAACATTGGATCATTCAGCTAGTAAGTGGTCAGACTACACCTGACCAGTTTTTCTTTCTCTTACTTAGTATTTTTTAATAGGATCACACAATCTCCAGATCCTATACCCAGAGGAGAGATGATGGGCTTGTACTCATCTCCTGGGAGGAAAAGTTGGAGGGGAGAAGATGTGTAGCTTGGAAAATCTGAACTCAATAGTGACAAGAGGGAAGTCTTCATTATTTGAAAGGGATTATTAACATTATTTTTTTTTTCTGTGTAGTTGCAAAGGGTTAACCCTAAACCCATAAGTTGAACTTCCAAAAAAAAATAAAAAAAGATTGTGCCTCAAATTCAAAAGATACTTTATATGATCTTGAAAAGTTTCTGGGATCGGGAATATTATATCATTGAAAATGAAGAAGAATACATAGTTACTTAGTAGGGTTGCTGTGGTGGAGAAAATCTGAATCTAGGAAGAATAGTTAGGCAAGTTAGCACTGAATCTACAACCTCTCTTAAAACAACATACATTGTGGAACTTTCCTCACCATGTCTTGCCACATTTTATATTACTCATAAAATCCAACCCCATATAGAACTGGAATAGGTCACTCTACACAAGTGCCCTGCCACTAGTCTTTAGAAGACTATCACACTAGGAGTAATTTTAGCTCAAAGCATACTCACCACAGATCTCACATAGTTGTCTGGGAATAAGAGAAAACAATAGGAGCCCCAGTAGGGGCAGCTGGTGGGATTGTCTCATCTCTCCAACAGTGTTCTGGAATGGCGAGGGCTTGTCTGACTATTTATTGGGTGATGGGCAGAGGGTAATCAGAGCTCCTCCTTTAGCTTGCCTCAGCCTCTTTCATTAAGCAAACATTGAGCAATGTTGAGCAATGTCAGGGGGTGTGGTCAAGTGTGTTTGTCCAAGAATTGTGATAAACCAGGAAGAAGTCTTGAAAGGTATGTTCAGGGAGGACGAGGAAATAATTTTCTTTGTATCCTATCCTAAACTTTGGGATTCACATTCCTTGCTTGTCTTCAGCCCAATGAAAATAAATTAAGTGAGGGGAGCCTGGGTGGCTCAGTCAGTTAAGCATCTGACTTTGGATCAGGTCATGGTCTCATGGTTTGTGAGTTTGAGCCCCTCGTTGGACTCTGTGCTGACAGCTCAAAGCCTGGAGCCTGCTTTGGATTCTGTGTCTGCCCCCCTCTCTCTCTTTCTCTCAAAAATAAATACACACACACACCACACACACACACACACACACACACACACAAAGAATAAATTAAGCGAGTATTTTCCTCTTTTCTATTCCAAGTTGGTGGTGTTTTATTTATATCTCTTGAGACAGTAGATTTGATGGGGCAAGAGCTTGAAATGTGTAAAAATGAGAGAAGTTGTAACTCTGAAATTGGATCAGACAAGATGGTGGAGCCTTGTACCCGAGGATCTTTGGGATAGTAGTTTTTGATGTACAGTTTTCTTCTAAGTAGGTGCTCTGAGAGTTTCATAGCCCAGGAGGAAAACCACAGAGATATACATCAAATGTGGATTTTTGCTATGCCAGGAAAGATGCTACAAGTTACATGTAAGAAGTGTTGTCTATGAGTTCTTCCAAGAACTATCAGAGAATACAATCAGTTTGTCCTTAAAATGTTTGCTCTGGGTCAGCAAGATGGCAGAATAAGAGGCCCCCTACTCATATCCCCCCACAGCAGCAATTTTAATAGCCATCTGTGGACAAAAGTTTTTTTATGTGGGAGCTTTGGGTTCCAAGCAAGAGGTTGTGAAACCTCAGTGGAGCCACTGAGGAGAGCTTATTGAAAAGGCACAACAAAGAAGAAAGACTGTATCCACACAAGCTAAAGCACAGACTTTGCCAACTCTCATTTTTCTTTCTGGCCTTTTTCCCTGTTGCACCCTGAGAAGCCATGCTCACTGTCCATGGTCCTGGATACGGGCCAGAAAACAGCCTTGTCCCCTTGCGGACTTGTCTACAGCCCTGTTTGGCATTGGTCCTGCAAATAGTACCATCAGCCAAGGGACCCAGGAGGAGTCATGCCCATCTGAGCCTTCGGTGATAGGCCTGCTGACTTTGTTTAGGGCTATGGACCCTGAAGTAGCTGTGACCTGGCTCCAACATCAGTTATGATCTGGGAGCAGTCTTGCCCACCCAGGGACCTAGCAGGAGACCCATCTGTCAGTGCCTAGGAGATAGGCTGTCTGACTTTGATCCAACTATGGATCCTGAAGTGACCCTGTGACCTGGCTCCATCTACTCTCAGCTGTGGTTCAGGGACAGTCCTGCCTATGCAGGGACCTGTACTATGACCCAGCAGGAGCCAGGACCGTCATGCACCTGATAACAGGCTTGCTGTTTGCAGACCCAGCTGGGGACCCAGCAGCAGCCAGATGATCCAGTTCCAACCCTGCATGACTATGATCCCAGAGGTAATCCCATCAGTCCAGGCGGCTGACAGGAGAAGGTCTTTACCTGTCAAAAACAGTTTATAAAGATGGAGAGGTGTTTGCTCCTTCAGACACACAGACACAAACGTAAGGCCATACAGACCACAAGAAGCAGATAAACATGAAATCACTGAAGAAAACTAATAAATAGACCTAACAGATCTATGGAAGGAAAACTTAGCAAAGAAGCTCCTTGACATTGGTCTTGGCAAGGATTTTTTTGGATAGGACACCAAAAGCACAAACAACAAAATCAAAAATAAACAAGTGAGGCTACTTAAAACTGGAAAGCTTTTGCATAGCAAAGAAACAGTAAACTGAATGAAGAAGCAACCTACAAAATGGAAGAAAAATATTTATCAGATGCCACATATCAAACAAGGTATTCATATCTAAAATATATAAGGAAATCCTACAACTCAATAGCAAAAAACCCAAATAAGCCCATTGGAAAATAGGCAAAGGACGTGAATAGACGTTTTTCCGTGGAAGACACACCAGTCACCGACAGGCCCATAGAAAGGTGGTTAGCACCACCAGGGAAATGCATATCAAAACCACAGTGAGATATCACCTCACACCTGTTAGAATGGTTGTTATGAAAAAGTGATAATGAGTGTTGGCACTGGTGTGGAGAAAAGGGAACCATTACACGATGTTGGTGGGAATGTAAATTGGTGTAGTCATTATGGAACACGGTATGGAAGTGCCTCAAAAATTAAAAATGGAACTACCATATGACCCAGTCATCCCACTCTTGGGTATCTATCCGAAGGAGTGAAATCAGTATCTCAGATAGCTACACTCTCATATTCTTTGCAACGTTATTCATGATAGCCAAGATATGGAATCAATCTAAGTGTTTTGTCAGCAGATGAATGGGCGGAGAAAATGTGGTATGTATGTACAGTGCGAGATTGATAGTCTATCTAGCTAAATCTGACACATTTGCTGACCCATAGATTTGTGCGAAAATGTGTTAAGCTGCTAAGTTTTGTAGTGGTTCATTTTGCAGCAGTAGACAACATAAGTGATATTGAGATTTTTTTTCCAGTTACATATTATGAGCAATACTTTAGTAAGCTGGTCACCTATTTTGTGCCTAGGTACCTCATGATTCATTTAGCTGATGCCAGAGATCTCTGTGGGCTAAAATTATTCAGCCACGAGAAAGAAGGAAATCCTGTTATTTGCAACAACATGGAGGGACCTTGAGGATTTTACTCTAAATGAAATAAATCAGAGACAGACAAATACCATATGATATCACCTATACGTGGCATCTTAAAAAAGTCAAACTCATAGATGCAGATGTTGGAATAGTGGTTGCCAGGGGCTACAGGCTGGAGAAGCTGGGGAAATGTTGGTCAAAGGGTACAAATTTTAGCTCTAAGATGAGTAAATTCTGGGGATCTAATGAACAGCATCATAGTTATGTTTTATTTATGTCTCCTGAGAGATTAGATTTGATGGGGCAAAGGCTTAAAACATAAAAATGGAAGTAGAAGTTGTAAGCCTGAAACTGAACCCCTCCACTAAAACTGATCTTATCAGGATCATTAGTCACTTGCACACTGCTGCTTTCAATGTTGCTTTAAAATTCTCATTTATCTTGCCTGACATTCACAACTCTTTTCTACTTACTTACTTACTTTACTTGGCTGGAACACCATCCTCCCATGAAAGTTTTTTTGTTATTTTTTATTTCTTTTTCCTTTTTTCTACTGTCCTACCGATCCTTTTCGGTGTTCTCTCTTGCTGGTTCCTCCTAATGCATCTAAGTTTTCTAAAAGTTGTAATATTTGAAGATTCAATCTCTAAAACTCTTCTTTCTCCTTTAGTAATCGCATTGTTTCAAGACTTAATTAAAAAAAATTTTTTTTAATGTTTATTTATTTTTGAGAGCCAAGAGAGAAAGAGAGAGACAGAGTGTGCGTGGGGGAGGAGCAAAGAGAGGGAGACACCGAATCCAAAGCAGGCTCTAGGCTCTGAACTGTCAGCACAGAGCCCGATGCAGGGCTTGAACCCATGAGCCATGAGATCATGACCTGAGCCAAAGTCAGATGCTCAACTGACTGAGCCACCTAGGTGCCCCAAATCTCAAGACTTTAAATGATACCTACATGCTAGTGTTTTTTAAAATTTATATCTCCATACAGGACATATCTTTAATTTTAGTCTGGAATTTGGCCTTGGTCATGTGATTTACTTGGGTCAATAGGAAGTTAGCAAATATGATGTAAGAGGAAGTTTGAAAATTGCTTTTGCATTGAATTCTGTGGTTTGAATCCTGAGACCCATCGCGTGTATGAACCTGAGCTAGCCTTCTGGAAATGCCACACAGAGAACACAAGCATTCTAGTTGTCATCCTGATGTTGTGTGAGGAGATTTTAGATCGTTTAGCATTGGTTGAACCCCAGGTGAATAAAATAATGTGAATGACCCTGGCCAAGATTGTTAGACTATCTAGCTAAATCTAGCCCAAATTGCCCACCCATAGATTTGTGAGAAAATATGTTAAGCTGCTAGGTTTGGAGTGGTTAGTTTTGCAGCAGTAGATAACTGATATGTGATACTTAGAATTTTTTCCAGTTATATAGTATAAGCAATACTTTAGTAAGCTGATCACCTATTTCGTGCTTAGGTACCTCATGATTCATTTAGCTGATGTCAGAGACCTCTGTGGGCTAAAATATTCCTATTGTTATGCTGATTCTGTTGTCAATTACAGTCATTGCTCTAAGCTTGTCTTGCATGATTAAGTACTGTTATCTAATCTGGCTAATTTAGGGTGACATTTATACTGACTGAGATCATTGTAATGACCAAATCTCTATTATTCACAACCATTTTCTCTCACTCATTGTTTTCCTAATTTCATCGTGGAGAAAGTATTCTCTGGACCTTCATGTAGGTCACTTTTGAGTCCAGGTTTCATATGATCAACCAAGAAAAATGTTGGAGCCACTTGCTGTTGTTCAAGTTAGCACATTTCATAGTCTCTGGTAACAGCATCTATATTGACAAGTTTGGCATCATCCAACATTATATTCTGTTTTCTTTGGTCTAATATACTAAGAATCCAATCCCACACATGTTTTTTTAAGTTTATGCAAATGTACATTAGGAAGGTCTTGTAATTATTTTTGTGTTTAAGCTATCCTCTGTTGGGTCTAACTTTGCCCTTGTCTTCTTGGGTCACACTGGGATCTGATAATAGTGATGGTTCTTGAGGCAATGAGCGATCACAGGCCCAGGCTTTAAAGAGAACAGGGATGTCCTTGCAAGAAAACTGCATCAAATTAGATTAATACAGGATCTTCAAGCAAAGGAAGATCAGTCAGGATAGGAAATGCCAATTCTACCAAAAAAAAAAAAAAAACAAAAAAAACAAAAAACAGCTTCAAAGTGATTGGTCCAAGATTCTCAGATTCTTTGAAGTATATTCAAAACGCTCATCTTGATTCTCAGAATCCCACTCCTTGCTAGTCAATGACCACATCTTTACAACAGGGATTTTGGTGGGTGATATGCTAAACTTTCATTGTGATTCTGCAAGCTGTACAATTACATTTTAGCTTTAGTTCTCCAATTCCCCTGGCCTGTGGGCATAAGGAATATTTACATCTAGTCAGGCTTGTGTAGAAGCTGTCTGGTTTTCTGACCATTAGTTGAACAGAGAGGTGAAGATATCGGATTTATAATTTTATCCCTGTAAGCTGACCCATGATGATAGAAACAGCCATCTTAGCACATATTCCCTTTAATCATAATTACTGCAACCACAGCCAACTGCAGAAGCTGACTGATCTCCAGAAATCTTGCCTTCGATGGGCCCATCACCCTAAGAAACAATAGATGACAGGGAAACCAATGTAATGCCACCATATGCCACCGATTATTAATGTGTCATTTTCTACTAACAACGAGGCGGTACTGCAGTCCTACCAAAATAAATGAGCATTCAATTCCAAAATTCTAACTTAAGGCTTTATTTTGTAAGACCACTCCTGCTTTGAATTGTGTCAGTCAGGGGCCAGTTAGGAAAGCAGAAAACACACCAGGTAGTTCAATAGACTGATTTAATATGGGGGGTTAGTTTCTAAGGTTTGTGGGAGCCGAAAGAGGAGATAGGAGAAGATGGGGCAACTCAGAGTTTTAGCAACTGCAGAGAGACACCATTCCAGCTGTGGAGGGGCCAATAGAGGCGATGGACCCATGGAAAGGAGGGCTGCCTGTCAGGAGGTAGACCCACTGGAGATATCTCAGGAGAAGAGATTCAGGGGGAGAAACACCCTACATCCTCCTCCTCTCCCAGCCTCCAGTCTCCTGTCAGTGCCTCAGCAATGTCTCCTCTGTTCTTCCAGCAACAGAGAGGTTGAATGTAAATTGACAATCAAACTCGTGAGGCACAACAGACTTCAACCAGGATTAAGTTTCCTTAGCCATAAGAAAGGATTCAGGGCGTGCACAGTATCAACACAGAGATGTTATGACTCCCAGGCACAGCTTCTGATGTTCCCATCATTCTGCACTTGAGAGTGCTGGGTCTCGTCACCTTTTACACCTACCTAGTTAGTTACACAGCCCCTCAGGTATATGTGAAAAGTCCTCCTCCTCTGGGACAGCAGCAACAAAACAGTGCCTAGTCTTTCTCTAGATTGTCATTTATTTTGCATCTGCTGTAGGTAAATTCATAACAATTCTGAGTTAATGTTAGGAGAATTGACCGAGGGGTCAAATCCCCAGGCATCCCTGAAAGCTAGATTACAGACCATGGAACCAGCTGTAAATCCCCACCATCCAGCCTTATTTCCATTACTCTTCCATAGGAGCCAGTTAACAGAGGGGTCTGGGGACGAAGTTTACAGGGATCAGTCCTCTGATTCAGAGCAGAAGAGAGAAAGGGTGGGGAATAGCTCTTACACTAGTCAAATGGCTGGCAGACTTTTCTAAACTTCTGTAGTTGTCTTCTGCCTTCCACCGTTGTATCAAACTCCTCATGTGACGTTGCCAACCAGCTGTTTCCAAATGTAATGGACAGCTCCTGGTTTTCACCTTCACTTTTGAAGAACCAGCTTTGGTGAGATATAATTCACATTCTATACGATTTAGCTGGATAACGTGGTTTCAGTGGGTTTTGGTTCAATGGATTTTTGTGTGTCCACAGATAAGAGCATTCACAGACACGTGCAACCATTGCTGCAATTAGTTAGGGCACATTTTCATCACTCCAAAAAGATCTTTTGCCCATCTTTAAATTGGGTCATTTCTCTTTTATTTCTCCTCTATTATTTATTATTTATTTCTCTTCTATTGCTGAGTTATAAGAGTTCTTTATATATTCTAGAGCCAAGTCTCTCATTGGATACGTGATTGGCAAATATCTTCTCCCACTCTGTGGGTTGTCTTTTCTAGCAGAACTCTGAAGAGCACTCAGTGTAGTTAATTCTCCAATTTGAGACACACTTTCCCCTTCTGTGACAGTACCATCAACCTTCACCCCGATAGTTTCCCCAGCTTTTTTGACTCCTCCTTTGTCCTCACTACCAATATACATATATTTTAACTTTAGATGTTGTATGTCTTCAGGACTTTGTATTAAACTATTATTGTTTCTCATGCTACACAGTCTAGGTGTTCTCCAATCCAGTTTGAAGCCTACAAATATACGAACATTTCCCACATTTTTACTACTAGCATAGATTTCCTTCTGAGTCCCAGTGTATAGCCAATGGCTTCCTCTATATTCCTACTTGGATGTCTCATAGGAATCTCAAAATTAGCATATGCCAAATTCAAAGCTCTTCCTTCCATTGCTAACTTGCTTCCTCATTGATGATTCTTTGCTATTTAATAGCTGTGTGACCTTAGGGAAGTCACTCCACCTGAGTCCCAGTTTATTAGTAAAATGTACATACAAATAATTCTTAACTCCTAAGTTTCTGTGAGAGTTTGATGAGTTACCACAAGATTGTTTAGAGTAGGAACTGGTCCATAATAGGCAGTTCATAATTTTTAACTTGTAGTATCTCACTAATAAGCATCATTTCAGTTGTATCTACCTGAAGTCTGGTTGTCAGTCCTGATACCTCTGTCTCTGTCCATCACTGATCTAAGTAATCACCAGTGTCAAGCATTCTACCTTCTGGAACCAGTCTGCTTTTTTTTTCTGCATTTACTGCTACTACTCTGGTCTACATTACCAGGAGTTCTGCACCCCCATCATAACTTCCAAATCTTTGTCTTGGCCCCTTGGACCCCTTCCAAAGCATTCTCCATGCAACTCCTAGAGCAGCATTTCTCAAACTTGATTAATACATAGACCCTATTTAAAGAAAAGGAATTCTCAAGGAGCCGAGTTTGACATAGACTGCTCTAAGACTTTTAATCTCTAAAAATGTCAGTTTGCATTTTCCTTGCACAAGAGGTATTTCACTGTTGTAGTTGGTAGTGTTTTTAACGATTTATTGAAATCCTCATAGAATTGAAAACATGTCTGTGACTCTTGGGGCTCTGAGTATTCAGTTCTTCTCCTACAGTGATCTTCAAAACCATGCTTATGATTATTTGCTTCTTGGTCAAAACCTTGAAGGCTTCCATTGCACTTTGAAGAAGACTCCTTATTTTATTTTATTTTATTTTATTATTTTATTTTATTTTATTTTTTCTTATTATTACTTATTTATTGTATTAATTTTTTTTTTTTTTGAGAGAGAGAGTGAGCCAGGGAGGGGCAGAGAGTAAGGGGGGACAGAGGATTCAAACTGGCTCTGTGCTGACAGCAGAGAGCCCGATGTGGGGCTTGAACTCACAAACAGCGGGATCATGACCTGAACCAAAATTGGACATTCAACCTACTGAGCCACCCAGGCTCCCCAAGAAGACTCCATATTTTAAATGTGATTGCTCAGGACCTGTACCTTTTGATCCTTGCCTGTGTGTCCAGCGTTACCTCATTATCTTGTACGTTATGCTCCAGCCTCACTCATTCTTATTCTTCTTTTGTGCAAGTTTCTTTCCCCCCTCAAGGCTCATTGGCACATATGGTCTTCCTCTTGAAGTCTTGCTTTGGAGTGGTGCCATTTCACGTCCTCCGGGACGTTATATCTGCACCCCCCCAGACCAGGTCATTTTCCCCTGTTATCTACTTTCTTGACACCCTGTACTTTCCTTTGTAACACCTGTGAGAATTGCAATTCTCTACTTGCAGAATTATTTCTTAACTGTGTTTGTTTAGCATACTTGTCCCTGCCAGATTGTAAGTTCCTCAAAGGTAAGGATAAGTTTTTCTTGTCAGCTGTTGTATTTCCTGCCATATCATGAGGTCATCAAATATTTGCTGAAAGGAACCACCTCAGATCCTTAAGGCAAATGATAAATTGGTAACACATTTTGGTAGATAATCTCAGAATAAATATTAGAAGTTTAGACAGGAGAAAACCAGAAACTAAAAGTAAATAATTAGCATGACTTCCATTAGGATTGAGAGTGAATTCAAGATTTAAGCATCTGGGTTTGGAGTCAAGGTCGCCCAAGTACTAAGTATGCTAGAATCATCTATTTCTTTTTTTTTTTTTTTTAATTTTTTTTTTTAATGTTTATTTATTTTTGAGACAGAGAGAGAAAGAGCATGAACGGGGGAGGGTCAGAGAGAGGGAGACACAGACTCTGAAACAGGCTCCAGGCTCTGAGCTGTCAGCACAGAGCCCGATGCGGGGCTCGAACTCACAGACTGCGAGATCATGACCTAAGCCGAAGTCGGATGCTCAACCGACTGAGCCACCCAGGTGCCCCGAATCATCTATTTCTTTATCTAATCAAGCAGATCCATTTTGAGATAATCTCTGTTTCTTTTGTTTCACCTCTTTCTGAGCCGATAAGCAAAAGTTATGTAATTCTGGTTATTTGCTGGATTTATTGAAGGTGAACATTGAGAAGTGAACCAAGAACCATGATGTCTAGTAAAGCCCAGTTCCTTCAAGGCTTATCAGCAGAACAAGACAAGGTTCTAAGAGCTTCCATGGAGAGCAGAAGATATCTAGCACAAGCCACTCTGAGCTGGGCACCAAGGGCTGCAGGTCTGTTTCTACCTACCATGTTTGGGGATGGGGGCAAGGGTACAAGGGGAGCATATCTACCATATCTATAAAAGTTATAAATCAACTGAAGAAACTTAATCAAGATAAGTTCTGCCCTCCTGTTTTGACAAGCCAGCTTTCATAATGAGATAGAACGATGTTTAATTTAGCATCCTTAGCCCTTGGAGTTCCATGCTGGACCACTGCAGTGTGGCACAAGATACCATCTCTCACCACTCTACTTCACTCCCCATGGCCCATGGCCTCATTTCTCCTCTCTTTCCAGCCCCACTTTAACCTGCATTGTAAGGAGCATCCAATTCATGGAGTACACGTGTGCGAATACTACAGATGACTTTTCTAAGCTCTGTCCATATTACCAGTAGACAACTGCCCCTTGGCCACCCTCTGGGCCTGGTTGTATATACACCTGGGAAGGTAGACTCTGGGAAGGGCTCACACAGATCTTGGATGTGACCTCAGGGCCATTTGGGCAGGTAATTCTGGAGGAGTGGGTTCTTTGGGGCCTGTCCCCTTGGTCTCACAATCTTTTGCTCCAGTCAAGAGGCACAGTGGAGAGGACCAGAATGAGGTTGTTCCCTGAGCAGAAATCCCTCCTGGCAGATCTTGGGGTGACACAAAATGCCATGTGGCAAACGAATTTATCCCATCTCTTTTCCCTTGTTATAATGTGATGTCTAGAAGGAGCTAAAGCTGAAAGGGAGGTGTGAGATCCTACACTGGGTGAAGGTTTCCCCCTCCTCTTTTGGAAAGGCTTTGTTCAGACTGCTGGTTCTAGAACTTGGCCCAATGCCATGCTTGTTGGACTTGGTTTCTCTGTTTTCCTTTAGGTCATTCCTGAGTCTCAAAAGACCTCAACCACCAGCACAAATAGCATCAATGTTTTACAATGTCTATATTATATAGTTGCTGGAAAGACCAGGAGAATATATGAAGAGAGGCAGGATTTGGATTCATTTTTGTATTCCTCATTGATTTGGCAAAGATGATGTTTATTGAGTAGTTCTTAGATACATCTGATTCCTTATTTATTTATTTTTAATGTTTGTTGATTTTTGAGAGAGAGAGAGAGGGAGAGAGAGACAGAGTGCAAGCAGGGGAGAGGCAGAGAGAGAGAGGGAGACACAGAATGGGAAGCCAGCTCTAGGCTCCACAATGTTAGCAGAGAGCCTGATGTGGGGCTCGAACTCATCAACCGTGAGATCCTGACCTGAGCCAAAGTTGGATGCTCAACCGCCTGAGTCACCCTGGTGCCCCAATTTCAGATGATTTTGATAAAGTTTGGGAGCCATTGAACAGAGTGCTCTCCAAAGTGACTGAGAGTCAGTGTTCTGAGTAACTGAGTAACTGAGTCAGCGTTCCTCAAAGTGTAGTCCTGGGATCAGCTGAATCAGCAAGACCTGAGAACTTTCAGAAATGCAAGTTCTTGGGCCCCATAAGAATCTAAAGAAGAATCTCCTGGAGCACAAGCCCAGTAGTCTGTAGTTGTGCAAGCCCTGGGGGTGATTCTGATGCCACTCAAGTTTGCAAAACACCCTAAATGCCATTCCCCAACAATTCGGCAAGCACCCATCGACACTCCCTGAACATTTTGTTTTCCCAGGAACTTCAGAGGGCCAGGAGAAGTCATGGTTCTCAAAGAGACTTGCTGGGGGCACTTGATTTTCACCCCCGATGTCAGTACTGGAGTGATCAGCAGCATGTCAGGGTTCATGAGGCAGAATGAAGTTTTCCTTTGAATACAAAAATAGTGGTTTGTATAGAGTTTTTCTTTTGTTCTTTGTACTTTTTATATTTTTCCAAATATGAGGCAATTTGGATCAGCAATAACACAATACGTATATTCCTGAAAAGTAAAAGCAATCAGCAGAGCGATTTGTAAGTGCACCCTGTGGGTGCTGACAGTGGCTGTAAAATTACCTGCAACAGGTCAGGTGCTTCTGGGATCCCGTGTTCGGAGCTGACATCACGAAGGATTTTGTGGGGTCACAATCATTTTTAGTTTTGTGCATGATTTTCGCTTTTATTGAACAGGATACAGGTTCAAGAACAACCCTCATGCTTTGTCGTTTGGAGGTTAAAGGTGTAGTTTCTTATAGGTTGCTGGCCCTTTTCTTGTTTGCTATTTCGAGCAGAAGTGACTTGTCATTCTATTTTTCTGACTTCTGTGGTGATACTGCTGTCTCTCTTTTGCCCTCTCCTTCCCTCCAAAGCAAGTGATTTATCTAGTTTATCCTGATGCTTGGGAAAGAGCTGCTTTCTATTCTTTCTCCCAGATGTAGGTATTTCCCATTGTGTCCCTCCCCCTACCATCCCCACTCACCCTACCTGGGGGAGAAGATTTCCCTACTTACAGTTTCAGCTTGCTCATCCGTGTCCCACGCTGACCTACTGGTCTACTCCTAACCCAGCCATCTGCCTCTGGTCGTCTCCTGTGCCCTCCTGAAGTGACTGTGTCATTTTTTCTCTTCTCACTTATTTTCCTGGTCATAAAGCTAACTTTTAACACCTGTTGTTTTATTTGCCTTGCTCGTGTGTCCGTCTGTGGCTTGTTTTGCGGCAATCTTTTCTCACCGAAACTACATATATTTTTCCTTTTTAAAAAAGTCACCGGATACTATGTAGAAAGTAAACACTTTGTTACTGCTAGTATTTCCTTGTCATGAAAACCTAGTGATGGATAGCTTTATCTGCAGGACCTATCTTTGCATATCTATCAAAAACCTTCCTTGGGATCTAACCCTGGTAATCGCGTGAATGAGGCACCACAACTGTGGATAACAGACTCACGAGACATAAACAGGCTTTAATCTAAGATCTCTTCCTGTCACTGTCTAGGAGGACACGGGGCAGGGGACACAGTAGGTACAGATCTTTTTGCCATCGGCAGATCCAGAAGCTGCTCAAATATGTGGTTTCCTTTGTCCCTTCATCCACAAAAGGAGTGTCTGGCTGCTATGGGGGGATATGGGTTTAATCACCTTGTCACCGAGTGTGGGATTCAGAAAGAGGTAAGAGCTATGGACATTTCAAATCATAAACTAACCCTGGATCTTAACTTGCAGTGGCACAGTGCAAGGTAGGTGCAGTCATGGCTGAAGATGAAGCCATGAAGAACCTGTTCATTTTTATGACACTTGATTTTGGTGCTTTTAGGATAGAAAGACCAATGGGAGGGGCGCCTGGGTGGCTCAGTCGGTTGGGTGTCTGACTTCGGCTCAGGTCATGATCTCATGGTTCCTGGGTTTGAGCCCCATGTCAGGCTCTGAGCTGTCTGCACGGAGCCTGGAGCCTGCTTCAGATTCTGAGTCTCGCCTCTCTCTGCCCCTCCCATGCTCATGCTCATGCTCATGCTCTGTCTCTCAATAATAAATAAACGTTAAAAAAAAGAAGAAAGAAAAGAAAGACCAGTGGGACCCATAAATTGGATTTGGAGGAAGGGAGGATCTGAGAATGTATGATCCAGGTGGATTTTCCGGTACCTCATTTGTGATTTTCACATCGATGTCTGTGAATGAGTTTGGTCTACAATTGCCCTTTCTAGTATACTCCTTGTCACGTGTCGGAGAAGTTTGGGAAAAATTGGAATTTTTCAATCCCTGAATGTTCAATAGAACTTAGTGGCAAAACCTCTTGTATCTTTCATTTTTCTTTGAAAATGTACCTAGAGTGAAGTCAAGACCAGGGGACTTGTGTAGGGGAGCAGGAAATCCAGAGCACAAACCTGGGTTTTCTGACTATTCAACACTGACCTTTGGTGGAGGATGAGAAAGTGGACTCTGCATTTAACATGCAGTGGTTTTACAAAATGAACTCAAAAGAAGTAGAGGTGTAGGAAAGTTAAGCACGGAATAACTGGACTATCCATTCAGAGGTGTGTACGTGTTGTGTACAAATGTTTCTCATTTCCTTCCATATACTAGTTCACACCCACAAACCTTACTAATTCAACTATGGTATGGAGGCTTGCATATTTCTAATTTCTTTTGCCTTTCTATTCCTTTCCCATATTTCAAAGCATGACTTTATTACAGATACACGGGGGGAAATGACAAAGGCAAAAGGATTAAAAGGATTAATAGACTGTTACAAAGTTTATGCCACTACATAAGAGGTGCAGACAGATCAACCACAATGTTATGATAGGGACAATAAACTATAAAGTAAAACAACCAATCAGAGCTGTAGATTTCTTTTGACAGTATTTTCCCAGAGCATGAAGGCCAATTTTTATAGTTTTCGGAGCCTTACAACACCCCTTTGAAATTATACTTCCACAAGCACATGGGTATTTGTGGGACACCTTGGTTAACAAATAGAAAAGTCTCAAGTTTCCATAGTACACAGAAACCAGTGTTGATATTCTTAGGAGTGTTTTGGTATGATAGCTTATCAAATCACATTTTGGAATGAGTTTTATGATAAAAAAAGATCTCTCTCTCTCTCGCACTCTCTTGGTGGCTTCCTTTCTTTTCCAGATTTATTTTTATTTATTATAAAGATTATCCATTGCAAAAGAAGGACCTGTAATTTAATTAGTTAGCATTAAAAAACAAAAAAGCAGGCCTGTCACATTCACTTTAACTAGCAGTCATGGAATAGGGAAGAATACTTTATTTGATAGAATTTTAAGGTGCACCTGGGTGGTTCAGTTGGTTAAGCATCCTGACTCTTGATTTTGGCTCAGGTCATGATCTCGGGCTTCATGAGATGGAGCCCCACATTGTGCTCTGTGCTGATAGTGTGGAGCCTGCTTGGGATTCTCTCTCCCTCTCTGTTTGCCCCTCCCCTGCTCATACGTGCATGCTCTCTTTCTCTCTGTCTCTCTCTTAAATAAATAAACACTGAAAAAAATTTAAGTGTACAGTATAGTGGTTTAGTATTTTAAGACGTTGTGGGGTATCTGGCTGGCTCAGGTAGTAGAACATGTGGCTCTTGATCTCAGGGTCACAAGTTCAAGCCCCATGTTGAGGGTAGAATTTACTTTAGTGTATGTGCTGCTGAAGCAAGCACTAGAATTTACTTTTTTTTTTAACGTTTATTTTTGAAGGAGAGAGAGAGACAGAGTGTGAGTGGGGGAGGGGCAGAGAGAGAGGGAGACACAGAATCCGAAGCAGGCTCCAGGCTCCGAGTCATCAGCACAGAGCCCGATGCGGGGCTCGAACCCACGAACTGTGAGATCATGACCTGGGCTGAAGTAAGATGCTCAACTGACTGAACCACCCAGGCGCCCCTAGAATTTACTTTTTAAAAAGTTGTGGAACCATCTAATTATGTGATTGTAGGACATTTTAGTCACCCCCAAAAGGCACCCCATACACATTAGCAGTCACTACCTAGTCTCCCTTTCCCCTCGCCAGTGGCATCCACTGATCTAATTTCTCTTTCTATAGATTTTCATATTCTGGACGTTCCATACAAATGGTATCAGGTAATACATGGCCTTTTGTTACTGGCTTCTTTCACTTAGCATGTTTTACAAGTTTATCCATGTTGTAGCTTGTATCAACACTTAATCCTTTTTACGGCTGACTGATGTTTTATTGTACGGGTATACCGCATTTGGGTTGTTTCCGCTTTATGACTATTATGAAGAGTGCTGCTCTGAACAACTGTGAGCAAGAGTCTAGGTTTCCAATTGTCTTGGGTAAATACATAGGGGTAAAAGTACAGACCCATACAGTAACTCTATATTTAAAGTTTTTGAGCAGCTGCCAGACTGTTTCCCAAAGTGACTGTCTCATTTTGCATGCAGTGTAGGAGGGTTCAATTTCTCCACAACCTTGACAATGCCTGTAATTTTCTTTCTCTTTTATGCTAGTAATCATGGTGGGTGTGGAATGGTATTTGATGGAGTTTCAATTTGCCTTTCCCTATTGACTATGGTATTGAGCATCTTTCCATGTACCTGCTGGCCATTTGTATATCTCTTTGGGAAAAGGCCGTTCAGATCTTTTACCTATTTTTTTTTTTAATGTTTATTTATTTTTGAGAGAGAGAGAGACAGAGTGCAATTGGGGTAGGGGCAGAGAGAGAGACACAGAATCTGAAGCAGGCTCCTGGATCTGAGCTGTCAGCGCAGAGCCCAACGCGGGGCTTGCACTCACAAGCCGTGAGATCATGACCTGAGCCGAAGTCAGACGCTCAACCGACTGAGCCACCCAGGCGCCCCTCTTTTACCTATTTAATTGCGTTATTGGGTCTTTTTTTTATTGACCTGTAAGAGTTCTTCTTCTGTCTGGATACAAGTCCCTTTTCAGATAAATATTTTATACCATTATATGGGTTGTCTTTTCACTTTATTGACAGTGTTTTCAAAAGCACAGAACTTTAAAATTTTGAAATGCAATTCATCTTTTTTTTTTCTTTTCTTTTCTTCCTTTTTCGCTGTATCTGCTTTTGGTGTCCTGTCTAAGAAACAATCACTTAATCCAAGATAAGGAGATTTGTGACTTTCCTGTTTTCTTTTTTCTTTTTAATTTAATTTAATTTAATTTAATTTTTTTTGAGAGAGAGAGTGAGAGTGAGTGCACAAGCAGGGGAGAGGGGTAGAGGGAGATCTCACCACCCTGAGATCATGACCCGAGCCAAAATCAAGTGTCATATACTCAACCAACTTAGCCACCCAGGCGCCCCATGACTATGCTAAGAGTTCTATGGTGTAGGTCTTTGCATTAGCAATTTGAGAAATTTTTTTTTGTTACTTTCTTTATTGAGATATAATTGACATATAACATTCTATTACATTTAATCAAAAAAAAATCTAACAATTTCAAATTTGTCTCTGTTGCGAAATGCTCACCACAAGCCTAGTTAATATCCATCACCATATAAGGTTATAATGTGTTTTTTACTTGTGATTAAAACTTTTAAGATTTATGCTTAGCATCTTCCAAATATACAGTACATTATCATTAACTATAGTCACCATGCTGTGCATTACATCCCTATGGCCCATTTATTTTATAACTGGAATTTCGTAGCTTTTGACCACTTCTACCCATTTCACTCTCCTTACCCCTGCTTCTGGCAACCACCAATCTGTTCTCTGCATTTGAGTTCACTGTTGTTATTTTAGGTTCTATGCTCAAGTGAGATCATACAGGACTTGTCCTTTGTCTGACTTATCTCATATAGCGTTACACTAAGTGCTCAAAGTCCATCCATCTTGTGAATGGCAAGATTTCCTTCTTTTTTATGGCTGAATGATATTCTAGTGTGTGTGTGTGTGTGTGTGTGTGTGTGTGTGTGTGTGTGTGTTTATGCATATATCACATCTTCTCTGTCCATTCATCCCTTGATGGATACCTGGGTTGGTTCTAAATCTTGGCAATTGTAAATAATGCTGCAGTAAACATAAGTGCAGTTATCTCTTTAAGATATTGATTTCATTTCCTTCGGATAAGTACCCAGAAGTGGGATTGGGTCATATTGTAGTTGTATTTTTAATATTTTGAGGAATCTCCATACTGATTCCCATAGCAGGTGTACCAATTTGCATTCCTACCAAGAGGGCACAGGGTTCCCTTTCTTTTTACAAATGCTTGTTATCTTTTGTGGGTTTTTTTTTTTTTTTTTTTTTTGATAATGGCCATCCTAACAGGTGCTAGATGATATCTTATTGTGGTTTTGATATGCATTTCTCTGATGATTAGTGATGTTGAGCACCTTTTCATATGCCTGTTGGCCATCTGTATGTCTTCTGAGAAATGTCTTATCAGGTCCTCCACCCATTTTTAATCAGTTATTTGTTTTCTTGCTATTGAATTGAGTTCCTTACATAGTTGGATATTAACCTTAATCAGATACATGCTTTGCAAATATTTTCTCCCATTCTGTAGGTTTTCTCTGCACTCTATTGTTGATGGTTTCCTTTAATGTGCAGAAGCTTTTTAGTTCGATGTAGTTCCACTTACGTACTTTTACTTTTGTTGCTTTGTACTTCAGGGGTCCTATCCAAAAGATCATTGATCAGACCAATGTCAAGGAGTTTTTCCCTGTTTTCTTCTATGGTTTCATTGTTTCAGGTCTTACATTTAAGTCTTGATTCCTAATACATTTTGGGTTGACTTTTATAGATGGAGTGAAATAAGGGTCTAGCTTCATGTTTTATGTTGAAAACCAGTTTTCCCAACACTACTGGAGACTGTCCTTTCTCAAGTGTATGTTCTTGACAACTTCATGGAAAATCAACTGACTATAAGTGGGTGGATTTATTTTTGGGTTCTCTATTCTGTTCCTTTGGTCTATATGGGCCTGTTTTTATACTGGTACCATGCTGTTTTGATTAGTGTAGCTTTGTAGTATATTTTGAAATCAGATAGTTTGACTTCCAGCTTTGTTATCTCTGTTGCTTTGGCAACAAAGCAATATCATATGGTATTTTTTGATCCCATATGAATTTTTAGTTAGCTTTTTCTATTTTTGTGAGATACCATTGGAATTTTTATGGAGATTGCACGGATTCTGTAGATTGCTTTGGTTAGTATGGACACTTAAATAATATCAATTCTTCCAACCCATGAACATGAGATATGTTTCCATTTATTTATGTCATCTTTGATTTATCAATATTTTATAGATTTCAGTGTAAAGATCTTTCTGTCTTACTGATTAGATTTCTCTGAGTATTTTGAATCTGAAATACTGGAGTATTTTATTATTTTTTATATGTATATATTCAGACAGAGGATCTGAAGCAGGCTCTGTGCTGACAGCAGAGAGCCCAATGTGGGGCTCAAACTCATGAACCATGAGATCATGACCTGAGCTGAAGTCAGACACTTAACCAACTGAGCCACCTGGGGGCCCTGCGTATTTTATCAATTTTGATGCCATTATAAATGGAATTCTCTTTCCTTTTCTCTTCTTTTCTTTCTTTCAGAGAGAGAGAGAGAGAGAGAGAGAGCAGAGGAGAGGGACAGAGTGAGAATCCCAACAGGCTTCACACTCAGCACAGAGCCCACAACCCTGGGATCATGACCTGAGCCGAAATGAAAAGATGCTTAACTGACTGAGGCACTTAGGCACCCCGGAATTATCTTCTTAATTTCTCTTTCAGATAGTTTGTTGTTAGTGTATAGAAACACAATTGAATTTTGCATGTTGAATTTGTACTCTGCAACTTTACTGAATTTATTTATTCTAACAGTTTTTTGGTGGAGTCTTTAGGGTTTTCCATATAAAAAATCACGTCATGTGCAAACAGAGACAGTGTTACATCATCCTTTCTTCCTTCTATGTGCCTTTATTTCTATTCGTATGCTACTTCCTGCAGGGGTGAGCTTGAGCCTGAGTCTCAGGGGGTTGGTATGGAGACTGGGGTGGGCTGGGAGCCTGGGTCCTTGGGAGCCATCTTGGAGGCTGGGTCTTTGGGGGCTGTCCTGGTGGTGGTACGGACATGGTGCTGGGGTCCATGGTGAAGTCTGGTTCTCACTTCACTCTCTCTTCCCCAAAGGGAGGGTGCCTGTGTGCTGGCTGCATGGGCTTTATGGGGTGGGTAATGGGGTAATGTGATATTGTCTTATCTACTCTCTTAAATGCATCTTCTTATTTCTGTGTTGCACGCAGGTGCTGTACTCCCTATCTGGAATCTTTAGTTCTTGTGATAGCATTTTTGCTATTATACATGGAGCTGTTTTCTTACTTTCATTCCCAGATTGTTCAGTTACACAAAAATCAATTGCATTTCTATAAACTATCTTCTACCATGCAACATTTGTGAAGGTGTTTATTCGTTCTAATAGATTTTTTGGTACACATCTTACAGTTTTTCATATACAAGACGTGCAAGGATTTTGCATTTACTAGGGCTAAAGGTGGTTATAGTTTGTATCTTCTCTCCCTCATATCTAGCATTCATTTGAGATGAATCCATTGCCTTTGTACAAAAAATATTTCTACTTACTATTTCCATCATTCTTTAAAAGTCCAAAGCCCACTACCTCCTGAATGGGAACCAGAGGCAGACAGTAGTGACCCTGAAATGAAAATGAAAAAAAAAAAAAGCTTTTCCGTGGATTTTTTTTTCCTCCTCAAATGGTCTGCTTTGTCAGGAAGTTGTCTAAATCTTATACATTTCCTTACATATTTTTTAGTTTTTGGAAGACAGTGTTATAAAAGAATACAACTTTGATAAATAAGTAGGGTCTAGGTAGGTAACATAAATCAGTAAGTAAGGAATGATGAAAATGGAGTCATCCTGGAGAGCCTAACGTAGTTTTTGAGGGTATATTCCATACTTGACCCAAACCCAAATGTTGTAGATCTTTTGGTTTTCAAGAGAATGCAAAAGTTTTCAAGTTCAACATGAAGTTTCCTGCTTTTTAATGTTGGCTACTAATTAATACATTAAAAAAAAGGAATAGTATCCAGATCAAGCCAAGTTAATCTCAGTGGGTCACCAGCCTTTGATCTTTGATCTGCACTACTTTCCCCCACACTCAGCTCCACTCTGGGAATGTTGGCTTCATTGGGCATCTTGAAGATTCCATTTCCCTAAGGAGCTCTAGGAGTCTATGACCTTTCTTAAAAGAACATGTAACACACAACATCACATCCCTTGCCAATCATTCACATTGTACCTTGCAATTTCTGATGCATAATTCTTTTAAGAGATTGGTGACGTATGGAGATGGAATTCGGTTTGCTTACTTTTCCTGACCTATTACCCCAAATATACATATAAGGAACTCTACATACTCCAGATAGGGCTCACCTTTGGAATCTTCCAGGAGATTGGAAGCCCCCATGCCATTCTGGCTTGTAGCTTGCTCATAAAGGACATTGCATTACTTAGGGAAAAATGTAGTCAGGCATACTTCAGAAACATCTGATTTAGGTATCTAATCCCTCCAAACACTGGCTGACAAGAGTTTAGTGACAGGAAGCCATCAGCTAATATTTGAGATAACGTCTCTCTTAAATTTAAAAAGATGGGACAAAATAATTTTTTTCTGGTGGTAGGCTTAATATCTGAACCCTTCAAAGGAATTGGCTTTGAATAAGTAAGAGAAATTTAAATTAAAAATAGTAAGAGAAATCAATAAGTTGTCCTATTAAAAGTAATAAAACTCACTAAAATTAATATATTTAACATATATCCATATGGTCAGTCCAATCAGGCTGCCATAACAAAATGCCATAGAGTGGGTGGCTTATAAATAACAGAAATTGATTTCTTACAGTTCCAAGGCTGGCAAGACCAAGGTCAATGTGCAGACAGAATTGGTCTTTGGTGACGGTCCAATTCCTGGTTCACAGATGACCCAAATGTGTTTTGACAGTGTCTTCACATGCGAAAGGGGGAAGGGAGTTCTCTGAATCTCTTCTATAAGGGCAGTAGCCCCATTTACGTGGGGTCCACCCTCATTTACCTAATCACCTCCCGAAGATCCCACCTCCAAATATTATATTGGGGATTAGGTTTCAACATATGACTTTTGGGGGAACACAAACATTTATTTATGATACATATTAGACAAAATACACAATATGCATGATATTTACTATATATAGTATGCCAATACACAAAATAATCATAGACATAATAAATACATATCCTGTTATCAGGAGTTACAAATAGCAGAAGTTCTTGTCACAATAGCAAACAAATACACAGTGGAAAATAAATATGCTGCACCTTTAATCAGGAAATCTTGAAAATCTGTAGAATATAACATAAGGCTTGACTAAAGAGAGAATGCATTGCTACTGGATAAGAAACTGTAAATATGCCAATTTTCCTTTAACAAATCTGAAAATTTTGTGCAATTCCAATCAAAATACTAATAGGATTTGGGGGGGGGGTGGAATCTAATAACATGATTATAAAGTTGATCCAAAAAAAACAAACATGGTAGAAGTTCCAGGAAGCAGCCATTAAGGAAAGGAATGGGCATGCCTGTGTTTTGATAACATTTTACTTATGGGATATAGATTGCCAACCCCTGATGTCTTTTATTTTTTAATTTTTTTGACATTTATTTATTTTTGAGAGAGAGAGAGACAGACAGAACACGAGCGGGAGAGGGGCAGAGTGAGAGGGAGACACAGAATCTGAAGCAGGCTCCAGACTGTGAGACATCAGCACAGAGCCCGATGTGGGGCTTGAACTCACGAACCGTGAGATCATGACCTGAGCCAAAGTTGGCCACCTAACTGACTGAGTCACCAAGGCGCCCCTGCCAACCTCTGATTTCTATCTTTCCTTATTTCATGCATATTTCTGTTAAGGATGAAGCTTGACATCACAAATTGAGAAATTAGGCCAGGAAAGAATGCTCTGAATTCAGAAGTCAAAGAAGTATTGGTTCCTGATGCTGATTATTTTTACTTAATGTTTAAATTGCAAAACATTAAAAAAATGTTTTAGAGAATTAAATTCTCAAGACACATTTTTAAAATAAAATCCAAGGATGAAAATTGGATGAGATTTTATTTTTGATTGGTGTGCTAATAGTTAAAACCTATTTTATCAAACCATGTCATGAATAATTCAAAATGTAGTCAACCCTTATTCTGTCTTATAAAGTGTTTAACAATTGTCTCTTCTACTTTGCCAGAGATTGCTCAAATGCTTATTAATCTCGTTTGTTCTTGTTGGCCATACAAGATAACCTTATTTTCCAGTTTTGGGATTACATGACAAATCTAGGTATGTGCTACGGGCTGAATTGAGCCATTTCCAAATTCATATATTCAAGGCCTAACCTCCAGTATCTCAGAATGTGGTTGTATTTGGAGATAGGGTCTTTAAAGAGGTAATTAATGGAAAATGAGGTCATGTGGATGGGCCCTAATCCAATATGACTGGCATCTGAAATGAAAAGGAGAATAGGACGCAAACATACACACACACACGCAGGGCCATGTGTGAACACACAGAGAAGATTGCAAGCCAAGGAGAGAGGCCTCCAAAAAAAAAAAAAAAAAACCCAATCCTGCTGACACTTTGTTGTCAGAATTCTGGGATTCATTTTTTTTTTTTAATTAAAAAAATTTTTTTAATGTTTATTTATTTTTGACAGAGAGAGAGAGAGACAGAGCGCGAGCTGGGGAGGGGCAGAGAGAGGGGGAGACACAGAATCCGAAGCAGGCTCCAGGCTCCGAGCTGTCAGCACAGAGCCCGATGCGGGGCTCGAACTCACAGACCACGAGATCATGACATGAGCCGAAGTCGGACGCTCTACCGACTGAGCCACCCAGGCACCCCTGGGATTCATTAAAAAAAAAATTTTTTTTAATGTTTATTTTTCAGAGAGAGAGAGAGAGAGAGAGAGAGAGAGAGCATGTGCAAGTGGGAGAGGGTCAGAGAGAGGGAGACAAGGGATCTGAAACAGGCTCTGCACCGATGTCAGTGAGCCCAATGTGGGGCTCGAACCCATGAACTGCGACATCATGAACCCATGCCCCCCGAATTCTGGGATTCTACAGGATAGGCCGATAGAGCTGTCTGTGGTGAACATGTGTTATCCCTTCAAGAAAAGGGAAAAATGACCCTGAAGGTGGTTTGGAGTTTGGCAGGGCTGACACTGCCACGACAGGGCCCAGGGCCAATGAGCCAGGGGTACTGTCCTGGTAGGCCCTGAGTACAGAGCATAGAGCCAAAGAGGATTATTCCTAGGCTTTAAAATCTAAAAGGATTTTTTTTCCTGCTAGGTTTTGGACTTGCTTGGGACCTGTGATCCCTTTCTTCTTTTCAATTTCTCCTTTTTGGAATAAGAATGTAAATTAGGTACCTTGGGCCAATTCCTGTCTGTGTATAAGTGTGTGTATATAGGCTTCTCCATGCCAACAAGCAATTCTTGGACACCACCAGGATGTCTGAAAATTCAACACAACTCTGACATTCTCTACTGGAGATAAAATCAGATTCCACGGGTAAAGAAAGGACTCAGTCCCACAGGCCTGTCCTCCATTTCAGGTACCAATTGCAAGCCCGGGGTACCAGTGTTTCTGACCAACTGGCTACAAATTGGAGGCTCTAACGACCCCTTCCTTGTGTTTGATTAATTTGCTGGAATGGCTTTCAAAACTCAGGGAACCTGTTTACTCACTAGGTTACTGATTTATTACAGAAATATTAAAGGATTCAAATCAGCAGCCAGATGGAGAGCTACACAGGGCTAAGTCCTGAACAAAGGACCTCTGTTGTTGTAGAGCCCGGCTCAGTGAGGTGGAACAGGGAAGCGTTTTAGTTCTTCAACCCAGTAGCTCTCTAAACCCTCTCCCTTTAGTTTTTTATGGACGCTTCATTACATAGGGATGATTGATTAACTCCCTGACCATTGGTGATTGATTCAACCTCCAGACCCTCTCCCTTCCCCAGAATTCAGGAGGTTGGACTGCAAGTCCCAATCCTATAATCATGATTGTTTCCCCTGGCAACACGCCTACATTCCTAGGTGCTTTGCAAGTCACTTCTTTAACAGGAACCCAGGTATGGTGGTTAGGGTTTTTTTTTTATGAATAACAAGACACCTATGCCACCTTTCCTTCTCTGAAGGGATTTCAGAACCCAAGGACCAGAGACCAAATATTATAACAAAAGATGCTCCCATTGCCCTTATCGTCCAGGAAATTCCAAAGGTTTGGGGAGCCGTGAGTGGGTAACTGTGGATGAAGTTCAAATATATATGAGAAGTATATTTTGGTCATCTGAATGGCCAAATATATAATTCTTCTAATCACATTATTGCAGAAGGTCTATCCTATGCCTGCCCTACTATTGTGTTCTGGAAGCAGATAACTCTTCTGGTTTCACAGGTTTGAAGCTGGAGAGGAATTTTGCTTCAGGATCAATGTACCTCAAGTCTCACCCACACCAGATTTAGATGATGGTCAGATACAATTTTGTACTTAGAGTTGATGGTTGAATGGTTTAAGATTTGGGGGGGGCTGTTGGGCTGGGGTGAATGTATTTTGCATGTGAAAAGGACATATACTTTGGGGGTCACATGGTGAAGTGTTACAGCCTGAACTGGTTCCCCCCAAATCATATATTTGACTGTATTTGGAGATAGAGTTTTAAAGAGGTGATTAAGGTTAAGTGAGGTTGTTAGGATGGCCCCAATGCTCTATGGCTGGTGTCCTCACAAGAGGAGGAGATTAGGACACACACACACACACACACACACACACACACACACACACGGGCATGTGTGAAAATAGCCATCTACAGGACAAGGAAAGGGGCCTCAGGAGAAACCAACCCCGCCCACACCTTGATCTCAGACATTTAGCCTCTAGAATTATGAGAACATAAACTTCTGTTGGTTAAGCCACCCAGTCTACGGTACTTTGTCATGGAAGTCCTAGCAAACTAATAAGTATGAGACTATTATTTGCTCTGCTCTGGGATATTTGGCTCTATTATTATGTCCACGGCTCAAAACATCTTTTTTTCCCCTTTCTTTTCTGATCCATAGTATGTATGTATGTATGTATGTATGTATGTATTTAAAGTTTATCTATTTTGAGAGAGACAGAGTGAGTGGGGGAACAGCAGAGAGAGAGAGAGAGACAGAGAGAGAGAGAGAGAGAGAGGGAGAGAATCTCAAGCAGGCTCCACGCTGTCAGCACAGAGTCTGACGTGGGGCTCGAACTCACGAAACTGAGATCATGACCTGAGCCGAAACCAAGAGTCAGATGCTTGACTGACTGAGCCACTCAGGCGCCCCCTGATCCATAGTATTTAAACAGGGGGGTAGTGAAAGATTTGGGGAATCCTGGAGAATGGGTGAAATGGAGCTATGTATATTATAGTGAACAAATGATTTCTGGAAAGAGTTCCAAATACTACGTACGATGGGGCATATCCTAAATTCAGAACCAGTTCTGTTCAGAGAACATTAGAAAGATTTTAGTTTAATTGTGGACTTGTTGGCCGTGTTGGACCAGTAGTCAACAACCCAGCTGATAGCACCGGCTTTGATAGTCTAGGACTAAACCTTCCTCCTTCTTGGCCACCAGGAGCCCCATTAGTAAAATGAAAGCACTTCCAATGGTTTTTCCTCTCCTTTCTTTGGAATGGAGTCATGTGAGCTGAAGTAGGAAACTTTCCACCCACAACACTAACTTCATTCGTTTCCAGCAGTTCTTTAATTTACTCTAAGAGTCCCAAATAGATTAGCTGGATTTCTAGGCTCTATTATTCAGCCTAACTAGCATTAACCACCGACTACAGACCCTGAACAACCAATGCAAACTCAGCTTGCATGTAACAAGTTTTACGGATGATGAGGCACCATAGCACCGTGGATTAAGAAATAATACTTAACCCACGAAAAGAAAACACATTTTATTATGATTCCTTCTGAAGTTAAAAGCAGAGGCAGACCCTTCTAAATAAGGGATCGTAAAACAACAAAGGGCCATTCCATTAAAAACCAAGCCCTCTAAAACATTTAAAAATGTATGAGAACACACAGGATCCTCAGACAGGATTCCAGCCGCTCCCACGCAGTGTCCCCGGCACAGCTATAGGGATTTATATCTGCTTCCAAGTTCTCGGGTGGAGAGAGACAAGCTGTGTGATTTTTTAAGCAGCAAAACTGCACATGAAGGTGGTTCTGCAAAGAGAAAAGGAGCCAGAATCTGCTCCAGTGTCATTCTCTACCATTTGCCCCCAAAGGCCTAACATTCCCGAGTCACAGGGAGGGATGGTGAGGGTAGGAAGAAAACGGTAATGTTTGGGGTCATGTCCTAAAAAAATTAATATAGGAGTTGTATATGTCTAAAGATGTAAGTATTTTTGCTTTTTTTTATCGGTGGAATATATCAGAGAAATGTGGTATATATCTTTTTTAAAATAGCATCTGTAACCTATCCCATTAAATTTTTTTTAATGTTTATTTGTGAGAGAGAGAGCACACACGTGAGAGTGTGGGGGAGGGGCAGAGAGCGAGGGGGACAGAGGATCCACGATGGGCTCAGCTCAGTGCTGACAACAGAGAGTGCAATGCGGGGCTTGAGCTCACGAACCGTGAGATCATGACCTGAGCCGAAGCGTGACACTTAACTGACTGAGCCACCCGGGTGCCTATCCCAAATTTTAAAAAGTGCTCACCACCTCTAGCTTATAGCTTTTTCTCTTCATGGAGAGCTACATCCCAGGTTAGTAACACATACTAATGTATATATTCAGGATTTTCCTCCTCTGCTGTCTGGGAAGGAAAATCTGTATAATTTAGGAAATGTCCTCCCTGACAGCCATTTAATCCTTTCAGGACAGAGTCCGAGCTTAAGATATTTCTGAGCGCACATTCTCGTGGATTATTACCTCATTAAATTCCACATTCTATGATTTTCGTATTAATTTTAAAACATGTATATTTAAAATTCTCTTAATATTGATTTTGGTAAGGATGTTTCCTCCATTGCCTCATCCTGCTTGGATGAGTCACATGGCTGATGCCAGTTAATGCCAGACAGACAGCGGCTGCCAGAAAGATCAACACCTCTAGTAAGCAAGGAAGCATGAACCAGCCCTTCCTGAACTGGAAGCACAGGCATTTACACAATTTCCCGGTAAAAATCGTATTGTTTGTGGTTACAAAATATCCGTGGACAGCATTAATCTATGTGCTTTAAGTAAGCTCACCTTCCCTTTCCTGTTGACTGTCTCTCCAATGTATAAATTTGCTATTCCTGATCTTTTCTTGAGGCCACCTTGTTTATTTGCATCGTTCCCTGTGGTTATTCCTCTAGGAGCTGGGCGGCTATAGAAGGGAAAAGCAGATAAAGAGAGAGGGATGGAATTAGGGTCCTTGCAAGTCCTGGTGACTGAGGTTTAGAACCTGAAGCCAGGCCCTTGACCCTTACTTTTCCTGCTTTGGCATCAGTACCCTTATCCCCTGATGGGCCAAACAGTATGAAATGTTTACATCCTGTTCTGTTTTAGAAAGTGAATTATTGGGGCGACTGGGTGGCTCAGTTGGTTAAATGTCCAACTCTTGATTTTGGCTCAGGTCATCTCATGGTTTGTGAGTTCGAGCCCCTCATCAGTTCTGCACTGGCATTGTGGAGTCTGCTTGGGATTTTTCCGTCTCCCTCTCTCTCTGCCTCTCCCCTGCTCACATTCTCTCTCTCTCTCAAAAGTAAGTAAACATTTTTTTTTTTTTAAAGAAAATAAATTATTAGTTTAAGGACTGGACCTAGTAAGCTTTATATACAAGAGGGCCCTCCCAAATATGCCACCACATTTGCTATTACCTGATGAATAATCACTAATTCAAAACTTAACAATCTTAGATGATTGTAAAAAGTAGAGTCTCAATGAGCCAATAGGAGTCCTATCCCACAGGTCACAGAGACATTTGAAATATTTAACATTTAAAGTCAAAACGAGTATTCTAGTAAGCTTCCCTTCTCTCCCCAGCCCATCAGTGTTCAGTACTCCCATCCCCTGTGGGTGAATCAGGACCTCTAATATTCCCCGTTGGTCTTGGCTAAGAGATAACATAGTTTGTAATTCGGACTATAAGTATAATGAGAACAAATTGATTTCTCAGTCTAAGAGCTTCCGGGTAGATGGTGAAGTCAGACCTAGTCCTACACGCAGCTCTACACACACTGTAGAGAATGAACAGACACAGGGATGGCACCAGCCACTGTGTCCTGCGTGCGTCTTATGAGCAAGAGCTTTTCCAGTCTCTCTATGTGCGTCGTCTCTTTAAATCTTCCCTGTAAGACGAGGAGGCTGAGGCACTGAGTTATAAAGTAACTTCCCCAAAGTCACACTGGTAACAAGTAGCACAGCTGGGAGGTCAAGAGCACAGAATAAGAGGGCATCAAGGGGGTAAGAGTCTCACGAGGGTCTGGTCAACCATGTCATAGTAACTTGGTCTCTCAGCTGCAGTGCTCCCACCCTGCCTCCCCTAAGCAGATAAAGGCAGTTGAGAGAGCCTGAAACCACTTGGGCATTCTAGACTTACTGGAAGACAATGCAGGCCACAGGTATGGAAGCTTCAAGATCTGAGAACTTTGACCTAAAGATGATTTCAGATACAAAAAGGATACGCTTTCCTGGGAGGACCTAAAGAGACAAAGAGAGAGTGTAAGTCAGCTTAAAGATCTTGTTAGGAATTCACGGCTCAGTCAACAGCTCTAAAAAGCAGACACATGCACGCAGAAAGGCATCTTCCCAATGGGGAAGAGGGCTCTTTCCTAAGTGGCCAGAAGAGTTAACACCTGGTATAGGGTTTGGCTCATAGGAGGCGGGAGCACCTGCTACTTGAATTTGAACCATATTGCCTCAAAGTTATTATCTATAATTATCAAGGAATGGTTTATAGAGGCGCCTGGGTGGGTCAGTCAGTTGAGCAACCAACTCTTGATTTTGGCTCAGGTCATGGTCTTGCGGTTGGTGGGATCAAGCCATGTCAGGCTCTGTGCTGGCAGGGCACAACCTGCTTGGGATTCTCTCTCTCCCTCTCTCTCTTTGCCTCTCCCCTGCTCGCATGCTTCCTCTCTCTCAAAATAAATAAATAAACATTAAAAAAAGGGTTTATAACCTCTCTTCTTGAGAAACTTTTCTTTAGATTCTAAGAAGCTTTGAGTTGCTGAGCATGACTTGTGAATAGTAGATGAGGAAGAGATACATCTAATTATAAAGAGCATTTTATGTATTTAAAGGTTTTTAAAAATGTTTATTTATTTATTTTTTTGAGAGAGAGTGCGTGTGTGTGTGAGCAGGGGAGCAGCAGAAAGAGAGGGAGACACAGAATCTGAAGCAGGCTCCAGGCTCAGAGCCCAATGTGGGGCTGGAACTCATGAACTGTGAGATCATGACCTGAGCCAAAGTTGGATGCTTAACCAACTGAGCCACCCAAGTACCCCTAAAGAGTACTTTAAATAGGTTTATAGGTTCTTAAGAAATAACTTTTTTCAAGAAAATATGAAAAATGTAGTATGGACAATATAAAGATTAAATCTCATCATCTAGAGATTGCCAGCATGAGTATTTGTGCATTAAAAAAAAATGGATTCTCAATATTCATTTAACGTAATTGAAACTCTCCCATTAGCTTACCTGGCCCCACCACTAACTGTCATCAACATCCTCAGATTTTTGTCAGAACATGAACATAATATCAAAATTTGTTTTAAAAAGACACTAAGTCTTAGTTTCTTGGTTTTTGAATGGAGGAGAGGACATTCCCTCAGGGTTTCTCACAGGGGTTGGGTGGAATGAAAGGAGTTATGTGTGGTGGCAAGGCATCAAAGTTTTCTATGAGGCTTTCCAACTCTCCACACTCCTCCTTAGACTGATGCTCTTGTTCTGCCCATCCTGACCGCCCCCTCCCCCAGGTGGGGGGCCAGATTCTCTCGGGGGAGCTGAGACATCAGGAGATGGCTTGGGCAGTCATTTGTAGACACCAAATGTGTCAACCACTCACACCTTTCCTCCATTTGCCTGCAGCCAGGAAAGACTGGCTGTGTCTTTTTTTTTTAAATTAATTAATTAATTAATTAAAAAATTTTTTAAATGTTTTTATTTATTTTTGAGAAAGAGAAAGACAGAGCATGAGCAGGGGAGGGGCAGAGTGAGAGGGAGACACAGAATCTGAAGCAGGCTCCAGGCTCTGAGCTGTCAGCACAGAGCCCGACGCGGGGCTCAAACTCACAGACTGTGAGATCATGACCTGAGCCGAAGTTGGACGCTCAACTGACCGAGCCACCCAGGCGCCCCTAGACTGGCTGTGTCTTAAGGCTATAAAAATGTATAGGCATCTGAGGCCTCTTGGTTAGCTTTTATACTACAGAGCAGGGATGGACAAACTTCTCTAAAGGACCAGATAGTAAATCATTTTGGCTTTGTGGGCTCTGTGACCTCTGTCCCAGTGATATAGTGCGAGAGTAGCCAGAGATAGTAAGCAAATGAAAAGAGGCTGAGCTGGCGATGTTCCATCTGAATGTTCCAACTGAATGTATGGATGCTGAAATGTGAATTTCATATACTTGTTGCCTATCACAAAGTGTTATGCTTCTTTTGTTATTTTTTAATCATTTAAATTTAAATCTATTCTTAGCTCATAGACCACATAAAAGTAGATAGTGGGCCAGATCAGGCCTTTAGACTATAATTTGCTAACCCCTGATATAAGGAGGGAGGGAGACGAGGGAGGGAGACGGAGGGAGGGAGACGGAGGGAGGGAGACGGAGGGAGGGAGACGGAGGGAGGGAGACGGAGGGACGGAGACGGAGGGAGGGAGAGGGAGGGAGGGAGAGGGAGGGAGGGAGAGGGAGGGAGGGAGACGAGGGAGGGAGACGAGGGAGGGAGACGAGGGAGGGAGACGAGGGAGGGAGACGAGGGAGGGAGACGAGGGAGGGAGACGAGGGAGGGAGACGAGGGAGGGAGACGAGGGAGGGAGACGAGGGAGGGAGACGAGGGAGGGAGACGAGGGAGAAGAAAAGCCTGTCTCTAAGCCTGTCTCTAAGCTTAGGACAAATTCTATGTCTTGTTTAGTCACTGCTGACTGACAAGTAGAAACCGTTCCTTCTTCCCTTCTTTTACTTCCCAGGGCCTAGGTGACATTTGGCAAAATCAGCTCAGCTTATTAGTAGGGAAAAACTAAGAAAAATCCACAACATGCAGTTTGTGAGGCTGAAAGTCTTTAAGAGATTTAGTTAAGTAGCCAGATACCTAATTACCTCAATCCTGATGTTGCAGTCCTTGGGATGGTATCGAAACTCATAAAATCCTGGATGAACTGAGGTGACAGGACATCGATCTCCCAGAAACACTTCATCAGGGGCCACAGGTAGATCGTTATGAAATGCAGTTGACTTAACCCTGGCCAAGAACAAAGAGGGGCTGCATCGTACATACACTGTTGAGAGGTAGAAAAGAAGAAGTGTCCGATGATATAGTGGTACCATGGAAGGTCAGGGAAGCTCAGAGTCAGTTAACAGTATACAAGGCATCCCTGTTGGTCGGGGAGAATATATTTTAGAGGGGATGATCATAGTCTTACCTTCTCCCTTGAAACACTACCACCAAGAAGAGTCCAGGTGATCATATCCATGGATGAGAATTGACCCAAACAAGACTGTAGATGCCCCCTTGTGCAGTTCTAAGTGAAAGGCCATTACCACTGTGGCATTTATATTAGTAATTACTGGCAATGGTCTGCCTACCCTCATTTCCAATTTAAAGTTCAAGAAAGCAAAGCCTATGTTCTAAATCTTAATATCTACATTTAATCTTGGTATTTTCTGAACCAAATACAGTTATTTGATCAAACTAAAACTAACAAAATTGGTATAGAAACGTAGTGATTGTAGCTTAACCAGGTGTAACTTTTTGATACTACTTTTCTCTTACTACTAATTGGATCTAGTAATTATAATTGTTTCAAATATTGTCCTCTTTGCATAAGAATATAAGCTCCATAAGAATGAAGCTTTGGTCGGTTATGTTTACTGTTGTATTACTTAGAGCCAAGAACAAGCCCACAATCAATTCTCAATATGTATTTGTTGAATGAATACATGAACAATACTACCTGTTACTGAGAAAGAGGGAAGATTGTGCAGACCCTCCCTGATCACAACGGGCTGTGTTTGGGGAGAACTGAAACGGAAGTAGAACTTAGGACGTGTGGTGAAGAGAGGTCCCCAAAGATGAAGTTGCCTGGATGTTGCTGATAAAGGATTGGAAAGAGCTGGTGACTTCAAGAGGTATTACGCCCAATCAGCCAAAGACAATTGATGCTATAATATTATTAGTTGAAGCATTAAAGGTCGCTAGCAGTCAAGAAATATAGGTGGTGAAATATAAGATCTGGTAGTTAAATCCCAGAGTAATTTGAGACTGCTGATAATTTAGAGGATTAATTGGAAAATCTGAGAAAGGAATTATGTGCTTTCTTCAGGAGGCAAGCATAGAACCACTGGAAAGTTAACCTATAGTTAGGTTATAGTTATAGTATAGTGGAGTAAATTGTTCATAGTCTTAAAGCCATCTTTAGCTGCTGGCCATTTCCAACCACTGGAGAATCTCAGTAGTAAAATCATAAACGTGAGTTCACACAAAACCATTGGCCTGTCCATTCTCCCTTTTTGGTTCATATATGGTGGGTAGACTAGATATTCTCTTTTTAACAGAGGGTGACTCAGGCATTAAGTCATTTGTCATTCTGGCCAGTGAGATTATTTCAATTTTTTGGTTTTAAGTTGTCTATGTTCTTTATATATTTTGGATATTAACCCCTTATTGTATAAGTCATTTGCAAATATCATCTCCCATTCGGTTGGTTGCCTTTTTGTTTTGTTGATGATTTCCTAGGGAATATGGTCAGTGATATTGTAATAGTGTTGTATGGTGACAGGTGGTATCTACACTTGTGGTGAGCATAGCATAACATATAGAGAAGTTGAATCACAATGTTGTACACCTGAAACTAATGTAACATTGTATGTTAATGATATGTCAATAAAAAAAAAACACAAAGAAATGTAAAGACACTGGTTAGTGACTTCCAAGAACAGAAAGATCAGTGTGGTTAGAACATAATGAACCATGGTGAGCACACTGTGGGGTAAGCAGGATCTGATTTATGATTTTAAAATTTCATTCTAGTGGGTAGAAGGAGAGGAGGTTGTTGGAATGGAGTGTCATCAGGGAGAACAGTTACAAGGATATTCAAATAGACCAGGACTAGTTGCTGGCAGCTTGGACTTGAGTTTTTGTAGAAGAGATGGACAGAACCAGTGGGATTCTAGAAACATTTTGGATGCATGTGCATGTGGGGCTAGGGAAGGAAAAGTGAGACTTCTAAGGGAATCTGGATAGATGGTACTACTATTAACTAAGATGCGGAAAACTGGAGAGAGGCAAGTTTGAGATTTTAAAAAAATGTGTGCATTTCATTTTAGACTTAAAAATTTAAAGATAAATATTGTATATATAAGTTAATATGTTGTATAGATAGTTGGAAGAGTTCAAGGGAGATAATAGTAATAGTGGGAAGATCTCAGAGAGCTTAGCATATGGACGATATTAAAATGAACTCATGTGGTAGGAAAGAACTGAAGGATCTTGCCAAATTTTATGAGAGTTAATTTTGTCCACTATGAACATGTACATAAAGTGACTTCACATTGAGTCCCAATTGTGGTTAGAATCAGGTAGTTATAAAGTCACTGGCTCTTTACTAAAATGTTATTGTGGAGTCAACTACAGCGATTGTTAAAAAAACAAGTTCCTTGGCAAAATTCTCAGAATGCCAATTCTTTGAATGTGGAATGGGCCTCAAATGTCTACATTCTTATGTCCCCCTGATTTTCCCTATATAAAAAGTCTTAAAAAACAACCGTGGGAGGGGTACCTGGGTGGCTCAGTTGGTTAAGCATCCGACTCTTGACATTGGTTGAGGGCACGGTCTCATGATTTGTAAGATCAAGTCCTGTGTCAGGCTTTGCACTGACAGCATGGAGCCTGCTTGGGATTCTCTCTCTCCCTCACACTCTCTGCCCCTCCCCTCCCGTCTCAAAAAAAAAAAAAAAAAACTTAAAAAAAAAGTACTGTGGGATACAGGATCTGTGTCTATCAGAATTTTGAATTAGTCTCTGCAGCTGTGAGAGATCATTTATTTTTTTCTCTAGAAATAGCACTAAGAATCTCCATCCCAAAGTCCTTATGTGTATTTCAAATAATTGGATTCTAGGGGTAGACTAGACTCTGTATCTTGAAAATGTATTGGGATATAACTCTCTTGGCCTCATTGTCAAAATTTCTGCTATAAATAATTCCAATTACTGGCATCTTGGTTCACCAAGTGGAAAAAGTAAAGGTCCCTCTGAAATAGCTAAGGAATCCAGAGATAAGCATTTGATACATATACATATACTGTGAATGTGTTTCTCTTTTCCAGGGTTCTGTCCAGGCATCTTTCTCCATGGCTAAAGCCAAGATAACGTTTCCATCTCAGATACACTGGAAACCTCTTCTATCTAATCAACCAACCCCATTTCCCTTATAGTATGATAAGGATCCTTAAAGGGGGAAAGGGTGTTGCAGGGCAAAGGATGCTACCTGTGGTAAAGCCAGCTGGGAGACAAGGCATCCCAAGCTCAGTCATCTAAAGCAGATCACTTAGCATAGACTCTTAGTTATTAGCAACGTAACAGCAGATTGAAACATTCAGATTTGGAAAGTGCAAGAATTAGCCTCCTCGTTGATCATCAGTTACCCACTATGTTTTCTATTACCCTATAAATACCTGGCTGTTCTCCAGAACAAGTCCAAAACACCGCATAAAGGAGGTGCAGCCCTCCTAATGCCAGGAAAACCTTCATCTGGCCAGCACCCAAGGCAACATCGGTTTGGGGAACAGGAAGTTGTGAGAGGACCAGCTGCTTTGTGTTATTATAACTGAAGCCTGTCAGGTGTCCACAATAATCCATCATTTGGCGCAGCTTGAAGAGAGCCTTTACTCATTATTATAAATAAAACCTCCTAAAATGTAGCATTTATTATTACTAAAGATTCATAAGGCGATTAGAGTAAAATGTATTGTTTGTTAGCACTGAGCAAAATTTATGTAGTTGTGTATTAGGGTTCTCCAGTGAGGTAGAACCAAATGGTACGTATGTTTGTATGTATGATAAGGAATTGTCTCATGTGATTATGGAGGCTAATAAGTCCCAAGATCTGTAGTTGGCAAGCTGGAGACTCAGGAGACCTAACAGTGTGGTTCTAGTCCAAAAGCTTGAGACCCAGAGAGCCAGTTTTGGCTTGAGTCTGAAGGCAGGAAAAACCAGTATCCCAACCTGAAGGCAATGAGGCAGGAGGAGTTTCCTCTTACTCAGACTCTGTTCTGTTGAGGCTTATCCACACTAGGCAGGGCGTTGTGCTTTGCTCAGTCTACAGAGTCAAATGTTAATCTCATCCAGAAACACCCTCACAGACACCCAGAAGAATGATAAACCAAATGTCTTTACACCCTGTTCTCCAGTCAAGATAGAATTCACCACCATGAGCTGCATGGTCATGTCATAACATTGGTCTCTTCTCTAAAGATCAGGTGCCTTTTCTGTATAATCTGTATGGTCTGTATATGGTATTGGAGACAGGTTATTTAAACAGCAGAATTAAAAAGTCATGAATGTTTTTCCCTGAAGTCCTTAGATGAGCAGGCATCAGACAGGGGGCTCTGAGTGAGGTTTATGTGCAAGGTGAAATACAATTTGAGTCTGTTTCACCAGGGTGGTTGTAGGCAAGCTCTGGAATTTTAAAGAAAGAATTGAACTAAGGAGTAGTTAAGGTTCCACAGTAGTGTTCTGGGGGTAGAGGGGAGGAGATACAATCAGATAAGGGACAGTAGTTGATGATGTGTTGCAATGTGACTTAGTGTGAAGAGGTAAAAGAACAACGGAGGTACCATCTGCAGGAAGGGAGAGCAGATGGGCCATGGATGACTAAATGGGAGGAAATGAGGGATAAGAGGCAAAACCAGTTAATTCTGAGAACCCTCAGACTATATTTTCGAGAGAGAAGATAATGATGTGAGTTCATCGATTGTTCAACAGTATTAATCAGACCCAAGGAAAAGATAGTATCTAGGGCCAATTGGAACCATTCATTCTCAGCTTTTAGCAACTAGCCTAGGAGTTCCGTTGTGGCTGGGGTGTAGGGGTACAAGAGTGTGTGGCTCCAGGGGTCCCAAACAGGCTGGGTTTGCCACCCACTGCTGACAAAATCCAAAGGCAGAGTAATGAGTGGCCGTGAAGCAACAAAGCATTTATTTCAGTGAGGCCAACACCGCGAAGACAGCGGACTAAGGTCTCAAAGACTATCTCCAAAGTGCTAAAAATATTTCCAGGTTTATATAAGGAAAATGTGGGGCAAAGGTCAGTGGGTACGTGCAAGTGGGCAGTGAAGGTCAAATAGGTCACTGTCTTGGAGTCAATCACAGGCGTTTTCTCCCTGGCTCAGCTCAGTCCTTATTGTGTGAGGGGGTTGTTTCGGTTCCCATCAGGGGATGCTTTGCCCTTAGGGTCTTCTGCCTGAGCCAAGAGACAAGCTGGAATGAAGAACACAACTAGAAAGGCTCAGGTCAAAATGGAGGCAGGTGAAGCCATCTTTTACCATGACTCATGGTCATCGAGAAACCACCCTTTCAAACTATCAGCTAAACTGTACTCCTACACCTGAATCTTGCCCAGAACATGTCCAAATCAAGGAAACATGTAGAAGGTAACTCCACAAAGGGCTTCCTTATGCTAGATCACAGGTTAAGAACCTCTCAAGCAGTTGGAATTTGATAGAGCTGAGAAGCCTGAAGTCGGTTCATGCATAATGCTACACTGACATGTACATGATCGCTTCATTAATCTGGAGAACAAAGAGAAAGCTCTCCACACACTTGAAACTCCATATTCCTGAGACCTGGAGTATAGACCAAGGAAGTGGAAGCATTTTGAGTCATCTTTAGACCATCATTAGGACTTTTGAAGATGTTGTCCATAGGGTAGCCTTCATCCTTATATAGTGGTTCCCAAAATGTGGGCCCTGGAGTGGCAGAATCAGCATCACCTGGGAACTTGTTACACATGCAAATTCTTGCTGTGTTTTAACAGGCTCCCCGGGTGATTGTGATTCATGATAAAGTTCAAGAGCCTCTTTACTTTGTGGAGGGCTACCCTGTGCGATGATTTTTAGGAATACTAAACACACTGATTGAGCTGCTGAGGGACTAATTATTCACTGTTGTATCTATCCACCTGGGAAAGCTGAGAGGCCTAGCTTCCTCTGTTTCCAATTTTTGACAAAATCTAACTTGGTGATTATACTTTTTAAAGAGATTTCAAGGGTCAAGTTAATCACACATTGTGATCATTGGCCGATGCAAGACCCCCCCCCCCCCTTGATTTAACCGATGTAATCAATCAATCCTCCATCAAAGCTAACTGTTCTAATGTATTGGATGAATATCTTTTGAGTCCAGTGTGAAATGTGGGCTGTTTTGTTTGCATAAATCCCTAATTACTTTAAATGGCATTATTGTAGATACCTCATTCTGTCTCAGGACTTTACCCTTCCTGTTATGTCTAGATATCCATATGGCTGGCTACTTGCTTACTTTGTCTCTCTCTTTTTTTTAATGTTTATTTATTTTTTGAGAGAGAGACAGAGTGTGAGCAGGGGAGGGGTAGAGATAGAGGGACACACAGAATCTGAAGAAGGCTCCAGGCTGTCAGTACAGAGCCCAATGCATGGCTTAAACCCACAAACCATGAGATCATGACCTGAGCCAAAGTTGAATGCTCAACTGACTGAGCCACCCAGGTACCCTTTCTTGTCTCTTTATTCACAGCTATCTTTCTGTGAGTCCTTTTCTCTCCACCCTACCTAAAATTTCACACATTAACATTTATATCCCCCTTCTTTATTTTTTCCTTCTTAGCACTAAACACATACTATATATTTTACCTATTTTGTTTTTCTTATATATTAGGATGTCAGGTCAAGAAGGGAAGAAATTTGTCTTTTTTTAAAAAAGTTAATGTGTTCTTAAGGCATAAAACAATACTTTGCTCATAGTAATCTCTTAATATATACTTGTTAACTGAATGAATGGAATTGTGGCACTGTAACTCAAGTGCCAAATCACTGATGTTTCTATTTCAAATACAATTGTGTATAGAAAAATACCCATTTTGGGAGCTGAAGTCAATTGTTAGTACAGAGTACTCTTGGAGTATACCTGGCCTGGGCCTCTTCAAATGTACAGGTTCTAGAAATTATGCATTTTTGTATTTGTCTGTCTACCTATTCAGCCACACACGTTTTTGTGGGTGGAGGTCTATTTTAGAATCTTGGCTTCCGTGCATGATTCCCAGCAGATTTGGGGGGCGGGGATACAGAGGTTTGGACTGCTCCTCGAATGGCTTTTATTTACATTGGGAAGAGCTGTAAAAATAAGATAAAGGATTGTTGCAGGAGAAGATGGTAAGGGTGGGGAGATGGTGGGGAGTAATATTAGGAAGTGGAGTTTCACAGTTAGCTGGTAAAGTATCAGGAACTTTAGCCCTGGGAACATAGGGAGGGCTATGCAGGGGCATCTCTTTATAGGGGTTGCCGATGTTGCAGAGCCCAAGAAAGCACTTAACCCTGACATTGTAGCCTGCAATCCTATACAGGCATAGCCCAGGAGAGACAATCAGAGGGAGGAGTCAGAGGTAGTGAGAAGAAAGCAAAGGAAAAGAAGACTTTTGAAATGGAAATGGCTCTCCTTGCAAGGCAAAAAGGTGGTCACAAGAAATAATGCAAGGAAGCAGGCTCCCACACCCAATTTCTTAATGCCTGAGCTCTACCTAGGGAGGTTTGCGGAATCTAGATCTTGCCCTGGTGGACTGAGATCAAGATGTCCTGTACCTTCGCTGAGAAATGCAGCTGGTTCCTTGTGAAAACGACAGTAGAAAGAGCCTGGACCATGATAGCTTCAGAGAGGGGCTTTCTCTTGCATGAATTCAGACTAATTGGATGTGCAAATTGAAAATATAATATCACTTTTCTTTTTAGTGTTTTTATTCATTTTTGAGAGACAGAGAGATTCAGAGCACTAACGGGGGAATAGCAGAGAAAGGGGGAGACACAGAATCCAAAGCAGGATCCAGGTTCTGAGCCGTCGGCACAGAGCCTGACATGGGGCTCGAACCCACAAACCGTGAGATCATGACCTGAGTCAAAGTCAGACGCTCAACCAACCGAGCCACCCAGGGTCTCACTTTCTATTCATTCTCTTCCATGTGATCTTACTAGCCATGTTACTGCACACAACCAGCACCCATGTTCAACAGCTGGGTGTTAAATAGCTACTGAGAACAATACTGGTCATAACCTTCCCCCAGGCTCCCACCTTCTTGGTAACTCAGCCCCATAGCATGGAGTGCTAAATTAGAAATGCAGTAAACACAGATATACCATAAAATGTGTCAGTTTTTATTCATGGGTTTGTGGCCACATTGAAAGTTAAAAATACAAATGGCCTCTTCTCAAAGACATCGTGAAAGGGATTACAAAATGAATTAAAAACATGTAAATATATAAAAACAAAATGCCACATGACTGGGCTGGGTTACTTCCGTGTTGCTGCTGAATGTCCAAGGGCAAAAGCTTCTAAAAGTCATCGGTGAAAGGATGGAAGAAATGCTCTTGAAGTGAATAATTGTGTGGTCCATAAAAAGGTGTGGACTGTGGAAAAACAAGGTCCATAATTAGCTGATATTTGGTGTTTATGAGATGGGATATTGTTCAAAGGAGGGGGAAGATTCTCTCTGAGCTCAAATCCATGGGCTAAAATGGGCATGGAAACAGCTAAAATACATCAGATTAGCTTTAGGATATGATTTTCCTCTAACTCTCAGATAGGAGTTATATCCCAGATGGTCTTGAGATAGTATAGATTTTAAGACTGGGAGCAATGTAGAGCCTAATTCTTAGAGATTATAGGCAAAAAGGAAGACAAAATTCTAGGGAGTCTTCTACATGTTTACAATTTTGTTTGAACTGGACCCAGTGGGAAAACCCAAATGACTTAGCTCATTTGGTTCTTTTAAAGGGCCCTCTTCCACCTTAAGATATTTAATTGCTCCATAAAAGATAAGAAAGATGCTCTAATCTGGTAACATCTAAACTTATCAACTCCTTCTTCTCTTACAGTCATTGGTTTTGGACTCAGATATTTAGGCATGAAATTTGTAGAGTGAAACCCTTCCTGTTCAAGAAAAAAAAATCCTAGGGTGAGGAGAGAATTATAAGACGGGAAGGTAGAGGGTCTTCCTCATATGAATACCAAGTATGGTGTGCTCCAAGCACAAGAGAAAGAACCCAACGGGACTCTACCTCTATGTCTCTACTACGGAATTGTATGCCACTTATACTTCACCGGGGATTTAGACTTTACCTGTTGTTACTTGCCCCAAATGCGGTTTTCTTTTCGTCATAGAGTACCTGATTGGGCACATTAAATGTTGGCTTTTGCAAGTATCCTTACCCAGTGTTCTCTCCAGTGGGTATAGCCACATCTCATGCAGTATCTGTACTGTATCAAGAACCAGTGTTGAACAGGTGAGGATAGGAGGAAGCCATTGCTCACTTCAGTGTTGTTGTAGGACTCATCAGGTGAGACACAGGAGCTTTCAAAAGGTTGGGGAAAGGGAATTAAAAAGGAATACAAAGACTTAAGATATCATTCTGAACTTTGGGATTGAACTTTGGACCCAGCTTTTGCCTGGCCTTGCTGTAACAGCTATAACTTTTTATTTTGTCTTAAGCACAATGCATGATCATGTCCTTGTTCAACTCCCTAGACCCTCACCAAATCCCTCCTTGTTAGATAATAACTTAAGGACACAGAAACTATCCTCTGTTAAATTAAGAAAAACTATTTCAAGAATATATTCACTGTAATTTTTGCTGGAAGACAGTACTGGGTTTAAGGCAAGATTTTCCTAGAATGTCTTGAAGTTTATTAATACGTTAATCAAGATGGAATAAAGGTCTCTTCTTTTTGTTTGAAAGGACAACATTGGTCAGGTTGGAAGCTGACACAAGAGCTTGCTAACCAATACAGACTTGCAGTGCCTAGGGATACAAGGCAGTGGTTTTCCAGCCATTCTACCTAGAGTTAAATTTAGGAGTCTCTAGCTGTGTGACGCTGCAAATCTTTAATGTGTCTGTGCCCAAGTTTCTCAAACATTAAATAGGGACAATACAAACCCCCTTACCCATGGGGTTGATAATGATGATTAAAATGCCTGAAGTTCTTCTAAACTTGTGGCTGGCACATAGTAAGTGTTCAATAAACAAGTTCATTATTAGCAATTAAGGTAATGAAAGTTCTCTCTGGCAAAGCAGAGTTACTTAATCTTTTCAGAAAACAGAACAAAAACACATGGCAGAAGACTTTGAAAATCCAATAGCATGTTCACTCAAAAGCTGTGACCTGATAGACTCAATGCTTAACAAACTTTCTGATCCTGTCCCCACAATTCAATTCCAACTGGCTTAGAAGAAATTGTATACTTATGGCTTAAACCATAGAGTTTCCTTTAATTTTTTTTAATATTTATTTATTTATGAGAGAGAGAGACAGAGACAGAGAGAGAGAGAGAGAGAGAGAGAGAGAGAGAGAGATCATGAGTGGGGGAGGGGCAGAGAGAGAGAGAGAGAGAGAGAGAGAGAGAGAGAGAGAGAGAATCCAAAGCAGGCTCCAGGCTCTGAGCTGTCAGCACAGAGCCTGATGTTGGGCTTGGACCCACAAACTGTGAGATCGTGACCTGAGCTGAAGTCGGATGCTTAACTGACTGAGCCACCCAGGGGCCCCTCTTTTTCTTTTTTTAATAAGCTGTTTGGTACTATTTTTCTTCTAATTTTTTGAAATTTCCAGAGAAGACAGGTGTATATTATACTACTTTCCAGGACAGGAATCTATGGGAAAAACAACTTAACTTCTCTAGGTCCTGTCCCTTAATTTTGTAAGGAAGCAGGAAAGTATTATCTGATGGCAAATTTGGGAGAAGGAACTGGCCATGCTTAGTTTAGGCAGAACACCATTCTCTTTGTGGAGTCGACTTCAGAGGGCCGTGTTCTGGTCTGCTCCACAACCAGGAGGCCAACCTCTGCCAAAAGCACTTGCAGAGCTTTATATAGGCAAGGGGGACACCTGTATTTTTCCAGCTCTTCCTTCCCCTGGGTCTGCAAACTCATTTCAGGGGGACTTGAATGAGGCTTTCCAGTTGTAGGGCTAAAGCTTCATTTGCCCGAGGCTTTACTACAAATTACATTCTGATTGACATCTTTCATAGCCTATGATTTATTAATGGATTTCGAATGCAGGAGGGGAAATGGATTATTATGGCTCTGCCTTCCCAAACCTCAACTTCCTGACTTAGAAATCTCCATAGATGCTGTGCGTCAAGTGTTGGTGCTGTGAATTATGTTTGGCAGCAAGTTTCATGATCTGTGGGAGAAGGAATAGAAGGAACCAAGGGTCTAAAACTAAGAAGCGAAGTCCACTCCCGGTTTTGTAATTCTGTGTAACTCACTTCCCGAGCTTTGAGCTCTGAGTAGTGGGCTTCTGTAGAGGTTCAATAGCATTGACAGACACCCTGAGAAGCTATATAAAAATAGTCACGATTTTCAAGGTTTCCAAGTAGATAGCAGTGCATTTCAGCAAAGAGCTATCGGTATTTAAGGAAGGAGCCAATGGAGTTTTTGGACTGACCTGGGAACTGTACACTCCAGGTGAAGTTTAGCAGAAATGGATTGATTCTTTGGTACATAGGTGAGCCAGGAATGGAAGACCGCTCCATCACAGAAGACCTGGTGGGAAAAGAAGCCCTTGAAACAGGTGTTCAGTTGTCTCAACATATTTTAATATATTTGAATAAGAAATTGGCCACATAGTGTCTCCAGAGATCATGACATTTACCCCAGTTAGGGTAGTTAAATTCTCTTTGGCAAAGCAGAGGCATTTAGCTGCATCACACAACAGAACGAGAAGGCGTGGCAGGGGCTTTTGAATAGAACTGGAGGTTGAAGGTCATTCGACCCTGAAAGTTTTGTGTTAGACTCTTCAAATCAAGATTCTAGGGAGGAAAAATTTTCCACAGCTGCTGGGGAGAAAAGTTGTTCCACGAGAAGAGGACTTTTAAGATGACCCTTATCGCGGGGGATCTGAAATGCTTTCTCTGATCTCCGTATTAAAACGTGGTATTTTTTCTTTACTTCTGGACTCCAGATCCTTGAAAAACTCTTAGACCAAAAGGAAGACAGCTAACTGAAAATTATGTATTTGTGCTAAACAACTGAGTTTTCTGAATGGAAAACATGTACTCCTCTTAGGGAATTTTGAAGTGTATTTGGTGTTCAACAAATGAGATTTAGTTCCTATAAGCAGATCAGCCTGTTTTCATTCTGTAACAATTTGCATGTATTTCCACCTAACTTTTTTCCCCGCCTTTTTTTTTTATAGTCAACATATACTATATATATATATAGTTAAAAAAAAAAAAAAGGTCTACAGATCTCGTTTCCCTACTTCAATAGAGAGGTTCTCAAGCTGTTGGATTATTGTATAAATTTATTAGTTGCATAGTATCCTATTAGATGGATGAAGCATATATTTCCTGGGGTCTCTTGATTTGTCTGGTTCAGTGATTCCAGTGAAGGGGTGAAACAGGAAAAAAGTAGTTTTAGAAATGTGAAGTGTTGTCATCTGGTTTATGTAGCAATGAGGCTAAGAGTTGAGGCTGTGTTTGCCCTCACGGTTCTAAGCTCCTTTAGCGAAAGGCTGCTCAGAGCACAAAGGTGGGGGAGAGGGCAAGTGTGATGGGTTAGGCCAGGTTGTTCAACTACGATGCTGTTGGCATTTCAGGCCACATAATCCTTTGTTGTGGGGACTGTCCTGTAGGGTGTCTAACATCGCGTGTGGCCCCTACTCACTCAATGCCAGTAGCACCCTACCACCTGCCCAGTTTTGACAACTAAAATTGGTGCTAGACATTTCCAAATGACCACGGGGCAGGGTGGGGGGGCAAAAAAAAATCCCTGCTTACTGATACCTGATCCCTGATCAATACTGCGTTAGGCTGTTGCCAAGGACTCTAGGAGTGGCAGGTGCCTTGAACCTCTAGAAGCATCTCAAATGCCTTTGGATCTCTCCAAGGCAGGTGTAGCGGAGTAGAGCTAAGTGACTAGCATGGCATTGTGGGGGGAATAAGGGCTGGTGCAAGGTGCTGGACCAGCATGAACTGTGCTTTCAGACCACGATCCTTATGGGTCCGGGAAGGGGGTCCAGTGAAGGAACTTCATGCTCCCATGTCCAAGTTTTCCCTTGCCTGTGACTTGAAGGCCAGGTTCCTGGCAGAAAATATTTAGCCCCATGTTTAAAGCAACGCCCATGAAGATGAGATAAATTGGATGTATTATACTTACCTTTGGTGTGGTAGAAACCTCCTACATCGAAACCCTCCCAGAGCTTTCCTTATTAGGATGTTGGTACTCAGATTTTTGGTACTCTCTTGTGAGGAAAAGAACAAGTAAAGCAGATTGCTAGTTCAAGACCCTCCCAGATCTCCCTTTCCTCCAAATCCCCATGGTCTTAAAAAAAAAAGTCATTGTCGTACATTCTCTAATTAGAGTTGCTTATCCCAGAGTCATAACTGAAAACAAAATAAAACTAAGAGCTTATTAGCAGTGTCAGCAGACCTGGTTTCTGGCCCTGACTTCCCGAGTTTGGTTACATCACCGGCCCCTGTGCCTCAATTCCTTAATCTACGTAAGTGTAGATGACATCAACCCCGTGGAATTCTGAGGATTAGAAACTGGGTGAAAATGCTGGCTAATCTATCATGCTATCCATGTAATAATGGGTATGCTACACTTCCTAAGAGAAAGCTCTTTGAGTTTCTTATTCACTGTCCATGTCCTACGCACAGTAGGTCTCTGGTGAATGAATGAAAACAAAATGTTCTTCAGGTTCTTTCTATGCATCTGCTCAGTCTGTGGTACCAATGATCAAGCCCAGTAGCCTGTTATAATAATAATATATAAGAACAAACATAAAGCAGTGCTTCCAAAGACTGTACAGACGGTACCCTGGAAAACGATTCCTTCTCTTACCTGCGTCGTAATTCCGCACAGACTAACAGGATAGTCAAATTCAAGTTTGTCCGGCCACACTCGAATTGCCTGACAGCCAGTCCCCAGAAATAACTCATCAGGGCCTACCAATTCATCTCTGTAAAACAGTGCTCTTTTAACTACAACGAGAAAATTCAAACGGCTGCATTCCACCAACACTGTTAAAGGAGGCAAAGAAAAAAAGCAGACAGTCAGCAAATCTGTTTCAGTGAACAGCTCCAAGAAGTTTGAGCAGAACTATTAGGTACCAGGAAGGAAGACCATCTTCAACTACAAGAAATGGAACTTCGAGATCTGTGGAAAACACGATTCCCTTCATGGCATTACATGGGGCTCTCTACCTCTCTCAGACTGCCACTCCCAGGTGACCAGAGTGAATTCACACAGCACTCAGAATTTTTACCTGAGAAAGAAGTGTGGTGATGTGTCTTCAAGCCTCCATCTTGGGTGGAGGAGCAGAGGACAGCATCTTTATTAGGGCATTCGTGCTAGGAACTGAGTTCCCCAGCACCTAGTATTAGAAAACTTTGACTTGGTGAAAATAGATCCCATGTTTTAACTTTTGCCCATGGCTGTGTGCCACACAGTAGCAGGTGTGCAGTAAATATGGTGAGAATGAAGGGACTTTTTCAGGGCCACAGAATACAGAGCTGGGACTGAAAAATCACACTGGGTCATTGCTCTTTGGACTATATCACATTACCTTGGGGGATCCCATTGTCATGCCTGACCTAGACCTCTCTCCCAAGTTTGAGAGTTACCTCTATAATTAGCTGCTAGACATCTGAGTGGATATTTGAAATAGTTCTCTCAAAGGTACGTGTACAATCCAGAAGCTCTGAGTGACCCTACTCCTGGTTTGCTCTCCACCTCGGTCAACAGCACCACAATCCATCCAACTTCTAAGCTGTGAAATGCTAGGATTTCTTCAAACTCCTTGTCCTTCATACCTGTATCTCGTCTATTCCTGAGTCTTCTCACTTTTACCTTCAAAATTTATCTCACTTGGGGTGCCTCGTGGCTCAGTCAGTTAAATGTCTGACTTCAGCTCAGGTCATGATCTCATGGTTCATGAGTTTGAGCCAACAACGCTCTGTGCTGACCACTCAGAGCCTAGAGCCTGCTTCAGATTCTGTGTCTCCCTCTCTCTCTGCCCCTCCCTTTCTAGTTCTCTGACTCTCTCAAAGATAAATAAACATTAAAAAAATTTGGATTCATGTGAATCCAATACCCTGGATTGGGTATTAGATTGGCCAATTGGTATTGGACTGGGTGTTGGGATTGGCCAAGACCCTGGCCCAAACTACCACTGTCACTATCCAGAAAGATAGAAGCTCTTTACTGCTATGCCTTTGCTGCTGGAAATAGTCAGGCCCACAGCAGGTAAATAGGCAAGGAAGGAAAAATGTTAGACGGAAATTGAGCATTCTGGTGCCGCCTGTCCTAAATACCAGGAGGGGAGAAACAGAAGGATAACATGGACCTTACTTTCAGGAAAGGAGGCAAGGGCTTGATCGGACTCTAGACCTTTGTGGGGGACCTGAAGTATTGTGATGTTACTATAGTAACGGAAGTAGCCCAGATAAAGCTGCTGGAGCCTGAGTGCACGAGGGCAAGATTTAGTATCAAAGGTGAACTTAGTTAGGGCACAGGAGTCCTTGCTTATCCGTGGTTTCCCTTTCTGCAATTTCAGTTTCCTGCAGTCAACTGTGGTCAGGAAGCAGATGATCCTCCTCTTTGTTTTTTTTAAAGTTTATTTTGAGAGAGAGAGAGAGAGAGAGCATGCATGCGTGAGCGAGCATGGGAGGGGCAGAGAGAGAGAGAGAGAGAGAATCCCAAGCAGGCTCTGCACCGACAGCACCGAGCCCAACATGGGGCTCAAACCCACAAACCATGAGATCATGACCTGAACTGAAATCATGAGTCGGACACCTAACTGACTGAGCCACCCGGGCGCCCAGATGATCCTCCTTCTGACTTCAGAAGGTCAGTAGCAGCGAATGGGGTGGTGTGGAACAGCACAACACCTGCGTCATTCACCTCCCTTCATCTCAACACGTGGGCATTGTATCATCTCACATCATCACAAGAAGAAGGGTGCTTATGGTATAATAAGGTATTTTGAAAGAGAGTGATAACTTTTGTCGCACTATATTATTATAATTGTTCTATTTTATTATCGGCCATTGTTGTTAATTGCTTACTGTGCCTAATTTATAAATTAACCTTCATCGTGGGTATGTGCGTACGGGAAGAAATATGGCATACATAAGGTTCGGTAGTACCCACGGTTTCAGGCAGCCACTGGGGGCCTTGGAATGTATCCCCCACAGAGAAGAGGGGACCACTCTAGAAATTGCACAGAGTTACTCATTGTCAGCTCTGAAGTACAAGAGACACTTGACCATGACAATAAGTCCTAATAGCCTCATATGCCTCTTTGCTACCAGGCATTTCCAACCACTGGGACACAGACAGACACACACACAGTTTCAATTTCATGGTCCAAAACTTTGAGAGTGATTTGTCTTTACAAAGCACCTGCGTATTCATTCTTTCCTTGGACCATCACATTTCTAATATTATTTTAAGTTTGAACTTCTTAATATCCTTGAGGAACTGAATGGGCGTCTCTGTGTTTGGCAGACTTGCAAATAGGGACTCAAGGGCCTGGCTGGCCGAGTGTACGAGCTGGTCAGGGGTCATCTCGACAGGCAAGCCCGGTCAGGCCAGGGCTCCACCACGCCACACAACTGGTTTACAAGGGATTACTTGTTGAGAAGCCATTCTGTCCCACAATCCGCCATCCGCCTGACTTGGTTTTGCGACTGCTGAGAGCAGTTGTGGGGTGGCCGAGACCCTAAGTCAAACGAATGCAACGGTTCTCAGCACATTATTCTCATCTTTATTACCCGACCCTGGTCTCCTGGTTGGGGTTCCTACAGTGAGTAGGAAAAAGACCAAAGTCCTTAACATGAGCCGCCCTAACCTGGCATCTGCCCCAGAAGTAAGCCAGGCCCTGTTTTTCAGGTTCTAGGGCCAGATGGGGTGGGGACAGATCCTGTTTGATTGGGGTCATGTTTGATTTTTCTTCCTCCCTGCCTCACTCCTGAGTCCTGATGTTTCCATCACAGAATCTTCTATCCCTGGCTTCCCTACAACTTGGACATTGTCCTTCAGCGCTCTACGAATGGCTGGGCCAGCACATCACCCCAGGCCTGGGGAAGGCTTGTTCTTAGAGCATGCCCTGTGCAGAGAGGATGGCCTTCTTGCTTACGATCCACACCCCCTCATCTCAGACCCCCCCACTGCCCTTTCTACCCTCCCTTGTCTACTCAAGTCACCGTTTTCCACTTCCCTGTGTTCCGTTCACATTGGTCACAGTCCAGCAGCCTACACACGGATCACCGCTTCAGAAACAGAGACATTTTGCCCAACTCTTTTTTAACTTAAGCCAGAAAAGCAGAGAGTCATTCCCTGTTCTCAGTCCTACCCCAAGTAAAGACAGGACATCCCCAAGGTCCTACCTTACATAGGACTTCTTCAGGAAGGCTCTCCTGTCCCCTGGGAACCACATCAATTCTGCTTGTTACATGCACTTGTAATCCGACTAACTTTCCCTTCTGAGCATTTAGAACAGTTTATAAATCTCTTAGTTTTTAAATTAACATCTGCTTCTTTTGATGTGACCCAATGTCTGTGATCTACATGGCTTGAATATATTATGAGGGGTTCTGCACCAGATTTTCTCCAGGTAGGTGCCAGAGTGGGACCTTGCAGTGCCTGTGGGGGAAAACAGCAGTCTGACAGCCCCTGTTTGGGGAGGAACCAGACACACGGAATCAGAAGGTGGCTTGAGGTCAGGCTTTATGGCATGCTGAAGGCCAGTTTACGCTTCATCCAGCTGGCTGCTGGGAAGCATCGGAATTAAAAAAAAATTTTTTTTAATGTTTATTTACTTTTGAGAGAGAGACAGAGCACGAGCGGGGGAGGGGCAGAGAGAGACTGAGACACAGAATCCAAAGCAGGCTCCAGGCTCTGAGCTGTCAGCACAGAGCCTGACGCGGGGCTCAAACTCATGAATCGTGAGATCATGACCTGAACTGAAGCCGGACACTCAACCGACTGAGCCACCCAGGCGCCCTGAAGCACCAGAATTTTTAAGGAGGGGTTTGGTCAGAGTCGCATCTTAAGAAACAGGCACTTGCATTGCATCTTGTGCAGTGATGCTCTGGATGGGAAGAGAGGCAGTTCGACGAGGCAGGCCAGTTAATGTGTGATCAAGGGGCTAAGGTTTAAAGTGAAAGAACAGAGGAGGTGCTGGGAAAGGGGAGAGAAAGCCACATGACAGAGCAGAAGGTCCAAGGACGGTTTGGTGGGAATTTCCAGCAGCTGACGTGTGGAAGAAGTGGGAGAAGAGAGACTAATTCCTAGAACCTGCAGAAAACACAACTCCTTGAGTTCAATATTCCTTCACTCATTCAGCAGTATCCGGCTGGACACAAGGGGAAAATAAAGTGCAGAGCCAGGGGAGTCAGAGTTCTTAAATTTTGGAGGGGGGAAGGGCAATCGAGTCTAAGCCACCAGAAGCCCCACGGCTCGTGGTGGTTGAGAAACTCCCCCTTCAAGGCACCAGCATTCGGGGTCACCTTTGATACCTGGCTCTTGCCCAGAACACGTCCAAATCAAAGAAGCAAGTAGGAGCAGCCGTCCTCCCAAACCCACACAGGCCTTCATGATGCTGGATGCCGGGTCGAGAGCTCCTCGGGCAACAGGAAGCTGGGAGGGGCTGGGGGAGCCTGCAGTGTTTTTATACCTGATGCCATACTCAGATGTGTTCAATTAAGCCACTTCAGAGAAGAGGGAGAAGGCCGGTAACCTGTTGTCAGCTCCAGATCCTGACGTCCCACTCTCTCTCGATCACTTGGGTATGGAAATCCACAGTGATATACAGAGTGAGCCCAATCAACCATTACACAGTGTCCGGAGGACTCTCTTTGCTAGGACCTTTGTAGGCCAATTTCTGGTACTTTGTGGGATGAGTTAGGGATGCCACAAAGCTCTGACCCCAGGATGCATTTCATCCCCCACCACTGGAGCATTTCCCCACCCCCACAGTTCATGGCGTGCTTTCTTTTTTCTTTTCTCTTTCTCTCTGTTTCTTTCACTTTCTTTCTTTCTTTCTTTCTTTCTTTCTTTCTTTCTTTTCTTCTTTCCTTCCTTCTTTTCTTTTCTTTTCTTTTCTTTTCTTTTCTTTTCTTTTCTTTTCTTTTCTTTTCTTTTCTTTTCTTTTCTTTCTGTGTGCTAATAGGGGCTGCCCCAATAGCTGCGGGACTGGGCTGGATTTTATCAACATGGAAAGGAGAAGTCAACAAGGCCAGGAGGTCTAACCTTGACTACTTCTCTGTTTGTAAGAAATCAACCTTGACAGGGTCCCAGTATCTTGATTTACTGTTCTCCTTAGAGGCCAGACAGTCTAACCTTTGGTAAAACCAGGTTTGACATATTTCCAGAGGGACACAGCGGTAGACTAGCACTGATGGACGCTCATGGGTGAGCCATATGTATCTCCTGCAGAGTCTGTTTAATCAGAAGATTTTCAAAATTCCTATGGCCTGTGAAAAGCTATGTGTGTGTGTGTGTGTGTGTGTGTGTGTGTGTGTGTACTGTAGGTAAATATATACCTACTATATATATATATGTATGCACCATGTACAGATATAATATATAAGTATAGTGAATATATATGCTCTATGTGTAAAACTTTATTCTTTTTTTTTTTTTTTTTTTTTGAGAGAGAGAGCACAAGCAGGGGGAGGGGCAGAGAGAAGGAGAGACAGAATCCCAAGCAGGCTCTGCACCATCAGTGCAGAGCCTGATGTGGGGCTGGAACTCACAAATCGTGAGACCCTGACCTGAGCCGAGATCGAGAGTCAGATGCTTAACCAACTGTGTCACCCAGGTGCCCCTGTGATAAAGTACAAACACTTTAAAGGTAATTAATATTTACTGTTAAATTTTCCCTGAAAGATGTGTCCATTTATCTTCATGAAGGGAGTAATGATATTACCTGTTTTCTAAGGATCCATCACCACTGAAGGTGAATAGATCTCTTAAATTTTTTAAAAAAATTGATTTATTTTTGAGAGAGACAGAGAGAAGGGGACTGACAGAAAGAGAGGGAGAGAGAATTTCAAGCAGGCTCTGTGCCGACGGCAGAGAACCTGATGCAGGCTTGAACTCACGAACCACGAGATCATGACCTGAGCCAAAATCAAGAGTCGGATGCTTAACTGACTGAGCCACCCAGGCGCCCCAATAATGTTTCTTTCTATTGCCCAATGATATTCCATGGTCTAGGTTACCACTGTTTGTTTGACTGCTCACTCAATGAAGGACATACGGGCTGTTGTGGCATTCTGCCATCTGTGTATTTTTCTGTATGTTGTCATTGTGAATAAAGCTGCTAGGAACAATTCTATAGGTTTTTGTGTGAAAATCAGCTTTCATTTCTCTGAGACATGCACCTGTCCTATTAGGTGCTCAATAGATATCTACTGAAGAATTGAATGAATAGATCAACAAGAAAAAACATAAAACAAAGTATACCACATGTGGTTATCTTCATTCATTTTTTTGAGTTTATTTATTTATTTTGAGAGAGAGAGCAGGGGAGAGGCAGAGAGAAAATCCTAAGCAGACTTGTCAGCACGGAACCTGACGTGGGGCTCAATCTCCCAAACTGTGAAATCGTGACCTGAGCCAAAATCAAGTGTTGGACGCTTAACTGACTGAGCCACCCAGGCGCCCCTTGTCTGTAATTTAACAAGAAGCCTATTTGTGAGAATTTACTGTGCCATTAAAAGGGCCATTAACATGTCAGACTTTTCTACAGATGTGCAAAACTTGGCCTTAACTCCATGGTTCTTATACAGCGTCCTGGGAGCCCAGAGGCACTGCAGAGAAGTTCCAGGGCTACCAGAGAATACTTTAAAATTTCCAGGGACACAATGATGCTTGAAAGCTGGCAGGTGCTGTACAAATGGCTCGTTCAAGGTAACCCATAGTTCTGACATCTGATGGCACTATGTTCCTTTCAGTGAGGCCGTGTCGTTGTGGGGCTGGTGGTGTTGTGGTTGCTGTAAAAAGCAGAAGCAGTCACTGTGGGAAAAGAAAGGTGAAACAAAAAATAGAATGTTGATGTCCAATCTGATTCCAAAATTTGAGAAGCTATGTATTGTCAAACAGGCATACACATTCTGTTAGTAAGTAATTGTGGTTACTTAATCAATAAAGTAAGCACATTAATTTTTCTTTCAATGCATGTGTTCTAATGTTTTCAAATGGCTATGAAGTTGTTAGGGCATAAATATATACTAAATTATTTTTGATGTAACCACTTCATACATGAAGCCATTAGTATTTCTTTTGACCTACAGATACTGTAAAAAAAAAAATTACTGAGCAATTAAGAGAACTGTGTGAATATTGGGGACCCTCTGCTGTGAGTCATCCCTTATCCTGTAAATTTTACAAGAGAAATAATTCTTCATGTGAAAGAAAAAGCCTGGCAAATAGAAATGGAACTCTAAGCCCAAAGCAGCAAGAAGGAAAAGCTGTAGACATGTACAGGGGTTTCTTGACATGAATAGAAGTGTTCCTTTCAGAGGCTCTGAAAGACGAGGTTGGCTGAGCTGGTCCAGAGCTGACTGAGGGTAAGACCGAGGTGTCTTGTTTCCCTTAGACAGAAGCCAGGCCTGTATGTGGGGCCAGTGGACAGCATAGCTAGAGAGATTTCTTCTTTTTTCTTTTCTTTCTTTTTCCTTCCTCCCTTCCTTCCTCTTCTTTCTCTTCTTTCCTTTTCTTTCTTTCTTCCCTCCCCTCCACTCCCCTTCCTTCCTCTCCTTTCCCCTCCCCCTTCTCTCCATCTGCAAGTGTTAATGGGACAAACCTGAAATGTTTTAGTGTTACTAGCTACTTATCTGAGAGTTAATGTGAGTCAGTTAGGTGTCTTGGGGATCGCACTGGATACAAAAACACAAATGGCAGTGAACTACAAATGACAAAGGCAAATGATTCCTTGGCCCTGGACTGATTTTCCCCTGGTCCTTGTGAAAAGCCCACTGTGGACTTAGCCGGCTGTGTTAATTATTTTGTGAACAGTGTAGAGGGAATCTGTTCTAATTACGACTCCTGTTCCAGAAGCAGTAAGTAAAATGCAGCCAAATACAATTTGAAAAAAAAAAAAAATTTAAACAAATTTCAATGGCAACAATACCACAAATGAAGTCAAAAGACAAATGACTGCCTGGGAGGCAAATATTGTCATCTTACGTCACAGATAAAAGCATAATCTCCCTGATACATAAAGAAATCTACAACATAATGCAGAAAAAGAAATTAGAAAAATGAGCAATGAGAAAGATCTGTAAATGTTCCTAACTTTATGAGATCTTCACTACAAGGAGACAACATCACCTATGATTCACTCTTGCAAAAAGGTTTAACTTGAGTCTAATTATGAGGAAATAATCAAACATATTCTGAATGAATATTGTGAAACATATTAAGACAGCTAGCTGTGACTCTTCTAAAAAGAAATCTTCATAAAAAAGAAGATTCAGGAGGGGTAACTCAATAAAAAGAAAACTCAGTAAGAATGAGCAAAATGTTTGAACAGAGAGATGGCAAGGAAGCACACAAAAAGTTGTGCAATGTCACTAATTACTAGCAAAATGCACATTTAAAGGACAATGAGAGCCACACCTACTAGGAGGGCAAAAATTAAAATGACCCATAACACCAAGTATGGGTGAGCAATTAAAAATCTAAATTTCTGGTGATATTTCAAAATGACACAATCATTTTGGAAAAGATTTGCAACCTCTTAAAAAATGAAACATAGATTTTCCATACAACCCAGAAATTCCAATTCTGAGTATTTATCCAAGAAAAATTATTATATATGTCTATACAAGGACATATACACAAATATTTATAGTAGCTTTGTTCATAATAGCCCCAAACTGGAAACAGCCTCAATCTCTATCAATTCATAAATAATTAAACAACTAGTGGGACAGCCACACAGTGAAATACTACTCAGCTGTAATGAGGAACAAAGTACCCTTACCGCTAACAACTCGAATGAATCTCAAAAGCGTTAGGCTAAAAGAAATATAGCAGGCACAAAGGCTGTGTACTGTATGAGTCCATTTAAATGATTAAAACTTTTTTTTTAATGTTTATTTATTTGAGAGAGGGACAGGGCATGAGCGGAGGAGGGGCAGAGAGAGAGGGAGACACAGAATCTGGAGCAGGGTCCAGACTCTGAGCTGTCAGCACAAAGCCTGATACAGGGCTCAAACCCACGAACCCACAAGATCATGACCTGAGCTGAAATTGGACGCTCAACCGACTGAGCCACCCAAGTGCCCCTAAATGACATTTTGGAGAGGACAATATTATAGGGACTGAAAACAGATATGTGGTCGCCTGAGGCTGGGTCTCGGAGATCAGCTGACTGCAAAGAGGTATATGAGAACATTTTGGGGTAATGGAAATGTTCAATGTCTTGATTGTTGTGGTGGTGACCTGACTGTATACATTTATCAAGACTTACGGAACTGTAATATAAAAAGAGTGGAATTTATTGTCTGTAAAGTTTGCCTTATTTTTTTTTAATGTTTATCTATTTTTGAGAGTGAGAGTGCGTGAGCAGGGGAGGGACAGAGAGAGGGGGGCAGAGGAACTGAAGTGGGCTCTCTGCTGAGAGCAGAGACCCCGATGCGGGGCTCCAACCCACGAACCGTGAAACCGTGACCTGAGCCGAAGTTGGACGCTCAACTGACTGAGCCACTAGGCACCCCAAGTTTGCCTTAATTTTTAAAAAGGAAAAAATAATAGAATTTAAACTGAAAAAGAAAGCTGAGGGTAAGATTTTAGTGTATGATAGAAGATTAAAGAGAGATAATAAAACCAATGCATCAGTCTTTATTGTACTCAGAATAAAGCAAATAGCAATATATAGCCATAAGAAGACAATACAGAGGACAACTGGGAAACCTCAAATTGGCCTGTACATTAGATGATCACCCTCAATAAGTCTGGAGGTTTCTAGAACCTCAAATACAGTAAGTAAAGAGGAAAAAATCCTATCTTGCATTCCTACTGCCCATACTGACAAAAACTGAAATATATTTTCATTAAGACACACATTATTGGGATGCCTGGGTGGCTCAGTCTGTTAAGCATCTGACTCTTGATTTCGACTCAGATCATGATCCATGAGATTTAGCCGCTCGTGGGGCTCTGCGTTGAGTGTGGAGCCTGCTTGGGATTCTCTCATTTCCTCCCTCTCTCTCTGTCTACCCGCCCCACCCCCCCGCCCCGCCTTCCCCACCACACACATGCACTGTCTCAGTTAAGCTTGACATTGTCATCATTTCCAGCACTGATATCTCCTTTCTGAAGAAAATTCAAATGGTCTCTTCTCCATGGACACTAGTACATGACCATTATGTTTTTTTTTTTTTCTTTTTTCCTTCTTATAGGCCGTCCAGATCCTGAATGGAGCAACAATTCTGGCTCTGGGTGTTTTTATAGTTCCTTACAAAGCATATTTCGTCCCTTCTGCCCGTTTTTCTTGGTCTTCTGCACAGGCTACCCACTATGGGGTGCTATTTTTGTGCGTATTCATGTTCCCCTGACCATAGATCATTTCTTAGATACCACTGCTAGAAATGTGTTAGATTATTAAAGTGTTGTTTTTAGGTTATTTGGAGATTGCATGCTGTGGGTTTGATTTGTAATTCCTTACACAACTTTTAAAAACAAAGTGCCTTCCTGAGTAAGAGAAATCACATTTGCTGAGTACAAATTAAGTCTCAAACATTAACTTGATGTATTCATGCATTAAATCCAGCTATTACATTTATGGATGCTAAGAAAATCAAATGAAAAATGAGTATTGGTGAATTGTCTTGTGCAGTCAAGAGAGTCCTGGTTTGGGAGATAAGAGATTTGCCTGCTGATTACAGTCTGGAAATCAGAAGACTGATTTCCCCTATTTGAGTCAAAACAGAATCAATAAAATAGGCTTTGGTTCTAGGTGGTTTTAAAATTTATTTGAATAAATAAATTTGTTATTTGATTATCAACTACCTGATGTTTTCTTTTTAAAAAGATAATTAGTTGGAACTATTTGCTAATCAGACACTGATTTTTTTGTCTTTGTTTTTTCTTGTCTATTCTGGTGTTAGACCTTTGAGAATTTATAAGTGTTTGGTCTCAGGCTACCATGAAATCCAAGATGGGCAAGTTTAGTTGAAAATAGTAAATGGAACATGTAATTGGCAAATGAAGAAGATATAAATTTATAGCAAATCTGGGGCTCTAATTTATTCGTGAGTTTAGTTTTTCAGAATCATCGACCTTCAGATCTTCTTTAAAACAAAATTGCTCATAATTTGGCAACAATCTCATATGCTGACAAAAGATGACATTCAGTTTCTGGATGCAGTATAAAACACGTAATTTGGATTTAACATTTCTGAAATTTTTAGATAGTTCCTACTATCATTTTGATGAAATACTTGGAGTCTGAATTTTTCTAGAAAACCTGAAGTACACATTTTCTCTGCATAATGAATCCTGACTATCTAAATGGAAAACTTCCATTTTAGGCCAGTATATTTGAAAGTGAAGATTAAATAAATAATTCTTGTTTTTTGAGGTTTCAATGAATACTTCTTTAGTAAAATGTTAGCAGATGCTTTCAAGAGACAGAAAGTCTAAAGAGACAATTAGAGGACTTAGAAGTCATCTCACGTTTACAAGTAAAAAGCTATTGGGGTAGCATATATGACAAGCAAGTTTTTCTAAGTGTGCACAGATGAAAATTCTCACATTTCATAAGCAATCCTAAAGTCTTAAAAAAAAAAAGATTCCCAAACTGTTGCCCCATGTATGAATGCATATGCTTAGAAAAATATCGTTTATGAAACAGATTCAGAAATATATAGTATTGAAACACTGTGGTATTGAATCCAGCATCTTTAAAAATAATAATTGAGGATAAGAATTTAAGAAGTCCTTTGAGAGTCACAAATGCTGAACACCTACAGTTTTTTCACTTAGTACTTTGAATATATCATCTGCCTCTTTCCTGGCCTGGAAGGCTTCCTTGGAAAAGTATATAAAACCTGAATTCACTGCACTCAGGTTTGAGGAAAATATATGTACTTTTGTACACTATGTACCTTGTTTATATATATATATATATATATATATATATATATATATACATACACATATATATATATATATTTTTTTTGTATGCTATTAGCTTTGGCTAGACTGCTTACATTTGTTATCCCTTTTAATAGTCACAATAAACTTACAAGGGAAATAGTATTATTACCTCCTTTTTACAGAGTATGAATCTGAGCCTTAGCTTGTTTAACTAATTTTCCCAAACTTGTGTAAATTGAGAGCAGAGAAACTCTCTTAAGCAGTAGAAGCTCTTAAGCAGTAGACTCTGATGCCTTCTAGAACAATACTAGATGCTTCTACTGGAATGATTTAAAAGATAAACATATGGGGTGCCTGGGTGGCTTAGTCGGTTAAGCATCTGACTTCGGCTCAGGTCATGATCTCACAGCTCATGGGTTCGAACCCCGTGTCGGGCTCTGTGCTGATGGCTCAGAGCCTGGAGCCTGCTTCCGATTCTGTCTCCCTCTCTCTCTGACCCTCCCCCGTTCATGCTTTCTCTCTGTCTCAAAAATAAATAAACATTAAAAAAAATGCTTAGCTGGAACTTTCGGGTGCATGGGTGGCTCAGTCGGCTAAGCCTCCGACTTCGGCTCAGGTCATGATCTCATCGTTTGGGAGTTCAAGCCCCACATCAGGCTTGTGCTGACTGTGTGGCGCCTGCTTGGGATTCTCTCTCTCCCTCTCTCTCTGCCCCTCCCTCGTTCTCTCTCTCTCTCAAAATAAATAAACTCTAAAAAACAAAACAAAAACAGGATGGAAAAAATTATTTAAAAAATGCTTAGCTGGAACTTCTGAGTACTGGAATGAATATATATATATATATATATATATATATATATATATATATATACTTATTATACATAAAATTATATATATGGCACAAGGGGACAAAATACATGAATATAAATGTTTCTTTTCTAAGAAATCTCAGCATGAAAAAAACATTATTCTCCTGTGTTATAAGTAAATACTTTTAAGGCTTGACCTGGCTAAACTAACTAAAACATTAATTTATGGACATATCAATAAAGACGGATTTTTAGATTTCCTTGATGCCATGAAAGATGGCTTTCTATAGGTCCCTGTCTCCTCCTGGGGATGTTTGTTTCTGGGCAAGTCACTTTATTATCCCTGCTGCTGATTCTTCCAGCCAAAGTCAGAGAAAAGAAGAAATAATCATCTTTTGATTTCAAACGTCTATGACTTAGGCTGTTCCACATATTAGCTGGACACCCAAAAATCAGCTGGTGCCAATAATTGCCTACTATTTAGCATGTACTGGAAATGTCATGTGCCATGCTAGCCTCCCAGATGGTCTCAACAGGCCTCATGCAGACACCGTCTGTTATCAAATAGCACTTTTTGTGTGATATGCCTTTCGGAGAGTCAGTGTTTGGGAAATCTGGAGAGTTGCAGCTTTTAGGTGGTTGACATTGAGAGGGTGTCGCGTGCCCTATCTAAATCAGTAGGAAAATGAAGACAGCTGAGTGTGGGATGCCGCATAAAATCACGTAAGGCCGCACCACTTCCTGTTTCCTGAGAAGTCCTGGCTGGGGGTCTGTCCAGATGAAGGTCTCTATGGCTTTAGGAGTCTGGTCGCTTCTTGCCGCCTTGATTTGGCCTTGCACTGAGAGCATCTATGGTAGAGGCCAGTTCTAAAGAACACTTTCTTGGAGGAGTTATGGTCGCTTTCCATGCAGGAACTCTCCTCCCAAAGAGTTCAGATCTTACAAGCAGCTGGAAGGGAAATGCTTTCGGGCCGAGGAGACTTGAGTCAATATAGTGAGGCCATCTGGAGTGGGGGACTCAGGATGTCAGGGCCCTCTGGGGTAAGGGGATGCAGGGCATTGGGGCCATCTAGGATAGAGGGGCACATGGCATTGGGGGCACCTGGAGTGGGGAGCACAGGGCGTTGGGGTCATCTGGGGTGAGGAAGCAGGGCATTGAGGCCTGGCTGGGATCTATGATGCTCAGGTGCAAGGAAGATTCTAGCTACTTCAGCCAATTTGTGTGGCAGCTACATGTGTTCCTCGGGCTTTCCCTCAGATTTCTCAGATACTAGAGGCACGACTTCATAATGTCAGACTAAGATTAGTATGAGAAAAATAAGTGGCAACAGAAGCCTGGACTCCCTGTATGTTCATATCCCCTTATCCTGTTGAATCCATCTTTAAACTGTCGCAATCTTTTTTCCTCTAGGAAGGATCCTTCTGATACTCTTATCTAGGTGACCGTAGGATAATATTTCCAACCCATGCAGCGATTTGGAGGTGACAGTCACTAATGTAGAACACCTGCTTTCTCCAATGCCACTTTCCCCACAAACCATCTCCCTGAATTTTCTTACTTCCTTGATGGTTTATCTGTAAAGAGCCAGAACTTACTGGCTTACGAAGTGTTGGAATCTCTTGCTCATTGCATATGAATATTTTTTCACCCTGGGAAGACTTAGGTCCTCCAAAGTGTTTAAGAATATCCTGAATGTATTCCAAGGTCTACTGCTCCCTATTACTGTTTGGGGGAGCTTTCCTCATCAAGGTTTGAACCTCTAGCCATTCTCTTCATTGTGTGATCCGACTTTCTATTATTACTTTGTAATGGGAATGTAATGGGAAGGGGAATGGGAAAGCACCAGTGCTTTAGGAAAGAAGATAATAAATAGACAATTAGCCTCTTGACACAGGACTGGCTTGCTCAGAGTCATGGTAGACTTATTTGTGAGAAGTATGAAGTGAGAAGTAATAAATATTGATGGCAGATAGTCATTTTTAAAGTCGTTTGTTTGACTATTTCTTCCAACGACTACCTGTTGTAATTCCTAAATTGATGCAAGAGTCATCTGGGAGGTAATTTAATGAGCTTTTGCTGTGGGAAGATCATCCTCCAGCTCTTAATATTTCTACAGCTACCATAGAGGGGAAGTTTACTCAGCACATCTGTGAAGAGTACAGGGTCAAAGTCAATCAGGTGTATGCTTTGTGCTTCACGGCACAGGTAATTTAATTTTTAGATGATGTGCAGACTGCCATTATCATATGTGGCGTGTGGTATATTATTGAGATCGGCATAAGTAATGGAAAACACCCATGACAGGTGATCCTAATTGCTTTAGGAAGGAAAATCTTCCTAACAATTTTCCTGACCACAGATCTGCTCACATATGCCTTCCAAAGGCAGCCTTTAAGCAAGGCTTTCGATAAGGCCCTTATCAATTTACTCATCACTTTATGTCCTTGCTGCAGGAGACAATAGCCACTTATCACACCTGAGTATTAGTGAGAATACTCCTATTGTTGCTTTACTTTATTTAAACATTTTTTTCTTTAACGTTTATTTATTTTTTGAGAGACAGAGGGAGACAGAGCATGAGCAGGGGAGGGACAGAGAGAGAGAGAGAGAGGGAGTCACAGAATCCGAAGCAGGCTCCAGGCTCTGAGCTGTCAGCACAGAGCCCAATGCAGGGCTTGAACCCATGATCTGTGAGATCAGACCTGAGCTGAAGTTGGACACTTAACCGACTGAGCCACCCAGGTGCCCCAATTTTTTTTATTTTTCTTCTGCCTTTAGAGAGATGCTGGTGGGGGACAGGAGGCATTGATCGGACTTCAGCAGTGACTGAACTACTTATTTCTGGAATAAGAGGTCACTACTTTATTTACTTCCAGGTTCTGTTAGGCTCCAAAGCATGTAAGTGCTTTGGTTGTGGCTCTGTTTAGAACACCTACAGCTCCCAGGAGACCTCGGGAATATGGGAAATTTGTCTTACATGTCATCCCAAACCACTGTAGCTTAACTTTCCAGTTACTGGCTAGAATTGCCACCTTGTGTGCACATTCACTTGAACCAGTCCAGCCCAGTCCACTAACTGGACTGAGGCTCTGAGTACACTCCGTCAAACTGCCAGAACTTCTGTTTATCCTGACTGTGAATCTTCCCATTCGGTGGCCTTCACTGACTCGTGAATAAATTGCATTGCAGTTTTAACCAGTTTTTTCAAAATCTAATAATTTGGTAGCTATAGAATTCAAGCCCTATCCAGCCAGCTGTAAGAAGGTTACCTTCCTATAGGTTGGATGGCCAGTCAGACTTTCACTGTCTCCCATCCCTTCCCTTTGTTAAATAGTAAGGGGGAGGTTCTGTAATTTCTGCTCATCTGTCAGTTCCGGGTGCAGGTGGTACTATCAACAAGCACTACAATTCAAACTATGTATATTCAACATTCCCTGGGTTCTGTGCAGCTGTGAATATAAAGATAATTACGAAATGAAATCCAAGTTCAAAGTACTTATCCTAGCTTGGATGACAGGTTGTGTTAGAGCAACTTATATTAGCGTCGAAATAGGAAGATAAGATTTAAACCCGGTTACTTCCACTTTTGCAAAACATGAGGAGGCTGTATCAGATGAGATGTGGGGCCATGTTCTGGGTTATGAGTCTCATGCCTTAAGTGTGGGGCAGGTACTGGCTACCGAAGAATAGTCTCTGTTTGGAAAAAAATCTTTCATAAAAAATGGTTATCTGTCATTTCAACTTTGTATCGTTAGATATATAAGGTTTGTGTTGTGACTTGCTTCTTTCTCATAACTATTTTCAGATTGATACTTTATAATTATATTTGCCATGTTACCTAGAAGTTGATTATATAAATACATTATAATTTCTTCATTTGGCTGTTGGTCATTTGGCCTGAAGTATTTTGTTCATTTACATTTATTATTATTGTTGACATATTCTTGCAGTTCATTTATTGCAATCATCTTATTGCTTATTTATTTTTTTTAGTTTATTTTCTTTATTTAGAGAGAGTGAAAGAGCACATGGGAGGGGCAGAGAGAAAGGGAGACAGAGAATCCCAAGCAGGCTGTGCACTGTCAGTGTAGAGCCCAATGTAGGGCTCGAACTCACAACTGTGAGATCATGACCTTAGTCAAAAGCAAGAGTTAGACACTTAACCGACTGAGCCACCCAGGATCTCCCTATGGCTTAATTTTTGTCCTTTTTTTTGTTTGTTTGTTTGCTTTGATGTTTTGTCTCTTCCCCTAAGGCTTTTTTGCCTTCTTCTAAATTGTTTCAATTTGTTTTTCTCCATTCTCTTTTGTTCTCCACTTTGGAAGTTTTGTAACCTGTTTCATTAGTTTTTCCCCCCTACCACTAATCATGACTCTTTAAAGCCAATAAATCTGTGTTTTCTTTCTGAACATTAGTAGGATCCATGCAGTTCAACTCTGATCACCGCTCTGAGAAGCTCTGGTTACTGTCCGTCTTTACTTCTTCCATGGGATAAATGAGTCCATTAGAAATAGTGATGATTCCTGACTGACTGAAGATTTCAATGTAAAGGATAAGAATAGGTTTTACATGGAAACCTTCACAGAACTGCCATCCCAGGCAGCGGATTTTCTCTCTTCAGAGTCTTTCCTCTGTGGCTCTGTCTTTGGTAGGGACTGTTCCAGATCAGGATTCTACTCTCCCACCCTTTCCCCTTCTCCCTCTCCAAAGAGCATTACTGGGAATACATCTCTCCTATTCGAATGCATTGCAATTTACTTCTGTACCTTCTGTGTGGTCCCAGATACATCACCCTCTTTAGAATATAATCTCTTTTAGAGGAGGCAGGGGACTAGAAGATTATGATTTTCTTATGTGTTGATCTTCTTCCCTGTGAGATAAATGAAGCCTAGTTATTTGAGGATAATATGCAGATATTTTGGAAAAACCAGTAATGTGAAAACCCTTTATATGTTATTCTGTAAGCCTTGATTACCTTTGCCGGAGAAAGAAATACCTTTTATTTACCACGAAGGGCAGAGCTGAATATTCTTTGGGCTCTTCCTGGATGTAAATATACATCTGACACTTTCTTATATGATTCTTTCTGTAGTGACAGTAAGTTGTTCAATGGACTGGGTGATGATCTTGGTTAGCCCATGTGGGCACAACAGCGACCTGTATATATTTGCTGATGAATTGCACCTGGGATCAGGTTGCCCTGTGACTCAGATTCAGACCTCTGCATATGATTTTATATACCCTGTACATGACCGTGAGATCAGGACAAAGGTGAGTACAGTACTATTTATAAAAATAACTTCTTAAAAAATTTTTTTTAACATTTATTTATTTTTGAGAGATAAAGTGCAGGCAGGGGAGGGGCAATGAGAGAGGGAGACACAGAATCTGTAGCAGGCTCCAGGCTCTGAGCTGTCATCACAGAGCCCAATGTGGAGCTCGAACCTATGAACCGTGAGGTCGTGACCTAAACCGAAGTTGGATGCTTAACCAACCAAACTACCCAGGTGCCCCTAAAAATAACTTTGAAGTAGTTTTTTAGATCTTTATACCTGGCTCTAAAATTATTGTCTTTTTTTGTTTGTTTGTTTTAAGGATTACATTTTGCTTCTAGTTATCGTTATTTATGGGCAGATGACAACATGGTCCCTTCCTTATCATTCACTGAACATTGGGCCATCCATGTGCACAAGACCCAAGAGCACAGGTTTCCTGACTGGTTAGGAAACCGATTTTAAATTGTCCTTCAGCTCCTCTTGTATTTCACCAAAGCTTAGCAGACAGTTTTAAGTTTCATTCAATGCTCCAAAGGGGAAAAGGCACAAATCCTGGGAAGGTTTATCCTATTCATTGGATCATTTGAACTGCCCTGAGGCAGTATTTTCACTGAAGAAGTATTTTCACTACAGAGAGAGACAGAGCACATGTTGGGGGAGGGGCAGAGAGAGAAGGAGACACAGAATCCGAAGCAGGCTCCAGGCTCTGAGCCATCAGCACAGAGCCCAACGCAGGGCTCGAACCCACGAGCTGTGAGATCATGACCTGAGACGCCTGAGCTGAAGTCTGACACTCAATCAACTGAGCCACCCAGGCGCCCCTAGGCATAAATCTTAAACTAGAATACAAACGTATGTATGCCTCCCCTGTTACGAGAAGTACCTTCTGCTTAAATATTGTGCTCCTCTAGGTTGTTTCGGAGGATACCCTCCTTCTTCAAACAGAGATGTTCTTTAACCCTAGGATTGTGCATTGTGAGAGCCAGAAAATCCCTTTGGAATGTTCTGCCTCTAGGTCAGTCCAATAGACCAGACTCCTTTGGAAAGCATCCATCTTACCTTTACCTAATCAGATGCTTCTGCAAAGCATAGACTTTAGATTTGACTCACCCGTAAGCGTATTTCCAAACAAACATGAAATTGACATTTATAATAATATGGAGTATTTTTATTTTTTAATGTAATATCTATTTTAGGATCAAAACATATGCAATCTAGTGTAACTAGGTTATTTTACGGTAACTGAACTGCAAAGCAGAATCATTAGATACCCAGTCGCCTTAATAAGTGGAAGAATCAAACCTGATGCTGTTTTTTAATGTCTTCTCCTTTATAATTCCCTAATACATCTCATGGTTTAATTCCATGTGAATACAGTGAATGACTAAAAAGAGAAAACTAGTCCTTCATTTTAATACTAACTCATGGAAATGCATGAAAGGAAAGGTTTATCAGCCTAATCATTAGATGCACTTTGCTTGCAGTTTTGTGGAACTGAGAAGCTGAATCCCAAAGGGACCCCACATAAACTTTGAGACCAAGTGGAATGGTGAATACTGAAACACTTTACCATGTCATTGTAATATTCACATTGAGTTTTACAAGTTACAAATATTGGAAAAGATTTCATCCTTGTTTGATATATGGAAATAGTTGACATAAAAAAAGAAGGTAGAGCTCAGAGCAAGTGTATAGTATCTTACAATGTTATCAGAATCCTTTTTGTGGGGGGGAATTTTTTTTTAAATTTTTTAATGTTTCATTTTTTGTTTGTTTTTGAGAGACAGAGTGCAAGTCGGGGAGGGGCAGAGATAGAGGGAGACACAGAATCCGAAACAAGATCCAGGCTCTGAGTTGTCAGCACAGAGTCCAATGCAGGGTTCGAACCCACGAACAATGAGATCATGACCTGAGCTGAAGTCTGGTGCTTAACCGACTGCCACCCAGGTGCCCGAGAATTGGTATTTTTTATTGTGGTAAAATATACATAAGATAAAATTTGTAACCATTTTTTTAATTTTATTTTTTAAAATTTACATCCAAATTAGCATAGAAAATTTGTAACCATTTTTAAGTGTACATTACGTACATTCTTATTGTTAAATACTTTCATCTTCTTTTAACTTACTTTCATAAGGCAAATCGACGGCTGAGGAATTTAGCAATACTCTGGGGAGTAGCTGACACTAACACTGGATTCTGTAGACACACAGACACACACACACACACACACACACACACACACACACACACACATTTTCATTCCTATATATTAGCCGATGCTTCCAGTAATATAAAACACTCTGAAATAACGCCCTGGAGCTATTGCCTCTCCGTAGGCCACCAGATTAATTATGATGACTACAGCATTTCTACTTCGATAGTAATTTTGACGTTGTTTGCAGCTTATCTTCCTTAGAAAAAAAATGAAAACAAGGCCAACAGATATATGATTAGGTTACTGGTGCATAAATGTTACTGCTGCACACACACACACACACACACACACACACACACACACACACATCCTTTACTACCACTGCATGGGGTCAGATTAAGCTTTTGACAGCTTTTACTTACTGTTCTTAGGAATCCACTTGTCTAAATCCATTCCACTGGGCACTTTGGTACTTTACTGAAGCAAGCATTACAAATCATCAGTTATGCAGAAGGTCTAGGCCTGTGCCACACCCCTAAATCATTATACTGAAATGGCCACTGTGTTAAACAGTGGTAAAAAAATAACTTTGTCCCCACCTGTAGACTCAGAATGACCTGGTACCAAGTATGCCAATAATATCTGCCTCTGTTTTTTTGTTTTGTTTTTTAGGAAATCAGTATGGCTCACACCAGGTTCTGCAGATAATGAAATGAAATTGGACCCCAGTCCCTTTATTGCTGACTTTGAGACAACACCTGAAGAGCTAGGATTACTAAGTTCAAGTCAGACGGGTTCCCTCCTTAAGGAGAAATGGAGACTTGGAGTTGGCATCATGAATTTTGTTCGAAAAACTGTTTTTTTGTATTAAAAAAAAGTTAGTATAAATCTTTTCTTAGATATCTTACCCCTAAACATCCCTAATTCAGTAAAGGTCCTGATTCAGTGAAAGTATATTTTTCATTTTTTTATTCATTAGGGGTATAGCTGATTAATTTGATGTTAATAGGTAATTTATACTAGCCATTTGAATTTTATTTTTTAGGGCCACCTGGGTGGCTCAATTGTCTAAGCATATGACTCTTGTTTTCGGCTCAGGTCATTATCTCACAGTCATGAGGCTGAGCCCTGTATTGGGCTCCTCATTGGGTGTGTAGCCTGCTTAAGATTCTCTCTGCCCCTCCCTCTGCCCCACCCCATGCATGCTCCCTCGCTTGCTCTCTCTCTGTGTCTCTGTCTCACAAAAATTTTATTTTCTATTCTATATGGTAGAACAATATGTCTTCAATGACAGTAATTTGATCCAATTGATATGAACCTTCGAGAAATATGTTCTAAATATTTTTTTTTTTTAGTAGGGGCGCCTGGGTGGCTCCATTGGTTAAGAATCTGACTTCAGCTCAGGTCATGATCTCCCAGTCTATGAGTTCCAGTCCTACATCAGGCTCTCTGCTATTGATGGAGTGGAGCCTGCTTCGGATCCTCTGTCCCCCTCTCTCTGATCCTCCCCCACTGGTGTGTGCATGCTCTCTCTCAAAAGTAAATAAACATTAAAAAATTTTTAATATTTTTTTTAGTAAAAATAAAGAATAGAGATAGGTATCTAAATGTGCCAGAGAGTAAATTTGTGCAGAGTCTAAAATTTAACATATTCTCAGGAAAGACAAAGTCCCTTTGTGTGAAGATACTTTAACTTGTGTGGGCTTTACTAATTAGTAGAGTCAGTTCCTAAAAATAATTCCTAACTAGTAAAGTCAATTCCTAAAAATAATTCTATGTATATCATATTTGAGTAATTATTGCAGAAGGAAATTAGATTCATATTCTAGGATTTCAATAACCACTTTCTTAACTGAAATTTGATGTCACATTTTCTGTTCTCTCCCTGATGTGACTTTTCCACACTTGAAATGACTTATTGAGGTGGTGAAAGGTTGGATCATCCTATCACAGTATCATCCTCTTATAACCATTTATCAACAGCTACCTGTGACCCCTTCTTTCCCCCAAGGAGGCAATTTTACCATGCAACGCACAAAAAAGTCTCTTCTGACTTTTGGGATATTTCTTATATCGTTTATGAGGATGGAGTTGTGCCATTCAATTGCTTATTAAATGTGTATTTGAATGTTACGTGAGTCTGGGATCTGATTTTGCCAAGGTATTTTTCACTAAGATATTTCAATTAAAAAAACCTGAAGTGCTGCTATTACATCATTTACAATAAAATGCTGCTTATGGTTACTTGTCCAAGAATTTAAAGATTGTCACAGTGGGCATCTACCTTTGACAGTTCATATGAAGCCTAAAGGTAACACTTCGGTGAGGCTTAACACGTGTCAGACAATGTTACTAGCACATACTAACAGCACATTTAATCCTAATAACCCCAAAGTTATGTATGACGATTGTACCAATTTTACAGAGGAGAAAAGAAACATAGGTTAAATCATTTGCCAGCTTCTCTTAAAATTGGTGATCTTTTCCTAGTCCTAGAGACAAAGCTTTCAGCTTCTCACAATTGGGTATTGTGTTCATTATGGGCTTGTCTGACACAGGCTTTATGTGAAGGGGAAATCCTTCTGTACCTAGTCAGTTGACAGTTTTAATCATGAAAAGATGTTGAATTTTGTCAAACATCACCACTTCTATTCATAATTTTGGAAATCCTAGCCAGAAAAGTTAGGCAAGAAAAAGAAAAGGCATCTGAATTGGAAAGGAAGAAGTCAAATTATTTGTTTGCAGATGACCTAATCTAATATATATAAAACCAAAAAAGACTCCACTGAAAAACTGCTAGAGTAATAAGCAAATTCAGTAGAATTGCAGGATAAAAAAAAATCAACATGCAGAAACCAGTTGCATTTCTACACACAAACAAGGAACTGTATGAAAAAAAAATCTAAAAAATCCCATTTATAATATCAAAATTAACAAAACACGTATGAATACATTTAAACAAGGAGGTAAAAGATCTGCACACTGAAAAGTATAAAACCTTGATGAAAAGAATTGGAGAAAACACAAAATAATATCCTGAGTCAATGAGCTAGAAGAATTCTGTCAAGATATCCGAACTCCCAAAAAGGATCTACAGATTCAACGTAATCCCTATCAAAATTCCAATGACATTTTTCACAGAAGTTAAAAAAAATCCTAAAATTCATATGGCTGAACTAAAAAGGCTGAATAGTTTAAGAAGTCTTAAGAGCAAAGCTGGAGGCATCACACTTCCTAATTTTGAATTACATCACAAAGCTATAATAATCAAAACAGTATGGTACTGGCATAAAAACATATTATAGAACAATGGAATGGTATAGAGAGCCCAGATATAAACCCTCACCTATATAACCAACTAATCTTCAATGAAGATGCTTATTAGAAGGTGGAGGAGGGTCAGTAAAGTATCCTCCAGCCTGTGAGAGCACTTCAAGACCAAAAAATGAAGGAAGCCAGTCTATGCTATTTACATAGAGTTTTAGTCAGGGTTACTTACCGACAGGGAGGATGGGGGCAGGCAGGTGGTTATCCAGATAGTACACAGCTATTCTCCACCCCCGTTCTCTGCTGCTATTCTCTGCCCAGGCCAGACCCAGCTTTTATGGAAAGAGGGACAAAGTGGTGAGATGACAGGATAGTTACCTAAAGTGAGACTTTCTGTATACCAGTCCTGTCTACTAGTTACCTAAAGTGGAGCCTTCTGGATGTCACTTTAGGGACCATCAAAACAAGCCTTCTTGCATTCCAGTCTGGGCACACATTAACCTTCTCTCCATGTGGAACACATAGCCCCAATGAAGGTCATTGCTCAGGCATGAACAAGATGGAAGAACAAAGATGGAGTAGTGATGGTGGCACTCCTACATTGCCAAAAATACACAATGGGGAGAGTATAGTCCCTTCAATAAATGGGTTTTGGAAAACTAGATTTGCACACACACACACACACACACACAACAAAATTGGATTCTTACCTTACAGCCAAAAACTAACACAAAATGGATTAAAGACATTAAAAACTTGAGGCTGTAAAACTCCTAGAAGAAAACATAGGAGGAAAGCTTCATGACATTGGTCTTGGCAATGAATTGGATACAACACCAAATGCACAGGCAACAAAAGCAAGAACAAGTAGATTACCTCAAACTAAAAAGTTTCTGCACAGCAAAAGAAACAAAATAAAAGGCAACCTATGGAATGGGAGAAAATATTTGCAAAGCATACATCTAACAAGGGATTACTATCCAAAATATATAAGGAACTCCTACAACTCAATAGCAAGAAAACAACCAGATTAAAAATTGGGCAAAGGACCTGAACAGACATTTCTCAAAATAAGACATACAAAGGGCTAACAGGTATGTGGGAAGGTGCTCAACATCACTGATCATAAGGGAAATGCAACTCCAGACCCCGAGATATCACCTCACATCTGCTAGGCTATTATCAAAAAATCAAAAAATAACAAGCGTTAGCTAGAGTGTGGAGAAAAAGAAACCCTTATGCACTGCTGCTGGAAGTGTTACATTGGCACAGCTGCTATGGAAAACAATATGGAGCTTCCTCAAAAAAATTAGAAATGGGTCTCCCACATGATCCTGCACTCCCATGTCTGGGCATATATCCAAAGGAAGTGAAATCAGCATCTCAAAGACATATCTGCACCCCCATGTCCACTGCAACACTATTCACAACAGCCAAGATATGTAAACAAGCTAAACATCCATCGAGGGATAACTGGATAAAAATGTGTGTGTTATACATGACATATTATGCATATATTATGAATATAGATATTAGTCAGCCATGAAAAGAAGAAAATCTTGCCATTTGTGACAACATGGATGAACCTGAAGGGCATTATGGTGAGAATGTCAGACAAAGAAAGACAAGTATTGCATGATTTCACTCACATGTGAAATCTAAAATAATGTAACTCATAGAAACAGAGAAACAGTGGGGAAGAAGTGGGAAGATGTTGGTCAAAGCATATGAATTTTCAGTTGTAAGATGAATAAGTTCTGGAAACAATATACAGCATGGTGACCGTAGTAAATATGTATGGTGTACTTGAAATCATCTAAGAGACTAGATATTAAGAATTCTCATCACAGGGGTGCCTGAATGAGTTAGTCAGTTAAGCGTTCAACTCTTGCTTTTGGCCCAGGTCATGATCTCACGGTTCGTGCATTTGAGCCCCACGTTGGGCTCTGTGCTGACAGTGGAGGGCCTGCTTGGGATTCTCTCTCTCCCTCTCTTTCTCTCTCTGCCCCTCCCCTGCTTGCTCTCTCTCTCAAAATAAATAAATTAAAAAAAGTATTCTCCTCACAAAAAAAGGTAACTATGTGTGTTGGTGGATTTAATATTAAAATTAGCCTGATTGTCAAGCTATTTCATAATATAGATGTATTTCAAAACATCACATTGGATACTTTAAATATACACATCTTTTTATTGGCTAATTATACCTCAAAAAGGCTGGAAAAAATAAAATATAAAATTAGAAAAATAAAAAAAACAATAAAAACAAAAAGTAGGTGATCTGGATCTCGGTCTTTCTGCCATTAGCCACTACCCCGTGCTGCCTCAAATAGTTTTATTTTATTATTTATTTAATATAATTTATTGTCACATTAGCTTACATACAACACCCAATGCTCATACCAACAAGTGCCCGCCTCAATGCCCACTCAAATCATTTTAAATTGATGACCTTTAGTTCTCTAGAAAACCACTAAAGTGTTTACACAGCCCTCAGTAAAACTAAAAGAGTTCATACCTATGAACAGAGAGGGCCCTTTCCTCATCTGGAAATAAGAATATTTTATACTAACAGATTTAGGAGGATATAGAGGAGGATGAATAATTGCTTGGGGCAAAAGAAATTATTGGGTGTGAGGCAACAAGTTTTTAAAGTATTTTTGTGCTACAAGATGAAGGTGATGATGTGGCTGGATTTTAGAAGGGCCTCCAGTCCTGCCACTTGATTCCCCAGGCAGTGTCAGAAAGGGGAAGGCATCTTTCTTCAATTCACACAAACATTTAACGATGAGGCCAGAACAAATTCAGTTCCAGTCTGCCCTTCACAAACTCTCCCATCATCTTTAATGATCATGAATTGAATGGCTTGTATTGTATTGTATTTTTAAGTTTATTTATTTTGAGAGAGGGAGAGAGAGAGAGCGAGCAAGTGGGGTCAGGACAGAGGAGAGAGAATCCCAAGCAGGCTCTGTGCTGTCAGTACAAAGCCCAATGTGGGGCTCAAACTCACGAACTATGAGATCATGACCTAAGCCGAAATCAAAAGTCAGATGCTTAACCTACTGAGCCACCCAGGCACCTCTGGTTGTTTCTATTTTATATGTAGTATCTGTATTATTTAAAAACTTTTGAAAGTAATTTTGACATATAAAACCATCCATTTCATGTGGTTCTATTAGAACTCATTTCAGATTCTCTCTCTTCCTGCCAAATAAAACAGGGAACATTAGATATTTAAGAGTAAAACAAGTCAGATATAAATCAAATCATATATAAATCTGCTACCCTTAAGGCTTTGTTAACAATTATATACATCCTAGCTTCACTTCTACAAAAAGTAAATAAAATATCCATTAATTGTGAGAATTATACTGTGCTTTGTGCACTGTCTTTAATGATTTTATTATTCAGTCATTTACCAAAATAAGAAACAGATACCCATGTCCACAGAAATATATTATCATGGGGAATCTGTCTGGGCTACCAGGAGGAACATGTACTGTTTGTTGTTGTTGTTGTTGTTGTTTGTTTTGTTTTGTGTTTATCTTAGTAAAGTGATAAGTCACTGCAGGCATTGTAAGCAGGGAAGTGATGTAATCTGATTTATATTTGAAAATCAGGGGTACCTCAGTGGCTGAGTTGGTTGAGCAACCAACTTGTTTCGGGTCATGATTTCATGGTTGATGAGCTCGAGCCCCACATTGGGCTCTCCCACATTGAGCTCTCTGCCATCAGTACAAAGCTCGCTTCAGATCCGGTCCCCCTCTTTCTGCCCCTCCCCCACTTGCCCTCTCTCAAAACAAATTATTAAAAATCAATCTTATTACCCTATGAACAATGGATAAGAGCAGTAGCTTAGAGGCATTATAAGAATTTTATAAGTAATTAAGGCAAGTGATGATGTTATCATGCCTTTGTGGCAGTAGAAATGGAAAATATATGGACTAATTTTCTATGTGTTTTGGAAATAGAAAAAAGAATTTCCAAATGGATTTAAAGTAGGTTTGGAAATAAATCATAATGAAGCATGACAACTAGATGCCTTGCTCAGGCAATTGTACAGATAGTAATAATATATACTAATATTGGGAAGACTGAAGATCGGAAGGACATTTTTCCCATTTGCTGAGATGTCAAGGTAACCATTAACTGGATTAGTTGAAGACCACCTTGAATGCCATTTGAGAAAATAAAGCAACGGGTAGAATATGATTGTGGGATCTCTTTTCTTAACCGCATTCCATTAAATTCCATTTAATTTTCTTCTTTCATTGTGCGCAAGATATATAAGAGCTTATTAAATCAAGTCTATATTTCTAGAATTAATTTAAAAATATAGGAACAAGTCCTTTGTTCCACCCTGCCCCCACCACTGCCTTATGGATTTTTGTTGTTGTTGTTGTTGTTTGCTTATGTAATCTTGTGTGCTTCTTTTTTTTTTTTAAGTTATTTAAGGAAAATCATCAACCCCAGACTATTCTTGAATAATAGTTGAGAGCAACTTGACTGTTGTTGAACAGTTCGAATCTAGGAGTCAATGAACGCAAATTTAAGGTCTTACACTGCCAGTTGTACAAAACAGTATAAGCTTGTTTCTCCGCTGCACCAGATAGTATTGATTAGGTTCTGCTACCAGAATCTGACCTCAAATGTCACTGGCTGAAATGAGCAAAAGTTTATTTCTCACTCAGGTGAACTCCACTGTGAGTCTTAAGACCCTCCCCCACCCAGGCATCAGGAGCCCAACATTTCAGTCTGTATCTCTTTTATGACCTCACCCTATGTACAGATGCTTTCACCATCATTCAGGCAGGCGAATGTGTATAAAATCTACTGTGGGTTTCTCAAGTTGGGCAATATATCACAAGAACTGGTGGGTTGAAAAGTCGAACATGCAAAGATTGCACAGTCTCAAAATAACTCTTTGGTTAAGGTGTCCCTTAAATAATTGCCAGTCCTTTTTGGAAATCAAAAAATGGAAATAAAATCACAAGAATGTCTCTGTTGTTAAATGTTCCTCTTGTAAATTTGTAGCAGGTAGCCTGCCCTGAGTCTCCATAGCAATGTAAGGTTTTGTGTATATGTTCATTCTCTGCTTCAGAACATTTACAAAGCCAATATAATAATAGGTACTTTGTTTTTCAGTTCGGCCCCAGGCAAAGCTGTCAAAGAGTTAGTATTGATTAGCTCATATGCTTAAAACCTGCCGATTTCCCTTTTGCAAATGTATTCCTGCTTTCCTTGGGAAGTGCCAAGGGACAGGTGAGAGTAAGGCTTCTTTTTCTTGAGAAGTAGGTTTTAGTGACATGATTGAGTTCCAGATCAATTGTAGATAAAAAGAAAAAAGTTCAACATGCCAAGAATTAGTAGATGTGTAGCTGTTTTAGCTTGATTACAGTAGTGTTTACGCTTCTATGAATGTTAGCTAAATGTAGAAGACTATACACCTGAAAAAGGAGGAAATTTACTGTATATAAATTACAGTTCAATGAACCTGACATAGAAAATATGCTAGCCTGACTACAAGGCACAATACCTCCATCTCATATGAACCCAACTGCATGGAGATACATTTAATGTATATCAGTTAGACTTTTTGACTGGAATTTATTGTTTTATTAGAAAATGAAAATTGTTCAGAGTGCCTGGGTGGCTGAGTTGGTTAAGTGTCTGATTCTCGGTTTTGGCTCTGGTCATGATCTCACAGCTAGTGAGTTCGAGCCCCACCTCGGACTCTGTGCTGACACTGTGGAGCCTGCTTGGGATTTTCTCTCTCTCTCTCTCTCTCTTTCTCTTTCTCTGACCCTCCCCTTCTCTCTCTCTCTCTCTCTCTCTCTCTCTCTCTCTCTCTCTCTCTCTCTCAAAATAAACAAATAAACTAAAAAAAAAAAAGAATTAAAATTGTTCTATGAAATACTCCTAAAAGAAAAAGTATTGAGAAGGCCAATAGGGATTTTAGTGGAAAGATGGAAAGGAGATGGAAACACGAAGTGGGGGGAGAGCAGTACAGATCTAAAGACATTTGGACTGAGGCACCCAACATCTTACACTTGAGTAGTTCAATCACAGCCCATCTAGGGAGGGACCCAGGTAAGCTCTTGATCACAGCTTGCAGGGAGTTCCCCAAATAGCCCATTAAAAGGCCCCCAAACTACCCAGTAAAAATCTGCAGGCTGACTGTGAGGAGGCAAGAGTAACTTGATGGCTTACTCAGAGAATGACTTACCAAGAAGCCACTGGAAGATGCTCAGAAGGTCTACTTGGCCAATAAGTTGGGGCAGATCCATCAGGGTGGGATCCCTGTAGATATGCTTCACTTGGGGCTTGCTGCCAACTCTTTTGCTCTTTTCTGAGGAGCCCCATAGCCACTTACAAACCAGAAGTCTAATACCATGGTGGGCTGAGAGGCAGAGTGGTAGCATAGAGCCTACAACATGTCTGGCAATAGGAATAATCCAAGAGAATCGAGTGGAATCTGTGCCCTAAGTAAGGTGTAGGATATTTAGCAGATCAGAATACAGGATGCCCAGTTAAACTTGGATTTCTGGTAACATTATTATTGTTATAATTATATTCCATGCAATACTTGAGACTTTATTTAAATAATCAAATATCATATGGAACATAGTTATATATATTTTTAAATTGTTGTTTTCCTGAAATTAAAATTTAACTGGGACTTTTGAATTTTATCTGGAAACTCTGGTCCCAAGGAATCCAGCCAGAGCAAAGCAGTGTTCTAGCAGTGTGAGTTAATGATCACTGCTCTGTTGGTTCTTATTTCTCTACTAGCTTTGGACTTTATTTCCTATGAGTTGTCAACAGAATAATCTGACTAGAACAGCATAGGGTCTATTTCCTTCAGAAACAGCTTTTGACCCTAAAATACTTTTTCAGTCTTCTCCAAAGAAGAAAAGCAGTAGACACTAAGGAATTCTAATGTTTATATACAATACAGAACGCTCCGACTTGTAGAGAGTGCAGGATCACTCTTTATTTATGGGGAGGACTTTTAAATATCAATACTTTTCATAGTTCAGGATCACTCTTTATTTATGGGGAGACCTTTTGAATATCAATATTTTTCATAGTTCAAGATCACTCTTTATTTATGGGGAGACCTTTTGAATATCAATATTTTTCATAGTTCAGGATCACTATTTATGAGGAGACCTTTTAAAATATCACTATTTTTCATTCTATTTCATTCAATGTGATCTTTTGATTTGGGACTACTACGTTGGAAGAGTAGAAGAAATACAGGCTCTATAATCAAAATGATTGTGTTTTCATGTGACCCCTTTGCTAGCACTACATCTTGCCAAATTCATATCCTGATTAGAAATAGAAGTGGGTGCCTATGCATCTTCCAATTAGTCCTGAATATCGATTGAACATGTGTCTGCTGATGTAATAGGCTGGACCAAAGGCCTGTAGTCACTCACTTATGGGCCCTACCCAGGCGAGAAGCTCCTTCTTCTGCTACTTTTTTCCCCACATTAGAGGTTCATGTCTAAGACCCAGGATCTTGTTCCAGACAAGGCCAGCAGCTGGTATGCCTTCCTGCATCTCAGCGTCCCCACTGCCCATGAAGACAGGGCTGGTTTCCAATGGGCGTGGTTTCTATGCAGAGACTGCTATGGACTTGGCTTTGTGCAGTAGACCTTCCTGCCCTTTCTCTTGTTCCTGGGATAAAGTCCCCACATAAAGTGCTTCATCTTCCACCCATAGCATTCTTCAGACAACACTATCCCTTCTGTTGCAGGACTAGGGGTTCTTGCTCACAAGGTTTTATGCAAAGCCCCTGGTCTGGGCAGGGATTCACTGTGGCTTATATGAGGCTCCTAAACCTGGATCTTCTCCTCAATGCCCCCCTCACTGGTGTCTCCTAGGGTCCCCTCTCTCATCAACTGGCATGGAAATTAGACCTTTACTCTTCCTTGGGGCCTGAAAGATAGAGATCTGGGCTCCTTCTGACTAGGCTGCTCCCTCCAGCTTCCACATGGGCATCTGACACTTGAGAAGCAGCTATGCTCCCACCAGGCACCTGCCAGTGCTAATTCAGTGAGACCACTTTGATCCTTCAGTCAGCAGCATGCGGATCTTTAAGACTGTCCTGGACATTGACTACACAAAATTCTTTTTTTTTTTCTTAATTTGGAAACTTTTTAAAAAATGTATTTATTTAAATTCAAGTTATTTAATATACAGTGTAGTGTTGGTTTCAGGAGTAGAACCTGGTGATTCGTCACTTACACATAACACCCAGTGCTCATCACAGGTGCCCTCCTTAATGTCCATCACCAATCTAGCCCATCCCTCTACCCACCTAATTTTCAACAACCCTCAGTTTGTTCTCTGTATTTAAGATTTTCTTATGGTTGCCTCCCTCTCTGTTTTTATCTTATTTTTCCTTCCCTTCCCCTATGTTCATCCGTTGTTTCTTAAATTCCACATGAGTGAAATCATATGATATTTGTCTTTCTCTGCCTGACTTATTTTGTTTAGCATAATACACTCTAGTTCCATCCACATTGTTGCAAATGGCAAGATTTCATTCTCTTTGATTGCTGAGTAGTATTTGAATATGTGTATATATATATGTATACATATACATATATATATGACATATATATATATATATATATATATATATATATATATATCACATTTTCTTTATCCATTCATTAGTTGATGGACATTTGGGCTCTTCCCATAATTTGGCTATTGTTGATAGCACTGCTATAAACATTGGGGAGCGTGTGCCCCTTCAAATCAGCATTTTTGTATCCTTTGGATAAATACCTAGTAATGTAATTGCTGGATCATAGGGTAGTTCTATTTTTAATTTTTTTGAGGAACCTCCATACTGTTTTCCAGAGTGGCTGCACCGGTTTGCATTCCCACCAACAGTGCAAAAGGGTTCCCCTTTCTGCACTTCCTCACCAACATCTGTTGTTTCCTGATATGTTCATTTTAGCCATTCTGACAGGTGTGAGGTGGTATTTCATTGTGGTTTTGAGTTGTATTTCCCTGAAGATGAGCATCTTTTCATGTGTCTGTTAGCCATCTGGATGTCTTCTTTAGAAAGGTGTCTATTTGTCTCTTCTGCCCATTTCTTCACTGTATTATTTGTTTTAGGGGTGTTGAGTTGATCAAACATCATTCTTGGTGGTGAGGGGGCCATTCCTCAGTCACCAGACCCCCTAGACAAGTCAGACCCCTAGCTACCTTTTGGGAATCACCCCACTCATTGACTCTGAGGATATTCCCCAGTTGTGGCTTAGGATCTGAGGACTGCTCAGCTTTGAGTATCTCCTAAACCCTTTGGCCCTTGAACAAGTTCTTAAACCCATCTCCAGTGCTCTTTTACTACAGTGAGAACAACTGAGAATAGAGACAGTCCTTCTTTGGTGAGCGAAGCTCACCCAAATGATTCCACGAGGTAGTTGGAAGTTGAGGAGGAACACTATACTAATGTTTTCTATGTAGGCTATTTCGCTTTTTGCCAACAATATCATGATAACTCTTCCTGGTTTCCTGAGCAACTCTAAAAATGCAATGCCTTCCTCCAAAGTCTAAGACTAGATCTGTACAAGTGTATTTCCCCGCCTTGTCTAAAAAAATAGCATGAGGCTAAAACAGGAAAGAATAAGGCTTGTTTCCGATCATTGGTTTCATTTTATTTGATGGCTCACAATTTCCAGACCCTAGTAACAGCAATCTTTGTCTACCACAACCTTTTATTGTCTTATGGTTATACTAAGTAACGTCACACCTGGCAGGGCATGGTTTCCAAGCAGGGACTTAGAAACTTGCAAAGCTATAAACTAGTAAGCAATGAGCCAGACACATTGAACATATTTCAAAGTCAGAGATTTTAGATGGTTAACTAATTTTGTTTCTTAACAAGAATACATATGCTTACTAAGATATATAAAGGTACTGCCCCAAGAAGAGCATGATTTTAGTAGGTATGTGCACACATTAGCGTGCACTTGGGTGTAGGGATAAAAGCAAGGATGCAAACAGTACTTAGTAACTGGATTAAGACAAACAACGCTTGAGAATATCACTTTTCAAGGTCTTAATGGGTCCCATGTGGATGAACAGCTGGAATATTGACTTCATTCAAATCAAGATTCATTTTTTTTTCCTTTTGGAAATTAACAACTTGAATTTTGAGCTTGATTATTCATTATGTTACTGCAGCACCAAAAGCTAGTCAGCATCCTTGAAAACATTTTCTCTTGAAATTAGGGACTATTGCACACCAGCAGAAGTCATCTGTGCAAATCGTGAAAGCAGTTTCTCATAATTCTCTCTCTCTCTCTCTCTCTCTCTCTAAGGAACTGAAGAGCCTTCCCATTTTTATTCATTTATTTCCAATGCATGTAAAGATCTTAGTTGCTAAGACCTCTACATGCATTCTGTCATTTAATCTTTATACGTGCTGTTCTCTAAGGTGGGTACTATGGTCTTATATTTACAAACGAGACAACTGAAGTCTTAGAGTTTAATTAACTTCCTTTCAGAGCTCTTTTTTTTTCCTACAGTTCTTAATTTAAAACGAGTATGTTAAAAGGAACTACTCCTTTCCTCACTTACTCATATTTCTTCCTCTCCTTCCCTGAGAGCACTTTCTTGTCTTTTCCCTTCTTATTCTTCCTCTTCCTTCTCCTCCTCCTCTCCTTCCTCCTCTCCCTCCTCCTTCTCCTTTTCTTCCTCCCTCACTTCCTCCCCCTCCCTACATCCCCTGTCCCTCCCCCCTCCTCCCCCTCCTCTTCTTCTCTTCCTCCCTCTCTTCCTCCCCCCTCCACATCCCCTGTCCCTCCCCCGCCCTTCTCCTCCTACTGTTTCATCAGTATTCCATTTGCAATGGCTCTGGCTAAAGTGAAACATGAGGAACATACCTTTTGCGGCCATCCTGTTAGCTATTTCCTTATGTTTAGAGTTTCTCTGTCATCCAAAGCTCCAGAGTCTCTACTCCAGGCTCGGGTACCAGCCCTGGTCACAGAGCTCCTGCACACGATTACATTTTCCTGGCTGCCAGGCCTCCGCTCACTTCATATTCAGAGTCCAAGTTCACCATGTCCCCTCCCAGAGCGCTCCTTCGGTCATGGTATCCGGCCTCTTTTTCTCTTTTCTGTGACCGAGTTTCCCCTTCTGCTCCAGTTTCTAGAATGAGGACCTCACCCAGTCATGGGCTGCCCCCTCCAGACTCTGTCCTGTGACCTTCCTAAAGATTGCATTTTGAATCTCCACATGTGATTTATTGCCCTACTGCCTCTTGGCTCTGATCTTCCCATCATCTATTTAAGGGCACTTTATTTATTTAAGATGATTGTGGAATGTTAAGCCTAAAAATAAAACTGCCAGTCATTTCACCAGCAAAAATGGGTTGGTGCAGGAATAGTAGGGAATTGCAAAGTGACAAAAGCAAGCTACAGCAAACCATAGGAAAATCCTCAAAAGGAAGGGGAGGACCACTCTTTTATCGAGAAAGGGGTGGAGCTGGGGAGGGCTGTTAGAAACAAAAAGTCCATTGGGGGAAAAAGGGAATTCTAAGTGTAGGGGCTCCTTGTTGGCTGAGTGTGACTGTCTCTCATCGGCTGGGCTGTTGCCAGGAGAGGGTGGTGAGGTGAGAAACACCTTTCTGTCTTCTGCTGGGTATTAAAGAAGGCAAAATAGTATGGCTTGAGAAGGGAGGTCTCTTCCTGTGGGCTCTGCCATCCCAGGGAAGCAGTAGGGTGTGCGAGCTGCCTGCTTTTGGCTTCCCAACACCATTTTCACAAATGAGGTTTCTTTTTATTCACTTTCCCAATAATGTATCTTCTGAGCTGGGGTACTTTTGAAAGTGAAGAGAGGCTTTATTAATTAATTAATTTGTTTATTAAATTTAAGGAAATGTATATTTATTTTTGAGAGACAGAGACAGAGAATGAGCGGGGGAGGGGGAGAGGGAGAGGGAGACACAATCCGAAGCTGGCTCCAGGCCCCGAGCTGTCAGCACAGAGCCCGACGCGGGGCTCGAACTCACAAACCTCAAGATCATGACCCGAGCTGAAGTCGGACACTTAACTGACAGAGCCACCCAGGTGCCCCTCTTTATTTATTTTCAACTTTATTTATTTTGAGAGAGAGAGAGCAAGTGAGGGAGGGGCAGAGAGAGAAAGGGAGAGAGAGAGAGAGAGAGAGAAAGAATCCCAAGCAGGCTCGGCATTGTCAGCACAGAGCCGGACGTGAGGCTCGAACGCACAAACCATGAGATCATGACCTGAGCTGACCTCAGATGCTTATCCGACTGAGCCACCCAGGCACCCCAGGAGGCATCATTATTTACAAATCACACTGGAAGTAGCAGGCATGACACTGACTTCACCCTACCCAGAGCCTGAGGTTTGCACACAGCTTGGCCGGGCACCGGATCCGGTTAGGAAAGCTGGTTAACGTTTCTATGCCATAGTTTTCTCTTCTGTGAGATTGGGTTACCCGTTGTACCTCGGCCTGGAGTCATTGCGAGGCTGAAGTGAGTTAATGCGCGCAGGGCATTTAGAGCAACGACTGGTACGCAGCAATCATTCAATGCCATCAAACTACAATTTACCTAATTTTTGTATCTTTGACGTTGGCAGACGAACCAGCCTGTCTAAGCCTGTGAGAATTGAACGTAAGGATGCGTGTGACCACCCTCCCTCCTCCAGACGCTGCTCTTACTATCTGACTTCATTCTTTTCTTACTGGGCAAGTGACTGCTCGACGCCCCCCATCCCACAATGCTTTCCCACCCATCTCCCTGTACTTCCTGCTTGCATTTCTTGGTCCAACCATATGTTAAGCAATGTCACAGGGCCAGCAGACGGTTACTCCTGCTGCCAGTTTCCTAATCAACGGCAAGCCTTGGGGACGCACAGTGAAAGCAGAGTGGTCCCAGGTGCCCGTGTGGTTGGCACACTCTGCAGTCAGCCAGCACCACATTTTCACCGACTCCTCTAGAGTGTTGCCTCAGGCAAAGGTACGTTAAGCCTGAGTCCGAAGAGGCTGCAGTTTTCCAGAAAGGACATCATCGCTATCATTACTGAGCGTCTCCTACTCTGCTTCAGAGGCAGGACGTCTTCCAACGCTTGAAGCCTCCAAGGTAAACCCTACAGATTCGCTCTTCAGAGAAAGCCCCCTTTTTTCTTGTCTCCTGGGTGCCACCCAGGAGAGTCAGTGGGCCGTGAGGATGTCTGCAGAGTGTTCTGGTTGGTTGTCACGTAGAGATTTGGAACTTTCAGCTGTGAGCATGGCTTCCCCTTAGAGTCTGATTGTTCCTCTGGTGTTGAAAATGTTAGACATAATTGTCTACTTATTTCTTTGGAAAGACACGGGCGCGGACACCACCTACACACACACACACACACACACACACACACACACCTCTTAGATGTATATAATCCAAGTGGCTGCCGCCAAATTCGGCTGCCGGCTGTGGGAATGAGAGATGGTCTGGACACATCTGAAGTAAAGATTTAGTAAGTGAGTTTCTGCATGAGCTCAGAGGGACGGTAACGATACTCTGAAAGCCAGATTGCCAGGTTCGGGTCTCCAGCTCCTGAAATTGCTGGCCTTGTGGGTTTTGGCAAATTACTTAAGTCTTCTGGTGTTCCACTTTCTTGCCTGCAAAATGGAAAGGATCATAGCAGCAGTACCTATTTATATGGATGTGTGAGACATATGGTGGTTAAATGGGTAAAACATTTAGTGCAATGCCTGACACACACTAAAAGCCAGATAGGTGAACTTAATGGGTTCTCAGGAAATCTACACTTCTCCCATTAAAAAAGAAAAGCTCAATTGACCACATTATTGAACATAGTTTATTTTGCCTGAAGCCTGAAAATTCTCCCTGATATGTATAGTTATTTTATTTTTATTTATTTATTCTTTAATGTTTATTTACCTTTGAGAGAGAGAGAGAGAGAGAGAGAGAGAGACAGAGTGTGAGCAGGGGAGGGGCAGAGAGAGACTGAGACACAGGATCTGAAGCAGGCTCCAGGCTCTGGGCCGTCAGCCCAGAGCACAACACGGGGCTTGAACCCATGAACGATGAGAGCATGACCTGAGCTGAAGTCAGAGGCTTAACCGACTGAGCCACACAGGCACCCCATTTATAGTTATTTTAAAAAATCAAGAGGTACCTGGGTGGCTGAGTTGGTTAAGCATCTGACTCTTGGTTTCAGCCTAGGTCATGATTTCATGGTTCATGAGTTCAAGCCCCACATTGGCCTTAGCGCAAACAGCACGAGCCTGCTTGGGATTCTCTCCTCCCGCCCCTCCCATCTCTGTCTCTCCTCTGCTTGTGCTCTCTCTTTCAAAATAAATAAATAGGATTCTTGCTCTCTCCTCTCTCTCTGATTCTCCCCTACTCAAGCTTTCTCTCTCTCTCAAGAAAAATAAATAAATAAACTTAAAAAATAAATGATAGATTTCCTCCTTCCAGAGCTACTCGGGAGTTTCTCTGTATGAGAGGCTCCAATCCTCACAAACATATTTCACATTATCATTCATAAGGCATGGCTACATCAAGCTGGACCAAAAGTTCATTTATTTATTAAGCATGTATTTGCTGAGTGCGCAGCATGTGACAGACACAGATCTAGGCCCTGGGGTTACCAGGATGGGAAGACATCAGATACAGGTGAACATCCAGTCAGTTGAGGTTCAGACACGTAGTAGTAGGAAAAGGGAAGCAGAGGGCAGGGCGTTCTGAGGTAATAAAGGGGAGGCTTCCTCCAGACCCGGCCGGGACTCAAGATGGCTTCCCTCAGGAAAGTGTGGCATGTGGACTGAGAGTCAGTCTGGAAGAAGAGCAGAAATTTTCTAGGTGGAGCTTGAGGGAAAACGTGTTTCAGGAAGAGAGGAATAATACTGAGAAGGAGAGTTGAAGACTTTTGAGAACTTGATGCTTGGGGGGCATTAAAAGAAATAAAACATGGCTGGACAGAGCTGTGAGATAGGGAGGGGGAGGCGTGAAGCTAGACTAACAGGCAAGCAGGTATCTGATCATGAAGGAGCACCGCTCTCCACATTAATACATTTTAGCGAGGTAGATATCTTATGTAAAATATAGTTGTATTTCCCAGGGCATGTGGTTGGCTGTCAGTGAAGCATGCAACTCTTGATCTTGAGGTGGTGAATCTGGGCCCCATGTTGGGTGTGGAGATCACTTAAAAAAGAATAAAATCTTTAAAAAAATGTATATATATACATATTTCCCAATGGATAAATGTTAAGCCTGAGCTTTGCAAGGTGATGTTCAACAGAGATGAGAGAGGGATTTGAGGGAATTAAAAAAATTTTGTTTTACGTTTGTTTATTTTTGAGAGTGAGAGAGACAGAGCACGAGCAGGGGAGGGGCGGAGGGAGAGGAAGACACAGAATCCAAAGCAAGCTCCAGGCTCTGAGTTGTCAGCAAGAGCCTGATGTGGGGCTCGAACTCATGGATCTCGAGATCATGACCTGAGCTGAAGTCAGACGCTTAACCGACTGAGCCACCCAGGTGGCCCTGTTTGGCCATTCTTATTATTATACATCCTGACCAGGATTACATTAGGTATTTATTAAAATAGACTTTGCTGTCAACTTTTTGATATTTCCTCCTTCTTGGATTCCGTGCATAGTATTGAACATGGAAGGTAAGGGTTCCTTGTCATTCTGTATTTATCAGTGTTTAAACAGAGCGTGTACCTAAATGCTAGCATGGAAATCAGTATTGGCAGGACATTTCGACGAGAGGTAAAATAGCAATTTCCAATGTGATAAAGTTAAAGATAGAATGTGTTCTGACTTTCACCTTCTTAGTGCCTTTGTGAATAAATAAGCATGACACATACCCTTTATGATAGAGAACTGGAAAGGTAAACCTTATCCTGAAAGGAAGCAGCATGGATCTAATCTGATAAAAGTGAGTGAAATTATTAGAAAAATAGATCTGCCGTGCAATTTGCAACAAACAGTAGAAATTAAGAAACCATTCTAAACTCAAAGTCAATAGTTTTGGCAGAATTCAGCAGTATATAATGGGTTTGTAGTTAATCTCTTTTTTCTTTAAAAAAAAAAAAAAAGCTTTTTTAAGCTTATTTATTTATTTTGAGAGAGACAGAGAGCAAGTGGAGTAGGGGTAGAGAGAATCCCAAGCAGGCTCTGCACTGTCAGCACAGAGCCCGATGTGGGGCTTGAACTCATAAACTGTGAGTTGTGACCTGAGCCAAAATCAAGAGTCAGACGCTTAACCGACTGAGCCACCCAGGTGCCCCTGTGGTTAATCTCCTACTGTCCACCTCATCAGTTGTAAAGGCAGAGAAGCATTTTGCAATCACTTTGTGTTGGAGAAGCCTGTTATCAGTTATTTTACTAGCAAAAATGGGTTTATTCAGGAAGAGTAGAGAATTGCAATTTGGGACAAGCAAGCTAACACAAAATCTTATGTGAGTCCAGACAACAAAGAGAAGGAACTGCTCTTTTTATAGAGGGAAAGAGGGGAATTAGGAGTTACTGTTATACACAAAAAGTCCCTTGCAGCAGACTGGGACTTGGAAATAGAGTAGCTTTTAGTTGTGACAGCCTCTTGTTGGCTGGGCTGCTCTTCTCTGGGATAGTAAAGTGGTATTGACTTGGAAGATGCCAAGTGCTTCTCTTCCTGTTGGGTCTACAACTGAGGAGGAGGGACAGGGCACGAGAAGCCCCTGTTGTGGCGTCCTGACTCCATCTGAAACAAGTTTCCCTTTATCAGTTTTCCCACTAGGAAGTTATATTGCTCAAGATTGAACATACTGTGTGTGTATATATATATATATATATTTTTTTTTAATTTAGTTTAGTTTATTTATTTATTCTTTTTTTTAAAAAAATTTTTTTTCAACGTTTTTTATTTATTTTTGGGACAGAGAGAGACAGAGCATGAACGGGGGAGGGGCAGAGAAAGAGGGAGACACAGAATCGGAAACAGGCTCCAGGCTCCGAGCCATCAGCCCAGAGCCTGACGCGGGGCTCGAACTCACGGACCGCGAGATCGTGACCTGGCTGAAGTCGGACGCTTAACCGACTGCGCCACCCAGGTGCCCCTATTTATTTATTCTGAGAGAGAGAGAGAGAGAGAGAGAGAGAGAGAGAGAATCCCAAGTCACTGAAAGTGCAGAGCTTGATGTGGGGCTTGAACTCATGAACCATGAGATGGTGATCTGAGCTGAAACCGAGTCAGACATTTAACCAACTGAGCCACTCAGGCGCCCCCAGTGTATATTTTAGCGACACATCTTTTTTAGGTGTAATGATTGAGGTGGTTGTTTGGTGAACCTTATATACAATACTTTGAGTCTTTTTTTTTTTTTTTTTTTTTTTTTTTGCCACAAGGCAGAGTATGAGTTAAAGTTAACATTTACCAACTGTCTATTAGGTTAGGGACTTCAGACCTTATCAAAGTTGCCTCTTGCCATGTTAATATGAAATTAAAATTATTTTCATTTTACATATGTGAACACTGAGGCTCCCATTACTAGATCACACAACTAATAAGTGGCCAAATTTGGATTTAGATTCGTCTCTTCCACGGTGCTTAAACTCTTTCCGCTGTTCCGAACGGTGACCTAGAACGGTATCTTCCATATAGTACTATATAGCATAACGATTAAAAAATGTTCGACCTTAAAGTAGAACGTCCCTAATAGAGCTGAACTCAGTTATGAGCTGTGTTAAGTGTGGGTAAGTTATCTGACCTCTCTATGCCTCAATTTTTTCATCTTTAAAATCGGAATAATAATATCGCAACATAGATTGTTGGGAGGATTAAATATGTTAACACGATCACAGCAACCAGACAGTACCTGGCATGTAGTAGCAACTCAATAAATTATACTTTTTGTTATTATAAGGAGGTGACCAAAGTCATTTTCCTCAACCAAGAGATCAACTCTCAGTGAAACCATCTGTCTGGTTGTCCAGGATTGATTTGAAGAAAGAGGGGCTATGTAATGTATACATACATATAAAAATGAGAAAGGAATCACACTTCACTGTTTCAAAGTTATGTGAGGCACTCAGACTTACTACAGTAGTTTGATGGTGTCTACTACTCCAAGACAAAATGAAATTCAACAATGTAAATTGATGCTCCATTTGTGGAGAGTCATTTTGATGTATGGACGGAAATGAACCCTTCTGTTGCACTCAAAAAATTGTAGCTGGTGGGGAAAGGGAAAACATCAAACCTTTGGATTTCTTTTCTGTGATAGCCATCAATAACCCCAGATGGCCTCCCGAGGAGATGAGAATGCAGAACTGGAGGCAGCCTCAGCAGGTGGTACCCCAGCGAGCCAGGTGGAACCAGAGGTGGTGAATAACTCTGTCTACCAGCCCATTAATGGATCACAAAATCAACAGAAGGAGAAGTTACAGGCCCTTGGGGTAGGTCATCTTTAGTTTACAAATTGGTTTAAGACAGAAGAAAATAAATAGCATGTGGAAAACCTTGTCCTCATCAGGAGAGATTTCTGAATTATTCATCACTAAGTCAATAATGTTGCTTCTTTAAGAACAGACTGGGACCCATTTTAGACCTGGGGTGTAGGAACTGTCCTGTCAGCATTGGAGAATGGACTCCAGTCTGACCACCACCTCGGGAGGCTGAGTTCTTATGAATGCCTTCCGTATTTTAGATCTAAAAATTGGATTGACGAAAGCTTGGATGAACTGCTGTTTAATGTCTGAGTGCCTTCATCATACTATGGCCCCAAGGTGTGCTAGGAAGATATTTGACCCCATCTGTGTTGCCAGCCATATTGCCTCTAGTTTTCTACCACTGTCTGGAAGGAGTTTGTGAGAATGGACAGGAGGAGGGAGAGACGTGGTGATGAAGGGCTGCCATTGGGATCGGTGGGAATGGCATAGAACAAAAACCTCCCAGAATAAGGCCTTGCCCAGTTAAGCTTGACATTGTCATCATTTCCAGCACTGATATCTCCTTTCTGAAGAAAATTCAAATGGTCTCTTCTCCATGGACACTAGTACATGACCATTATGCTTTTTTTTTTTTCTTTTTTCCTTCTTATAGGCCGTCCAGATCCTGAATGGAGCAACAATTCTGGCTCTGGGTGTTTTTATAGGTTCCTCACAAAGCATATTTCGTCCCTTCCGCCAGTTTTTCTTGGTCTTCTACACAGGCTACCCACTATGGGGTGCTGTTTTTGTGCGTATTCATGTTCCCCTGACCATAGATCATTTCTTAGATACCACTGCTAGAAATGTGTTAGATTATTAAAGTGTTGTTTTTAGGTTATTTGGAGATTGCATGCTGTGGGTTTGATTTGTAATTCCTTACACAACTTTTAAAAACAAAGTGCCTTCCTGAGTAAGAGAAATCACATTTGCTGAGTACAAATTAAGTCTCAAACATTAACTTGATGTATTCATGCATTAAATCCAGCTATTACATTTATGGATGCTAAGAAAATCAAATGAAAAATGAGTATTGGTGAATTGTCTTGTGCAGTCAAGAGAGTCCTGGTTTGGGAGATAAGAGATTTGCCTGCTGATTACAGTCTGGAAATCAGAAGACTGATTTCCCCTATTTGAGTCAAAACGGAATCAATAAAATAGGCTTTGGTTCTAGGTGGTTTTAAAATTTATTTGAATAAATAAATTTGTTATTTGATTATCAACTACCTGATGTTTTCTTTTTAAAAAGATAATTAGTTGGAACTATTTGCTAACCAGACACTAATTTTTTTGTCTTTGTTTTTTCTTGTCTATTCTGGTGTTAGACCTTTGAGAATTTATAAGTGTTCGGTCTCAGACTACCATGAAATCCAAGATGGGCAAGTTTAGTTGAAAATAGTAAATGGAACATGTAATTGGCAAATGAAGAAGATATAAATTTATAGCAAATCTGGGGCTCTAATTTATTCGTGAGTTTAGTTTTTCAGAATCATCGACCTTCAGATCTTCTTTAAAACAAAATTGCTCATAATTTGGCAACAATCTCATATGCTGACAAAAGATGACATTCAGTTTCTGGATGCAGTATAAAACACGTAATTTGGATTTAACATTTCTGAAATTTTTGGGTAGTTCCTACTATCATTTTGATGAAATACTTGGAGTCTGAATTTTTCTAGAAAACCTGAAGTACACATTTTCTCTGCATAATGAATCCTGACTATCTAAATGGAAAACTTCCATATTGTATAACAGAGGATGGTGAAGTGTTTCAGTTATTCCATCAGGAAAGAGTTTTCTTTTCTCAGAAAGCTGGGGTCAGTATGTTGGGAAAATGTGGTCAGGAAGCCAGAGCTCATTCTTTGAAAGCGTCCTCAGCATGAAGGTTCAAATCTGACCATTGGATTCCCATCGCTGGAAGCTTTGCCCCAGCTCTGTCTATCGCTGATGGAGTAAAGTCTAAGATCCACGACATTATCTGGCCTTACCTGCAACTACACCCCTGTCTCCCTCCCCTTCCCTCTGTATACGGGCCCTGCTGTTTATTGACCGTGTGCTTCCTTATATGAACCAATCTTCCTCTTACCCATCCTTATTGACCTTTGAGAAAAATATCTAAGTTCTTACCCTTTAGTTTCTTCAGTAAGATAGTAGAAATAACATGGGGGCCCTCTTTTTGGGCCATTTTTAAATGGGGAAAAAATACATAAAAACCTTAGCTATTGTTAATAATACAAGTGCTTTAGGTGTGCCGGGCCAATTTCCAAGACCTCATCAAGTATCATTTCATTCCATCCCCATATAGCTATAAGGTCAGTAATATTAACATGGGGATATGCACATCTCTATTTTACAGAAAAAGAAAGTAGACAAAAACTGAGCCTAGGTGACTGAATGAATACAAGCTGAAGATAGGGTCAGGGTGCATATGTTCTCGACCATAAAGCTCTAGTGACCCTGAACTTTCTCGTGATAACCATCTTGTTATTTGACGTGGAATCCGAAGCCTGTTCCTTTGTGTTCAGGCAGAATATTCGAGAATTGAATCTATGGAGCCAGCTCTTGCTCTCCATGATTTTGGCAACTTTGCCCTCAAACCATAGGCGTGGCTCTGCAAATTGTTGTAAGAATTTGTGGGGTATAAAACAGCATGAAATTTTGAGAAAGCCATCAACTTGTAGAGAATTCACTTTATAAAATTAGAGTCATGAAAATAATAGCTTATCAAAATAATCATTTAAAATGAGTGGGTATAGTGATGTAGACAGACTTGCTGAAGTTCTTTCAGAACATCTAATCCAATAAATCAAACCCTCATCTGAAGCTTGAGTCAGAATATGAGAATGATGTTATGTATGCATGTGTATGTAAATAAATATTATTTACATTTAATATAAGTATAAGCATAAAGATAATTATATCACATTACATATATGTCTTTATCTTATGTTTTTAAAGTATGCACGCTCATATAATGTATAAAAACAGATGTAATAAAATATCACATGTTTGCTCAAAATTTTAACTAATTTAAAATTTTATTCATACGAAATGATGAGCAACATCGAGTATAATTCTCTGTGATAGAGTGTGAATTTTAGAAAGAAATTTTATGCAACCATTGCTAGATATCTACTAATTGACGGAGGACAAAATGAAAATGGTTGAGACTTAATGTTCTCTTATCTGTTTCATTTCCTGTGTTTAAACAGTTTATTGTTTCAGGATCCTTGTCTGTTGCAGCTGGGAGAAAACCCACAAGAAAGTTGGTAAGTGGCAGTTCTTCCTGTATTCCTATGATTGTGGAACTAGAAATAAGTTACCCATTAATAACAAGAGAGTAGAGGTTGGTGAATTCAACTGAGACACCGAGTCTTGTGTAATGCACAAGAAAATTCTCTTAAGGCATTCAGATGGTAAATTATCAGAAAATCATGGAGATTGTGAATGATTCCTGGGATGGTTACTTTGAATATTTGATGAATCTGAAGCTCAGAAAAAGGCTTCTTGATTTTTGCGTGTTGTGAAACTTGACTAATTCTAACTACTTTGAGTGTACCCTTTCCCACCACTAAGTCCACACCCAAAAGCCAAAAGTTCTATTCCTTTAGTGATTCCTTATACACTTCATAAGTCCCTGTTATGTGTTCTCACTAAATCATCTCTCTGCCAGCTACACGCCTTTCCTAGCTCATTCACTCTGCCTTCTCCATGGATGGCCACCTTGAACACCAATCCCTTTTCTTTTACCTTTATTCTCTGTTGATGACCTTGCTCCCTATTCTGAGAAACCCAAGCCCTTAGAAAAGAACATTCAGATGCCCTCTCTAACATCCACTTCACAGAACAGGTCTGAACCGATTCGTTTTTTATTCTAACTTCTTACCGTAGGTGACTCTGATTTTCTTCAAAGCTGTCATCCCTATTTGAATACTAGATTCTGTTCCTTTTTTTCCCACCTGAGTGCATCACTCCAAATGTCTTTCTGCTAGATTTTTTCAATCAGCCTATCAGCATCCAGTTACTAATCTAAGCAGAAAAAAAATACCTTGACCTTATTTTCTCCTGATAGCTATGGGCACAATTTGCTTTTCCTTCTGTAGTTAAACTCCTCAAAGGAATTATCTACACTCTGTCTCCAGTTCCAATCTACCCAGTAAGGGCTTTATTTTCCAATAAGGCTTTATTGTCTTCCCTACCTATCGAGTAAGAACTTCCAATCTACCCAGGAAGGGCATTGTTTTATAATAAGGCTTTATTTTCTTCCCTGTTACATCTTTGTAACCACTCTCCTTAAGATCACTACTGATTTCTCTGTTGGCAACGCAGAGATCAATTCCCGGTCCTCATCTAACTTGATTCATGGGCAGCATTTAGTACGCAGTGGATCACTCATTCCTCCTTCCAATCATTTCTTCATTTAGCTTCTAGATCACTTCCATTAGCTGGTTTCCTCTTGTCTTTTCAGTGTCCCCTTCTCAATCTCCTTTCCTTTGCTTCTCTCTGACCTTCAAAAGTTGGGGTGCCCCAGAACTCAATTCCTTGTTACCTGCCCTACTCACTCCTTTGGTGACCTCATCCATGCTCCTGGCTTCAAGTGACATTGCATGCCCACAACCCTGAAATAAACACTTCCAGCCTAGATCTCCCTCTGGGCAACAGGCCGGTGGATCTCATTGCTTCCACTTAAGAGTTCTAAAATCTCCCAAACTCTATCCTAATCCTCCTCCAACCTTCTCCCTCCATTTCCTCCCCATATCAGCTGATGGGCACTCCCTCCTTCCAGATCCCTGAGGATTATCCCTGACTTCTCTTTCTTTGACAATCTTGAATCCAATTGATTCACACATCCTGTTGGCCGTATGTTCAAGCTAAATCTGACTTTGACTGTTTCTCATCCAGTCAGACACAATCTTTCTTAACCGGGTTCCTTGCTTCTACCGCTGGCCCTGTCTACACTAGTCCTGCTTGAGACCTCAGTGCTCCCATTAATCTAACTGCATTGCCCCTTTGCTCAAAATCCTCCAGGGACTCTATATTTTCCTCAGAGTAAGAACCAAAGTTCTTCTTAAGACCCGCAGGTCTTAGATGGGGGTTTAAATGAATTGCTACCAAAGGAAGGAAGCATGTGCTTCCTATATTAATTGAAAACTCCTGTTCTTTTTTTAGGTGGAACACAATTTTGGAATGAATATTGCCAGCGCTACCATCGCTCTAGTTGGGTTTGTTTTTGTCTCGATCAATTTAGCAGTTAATAAGTATTCTCTCAAGGGATGTCTGTCTTCACAGTCACTGGACTTATGCATTTGCATGGGCGTCTTATCAAACGTATGTTTTCAAAAATTATGTTTAATTATAAAATATTCCAAATGATCTCAAATGTACAGAAGAATATCATATCGGGTATCATGCTACCTTGATTTGAATCCGGGCTTTGCCACTTATTAGCTCTACAATGAAGGGCAAATTAGATAGTGTTTCAATGTGCTCATCTTTTTTTTTTTTTTTTTTTTTTAGTTTTTGAGAGAGAGAGAGAGAGAGAGAGTATGAGTAGGGGAGGAGCAGAGAGAGAGGGAGACACAGAATCTGAAGCAGGCTCCAGGCTCTGAGCTGTCAGCACAGAGCCGGATGCGGAGCTTGAACCCACAAACTGTGAGATCGTGACCCGAGCTGAGGTCGGATGCTTAACAGACCGAGCCACCCGGGCGCCCCAATTTGCTCATCTTTGATATGAGGATGGTAATAGTATCAATCTCACAGGGTTGATGTGAGGGTTAAACAAGTTCATATTTGATGAGCAATTAAGACAGTGCACCTTGGGGCGCCTGGGTGGCTCAGTCGGTTGAGCGTCCGACTTCGGCTCAGGTCATGATCTCGCGGTCCATGAGTTCGAGCCCCACATCGGGCTCTGTGCTGACAGCTCGGAGCCTGGAGCCTGCTTCGGATTCTGTGTCTCTTTCTCTCTCTGCCCCTCCCCTGCTCGCACTCTGTCTCTCTCTCTCAAAGATAAGTAAACATTAAAAAAAATAAAAAAAAACCCAGTGCACATTGTGTTATAATATTAGTATTTATTGCTGCTGCTACTATTACACTCCCCAGAGAGATTAAATGAAATTTTTAAAATTTCATATCTTACTTAATAAAACTGACTTGGGAGATTTACAGTGTTCTCTGTGACCTGGGATTTTTGAATCATGAGTCACCGAAGTTTGGAATGTGGTACTTCACGTTGGAATTTTGGGGGTATATTATTTTTAAAGGGAAGCTCCCTAAGAAACTTTTCAAATGATGTTGTTGTTTGCATTAGATATTCTCCCTCTTCTGAGGTCAATTTAGAATTAAGGTTTTCCTTTAAATTTGCCTTTTTTTTTCCGTGATGACCTATTTGATGACCTATTTTTACTGCCTGACTCCCAGTCCTCCTGTTTGCTGGCAAAGAAGTTTGTGCCTCATTTTTTTTCTTTCTGAAATGTATTGTTAATTATCTAAGTTTATATTTCTATGGGTCTGGGTTTTTTTTTGTTGTTGTTGTTGTTGTTTTTTTCAGGTGGGTTTTGTAGTATTTTCCTTCTGGAACAATCTTGTGTTTGCTTCTCCTTCGAGGTGCCTCAGTGATAATAGCAGGATCGCTAGTCTAGTAATTTTGTGTTTAATATTTCAGTTTAGTGTTTAGTCTCTAGGGATGGCATAGACACATAAACCTTCTAATAAAATCCCATTAATGAAATGGTGGGGGGTCATTTTTGTCCATTGTTCTGAACTACCTACTCGTTTCTTTAGTTGGCTATGACTCAGATTCCTAGACGTTAGCAAGAATATCAGAATTTTGCCTTTACAGCCTCTTCAGCTGTGACCACTTCACGTGGTTGATAAAAAATGCAATGTATCTCTCTCTCCAGGTAAATTTTTTCCATTTATCTATTTATTATTTACTTATTTAAAAAAAATTTTTTTTAACATTTATTTATTTTTGAGACAGAGAGAGACAGAGCATGAACAGGGGAGGGTCAGAGAGAGAGGGAGACACAGAATCTGGAACAGGCTCCGGGCTCCGAGCTGTCAGCACAGAGCCCGATGTGGGGCTCAAACCCACAGACCGCGAGATCATGACCTGGGCCGAAGTCAGACGCTCAACGGACTGAGCCACTCAGGCGCCCCATTATTTACTTATTTTTAAAGTTTATTTATTTATTTTGAGAGAGAGAGAGAGGGTACGCATGGGAAAGGCAGAGAGAGAGAGGGAGAGAGAGAATCCCAACCAGGGCAATGCTGTCAGCAGGGAGCCCAACATGGGGCTTGATCCCATGAACCGTGAGATCATGACCTGAGCCAAAATCAAGAGTCAGACACTTAACCAACTGAGCCCCCCAGGCCCCAGTTTCTATGTTTTTAGGTTGATAAGGTGTCTCTTAAAGAGTGTTGGTGTGTGCCTGTGTCTTAAACCTAATCTATGGTTCACTTTGTTCTGTTTTAAGGGAGGGAGATGTTATATTTGGTTTCTTGATGACATGTTTTCCCTCTGAATGTTTGTACTATGTGTCATATGAGGCATCATATCTCCTAGGGCATCATGTCTCTAATGCTCATCCTTACCTTGCTGGAATTATGCATCAACATCTCTGTTTCAGCCATGTGGTGTGCAGAAAACAAATGTAATTCCAGAGAGGTGAGTTTGTTTCCATGACTAATAATTCACATGGTCTGCTAAGGTTTAAGGTTCTCTCCGACTTCCAGAGTTGAAAAGATATACTTTTATGTAGTAAGGATTTGTGGGGTTCCTGGAGTTAGAGACGGTGTGAAAGTGAGGGATGGAATGAAGGCTGGAAAAGGATTCTGATGTGAAAATCTAACCGGAAACAATATATTTAAAATAATATTCAATACATTTATAACATCACAGTATGATCTTATAGTAATATAATTAGTGTGATAATAAATGACAATATCAATAATAATACAGTTACTGCAATATAATAATATAATAATAATATTTAACATATTTTTATACAGATATAATTAAGTTCAATAATTTCCATGTAACCTGTCAGTTTCTAACTGTATACCCAGGAAAAACCATGAATTCTTTCTAGATTTTAGGTAACTCACCTATAAGATGAAAACATTTTCATTGTCTTCTGACATTTGTTGTGAGGACTATGTATATAAAACTTTAGCATAGTAGTAATCAGTGAACACATATTATTGACGATAATCATGATGATTAAGGAAGGGATGGAAGGAGAGGGAGATGATGATCCTTTTCTTGGAAACTGATGTTTTATTTTCCAGGCGATTTCCTCACCTCGTAATTCTGTGTAAGCAGAAATGCCTCCTGATGAAACTAAATCTGAGAGCAAGGAAGTTCAACCTCAACTCTCCAAGGAGTCAGAGCTTCATCAAAGACCTCAGGAAGACAGGGGCCTCCTCTCTTTATGGCACGAATCAAGAGAAACTTGAATTTCTGACTCAACTTTTTTGTTTTTGTAAATTCTGTGCTCACCACTCCAAAGTTGTTCCCATAATCAGTGCTCTTTCTTCTTACCCACCTACCCCATTGCCTTACAAGGTTTAAAGGAGGCAGGCAGAATAATTCCCGTTTTATGAATTCTCTCTAAATCCAACTCCCAACCACCCATTGAGAAGGAAAACGAGTCAGATGTTTTTTGCATTGCAGAAAAATGCTTCTTGACTTTAGCTGACGTCAGCATTGTAAAAACTCAAATAAAAAAATCATCATTATCATCGTTAAGATCGTTTTTTTCTCACATTTGAGGGGGGTAGGGTCATGTCTCAGAGGTTTTATTTCGGTCAGCTTCTGAGATTCCCACAAGCCCTGATACGTAAACGATGGTGTCGATCGGGGACTTTGAGAGCAATATCAATCAACATTTGTTCTTCAAAGGATGGCGAGAAACTGTAAAACGGAGAAGTAAGGAATAAGGGCTTTAGATCCTTACAGATCTGGGTTTAAATTGTGGTACCGTCACTTGTTACCTGTGTGAAGTTGAGCAAGTGACTTAAGCTCCCTGACCTGTTTTTCCTCATCCATAAAATAGGTGTAATATCAATGGACTACCTCATCGGTTGTTATAAGGCTTCAGCCCTTGTAAGTGGTACGTAGAACCACAAGTCCTAAGTGGCCGTTGTTGGTGCCGCCACTGCTGTTAAGGCTGGGGTGGGACGGTGGTCAGATGTGCAGGGAGGATGGCAGAAACCCTCACTTCCATTGTGGCTCCTCCCATCCCCCTGGTGACATCAATGGCTGTCTTTTTAAGGTGGCAGTTTGATGTTAAGTCTCCTCCTGATGTATCTGGTTCCCGATTTATCTTCTGCCGAAGCGCTTATGTTTCAGATTTAGAAATTAATTCCCCTCTCTTGATACTGAGCTGAGCCATTCATAATGTCTGTAAGTTCATACCCATAGGCTATTCTTAGCATCATGTTTACCACATGGGCAAAAATTCTTTCATACGCTTCTCTACTAATTGTTGCCTCTCTTCTTCAGAACACACACACACACACACACACACACACACACACACACACTCATTATATAATATTGGTCCCTGGACCAATATTATATATATCATATATATATATATATTTTTTTAATGTTTTTTAATCCATTCAGCAATATTTAGGGAATGTCTACTATGTGCATGCGCTGTGTGAAAAGTTTGATGTGCAATAGAGAATGATATATAGTCTCTGCTCTCAGGTTGCTCATAGTGGGGGATTTAGACCCAATGGAAATGTGTAATTACAACATGCAGTAATAAGGGCTGTGGTAGGAAAAATATAGGAATCTTGGGAAGACATAGGGAGAATTTCTAACCTGGGTTAGAGGGGATATCATTTTTTTAGAAGACTTTTCTTCTAAAATGAGGTCTTAACGATTACTAGAATTTGCACGATGAAGGGGGATTCATGCAAATGTCTTTCAGCTGAAGAGAATTGGGGATATCCAGGGAACTAACAGGAGAGTTTAGTGTATCTAACTTTGATGTGTGTGGGAAAGATGGCAAGATAAAACTCTGGAGAGAGAAAAAGCACACGCTTCACAGGAGACCATAAGACAGAGCAACTCTAGGAGTCTTCAGAAGCAGTTGAAAATTTCTGCAGTGGTGTTGAGCGGGCTTATATCGACTTGTGAGAGCTGATTTTAAATTTGCAGGGACCGCAAGTTAACATATTTTTGGTAGCTGACAATTGGCTATGGTGGTAGTATTTACACCTCAGAGATTGGTAGAAGCCACAAGTCACGTTCCCACCCCACCCTCTAGCTTTGGAAAGCCAGTTGTTGAATATCCACCAGCACACCACTGGATAAATATGGACAAGCCATGCACTTACTTGAAATTTAGAGATCTCCTGTGGAAGGAGTTAGTGGAGGAAAGGTTGGTTAGGAATCTGATACAGTACACAAGGCAAAAAACTTCAGTTGAAGGAAAGGTATTTGTAGTAACATTTGTATCAACATTTTCATTATTTAATTCTATTTTTCTCCTCTAATATGTTATAAATAAATAAATCATTTCTTTGCATTTTGCCAAAGATAACGGCTAACAAATTTTGGTCAAAACGGGATCGCTACAGGATTTTGACATCCTGTAGTGGATATTGTGATTGACTAGCCAGCGTTCATTCTAGCTATCCCCAGATTGATGGCAACCTTGAGATTTTGGGGGAGTGAACCTCACCCTGGGCTCCACCATGATAGATCCAGATCCATCAGAACACTTCCATTTGTGACTCTCTCAGCCCATAAAATGTTCCTGGACCAAGGCTTGATTCAGTTGTGGAACCATCATCATTAAGTTGGAGTCTTTGTTGACAAATGTAAAATATGAGGAACGTATTTGTGAATTAAGATGCAGCTGGAACGAGTAGCTACTAGTGGTCGTGGCAAAAACTAACCTCAGTATTAAACTGAAGGCGATGTAAGAGAATTTCAGAAAATAGAAATGGAACTCTCACCCAACCACCTCTGAAATTTAGCCTATTTCTGGAACTGCAAGTCTCAGGAACACATACATTGTTTGTATTGTTCAACAGCATTTGTTGCAAATATCTTCTCCCATTCTGATTTTGTTTTGTTTTATTTTGATGTTTTTGTTAGCTCTTGTTACGTTTCCACCCCACGTTTTTGTTGTAGTTGTATTTACTCAACGTATCATCATGATTTATGCCTTTCGTGTTTTGTGCAAGAAACCCTTCCTTACCTCAAGTCCATGGAGACATGATGATTTAATACATCTGTAATTTACTTTATAGAGAATGACATCATCATCATCATCATCTTTTTAGAAAGCTAATAATTCTAGAAATTTATGTACTATATTGTAGCACACAAACATTCAAGCATCTATCCAGAACTTCCTCTTTGAGGAACTTTGTTGTTGTTGTGAAAATACCACGTTTTAGTTGCACGGTATAATTATTTTTGGGTAGTACAGACATTTGACGGTATAATTCTTTAAGTCCATGAGCATGGAATATATTTCTATTAATTTTGTCTTCTTCAATTTCTTTCATTAATGTCTTATAGTTTTCAGTTATTCTCCTTAATTGTATGATTTTTCCTTTCAAGATCTTGCTCATTTTTCACTATATGTGCATCTACAAGTAGGGGAAATTTTCTTTCCTTTTTAAAGATCAGTATAGATCCTTAGTCTCTCTCTCTCTCCCTCTCTCTCTGCCCCTCCCTGACTTGCTCACTCTCAAAGTAAATAAATAAATTTTTAAAAACCTTAAGAGATAAAATTATAAGTTGTAGACTCATTTTGTCCCTATTTCCATTGAACAATAATTCATGAAGTCAAACGTTTAAAATAAAGCCACAACCCAAGAAAGGGTTAGATAAACTGTCACAATTTGATACTGATTAAAAATGAACCGGAGTCGTCCATAAAAGTGTTTGCCTCTAGATGAATTGTCTCACCATATCTGATGTAGATGTTGCTTAGCTGAGACTCGGGACTTAATGATGTGGCTTGAAGTGTTGGGATTCGGCGTCGATGGCCAAGAAAGAATTCTTGAGACGTCTTTGGTGCAAAAAGGTGTTTGTATTAAAGCATGGGGACAAGACCTTGGGCAGGAAGAGCTGTACTGGGTTTGTGACGGGTGACTGATTATATACATTCAGGTTGGGAAGGGGTTAGGGGCAGCCTAAGTCTCTAAGGAATTTTGGAAACAAGGTTTCCAGGACCTTGAGGGGGCTAGCTATTGTTAGGAAAAGATAATTTATTACTGTTTAGTAAAAACTCAGTCATGAGACACTTCAGATGTTTATCAGGGGACCGTAAGCTTGGAGTACGATTGCCAAAATATGTCTTGGGAGGGGGTAGAGATAAAGAAGTTTTCAAAGGCATTTTTATTTTTTTATTTTTTTTTAATTTTTTAAATTTTTTTTTTTAACGTTTATTTTTGAGACAGAGAGAGACAGAGCATGGACGGGGGAGGGTCAGAGAGAGAGGGAGACACAGAACTTCAAACAGGCTTCAGGCTCTGAGCAGTCAGCACAGAGCCTGATGCGGGGCTCGAACTCACGGACCGCAAGATCATGACCTGAGCCGAAATCGGACGCCCAACCGACAGAGCCACCCAGGCGCCCCTCAAAGGCATTTTTATATGTTAAAGTAGACTTGGGATCCTGGGGGTCAGGATAATGTTAAGCTGAGATTCCCTTAGCAAAGTGTCATCATTAAGACAGCTGAGCTCCCAGGCAAAGGTCACTCTGCCTCTCTTAAGGACTTGTCAATGGCTGTAAGTTATGAGGAAAATTTTTTCCTTCTGCCTTGGTTTTCCACATCATTAAGATTTTTGAGTTGATGCTGGAATGAGTTAAGCCATTGGGCTGGAATGAGTGTATTCTACATGTGAGAAGGACATGAAAATAGAGACAAATTCTGGATGTCTGCCATCTCCCTAATAAGCGGCCCACAAAGATGAAAGAAACAGGCTTTTTAAATGAGGAAGTTATCAAAAAAAATACATGGATAATTTTTTTTTTTTATAACAAAGTACACAGGTGGGTCTCCAGTTCAAAAATGGCCCCTGACTATCCAGTAAAATTAATGTGTAAGATTTACATTAAATCCAAACATCATGTATTTTCACCTCTATGGGTGAAGAGATATTATACAAATCTCTAGAGAGAAAATACATGGCACATACAAATATTTGTAATTAAAAGTTACATTGGAATTGCTAAAATGAACTATAGATGAAGAAAATAGAGTGAATGATTCTGAGCAAAAGAATATTTTCCCGTTCAAACTCTATGCCTCTTTAGAATTCAATCAAGTACAAGGGTGTAAAACAGGAAATGTTCAGGCTAGCAAAATCCCAAAAACCCTATCTCCCAGGTACCCTTTCCCAGCTCGTAACTGGAGAGTGTGTTCTACCCTGACCATGAGTAAATTGAAAACGGAGCTAGGGAGCCCTGCAGGGGGCGCTCTCGCACACACACCACTCCCCCCCCCCCCCCCACCCCCCACCTCCTCACCCCAGCCTGCCTTACCAGCAGGAGGAAGGAAGGTAAGAATTAGTTTAGCAAGAGAGGATATTTTCACATAGAATTTTATCTTCTGGGGCGCCTGGTTGGCTCAGTCGGTCAAGTATCCTACTTTGGCTCAGGTCACGATCTCACAGTTCGTGGGTTTGAGCCCCGCGTCGGGCTCTGTGCTGACAGCTCAGAGCCTGGAGCCTGCTTCGGATTCTGTGTCTCCCTCTCTCTCTGCCCCTCCCCCACTCACACTTTGTCTCTCTCTCTCTCTCTCTTTCAAAAATAAACATAAAAATTATTTTCTGCTTTTAAGAAAAAGAAGAAAGATTTCTCCTTGTCCGTGCAACGATGCGCTCACCTCTGCCTGCAGCCAGTGAAAAGCCACCACAACCTCAAATCCTTGTTTTTCACCAATGAACTCTTGTACAGAATAATCCTCCTTATTTTCCTTCTGAACTCTAATAAAAGCTGAGCTTCCCTGGTCTTTTTGGACTTGCCTGCAGGTTGCCATACTTTGCTTGTCTCAAATTGCAAATTCCTTTGCTATTCCTGAGCAAACTCATTTTGCTGTTAGAACAACTGGCTGTTGTTTTGTCTTTGTTTTCGGTGTTTTTGTTCTTTAAGGTTAACACTACCAACCTGCAATGGTACACTAAGCAAGAGAAACACACGGGATCAAGGAAATAGGGAACCCAGTGTCAGACAGGGCAATGGAAAGTACTACGATGACCGCAGTGGGACATGCTTAGAGGCAACCAGTCCAGACTGGAACAAGGGCAGACAGGTGATCCAGGAAATAATCTGTGCTACCTTATTCTCCAGGGTTAGCAATGGGAAAAAGAGGATTGACAGGCAATTTATACCACACTTGGAAGGTACTGGGAGATAAAATTACGTTTGCTGGGCACCTGGGTGGCTCCATCAGGTAAGCATCCGACTCTTGATTTTGGCTCAGGTCATGATCTCCCGGGTCATGAGCTTGAACCCCAGGTGGGGGTCTGCACTGACAGCACGGAAACTGCTTTGGGATTCTCTCTCTCTCCCTCTCTCTCTGCCCCTCCTGTCCTCAAAATAAACAAACATTAAAAAAATTACATTTTCACCAATAAGCCGATAAAGAATAGGAAATTGTGAAAAGTTTGGAATAATACTGAAAACAGTAAAAAATGAATTTGAGCAAATATCCCAATATAGTTATTTTAGGAGGGCAGCGGGAAAGGCAGAGGATTCAGGAAATCTCACAAGCTCATCATCCATACGAGGAATACGAGTTGATGTCTGCCCCTTGCCCATGATTCTAGGTGTCTCATATTCTCCCCACTAAGCAGATGTTTTTGGTCACGAGAGAACAAATATATTACATGCGTATGATTTTCCCTGTGAAAGTGCCATTTGGGGAGCTGGAAGGAGTGTGAGCAGATAAAGAATGAACATGTGCAGGACCTTGGCAGTTCAGTGGCCCAGACTGGCAGATAAGCTCCAATTTCAAAGAAGGGTTCAAGGAGATTTTAAGCACCTGAGGCAGTCTGTGTCAATCTTTCTCTTCCCATTTCTGGAGTCATGTAAATGAAGAGAAAAAGGTTTTCTTTTTTTTTTAGAGCCACCTGGCCTGTTTTTCTTATTTAAAAAGAATAATATTTTCTTATTTCCTTCCTTCCTTTCCTTCCCAGTTTCCCAGGGAATCCTGGAGTTTGGTGTCAGTTGTGGCCTCTCTGGGCCTCTCATCCTTATTTATTTATTTATTTATTTATTTAAAAAAATTTTTTTTAATGTTTATTTTTGAAAGAAAGAGAGACCGAGCGTGAGTGGGGGAGGGGCAGAGAGAGAGGGAGACACAGAATCCGAAGCAGGTTCCGGGCTCTGAGCTGTCAGCACAGAGTCCGACACGGGGCTCGAACCCACGAACCATGAGATCATGACCTGACCCGAAGCTGGATGCTTAACCTATTGAGCCACCCAGGCATCCCTCTGTTGTATTTATTGAACCCATACTCTGGGTTGTAGAAACCAGAGGGTGGGTAGGGGGAGACAGAGAGAATAAGGCTGTAATAATTCCTTTGGGAGTATCAGAAAATACCCGCTAAGAGATAGCAACTTTCCATTTGTAACATGCAAACTGGTGCCTACTTATCTCAAGGAAACTGAGCATTCAGTTTGAGAAAACAGTTGTTCAGATGGGATCTGAAAGCAAATTTCTTCTGAGTTTGGAAAGACAAATCCAGTGTGTAGTGTGTACCTGGAGAAGAAGCTTCGCTCGTGGAAAAGATGTCGCATGGATGGAAAGTGCCTGCAAATACACTGCCCGGAGGAGGAAATGCACGGCCTGCGGGAAACCTTTAACTATTATCTCTTCCTTTTAGGCAGAGGCATGATTAAAACTCATCTGGACGATTTTGCCTCCACCAAAACAGGAAAGTCATGTTGGCCTAGGTTTCAATGTTCACGATTGTGAAAGACAACAGTGCGTGCTGAAAAGACCCACATGTGGGTCCAGGAGAGGGTAGGCCTCTCAAGAACAGTGGGAAGAGGGGGCTGGTGAAACCCACATATGAAACAGTCTGGAAGCCCGAAGATATGTCTTCCGTTTCTGATCTGCACTTTGCTATTGAAAATTCTTGCAAACGAGTATCCTGTCCGAACACCACAGACCATCCTCCATTTATTTCCCGTCTAAATCTCAAGCCTAGTCTCTAATTTTTTGCTGCATGCCTCACGCACTATTCCGGGCTCCCAGGAAACACCATCAACAGGCATTTCTTCAGGCAATTTGCCAGCAGATGTGGTCTCATTTCACTGAGGGAGAGGCAAGCAATTTTAAATCCTGGCTCAAATGATACTTGGCTCAGGGAATCTCTTCCTTGAACGCTGCGTAGCCCTTATCAGGTAGAGTTGTTACAATCTCCTGTGTTTCCAGCGGCATCTGACATATTGGAGACCTGATCTCATTTATCTACGTCCTACTCTGCTAGCTTGTGAGGGTGAGTGCGGCCAGTACTGGGACCATGGTATCCACCCCTGCATGCTCAGTGACAGAGCAGTGCCTGACCCAGAGCCTGATGTCCTTTTTGGATAAATATGTAAGTAAACGAGTGTTCTTTCTTTTCTTTCTTTCTTTCTTTCTTTCTTTCTTCCTTTCTTTCTCTTTCTTTCCATTTGCAAAACATTTATTATTTTAATTTAATTTAATTTAATTTAATTTTATTTTATTATGAATATAATTTATTGTCAAATTGGCTTACATACAACACCCAGTGCTCATCCCAACAGGTGCCCTCCTCAATGCCCATCACCCACTTTCCCTTCTCCTCCCCCATCCCCCCTCAGTTTGTTCTCTGTATTTAAGAGTCTCTTGTGGTTTGCCTCCCTCCCTCTCTGCTTGTAACTATGTTTTTCCCCTTCCCTTCCCCCATGGTATTCTGTTGAATTTCTCAAGATCCACATATGAGTGAAAACATGATATCTGTCCTTCTCCGATTGACTTATTTCACTCAGCATAATACCTTCCAGTTCCATCCATGTTGCTGCAAATGGCATGATTTCATGCTTTCTCATTGCCAAGTAGTATTCCATTGTATATATAAACCACATCTTCTTTATCCATTCTTCAGTTGATGGACATTTAGGCTCTTTCCATAATTTGGCTATTGTTGAAAGTGCTGCTATAAACATTGGGGTACATGGAAGGAGTGTTATTTCTTAATTCCAATAAGACATTGGTTAGGTCCACAGGTTCCCAGAGGCACAGTGGGAAGATGGCACATGGGTTAGTAAATTTCTGTCATGAAAGTTATGCTTGTATATCATGTAATGTCCTCTGTTCACACACATATCTCAGTTTCCTGGAGAATGAGGGGGGATTTTATCACATCTCAGAGACACTTTGCAGGTGACTGACTAGAGGTGCAATTTGTAGTATCTCATAGTTTAAGGAAGAGTCACTCTGGGTTATGTCTGTAGTTAAACTCAAATGAAACAATCCCAGATCTGTGAATCTTAACCTGTGCATTCATTTGTCTAGCTAGTTATGCTATTAAAATGAGCACCTTCATTCAGCTGGGACCCTAATTTAGATACCTTGCTCGGTCCGATGCTGCTTCGATCGGCCTATAAGATTTATTACCAAGTTCACGCCCCTCATTTCTCCATGGCCGCATCCTCACCATCACAGAAATCAAAGCAGCAGAGTCAGTGTAACGTTTAGCAGCTCGTGGAGTCTTTCGTGTGAACACTTAGCTGCCACACTCTATCAGGAAAGGCTCACAGCATTCTTCCTGTCCAGTCTTGGAGCCTGTCTGCTGCAGACTCATACATATAGTGTCCAAAAGTCAGGAAGAGAGAGAAAGACAATAAATATTGAAGTCAGAGACCAATTCAGAGATCCAGAGGCTAAGACACACTTGCAGACAGTGTTTCAGCCTTTGATTGTGCGTGAAGGCAAGTACACTTTAAACAGGGAAGACGGGGTGCCTGGGTGGCTCAGTGGGTTAAGCGCCTGACTTTGGCTCAGGTCGTGATCTCACAGCCTGTGGGTTCAAGCCCCGTGTCGGGCTCTGTGCTGACAGCTCAGAGCCTGGGGACTGCTTCGGATTCTGTGTCTCCTCTCTCTGCCCCTCCCCTCTCTGTCTGTCTCTCTCTCTCTCAAAAATAAACATTTAAAAAATTAAAAAAAATAAACAGGGAACACAGGCTTCTCAAGGGTACCTTTGGAAATCTTCTGGCACAGAAACGGCCAAGTAGAGAAAGCTCCAGAAGAGAAGAACATCTCTTTCTGTCCTGTGGTTCTCTCTCACCTTCTCAGTCTCCACTCAACTGTTTTTGTTTTTTGTTCTTTCTGGTTCTGTAAATGGTCCGGGTCGCAGGCGGGTCTATTCTCCAGGAGTCTCAAATTTCCTCATTCCATACTTGTCCCTGTTCAGTCCCTCAGTTTTGTTCTTCGATATAACAAAACCACAAACAAACCTACTGCTCTTTATCAGCTGGGAAGCTTATCTGTGGGACACATGCCTTGAGTATGAAGATAGTCATCAAGGTCATGAGACAACCCATCCTCACTGACCATCTGGAGCACACGGCGAGAGGAAGCCCACCAAGGCTCATCGTAACAGCACTCTTCACGGGTGGCTCGCTCAGCTCATGAGAAAATGGACACAGAAAGTAGTAGCAGGGAAGGTCTTGCTTTCCCAATGCCACAAAGCCCCTCCAGGTAGGTACAGGCTACTGTTTTCTTTCTGTTCCCAGTGGGCCAGTGATAGTGACAGTGCCGGGGAGACGCCAATTCACGGATTTAGGCACAGACCCATCTGGTTTAATGAATACATCGAGTATAAAGAAGCTATCTGCTATACTTTGCCAGTAGTTCGTTCTCTCTGGGTGATGGGGAGGAAGGTTTTCGCTCAGCTTGGGCACTGGGAGTAATGTGAACTTCCTCACAGAAGGACCTTATATTGTGGGGTTGAGGTAGGGGAGTTTCGTACTAACGAAGATTGAGATTTCTTGCCTCTGCATCTGAGGTGTGTTCAGGGAGGGAAAGTTTTCAAAACAACCCTGGGCTCATCCCTGGTTTAATCTTTGTGAATCTCCTTCCACGGAATCCTGTCCCACTGTTTAGAGAGAAAACAGGGGGTGGCGGGGAAGGTGCATAATTCAGTTTTCCTTTGAATACTGAAGATGGGCATGTTATTAAGACTTTCCTTTTAAAGATTTTAGGAGAGGCTGATGACAGAGCTTTGGGAATCAATATTGGACTGAATATTATTGCAAAATGTTAAGTATATTCCAAAGTTTTAGAAGGGACAGTAGCTCTGGTTAGCCTCCTCTGAGGCTGAAAACAAGAATAGAGATTTAACCAACCCTTAAAAGCCATTCCTTTGTGCACATGAAGGTGAGTGTGTCGTTGGCAAAATATATTCAGGTCCATTTCTGGGTTAAAAAGACTGAGAGACACATAGGTAAACGCGTCTGTTTGCTTTTATGTTTATTTATCAGCATAGATCACTGAGAAAGAAGTTGGTAGTGACCCCACACCAAGAATAAGAAGACTTGGCTCATTTTTTGTTCCATTTTGTTCATCTAATCACTAGCCAGACAGTGATCTTGGCCACTAACTTTGACTCAGTTTCTTATACATTATAATGAAGACTTTCACTGAAAGATTGTTTTTGAAAAAATAGTCAATCCCCGCCCCCCCATTCCTGTCAGTTGAGAACTTCACAGAGAGAGAATTTTCTCACGGCTGAATTTCTGCTTAAACTATACAGCGTGCCCCAGATCGAACTTTCAGAAGTATCTCTCCATGATAACGCCTTACGGGAGGAGGCTGCCTCAGCCCCACCAAGCCGTACCTGGCTGAGGTTTTTGAGGAGGGAGCTGGAATTCCTGGGGGTGAGTGAACATCTTCCCACATCAACCAGAGTAGAACTGGCTCTACTCTGAGCCAGAGTATTTGGGTGTTATGAACAGTTTCCCCACTTGGATTCATGAGGCATGAAAAACCTGGTAGATGAGGAGGCAACATGGGGCCCGGTTGAGTAGAGAGAAGCATTTCCTCATGAAGACTAGGAGAAGAATGGCAAAGAGGATCTGCCAACACTGGTCAGTTGCTGGTGGGTTAATATCATGAATATCAAATTAATAATTGTTGTCTGCACCTCGATGGAAAGAACAATTATTGATGTCTACCATGACTACGTAAATAGAGGCACATGAGAAATGCATTGGCCATCCCTGCATCAGATCATGCCTGTATCCATTCTTAGAGGGGCCTGATGATTCTAGAAAATATTGCATTTGAATTCTGTCTCAGGATGGCTTAAGACACCCAAGGAATTTCTCATGTTTGGCCTTCATCATAAGGACTTTGATGCAGTCTTGAAAAAATATCTTCTTATTTTACAAAACATATGCATCTTTTTCTACAGGTAACACAAATTCTGATTGCTTTGATATGTCTATGTTTTGGAATGATCGTCTGCTTTGCGATCAATGTTTCCGAATTTAAGGAAGATTTTTTTTCATCATTTAAAGCAGGCTACCCATTCTGGGGAGCAATGTTTGTGAGTAAACATCTACAATTGCCTCTGAGATAACACTGCATGTAGCTTTTCTCTTGCCCACATCAGATCTAACCAACTATTTATTCTAGTATTTAGAGTATATATATATATATATATATATATATATATATATGTATTGCAGTTTACAAAGCACTTGGGGTAAGCACATTAGTACTCTTTTATCAGATGAGAAACCTGAGATTAATAAAAGTGAAATGAATTGCCCAAGGGACATTTAGCTAATAAAAAATGAATCGAAACTTTCAGAATCCAGGGGCACCTGGGTGGCTCAGTTGGTTAAGCGTACGATTTCTGCTTAGCTCGTGATCTCATGGTTCCTGGGTTTGAGCCCCACATCGGGCTCTGCATAGACACCTCTGAGCCTGGAGCCTGATTCAGATTGTGTCTCCCAATCTCTCTCTGCACCTTTCCCTCTTGTCTCCTCTCTCTCTCAAAAATAGAGATCAACATCAAAATAAATAAATAAATAAATAAACGTTCAGAATCCAATTCCAGAAAAATATCCCTCACACTATTTGTCAGTCAAGTTATCTTCATGACGGCAGGAGGAAGAGACTGAGGAGGTGAGGAGGACAAGGTCAAACAAGGCCAAGGGCATCTGATAAACTCATACTATGTCCTGGAAACTCTTTTAGGTGCTTTCTCATTGTATCTCCTTTTAAAAAAATATTTATTTATTTATTTATTTATTTATTTAGAGATAGAGAGCACAAGTGGGGGAGAGGGACAGAGAGAGTAAGAGAGAGAATCTGAAGCAGGCTCCATGCTCATGACCCTGGGATCATGCATGACCTGAGCCAACATCAAGAGTCAGATGCTCAACCGACTGAGCCACCCAGGCACCCTTCCATGACTCTTTTTGAACCTTTGCCATATTTTGACACGTCTCTCTACTGTCCTTCATCCCATACACTTTGCTTATTAGGTGTCTCTCTACCCATCATACACTCTGAACCTTTGAAATTGTTTTTAATTTGTGCTATTGATTTATATTTTCAAGAAATCTTTACCCATGTACATCTTCATAATTACTTTATGTCTACATGACCTACGTGAGACCCAAGATATGCATGCCACAAACACATGCTTCTTGCCCAAAGGGGCTGACACTCTAACACACAAGATGCTCATACAAACAGATAATTACAACAAAATGAGAGCCATTTTACAACAGTCATGTACCAGGTCTGCTGGACCTTGCTACTCCAACAGTAACTCATGGATTGTCAGGATAAGCATCACTCGGGAGCCTGGTAGAAATGAAGAATCTTATGCCCCCTCCAGGACCTACTGGATAAAAGTCTGCATTTTGCAACAGACCCATGAATACGGACAACACACTGGAGGTTGCCAGAGGGGAGGGGTGTTGGAGGATGGTCACAATGAGTGAAAGGGAGTGGGCAATAAAGACTTCCAGTTATGGAAGGAATCAGTCGTGGGAATAAAAGGCACAGCACAGGGAGTATAGTCAGTGGTATTGTAATAGCGTCACACGGGGACAGATGGTAGCTATACCTGTGGTGACCAGAGCGTAATGGATTGACTTGTCGAATCACTATGTTGTATGCCTGAAACTAATGTATCATTGTGTGTGTGTCACATATACTTCAATTAAAAAAAGTAATCTGGGAATGCCTGGGTGGCTCAGTCAGTTAAATGTCCAACTTCGCCTCAGGTCATAATCTCGTGGTCCATGGGTTAGAGTCCCATTGTTAGCACAGAACCCACTTCAGATCCTCTGTCCCCCTCTCTTTGCCCCTTCCCTGCTCTTTCTCTCTCTCAGAAATAAATAAACATTAAAAAATAATAACCTGTATTTTAACAAGACTGTCACATGATTCATATGCACACTTAATTTTGAGAAGCACCCTATAGGACATAAGAACTCAACAATGATGAGCTTATGGGAAATATTAATACATAGCTTTATAGAGTACCCACAACTTAACCTTACATTTGGAGGATAGGGGAGAAAGGGGAAGTAAAGACAGACAGAGACTCACTTTATTTCTCCCTTCCTTCCTTTTGAACAGTTTGCTATTTCCGGATTTTTTCCAATTCTGTCTGAAAAGAAATATGCCATATATCTGGTGAGTTGCGATTCTGTCTTTATCCATCTGTGAGAATATAAGAAAAATGGAATTTTAGGAGTCTTGAAGGAGATGTGCCATCATCTCCCCTATAATGAGTGAATGTGGATGTGGTTTTTTTTTTATCCAATCTACTTTGTGTTGGGTATAATCATTAAAAATATAACCATTACAATATCAATCGTCTTCTTAAAAAGACAGTAAAACATCAGTACCTTGACACTTGTTTTAAGAAATATCCCCACACTGGGCCTTGTCCTTGTGAGTACAATCATATGATCAAATGGATGATTTGTTTCTTTTTTTTTATTTCCTTTTTTTTTTTAACGTTTATTTATTATTAAGAGACAGAGAGTGAACAGGGGAGGGGCCGAGAGGGAAGGAGACACAGAATCAGATGCAGGCTCCTGACTCTGAGCCGTCAGCACAGAGCCCGACGCGGGGCTCGAACTCACGAACTGCAAGATCGTGACCTGAGCCGAAGTCGGGGGCTTAACTGACTGAGCCACCCAGGCGCCCCTGATTTGTTTCTGATTAAGGAGACTGCTTGAGGAGAGATGATGTGTGTCCACAAGGGCCTTCCTGACTACAGTCCTAGCAAGAAGGTTATAGATGCTTAGTAAACAATGAGTACATCAACCAGAGAACTGGCTCTACTCTGAGCCAGAGTATTTGGGTGTATGAACAGTTTCCCCACTTGGATTCATGAGGCATGAAAAACCTGGTAGATGAGGAGGCAACATGGGGCCCGGTTGATTAGAGAGAAGCATTTCCTCATAAAGACTAGGAGAACAATGGCAAAGAGGATCTGCCATTCCTTTTTCAATTTACATTTGGAACCAAGGCAGAATTTACTGGATGCAACCAGCCGTAAGAATGCAGGGAGGTCTACTGAATGCGCTGGCAGATGGAAGCCCAGGTCTGAGTGTTGTCCTTCACCATCAGGTGTGGGGAAGCCTGGGAGCAAACACCGTCAGCAGCATTGTTGCAGGAATAGGAATCTTCATCCTGACCATCAACTTGAAGAGTTGCTGGCCTCATATCTACAACTGCCAGGAAACTCATGGAGATGACTTCTGCTTTGTGGCTTGGTTTTCCACCGTATGTATTTCTTGTGGAAGTGCTAAGATTCTGACTCCCAATCCAAGTAAGAGCTCTCTTTCCCTTTTCCATGAACCCCATCCTCTGCTGTAACCTCTATCACATAATGTAGTGTTCTGGGGGTGCATGTATGGAGATGCTGGCTGCCGACCCCTTCCCAGCTGAATTCTGTGAGGTTGGAGTCACCTGCCTGGATGACCATCGTGTGGTGTCCCCAAGCGTATGTCACTTCATTGGGACTGATCACGTTGACGGGGTGATGAAATCAGGGGCTGCTATAATGGAGCACATTTTCAGGGCACCTACCTTGTGACTCCACTTATCTTGTTGGTTATTGTTCAACAGGAGATCATGGCAATGATCCTGTTTCTCACCGTCCTGGGGTTTTGTAGTGCTGTGTCACTCATGATCTATGGCCTTGGAGAAGTATTCCAGAAAAAGAAGGTAGGTAGAGGCCTGATAATCCTGAATGACAAACTGAAGAATTTGAGCTTCATCTTAAAAGTACGGCCTGGATCTCTGGGAACGTTTCTTCTAGAAAATTATTTCTTCATGTTTCAGTATTTTGGTTCCCAAATCTCGTATTTTAAATCACATTTTTCCACTTGTAAAAGCCCCAATCTCCAGGTATATCCTCATGACTGAGCATGAGGAAAGTAGAGTTTTCATAATTTTAGAAAAGGCTGTGGGTTGAGCATGAGAGACAAATGTGAAAGTAGCATGTGATGGAACCTCCCAGGTATCTGGGCTTATTTTCTCTTCCAGAATAGGTCCCTCATATGTGTTCCTACTCTCTCTTTTTTCTTGGCTTTCACCTTCTTACTTGCTCTGAAGGCTCAATTTTCTTTCCTTCCTAATTCATGATTACCAACTACATTTCTGCTTGCCTTACCCATCCATTATACCTTTGATGTATGAAAAGAACTCACCAATACTTGCACAAGCACTGACTCAAATCTTCCAGATGATACACACTCCCTTCATCTGTCCATTTGCCAAAGCATTCAAGTCTGGTGGCCTTTTTTTGTTTTGATCACTTGCCTCCAAAGATAAATAAGACAGCAGATATACCAAAGTTCAGACACAGTAGTCTCACCAGCTTGTTATTGACTGATGTAATTTCTCCTGGGCCCACTTGGCCAGCCAGTCTGGCTTGGTTTATTGGAGATGGAAGTAATAATTACAGTGTAATGAGAAAGAGAGTGACACTCAGGAAGTCAAAAGAGATGAGATAGATCTCTCGAACAAGTCGTCTAGTGGTGGAAAATTCCTGGTGATTAATATTAAATCATTTTTCCCTCATCAGATTCCAGAAGATCGTCTTTATGAAGAATTAAACATATATTCGCCAATTTACAGTGAGTTGGAAGACAAAGGGGAGACATCTTCTCCTGCTGATTCATAAGAATTGTGTGTTCAGAACATTCTGACTCACAGCAAAAGGTCTAGAAAAAACCAAGATCTTTGTTTAAGGGGCTACCGACAAAATTTCAATTCTCTCTATGGTCTGCCAGTTTTACATTAAGATTTATTCTCCAGATGGTAATACTCTATCTGTTGTTTCTGCTCACCTAGACTCCCCCTGCCTCACCCATTTTTAGATATGATTGACTCCTATTTTTCTTGTTTTCTATTGCTGTCTCGTACCTACTTTTGTGGGAAGTCAACAAATAATCAGTTAGCATTTACTCTGTGCCTATAATGGTGCAAATAGAGGAAACAAGAGGAAGTCTGGTTGAGAGATGAGTTAAACTTTGACAGTTCGGTCATGTTTGGTTCTTAGCCCTTTTCAGAGTTCGTAAGGGCTACAGATGTGCGTGATATATGTCCCCCTACTGGACTGTAAGCACCTAAAGGACAAAGCCCATTCAGCAAATGTATACTGAGGACCAAATAAGTGTTCTAAGTTTTCCACACTTGTCTCTTTCGCTTCATGTTTCCCAGTTTCCTATATCATGGGAGCTCAAAGTGTATTTATGGAGTGGATGGGGGAACATTCGGAGAAGATATACCACTGGGTCAGGTGCCAGGTTGAGTTGCGAAGAAGAAAGAAATTACTTTAAGGTGAATTTGGAGGTGAGAAGGAGGCCAATTGGCAGATAATTAGCAATAGGAATATAGTCAGATGGAAATTTGAAAAGAATGCTATTCTATTAATCATTTTGGTGGATGTTTATCACATCAGCTTAGCAATGGATGCTTCCTGCTTATGTTTGATCTTATGTGGAGAGTCCAACATGGAATCTTAGAAGGATCACAGATCTTAGAAAATGCATTGGAATCCCAGGCCTATTGCTTATTAGTTGAGTGGGTTGTGGGAAGTTATTTAATTTTTTTTTTTACTTAATCTGGTTTTTCTCATATGTAAAATTAAGACATTAGGAATAATTTACCTGCCAGGATTAAAGGTCTATTGTGGGAACACACACACACACACACACTTAAAACTAACTCAAATGGCCCCACTCTCTAATTCCACTTCAATTTTCTCTCTTAAATACACTGTTTGACCATCTCGCATCAGCACCCCAACTTGAAATGTTCTGTCATCTCTTCTGTGCTTGCTTGAATTTCTTCTTTCTTCAATCCCTACTTTAAGTCCCTCCTCATTCTTTAAGGTTTTCCAGTCAAAATTGTTCTTTTCTCTAAATGATAATTTTTTTTCAAACCAAATACTCTCACACACACACACCTTACACTATATACAACTTCCACATGCAAATATTTTTAATGGTTATTTATTTATTTTGGGGAGAGAGGGAGTGAGAGAGAGAGAGAGAGTGGAAGGAGTATAGAGAGAGGGAGAGAGAGAATCCCAGGCAGGCTCTGCATTGTCAGCACAGAGCCCAACATGGGGCTCAAACTCATGAATCTGAGCAGAAATCAAGAGTCAGATGCTTAACTGACTGAGCCACCACCCAGGTGCCCCTCCATATGCAAATACTTTACATCCCCTTAATGATCATACATTTTTTTCAAAGACACAAAGTCTCACAAAAATCTGTATATTTTCTGAATCATTCATATTTCACATTCACGGACACAATTTTGTTCAATAATGTTTGCAGAATGATGAGTGAGCAGTGGGGAGTTTTACTAGGTTACTCAGTATCTGGTGACATGGATGGGTAAAAAAACAGGAAAACCATAAATGGAAAGATCATTTAATGAGGAATTTGAAATGAAAGAAGAATAAATGAATGAGGACTTGAGATTAAATGGAGTCAGTGGGGATGGAGAGAAATGGTCATACCTAAAACATGGAGTGAAAGAGAAATTGGGAGACGTTGTTAACAAGTTGAATTAAAAGACAAGATTTGATAAGCGATTGGTTGATAAACACATTCCGTCACTGGGTCTAAGGTCAAAGGAGAATACCTGGTAAGTGTGTGTGAAACATGGATTGTCAGAAATATGAATTGATGAATCTGATGTAGGAAGTCAGAAATATGAATTGATGAGGGGTGCCTGGGTGGCTTAGTCAGTTAAGTGTTTGACTTTTGATTTTGGCTCAAGTCATGATCTCATGGTTGTGAGATTGAGCCACGAGTTGGGCTCCTCACTGGTGGAGCCTGCTTAGAATTCTCTCTCCCTTGCCCTCTGCCCCTCCCCCACTTATGCTTTCTCTCTCTCTCTCCCTCTCACACAAAAAAAGTATGCATTGATGAGGGAGGAGCACCTATAGACCTAAATTAGGCTCAGTCTTAGGCTTTTATTTTTAGGAGACAAAAAAGAAATGCAGTAGAGAGAGCCTGATGGCATCTAATACAGAGTTTTGGTCAAAATGAAATTTGGTGTCATTATTGGAGAGATCATTAGTGAAGCAGATTAATACTCTGGGGGAATTATTTTGAGATAAAAGGGAAGCCAAGTTAACTTTCACATGCCTATAATCACAGGGGTGATGGGAAGGACAAAATTCTAGGGTAGAAGATACAAGAATTAGTCAGAAAAGTGCATTGTGGAACAGTAGACAGCAGGTAGTTCAAAGTAGAGAGAGGTCAGATAAAGAGAGAATAACTCACCAGCTCAGACAGCATCTGCTGGCAGGGTGAGAGAGAAGTCTACAAGAGACGTCTTGTCCTGGGTGTGGTAGGCAAGAGAGAAGTCTGCCTCCAGGTGAGGCACAGAGATGGGGAGAGAAAGTAGCAATGGTGAATGAATGCCAGAGGTGCAGAGAAATTTGAACCAGGGGCTGGTGGTGAGTAAGTGAACAGAACATCTGCAGAAGCATTTAGAAAGAGACAATGCAGGTGTATGTGATATGAGAAGTAAGAGAATAGATTGCGAATCAAAAATCACAAAGAAAAATAAGCAAAATGATTACATTGCTGTGGATGTTTTTGTTAGTAAGAGGAGGAAAAAATAATTCTCATCTTTAGCCTAAGCAGATGAGTCCTGTGGAGGGTCAGAAGAGTCATCTTGGGGCATTATTCACAAGTCATTAATAAAATAATTATGTTTTATATACTTTGCCAAAATTAAAAAGTGACAGGGAGAGATTAATATCCCCAGGCCATAAAAGTGATCACATAACCACACACTTGGTATGCTTAATCTAGCCTTAGGACCTCGGGTTTTCTACTTTCATTTTTCTGAAATAAAATTGTGTTTCTCAAAATTTGATAGCAACATGAAAATATACCCTTTCACTGTGTTGCTTGTTACATTGTATCACCATTCTTGATCACATCGCTTCCATGGCATATATATTCCCATCCAAACTCCAAAGCCTGGTCTACCAGGACCCCTAGAAATGGATTCAGTCCGGGGCGCCTGAGTGGCTCACTCGGTTAAGCATCTGACTCTTGATTTTGACTCAGGTCATGATCTCATGGTTCATGAGTTCAAGCTCTGTGTCAGGCTCTGTGCTGACAGTGTGGAGCCTGCTTGTGATTTTCTCTCTCTCTCTCTCTCTGCCCTGCCCCTGTTTGCTCTCTACTTCTCAAAATAAATGAAAATAAACTTAAAAAATGCAAAAAAATGAAAAAAAAGAGAAATGGATCCTTTACAATTGTACATTATCATTCTTTCTCTAACTCAATTCATATTTTAACCATGTTATTGACTATATCTTTCCTGTGTATATGACACAATTTTTGTCTCAAGACCATTCTGATAGTTGTCCTGCCCCCTGCCTGCCTTTTATCATATGCCCACTTCAGGCATACCCTGAGCACGCAACTGGCCTTCTTCACACATTCATTGCTTCAAATTATCTTTCTAAGAATTTCAACTTGAAGGTCATCTACTCCATGAAGACTGCCTAATGCACACCTATTCATCCAGCCTTCATTTTTTGCTTCATAACCACTTTACCCTGTGATGCGGTATGTGATCAATAATTGTTAGTGTACTTGTGATCTTCCTGATGTATCCTCAATTACTAGTATTTGTGCAATAAATTGAAATAATTTCAGTTTATTTCTTATCTGTGTTTGTATTTGTGTTTGAGGGTGAGGGTCTGACCAAGGATGACAGAGAATCAAAGCACCAATTCAATTGCCTGGGACCAAGAACAGGGTGTGGAGTCCTCTTTTTTTAATCAAGGTTTTATCAAATGGAACAATCTATAAATACCCTATGGACAGAAAACAGTTGTAAGAACAATTGTCAGCCATGTCTTGTCAATAAATGGTGGGATAAAGGGTTAAAGAAATTGTTATCATGAACCTCATTTTGGGGCGTCTCGGTGGCTCAGTCGGTTAGGCATCCAACTTTGGTTCAGGTCATGATCTGGCAGTTCATGAGATCGATCCCCGCATCGGGCTCTGTGCTGACAGCTCAGAGCTTGGAGCCTGCTTCAAATTCTGTGTCTCCTTCTCTCTCTGCCCCTGCCCCGCTCACACTCTGTCTCTCTCTCTCTGAAAGATAAGCATTAAAAAAAAATGAATCTCGTGTTACAAGTTGGTCCTCTTATTTATTTGCTATGCAATGTGAACTGGGAACAGTCTTTTCCTTTTGTGGACTTCGGGCTCTCCATCTAAAATGATCAGAAAATTGTTGAAGAGGTGACAAAAGATTTCTAACTGATATTTCTGTGCTTTTGGTAAATCACAATTATTAAGTTTGTAGTTGGGATGGCAGAAGCAATCAGTGCTATCTGATGCTATTTAACGTGTGTCCTAGCAAGGTGTCTGCAACAATAATATTTGTTCTCAACTCTTCTGACAAAAAGCTCACCTAAGATTTCTTTCTGAAAATTGTCTTAGAAATAAAATTTCCCAGATTATTCAATTCTATGAAGGTTGGGTTTACCTACAAAAAACACTAATAAAATAAGGTACTGTATCCATAATTTCAGATTTATGTAGAGTGTTGAGGTGAATTTATATATGCAAGAGTGTGAAAGTCCATTGATAGTTGCTATGTTTCATGAGTATTTCCCCCCCCCCGCCCCGGAAGACCTCTACTCACTCCACAAATGGTCAAGTGGGCTCAGTTTATGTCTCTCAAACAGCTTCTCTCTGGGATGCCCTGCCTAGGGTTTTGGTGAATGATATCGAGGAACAGGAATTGTTTAGAATGTGAACTTGGGAATATAATACAATCAGAAGCAAATTGCAGTAGCTGCATTAGATACCAACTCTCTGACCTTGGGGAATTTTATCTTAGGTTATTTTTCTTATTTCTTAAATGGGTATATGAAATATAACTATTTCAAATTCATTATGCATGCCCAAAGATCATGTAGCCAAGTGCCTGGAATGGTGAATAGGATATACTGCATTCATAAAGATTGATGCCTAATCTTGAACCCAAAAAGAGACACACCATCCCAACTTCTCAGAAGTCCTTCACAAAATTCACCTATACCTTGTCATTTCTAGTGGGAGAAAGTGGGTGTGGGATCCTGGAAGGGACCAGGGAAGGTAATTATTAGCAGCCTTCACATAGAATATTTCTAACTAAATTGAAATGCATGAAATGTACATTAGAGGATGATATTGTCTTAGCCCTAAACCATCAGAGAAGTAGGTGGGGAGATGCTATAGAGAAAAAAATGCTTTCAGATGAGCCTTGGGAGGGCCACTTATAAAAACATTTCTCTTGGGTGATGAGAAATATCTTAACACATACTATTAACCTATTAGGAACGAACTCCTAGGAAAACAGTGCAAAAGCCTCAATCTGAAACAAACACAGGGAAGAGAGGGATGGATAATCAAGGGAGATTCTGGGCTCTAACATTCAGCTGTGGCAAAAAGGTGCCCAGATAGAACAGCTCATTTCCTGTTCTTGTTCTTTGGTGGCCTCAGATAACATTTTGGGTTGGATTCTGGCCCATGCTTCTGTAAGGACTTGGTCACAAGGATAGATTTAAGCCAGTCAGAAGGAGTGTTGGCAATTAGTCTATGTAAGAAAGTTAGGAACATCTTTTACATGGTGTAGTAGTTTTCAATATTTTTTTGTTTCAAGAAACAAGTATCGTAGGATAGACAACTATCACTTCCAGCCTCTGGCCACATTTTTGCCACTCGTAAATAACATAGATATTTTATCTAATGGGATTCTATGGATATGACAATAGAACAGAATGATGGCTGATCTCATGTTGAATTCCAGATACTTTACTCTGTCACAGAAGGTAAGAAATATGCTACAAATCCTGTCCTTCAGAAGTTTATATTCAAATAGGGAGAGAGAAAAAGAAAGATTCATTTGGGTGAATAGAGACACTATTAGAACAAAGAGGAACAATATCCTTAGCAGGGAAGTTACCATAGGAAATCAACTAAATTTCAAAAAGCTGAACTGGAATTCTAACTCCCAAGGGAATAAAGCGAAAGTTAATTGAATTTCCACTAGGTCTCTAGCCTTCTGCTGGAAGCCTTGTTTTAGTTCACTTTTAATCCCTAAAACAAACTTAGAGGTAAACAATATCTCTCTTTAAAATCTGCAAGGTTCTTTACACAAGTATAAAAATAATTCACCGAAGGCCATTTAGCCAGTAGATTCCAGAGTTGGGATTTAAACCCAAGCCAGCTTGATTTAATAGCCATGTTGTTTCCACTTGGTTCTGCCACCTCTCTTGGTAATGAGACGTGTAGAATAGATGAGTTCTATCATCTTCTAAGTGATTGTTCATTTGTTCCTGATGTGGAAAACGTGGAGCATTGAAATGACATCAACATCACGAAGCATAAGATATCTCTCTTCTTTGTTCCCCTTACTAAACATTGACTCTTCCATCTGTGAACAAAAGCACCTCTACAAGAGCTATGGGGTTCAGCGCCAAACACCAAGGGACCTAGGAAGAGTTTTGCTGACTTGTGCATCTGGAGTCAGGCAGACAGATGTCAGGAGGGGCTGCAGAACCCGTGGGAGCTTGCTACCTGGTCCCAGACCCCTTGGCCTCCAGTAGGGGAAAACCAGGAGAGGGCTCACCTGGGCAGACACTCATAGGCAAGAGAGACTTTGTAGAAGTCCAATCTTGCCAAGGAAAGACTCTAGCACTCTGAACAAAGCAAAACCAAAACAAATGCCAAGTTTGGACACATTGGAGAGTGTTAGAGGAACTTCCGGTGGTGCCCTTTCCTTGAGGAGCCACAGCATGGGGGCTGAAGTGGTTGGCGGTGACCTCTCTCAGGGAAAAGTGAGAGCAACGCATGAATTGCCAGCTGCCACAGCTGTGCGGCTCACTGCTGGAGAAACCTGTCTCTCTCTGGTAACACCCTGAGTTTTGTGGCTCCATGACTGGGAGTATGGAGGAGATCAAGAAAGAGCCAGATAAGAGTACCAGAGAACATGAAAGGGATGTAGTTCCTGCTGACTGCTTTTAGGACCCCAGCAAGAAGCCCACCCTACAAAGAAACCCTACACAACCATCAGGCTAATAGATTTCTCCGCAGAAACCCTACAGTCCAAGAGATAGTGGAATGACATATTCAAAGTGCTGAAAGAAAAAAATTGCCCACCAAGAATACTGTATACAGCAAAGTTATTTCAGACATGAAGCTGAAATACAGATCTTTCCAGACAAACAAAAGCTGAAGGAGTTGATCACCATTAGACCTGCCCGGCAAGAATCTCTGAAAGCAGACCTTCGGGCTGGAATAGAAAGATGTTAGTTAAGGACATGGAAGTACACAACACACTGGTAAAGGTCAATGTGCCTTTGGGTTTAGAAGACCGATTCTGTAACGGGTTGGCATGTTAGCCACCTAATAACTATAGTATAAATGTTAAGAAAAATAGTGTTAAAAATCACAATAGCCACAATAACTTATTAATGAATACAGCATGTCAAGAAGGTAAATTGTGACATCAAAAGGGTAAAGGGTAGTTAATGGGGGGAGCTTTGGTATGCCATTAAAGTTAAGTTGCCATCAGCTTAAAATGACCTGTTTGTCTATGTTTCATCTAAGCCTCATCGTAACCAAAGAGCAAAAACCCTGTGGTAGATTAGGATGGCCATTTTCAAAACAAACAAAAACAATAAATAATAAGGATTGGGAACGATGTGAGGAAAAGAGCCCCCTTTCACTCTGTTGGTGGGAATGTAAATGGGTTACGGAAACCAGTACGGGGTTCGTCAAAAAGTGAAAAAATAGAACTACCATTTGATCTGGGAATTCCACTTCGGGGGATACATGGAGAGCAGGATCTGGAAAAAATATTTGCACACCCACACCCACTGCAGCATTACTCACAATAACAGAAGAGGTGGAAACAACCCACATGTTCATCAACAGACCAATGAATAAAGAAAACGTGGTCTACACACACAGTGGAATGTTTTTAAGCCTCAAAAGAGAAGGAAATCCTGTCAAATGTACACCATGGCTGAGCCTTGAGGACATTATGCTAAGTAATGTAAGCCAATCACAAAAAACAAATGGTGTATGATTCTGATTCCACTGTTATAAGGATCTAAGGAAGTCAGATTCTTAGACACAGAAAGTAGACTTGTGGCTGCCAGGGATTGGGGTAGGAAATGAGTCGTTCAGTGGGTATAGTTTCAGTTTTGCAACAAGACATAGTTATTTTTCAATTTTTTTAATCTTTATTTATTTTTGAGAGAGAGAGACAGAGTGAGAGCAGAGGAGGAACAGAGGGAGAGGGAGATGTAGAATCCAAAGCAGACTCCAGGCTCCGAGCTGTCAGCACAGAGCCCGATGCGGGGCTCGAACCCACGAACTGTGAGATCATGACTTGAGCCGAAGTCAGATGCTCAACTGACTGAGCCACCCAGGCGCCCCAACAAGAGATAGTTCTAAGTGTTGTTGCACATGTATCTGAATATATTTAACAGTGCTGAAACTGTACTTAAAAAGGGTTAAAATAGCAAATTTTTGGTTGTGTTTTTTTTACCATAATTAAAAATTTTTAAAAATGTTGGAAATTATTGGGGAGCCAGATTCAGGAAGACACTGCCATTGCCTATCCTTTTAAAAAATTACAGCTGTTTCCAGTATATTAAGATGATAGGATGATAGGAAGTTCCATGATAGGAAGGAAGTTGCAGAAAGCCCCACCAGTGGCCAGACAGCTACCCTAAAACACTGAGGCAAGTGACCGATAGGAAAACCAATGTTGCTGGTAAAACTCGTGCTTGCTGAAACATGCATCCACCCCTTTTCCTGCCATTTTAGAAAAAAGTACGTAACTTCTCTCTTTCTCCTACCAGATCTTCTTCTAGCATGTATCATGGGCAGAGTATAAATTGCCTCTAGAACACTAGCTAAGGTATCTGGGAAGTATTGACCCCAGTCTTCCAGCCCCTTTTACACAAAGTAGGATATGGAATGAGAAGCGCCCCCCACTGCCACCACCGGTTTCCATTATAAAAATCCAACATACATATTTAAGATAATCTTACCAAATGCTGGATGTTGACCTATTTGCATATTCCCTTTCCTGTATGGGTTAATTTATATTTTCTACCAGGAAGAGAGAAATTTAGGATGGAACGGGATGCCAGGATGGACACGGGTGTCTGTTGCCAGAGATGACTCGCCATTACTAACTCTGAGGGTTTTTGGTATGTGTGGAAGTGAGGACTGTAAGCTATAGGTTCAAGACAGTCTTTCTCCCATGTCTCTGTGAAAATGTTCAACCATGGTTATGGGTCTGTATTGCGGTGCATAATGTGTGGCCCAACCTTTGCATCTTGGAGGGTAGATTCACTCACTAAATACAAAATCTTTCCTTGTGGTTATTGTGACATGAATGTGCCCAGTGATGGTGTTGAAGATAATTCCATTTCCTGTGTGGGAAAAGGTGACCTTGTAGATTATTCCAGAAAGAGGAACCTCTTTGAAAAACAACGTTATCTTTCTTGCCTCTCTTCCTTTCCCAGTCATAATGTGATAAGATATGTAATCTCTTTTGACAACCATGTGCTCTTTTATGTTGGGCTTCTTTTACTCAGCAACCTTCTACTGGTGGTCATCCATGCTTTTGTGTGTACACAGTAGCATTCCATTGTATGGATTCACCACAGTTTGTTTATCAATTTGCCTATCGATGAGCATTTGGACTGTGTCCAGGTTGGTATATGACAAATTAAGCTACTGCGAACATTCATGTTCAAGACTTTATATGGATGCAAGCTTTAATTTCCCTTAGGTGAACACCTAGAAGTGGAAAGGCTCAGTCCTACGAAAGATGTTTTACATTTAAGAAACTGCCAAGTTGTATTGTCAGGGACCCCAGTGAAAAACAATGGGGTGATGAGATTTTGGAATTGGGATACGGTCATGAAAACTCAAAAATTTGAATTTCCAGGTTTTCCTTTACCCTGTAAACTGGCAGAGGCTTTCTTGCTAGAGAGAAAAATCTCTCTTGCTCTTGCTGATGAACTTGGAGAAGTGCAAGCATGATCCACTTTAAAAAAATACAAATTGGAATTCAAATTAAAAACATCTGTTCTTTGAAAGATGTTGATGTAGAATGAAAAGATGAGAAAAGGTGGGGAGTAAAGAGTTTTAAATCATATTTCAGATAAAGGTCTTGCATGCAGAATATACAAAGATTTCACTCAATAACCAGAAAAAAAGCAATTCAGTTTAAAAGGAGACAAAAGATTTGAACAGACACTTGACCAAATAAACAAAGGATGATATGAAAAGAGCTCAAAACACAAGTTAAAATCACAATGAGATTACTTCACATCTGTTAGCGTGGTAGAATGAAAAAGACTGGCCATACCAAGTGCTGGCATCATTGTGGGGAAACTGGAACATAAAAGGATTCAATCATTTTGGAAGATACTGCCTCTCTCCTGTAGCACCCTGAATTTTGAGGCTTCATGAGTGGGGGTATGGAGGAGATCAGAAAAGAGACAGATAAGAGTATCAAAGGGCACGAAAGGGACGTAGTTGGAAAATAACAGTTGTTTCCAGTAAACTAAGATGTGGTTGCTGCTGTCCATGGTAGGAAGTCGCAGAAAACCCCACCAGTGGCCACACAGCTCCCCTAAAACTGAGGTCCCTGACAATACAATAAAAGCCTTATTAAAGACAGGTGTCTGGTGCCCTTTGCAGTTGTATTATCTTTAAATTTTTTAATTTGTGCTTGGTTTTTTACACAGTCTGCTCTATGGCTGCAGAATATATATATTTATAAGTGTTTTAAGGGAAGCCTCATGACTTCGATAGTGTGTATTGCATTGATATTTAACTGACCTAAGAATTTTATTCCTTTTCCTCTAGATTTCTAATGCAGTTAATATCACCAGCCACGGCCACAATCCTTATCCCATATTGTTCAAAGCACTAAAACTGCTTAACTCAAAGCTTTCTCTTCTACACTGACCTCACTCCTACCTACTGCAGTCTGGAGTCTCAGTAGTGATGTTACAGCATGCTAGAGATCATCGTTATAATTCCCCCTAATATGGAATCTTTATGATTATCTGATTGTGTAGACACTTACTTCCAAAATCTAATAAATTTTCTTCCTAGAGCCACTTCCGGTTCTATTCTACTCACTTCCCCTAAAAGCAGCAAGGATTTGAGTGCAGAGGGTTTATTGGATGGTCAGCTCAGAAAGTTGTGAGAAGGGGTGGGGAGAGTAGACAGGAAGGGAGAAGGAAAGCCAAAACACGATGGTTAGGTCCACCATTTTGCAAAAGTGGGATTCGATTACCCAAATACCTTTGAAAAAGTGTGTAAAACACCTCCCAGAACCATCAGCTGAAAGCACAGGAGGCTGAAACGTTTAGCCATCTTTTTGGGAGGGTACACAAACATTTAGCCTTTAGTGTGTGTTAATCTTGTGCAATTTATATATCTTGCAAATATTACCTCCAAGTAGGTGGCCTTTATTTTTCATCTGCATGATTCTTTTCTAGGTACTGAATACTGGTTTAAATTTTTTTTTAATTTTTATTTATTTATTTTGAGAGAGAGAGAGAACATGTGCACATGCATGGGGGAGATGCAGAGGGAGAGAGACAGAGAGAGAATCTATCACTATGTTTCTTGTTTGTTTGTTTTTTAATTTTTTTTACATGTATTTATTTATTTTTTTTTAATTATTATTTCTTTTATTTTTTTTCAATATATGAAGTTTATTGTCAAATTGGTTTCCATACAACACCCAGTGCTCATCCCAAAAGGTGCCCTCCTCAATACCCATCACCCACCCTCCCCTCCTTCCCACCCCCCATCAACCCTCAGTTTGTTCTCAATTTTTAAGAATCTCTTATGCTTTGGCTCTTTTCCACTCTAATCTCTTTTTTTTTCCCCTTTTATTTTTGAGAGACAGAGCACAAGCAGAAGAAGGGTAGAGAGAGAGGGAGATATAGAATTCGAACCAGGCTCCAGGTTCTGAACTGTCAGCACAACTCTACTTTTGTCTGCCCATGCCCTAACAGAATGCCCTCCCTTTCGCAGACTTTCAGATCCAGTGAAACATGCAAAGGGCAGGGCATGGAAAATCAATGTGGGAAGAATATAATTTTTATTTATGTTATATATTGTAGAAAAAAATAGTATCGGTAAAAAACCAAATTTTTGGGGTCTGATTTCTACCTCTTGATCTTCTGCAGCAATTGGTTCTCTGATTAAAAAAAAAAATCAAGTAATTAGCAAGCCACAAAATAAATGGAATACCTTTCCTGATTTTGTAGACCAACTGATGGGACCTAGGGGCTGTGGGTAAATTTTTGAAAACCCATCTTGGAAGACCAGGGTGGAACATCATGTGTTATATCTCAAGAAAAATCATAATCATAATCATGATCATAATCATAATCATAATCATAATCAATAAAGGTAGAGGGGGAAGAGTTTTCCAGTGTAGCCAAGAGAAAAGGGCTATCAAAAGGGTTGGTTGGTACCTATGATTAGTATACTCAATTGTAGCGGTTAGTGATTTTTGTCCTGATGTTTGTTAGCAAAATGTTAATTTGCACAAATTCAAGTTTATTCTTAGCTGCTATTTGGCCCTTGGATAAAAGTCAGAATCACGTGTTCTCCTGTGACTGAGGTTTTGCTATGAAAAGCCTTAAATACGGTACTTAAGAAAACAGCCTGGGAGTGCCATCAAGATCTAAAAGCAAGTTCTGTTGTTAGTTTGTCCGTGGCTTCACTATCTCATGCAAGCACAGTTTATTCACTGTGGTGGGCTGGGTAGGATGACCCACAGGAAATAACGGTGACTACACAGAGTCGAAGATGATTGCCCAATTACTCTTCGGATCAGATCAGACTCCTCAGTGGAAATGGTGTTACGGAATGATGGCCCGGAGGAGCTCGCACCTCCCACTTCGTGCAGTTCTAGAGGGATGCAAAGGTAGGAAGAGCCCATCTTCTGTTCTCAGCTTCTAGGAAGAGTTCTGGGTTGAGCTGTTGGCAGGTGATATGTAGGAATGTGGGTCAAAAGTATCTAGCACAGGATGAGGTGTGAATGAACTTTGGGACAAGTTAGCCTGCTCTTGACCTGGCTTTAGAAGGCTAGGCTCTCATCTATGTGGGAGTGAATGTTCAGGCTGCAGAATTTTGCCCCCTTCAACATCTTCTTCAAAGGGAAAACATCAACTAACTTCCAGAATAAATGGAATCTGAGCCAGAGAAATTGAAGGAAGGGAAAAGGAAGAAGTGGCTGACTGAAGGTATCAGACAGAGCCCTCCTTTCCTAGTAAATGGCTCTGTTGTGTATATTCATGTGCAGAAGGTAGTTCAACACACCCTGGCTTCTCCCTGACCTGATTTGAGAGGGAAACTCTGAAAGTTGATCATCTAAGGAAACTTTTGTGGTCCATTCTTTATTCTCTGTCTTGTGATAGAAAGATTACTCTTTCTGAGGTCATGATCTCACAGTTCGTGAGTTCAAGCCCCACATTGGGCTCTGCATTGATGGTGCTTAGCCTGCTTGGGATTCTGTCTCTCTTTCTCTCTGTCCCTCCTCCGCTTGTGCTCTCCCTCTTTCTCAAAATAAATAACTTAAAAAAATTTAAAAAGCTATTATTCTTTTTTGAGACACATAAGATCATATAATAGCATGTTGTGATATTGCCTCGTATTTATGAGCCTTAATCACACACAAAAACGATCTGGGAGCTGATGTCATCTAAGGTCACAAGTTTAAGTTTTGTCTTCAGGATGTTTTGCTTAGACCTGGATCCTGATCCCTGAACAGAGAGCTGTCAAAGCTCTGTCAGTGATCTTTTTTCTCAACAGAGGTAGTGAAGTTACTGCTCAAGTCTATTTATAATTATCTCTGTTCCTGTGGGAAACTATTCAGGAATGACCAATCTTTTTTTCTTTAAGGCTAAAGAATGAGAAAGAAACTGGGAAATATAAAGAAACCACACTGGTTTCTGGGAAATATAAAGAAACCACACTGGTGCATAACAAACACCCTCCTGAAACTTAATGGCTTAAAGCAATAAACGTGTATATTGCTGAAAACTCTGCACATGGGTGTGCATGGTTCTTCTGAAATCCTCTGGGATCACTCATAAGAATGAAGGTCAATAATTGCCATCTGATTGAGGATGACTTCAGCCAACATGAATGTTAGGACATCTTGCATTTTCAGTGTCTTGTATCCTCAAGCAAGGTGACTCAGCTATGTTTTCTTAGCCATGGCATGAGTTCAAGAGCCTGTGCTTTTAAAACATTTGCTGATATCTCACTGGCCAAAGTGAGTCACATGGCTGAAATCAGAATTAAGGGGAGAAGGAAATACATTTATTTGATAGTAGCTATATTTATATGACAGTAAAGTCATGTGGCACTTGTAGGAATGCAGAGAAGGGTAAAGAATAAGGGCTATCGCTGCAACAAATCTATTTGCAAGGGGAGTATAAGACAATTAAAAGGACCCCTGAGCGGCGCCTGGGTGGCTCAGTCGGTTGAGCGTCCGACTTCGGCTCAGGTCATGATCTCACAGTCTGTGAGTTTGAGCCCCGCGTTGGGCTCTGTGCTGACAGCTCAGAGCCTGGAGCCTGCTTTGGATTCTGTGTCTCCCTCTCTCTCTGCCCCTCCCCTGCTCATGTTCTGTCTCTGTCTCAAAAATCAATAAAAACATTACAGAAACATTAAAAAAAAAAAAAGGACCTCCGAAAACCATGTTGACTCAGCTCTGGCTCATCAGAGCTTTTTGTTGATCAGCACTATGCTTGTGGTATAGGGGAACATTAGCAAAGGCCAGTGTGCTAGGGAAATTGAATTCTCATTTGCTTCAAACACAGAAATGCTGACTGACATTGAAGAAGTGATATAATCCCTTAAAACTAAGTTTTCTTACATGGAAAGTGAAGGTTCTCATTTTACGTAGTTTCTATTCACACGCACTTATAAATTCATGATATAAATTAAATACTTATTTTCTTTTACTGTATCGTAGGCTTCCAACGGACAGGAATTGTGTGTGTTTTATTCGTCGCTATGGTCCTAAGCAACAAAACCTGTAACAGGGTCTGGCACATTTCATTGATAGACATTTCATCAATATTTGCTGACTGAATGAATGGATAGTATGCTTGTGAACAAAAAGCATAACACATATCCCTTTCAGGACTCTCTATAACAATTGATTCACTTTCCATCAGTCATTTTTTTTTTCTCGAGGATATAAATTTAAGCATCCTGCATGAATGTTTACATTAAAATTTAATAATAATACATGAAAAATAATGACGCTGTTAATTATTTAGAATATACCAGTTCTGGGGCACCTGGGTGGCTCAGCTGGTTAAGCGTCGACTTCAGCTCATGTCATGATCTCGCGGTTCATGAGTTCAAGTCTTGCAACGGGCTCTGTGCTGACAGCTCAGGGCCTGGAGCCTGCTTTGGATTCTGTGTCTTCCTCTCTGTGCCCCTCCCCTGCTCGCGCTCTGTCTCTCTCTGTCTCTCAAAAATAAATAAATACTAGAATATACCAATTCTAATTGTATATGTACGAATCTTTTGAAATCATATGGATGTATGGCAAACAACAGGAGGTGGGTACCCCACGCACACCGTTTTTATAGTTTCCAAGCCTAGGGCACGGAGATGGTAAAAAAAGACTTGCCCAAGTTTACACAGTGTGTGAGTGAAATTATAACTTAATTTAACTTACCGTCACACCAAACTTGCCTTATGATACCATTTTTCCAAAGGCTGTTCTTCATACCTAGAATAAAGGGGTTGGAGAGTGGATCTGTTCTCTGTAAAATATTTACATTTTACAGCACTAAAGACTATGTTGATACACCCAAAGGAACAACTGGAGGGTTTGGCCCAAATCCTCTCCAGAAAGACAACATCATCCAAGTACACGAGACAGACAACCTGAAGATCTTCTTGAAGGGGGAGCCCCAAATACTGGGGGTGAGTGAGCTTGACCTCCAAGCGTCGCATTTGGGGAAATAGCCATTTCCAGAGAGGGGAAGAGTTGTCCCTTGTGGCTCCTGAGGTGTGATTAGCTGTGTCATAAACTGACCTTCCCAGTGGCAGGAAATAGATTTTTTCAAAACTAGAGATCCGGAATCTGAAAGGAAAATGTGTTTCCCTAGTGAGGGGGGTGGGGAAGAAGGTTACCATAAGACCTTTAGTTTTTTTTTAAATTATTATTATGTTTATTTATTTTTGAGAGAGAGACAGACAGACAGACAGACAGACTGTGAGTGGCAGATAGAGAGGGAAACACAGAACCCGAAGCAGGCTCCAGGCTCTGAGCTGTCAGAACTCACTCACAGTGAGATCATGACCTGAGCTGAAGTTGTATGCTTAACTGACTGAGCCACCCAGGCACCGCACCATAAAACCTTTCTAAACAGTCTTGAACTTGAGAAAACGCCATGGATTCCTAAGGATTTCATTCCGGGAACCCTTTCAAAACCAGGGGATGGGAGTTCTGTGTAGAGACCACAAAATCGTCTTCCTAGAAGCCCGCATGCTTCATACTCTGAGCGTATCTTCTTTTTCACTCCCCAGGTGACTCAGATCCTGATTGGTCTGATGAAAGTGTGCCTGTTTGTTATAGGTCTGTGTTTTTATTCTTCTGACTTTCCCTACTGGTGTTATCCTCTTACCATGGTCTCAGGATATCCTGTATGGGGATCCTTATTTGTGAGTATGTTGGAATATCTCAGCTTCCTCCGCGGTAGAATTCACAAACATTCCTTCCAGCCTTCCCTCTTACAAACCAATGATGTGACCTGGGATTTTACTTCTTCGAGCAAAGTATGTGGCCTAAAGACTGGGGTTCTGATGACCTCCAGGGTAGGGGGAAGGACAGGTGTGGGCTCACCAGGCTGAGCGGTTTCTTCCATTTTCAGTTCTTCTTATCTGGAGCTGTGTCTATTGCAGCTGGAAGAAAAATGACATTGAACCTGGTAAGTATGTCCCTGGGCCCAGAAGCAACAAGTAAAATCAGAAGTGCTGTATCTCAAGGCAGAAGAAATGCTCTCTGATTCTCTGAATCATCTGGGCTCTATGGGGGTCATGGCAAATTCTTCCATAAGGAAACTGGGGTTTGACTTACCTTTTTGTTTTTGTTTTTGTTTTTTGCCCCTACTGTCTGAAACTCCATCCTTGGGATTAATCTGTGAATATAGAATCCAATGCTTCAGCAGTATTCTCTTTTCTCCCTCAGACTTAGGAAAATTATTTGAGAATGTGTCTTCAACCCCTTCCAAATGAATGAATGTTTTTGTGTTCTCCGAAGGGAGGAAGGAGAAGAAACAGAGGGTTGTAGGGGACACTGATCATTCTCTTCCAGATCAAAGGCAGCCTGGGAGTGAACTTGCTCAGTGCTGTTGCAGGAGTGATAGGGATAATCGTGTTAATAATAGAACTGACTGTCCTATTTGCACCGGAGAAAAAGTGTCTTATTCTTGTAAGTGTTTCTGAGCTGCTTTTATTTTCTGCAATTATATTTATATTATCTAAATGCATACTAGTGTGAGATGACTGTCTCCCAGTTAATCCTGGCTTATCACCATAAGTAAGATCTGGGACTTTGAGCTCACGGGGAGAATTTTCAGCCCCTTGCTGCTAGGACCTACCAGGACAGTTACCTTTTTTTCTCTCATTCTTCTCTGAATGCAGTTATGTTAGAGAATTGATCATTAGGCTCTTTCTTTAGTCTCCAGGGTCAAGTTACGATGGGGGTGGACCGCTGGGCTGGCTCAGCAGGCTTTGTGTCATTTGTGGGTGGGTTGAGGAGAGTCAGGACACCAGGCCAAGATGCTCAGAGCCCCTGGGGGTGTGTATATGTACAAGGAAAGGGCAATGATATCGTTTTCACAGACCCGGAGGTTCTCTGCTCTTTAGATGAGAAAAAGGTATAAATTCATACAGGGATGAAAATAACCTGAAGTGGACAACACAGAGAATCTCTAAGCCCAGAAAACTATGCAGACACATGTGATTTCATCTGAATTTCCTTGCACTTAATGAAGTTCCAGAATAGAACTCCCCTCCGCTATTTTAGCATTTGCTTTTCAATTTTTCTTTTTTTGGTTTGTTATGAGAGGGAATTTGCCTGTTTCCGTAGGGGAGAAGGAGTCAGATTGGAATCAGAGGATCCAGGGCCAGGGGAAGTATCCATCTGTTATTAATATTCCTTTCCTTTTCCTCTTCTCTCTCCTCATGGAATCTGCTCCTCCTTTCTAGAGGACGTTTGAGATTGTGATATTAGTCCTCTCCCTGCTGGAAGTCAGCATCGCTATCTCTCTCTCTGTATTTGGGTGCAAGGTGACCTGCTTTGTCACTCAGGTGAGTGTTGAGGACCTGATGGAGGGTTCAAATTTGTCACGTTTTTGTTTCTCTCACTGTCTCTCTCCTCCTCTCTGGACCAATGAGAAGGGTAAGGAAGCAGAGTGATGGAAAGATAGTTATGTACATGAGTCATCCTTGAAACTGAAGGAGACAGAGGAATACACGGATAGAGCTATGGTGTATGTTTCCAGGAACCTCATAGGTCTTGCGGGATATCAATTTTTATCGAGTGAGGGATGTAAGGCCCTGAAGGAAGGGACATTTAATTTTCAGGTCCTAGAATACACAAAAAAGGTAGGCATCACCAGGATAAATGCGAATCCCTCTAGCTGAAAGACGATGTGAATAATGGTATATATTATTCTCACTATCCACAGGTGGTGATTATCCAGTCAACCAATGACAAGGTGTCTTCAGCAATAGCCCCCCATGAACATATTTATGAGGAGCTGGAGTTTGAATAGAATAATTCTTGCTTTTGAAAATATTATTCATTGTGTATCTCTTTGCCTGCCAGGAAGTGTTCTCATCTGTGCACAGGAGCATAGTTATTACACAACCAAATAAAGTGCATTTTCTCCTCTATTGCTGCTGATTGTGGTTTTGCATCCCAATCTCCCACTTCATCCTATTGTCACTCAAATGACTAGGATGCACAGTGTCATTTCTCATAACTTGTAAAGGCCCTATACCACACATACAGAAAACTGAATAGATCATGGTTGTAACAGCTGCCTAATATTTTTTAAGATCTTAATTTTTGAGTAATCTCTACCCCCAACATGGGGCTCACATTTACAACCTAGGGATCAAGAGTCACATGTTCTACTGACTGAGCCAGCCGGGTGCCCCCAATTTTTAGTTATATAGAAGGTGGACATCCTCGTGTAAGCAGCATCCGAATCCATGAGTAAACACTACCAGTTTCAGACAATGGTGAATTCCCCTTTTCACTCACTAAGATCCCCAGCTTAACTGCTGTCTTGACTTTTACCACCAATATGAGTTGCATCTTTGAATTTCATAAAATGGAGTCTTGTGAAATATATGCACTGGCTATGGCTCCTTTCTTCTAGCATGTTTGTGAACTTCGTTCCCGCCATTGCCAGTGGTAATACTATGTTCATACCGCTGCAAGATATTCTATTGTAAGACTTGCAGGACAATCTATTACATATGTAAATATTGATGAATATTTGGGATGCTTCGATTTGGGACGAATCATGCCGTGCGTGCAAAATGTATCCGTATATTTTGGTACGTGCGTGTGTAAAATTCCATCGGGTCTACGTATAGCAGTGGAACTGCTGGGCCGTGTCCAAAGTGCATATGGCATATGCACCTGCCTTCTAGCCATGCCTGAATTCCAGGTATTGTACATCTGTACCCTGATATCATGTGATTTTCATTCTAACCATTTTGATGTCTTTGTATCACATTGCAATAATTTGAATACTATTTCTTTTTACGACAGCTTTAGACTTATTTTAAAAAATTGAGAAAATATTAAAAGAGTTCCCATATACCCCAAATCAGTTGGCATCTTACCTTAGTATGGGATGAATCAATATTGATACATTATCATTAACTACAGCATTATTATTATTCAGATGTCTTTAGTTTTTAGTTAGTGCCCTTTTCCTCTTTCAAGATCCCCACCCAAGACACGACGTTAGACTTAGCTTCCATGTTTTCTTAGCCTCCTCTTGGCTGTGACTATTTCTGAGACTTCCTTTGTTTTTGATGACCTTGATAGTTTTGTGGAATACTGATCAAGTATTTTGCAGAATGTCCCTCACCTGGAGCTTATCTGATATTTTTCTCATGATCAGACTAGTGTTTTGAGGTTTGGGGAGGAAGATGTCAGAAGTACAATATGATCCTTATCACATCCAATCAAGGGTACATATTATCAACATGACTTACGCTGTTGACGTTGGCTTTAATCACCTCACTGAGTACAGTTTTTTAGTTTTTTCCACTCTAAAGTTAGCTTTTCCCCGACTTTTTATACTGTACTCTTCAGAAGGATGTCACTATCCAGCCACCGTGTGCAGCCTGGGCTCAAGGAGTCAGGGAGTTAAGATCTATTGCTTTGAGGGTAGAGTAACCTCATAAGTTATTTGATATTCTGCCCTGGGGTTTTGTCAATTTTCTCCCACTTATTTATACATTCAAGTATTTGTATGAATTTATGAATACTTATACATTCTTGGGGTTTTAATCTAATACCAATTTATCTTATTGCTCAAATTGTTTCTGTTTTGATCACTGGGAGATTGTTCAGTGGCTCCTGTGTCCCTTTGATGGACCCTATCATTGTGTCTCATTTGGGGCACTTGCTTCTTTTTATGACATGACCATGTTCTCAGGTTCATCTTACATCTTTTTTTTTTTAATTTTTTTTTAACATTTATTCATTTTTGAGAGACAGAGAGAGAGAGACAGAGCATGAGCAGGGAAGGGGCAGAGAGAGGGAGACACAGAATCTGAAGCAGGCTCCAGGCTCTGAGCTGTCAGCACAGAGCCCAACGCGGGGCTCGAACTCACGAACTGTGAGACCATAACCTGAGCCGAAGTCAGATGCTCAACCGACTGAGCCACCCAGGCGCCCCTCATCTTACATACTTCTTGCCCACGTCTTAGAATCAGCCATTTCATCAGGCAGCCCATTTCTTCTTATTGGAGAACCATACTAGAAATAAAGATCTGGGCTCTAGGCGTGCTTGTTACTATTGGGATGTCATTTCTTTTAGGTTCTCTTAGCTAACAGAGGAAAACATACATCTGTCTACTAATTCATGTGTCTTAGTTGAGCTATTCTAACAAGACACTATATAGTGGGTAACTTAGAAAATATTTATTTCTCACAATTCTGGAGGGTGGACATCTGAGATCCAGATGTCAGCATGCTCAGTTTTCCCCCCTGGCTTCCAGATAGCCATTTTCTCATTGTATCCTCACATAGTAGAGAGCAAAGAGAGGAAGTAAGTTCCCTCATGTTGTTTCTTATAAGGTACTAATTCCATCATGACAGATCCACCCTTGCTACCTCATTCCCTCCCAAAGGCCCCATCTCCAAATACCATCATATTGAGGGCTAGAGTTTCAACATATGAATTTGGGAAGGGGAGACACAGACAGTCCACTGCACCATGTTTATACACGTATCTGTAAATATTTCTATCTTTAGCCATCTATTATATGATGTATCACATCTGGCTTTGAAAAAAAATCACAAGAATTGTCCCCCAAAAGCAAAAGAAACCCCATATTTCTACCTGTTTTAAAAACTTTCTTGTGGCTCACGGACCGTTTCGAAATATGTTGTTTGATTTCCAAAAATTTTGAATTTTCCACCTATCACAATTCTGCTATTGTCTGACAACTGTATGATTTATATTGTTTTAAATTTGTTGAGCTGTGTTGCCTAACACATGAAGCGACCAATATTGGCAAATATTCCACGCACATTGGAGAACAATGTATGTTCTGTTGTTGGATGGAGAGGTCTATAAGTGTCAATTAGGTCAACTTGATTGATACTGCTGCTCAGGTCATCTATATCCTTTCTGCTTCTCTACCTGGGTGATGTATCAGCTGTCAAAGAGGGGTTGAGGTCTCCAAATATAATAGGATATTTGTCGATTTCTCCTTTTAGTTTTATCAGCCCTTTCCCTCATATATTTTGGACTAGCTACAAGTGGACATTGAACGCTTGTAACATGGATAGTGACGCTAAGAAAATAGGCTTTGAATCTTTTTTTTCATTTTAAAGAACTTAAATTTTAATTGCCATACATGTGTAGTAGCTATGATACTGTATAGAACAGGAATGGAATTGTTGGATCTCATGGACACATTATTAATTTTACTAGACTTTGAAACATTCTGGTTGTATATTCTAGGGGAATGGGTAACACTTTGATTAATTGTCAGTGAGCCAACGAAGCAACCCAAGCTTTTATATATAAGCTTACATATGTAAAATATCATCACAAAAGCCTAATGTACTCTGAATGATGCAATATAATTAATTAACCTAACACTAGACCAATGAAATAGTATAATCTATAGTATTTTGTATGATTAAAAGTATTTTTTGCGTATATTTACTCTTTTCCTTGATGTATATCCCAATCAGAACTGAGTAAGCACAAGTGAGGCCATTTGAAAGATAAGGAAACTGATGTTTAGTCAGGAAAGAAACACATCCAAAGTCACAGAGTGTAAAAATGATGGACCAAAGACTTCATGCAAAATGTTCATGACTGGTCCAGGAAAGTCTCCATTGACTTCACTGTGCTTCATCAAAGAAAGGTTAAACTTCAGAGCTTTAAGAAAGGAATGGAGCTTTATGTTCATACATTTGAGAGTTGGAGGAATTGAGATTTTTTTCTAACATGTAGTAATGAATGAATAAGGAAAATGAATTGTGATCTCAGAAAATAGATCCTGGCTGATGAAGAACACTGGGGTGGAGATAATATTATTCACTGATATTTTCTGTCCCTCTACATTTCCTGTCTCCCACACAGCACTGGGAAGGTCACCATTTAATGAGCTGTGGCCAGAATGACACATGCTTCTCGACCACAGTATCTCATTGCCAGAGGTCCAACTTCTAACTTTTTTTTCCCTACCTCGGCAAAATAAAAAAAACTTTTTGAGATATTATTCTATTTTGTAGAACCCATATCAGTGTGGGTCTAAACAGCCAACTAACAATGAACATGTAAAGTATGCAGTAAATGAACTTCTGATGTGTTAAGCCACCAATATTTCAAAGTTAAGTTTTGTTACAGAGCATACACCTAGCCTGTGATAACATCCAACCAAAAGAATAGTGACAACCAAATTCTTGATGCTATAGATGCTAGTTGCTGTCTTTATGACTTTGAACCACACAGTTGTATTCTCACACGTGTATATTTATGCCTCAGTGGTCACAGTATGATCTTCTTGCTATCACTGTGGATCCAAAATACAGAAGTATAGCTTCATATTTGTTTACTAGTATCTGTGGGATAACATGAAGGTGTTTCTTCTTTACATTCAAGTTCTTGATAGATTGAAGTTTGAGGCAACAAGTCTTGATAAGGACTTTCAGAAGGTGATTTCCAGCAAAAAAATACAGAAATCTGTAAAGAAGTCAAAGAATAATCCATAAAATAATCTGTAAAGTCTGTAAAATAAGCCATAAAGAATAATATAATCTAAGTCCTCAATGATTTGTCTCCAAATATATGCTCTCTTACTCTAAAGATTAATTGTGTGGATTTGGGGCCAGAGGAACTTAATGGTTGCTCTCCAAAAAAGGTAGAGGGTGAGTTCAGTTTCAATCATGACTAAAACTACCCAATGATTCAACAAATGGTGTTGGGAAAACTGGACATCAACATGCAGAAGAATGAACCTGGACCACTTTCTTACACCACACACAAAAATAAATTCAAAATGGATAAAAGACCTAAATATGAGGCATGAAACCATAAAAATCCTGGAGGAGAACACAGGCAGTAACCTCTTTGACATCGTCTGTAGCAATTTGTTTCTAAATATTTCTCCTGAGGCAAGAGAAACAAAAGCAAAAATAAACTATTGGGACTTTACTAAAATAAAAAGCTTCTGAGTGAAGGAAACAATCAACAAAACTAAAAAGCAATCTATGGAATGGGAGAAGATATTTGCAAACGACATATCTGATAAAGAGTATCCAAAATCTATAAAGAATTTATCAAACTCAACACTCGAAAAATAAATAATCTAATTAAAAAATGGGAAGAAGTCTTGAATAGGCATTTTTCCAAAGAAGGTATCCAGATGGCCAACAGACACATGAAAAGATGCTCAACATCACTGATCATCAGGGAAATGCAAATCAAAACTACAATGAGATATCACCTTACCCCAGTCAGAATGGCTAAAATCAACAACACAAGAAACAACAGGTGTTGATGAGGATGGGGAGAAAGAGGAACCCTCCTGCACTGTTGGTGGAAATGCAAACTGGTGCAGTAACTCTGCAAAACAGTATGGAGTTTCCTCAAAAAGTTAAAAATAGAACTACCTTACAATCCAGCAGTTGCACTAGTAGGTATTTACTCACAGGATACAAAAATACGAATTCAAAGGGACACATGCATTCCAATGTTTATAACAGCACTATCTACAATAGCTAAATTGTGGAAACAGCTCAAGTGTCCACCCACTGATGAATGGATAAAGGAGGTATGGTATATATACACAATGGAATATTACTCAGCCATAAAAAAGAATGGAATCTTGCCATTTGCAAAAACGTGGGTGGAGCTGGAGAGTATTTTGCTAAGTGAAATAAGTTAGTCTGAGAAAGACAAATACCATATGATTTCACTCACATGTGGAATTTAAGAAACAAAACAAATGAGCAAGGGAAAAAGAGAGAGAGGCAAACCAAGGAACAGACTCTTAACTATAGAGAACAAACTGAGGGTTACTAGAGGGAAGGTCGAAGGAGGATGGGTGGAATAGTTGATGGGGATTAAGGAATGTACTTGTCATGATGATCACTGAGTGTTGTATGTTACCAATGAATCACTGTATATTTTAACCTGAAGCTGATATTACACTGTATGTTAATGAACTATAATTTAATGAAACTTGAAAAAAAAAAACCTACCCAATGGTTAATTTTTTTCAGATATTAAGCCAGGTGAGTATCAATCTACTTGGGTTACTAGTATTTAGTTTTGAGGAAGATAAAGGAAACTATAAACATATCCATTAAAATCATTCTTGAACAACAGAAATAGGGAGAGATAGTAGGACCTTCTTTAATCATTTTGGTATAAAGAATGCCAACCCAGCTAATATTGGGACATTACATGTGATGCATTGCTGATGGGCTGGAAAATAATGAGTTGCTAATAGAACATAAGTTTTTGAGTGTCTGAACATGTTTTGTGTGATTACGCATAGAAAATTTTAAGTATTTTTGTATTTTGTATTTGTGATTTGATGTCTGTCTCTTATAATGAACGATTATTTGATGAGAGAAAATAATATAAGGTTTTATAAATAAAGGATGGTTATTGTGTTTTCATAATTTTTAAATAATGCTTAACCCATAGAGCTGTTGCTGACATTTCCCTTCTTCTCTTAACAATATAACCTGTTTCTAAACTGGAAAATGGAGATAAAATTGGGACTATATTTCCTAGGCTCTCTTGCGGCTAAGTATGGGAAAATATTTAAGTACTAGCCGACAAAATGTGAGAATAAGTAGTAAATCTTACTTTGGAGTTACACACTTAAGAAGAAGGGTATGTATTCTCATTTCCCTTTTCCTTTCTGCTGATTGGGATGTGGATGTCATAGCAGGAGGTCCTTCGTGGATGCAGAGGTGAAAGCCACATTTTGACAATAAAGAATCTACCTTTCCATCCCTGTTTTTGGTGCAACTATGTTGTCATAGAAGGCAAAAACCTGACTTACAGTAGCCAGAGAATATTTGACATATAAAAGCCATGTATACTAGAAGAGAGTAGATGCAAATACTGAGAAATATCTAAGAATACCTAAAAAGAGCATACTCTCCAATGTCTACTCTAGCGAGGGCCATGAAAATTAGCATACAAAGAGCCAGAGAGGAAAATGGATAAGTTAATACCTCCCCGAGAAGGGAACTATGACATAACTTAAGTATTTTATGGCTTTTGGGGGGCAGGGTGTCTCCATAATTCCTGCCTTAGAACATATTGTAATTGCCATAGATCAGTGATTTCACATTTCTCTTTTTATCTCCAGGTTGAAGTTTTATCATTGTCTTTGGCCAAGTCCACATTTATATAATGTAAGTAGAAATAGGGCAAATAATTTGTCTTTCAGCCCTCACTGCAATGAACTACTTCTGTTTTTGTTGTAGAGAACGACAAAGATACAGTAACTCCAGAGCAACAAATGGTTTGGATTATTGTCCTTCGTGAGCTGGTGAGTTGTATTTTAGGTGTGGGGAAGAAGGTAGATGTGTCTATTTGGTGCCTATAGAGAAGAATGTGATTGACAATGTTCCTCATCTTCCTTTAAGAATAGAAATTCTGTATATTTGAGCTAGATTTGAGCCTAATGGAACTCTGTGGCCTCCATTACAGCTCAGTGTGGTCATGCAACACATGTTGTCCAGTGTAATGTGAGAGAAGATCCGCATTTTCCTTCAGACCCATGGCCTTACAAGAATAAATATGTCTTCCCCTTCTCTGTGTCTTTTCTCATTGGGTGCTGCACAAGTATTCTGTGGTGGGAAGAATATTATGGTGTCATTTCCGTGATTGTGTTATATCATGTGGCAGAAAAACAAAACAAAACAAAACGTTATCCGGATGAGCCTAATCTAAGTATAGGAGTCCTTTCAAGGCAGAGTGTTCTCTGGATGGTAGAAAAGGAAGTCAGAGTGATTCAAAGCACGAGAACTGTTTGACAAAGAGGAAGCTCTCTGTTACTGAAATGGAGGGAACCTCTTGAACAGATCCAAGAGCAGCTTCTAGGAGCTGAGGATGAATGACTCCTGGCCAACAATCCCAGTTCCATAACACAGGCCGCTGGATTCTGCCAACAACAGCAGAGAACTATCAGACCATCCCCAGACTTTCCGGGAGTCCAGGCATCCAGTACATGGACTTCAGCCTTATGAGATGACTGGATTCTGAGTAAAGAATCCACTCAGGTCCACCGGGACTTCTGATCTACCTTTGCCGTGCCCGTGGGTCCATCCCATCCATGGCCTTCCTTTCCTGACTGCCTGCCCTGAGGAATTCAGACTTGCTTACCAGCCCTTAGACTCATGTAATCCAATTGCTTGTGATAATGTTATACGCTTGAAATGAGGGGGATTTCAATACCAGAAACCTTTCCATTTTCTGTCTGAATTAACCCTAACTGACACACAGTTGTGGCAATAATTTCAACGCACAAAAAAGAACCAGGTAATGAGGTTGAGAAAAGTATGCTGCTAGCTCTGTTACCTACGTCTGTTACCTGTAATAATAAAACATAAAATTCTAACTATATCTGTGTTTCCAGTCAGCTGTATTGTCAACTTTATATACCTGCAATAATATATTTCATCTCTTTCAGGCTTTTAAATTAGTTATACCTTGATTTTATTGTTTTTGGATGATATATACGTTGCATATTCATCACACTAAAGAGTGTACTTCATATAGTAAATTAATAGATGGATGGATGGATGGATGGATGGACAGATGTTTGAAGTCATGGATAGATACCCATGGGTGAGAGTTTCCGTACGGAAAAGAGAATTGCACACTGTGTATTCCAAGTGTGCTCAACACACAGCTAGTAGCTTCCAGGTTGTCCACAGAATCACTTCTAGTTTATGCTTTTGTTCATTTTACCAACGGTGAAAAGAGTCATCGACCACATTGTTTAACGAAACAGTTGAAATCATCCTCTTTCTTCTAAGAATTGTACATACCCAGTGAATATTCCTGTCATCCACATTATAGACGAGCATGGAGAGAGGGAGTGAAATTAAAATTTGCAGACAAGTTAGGATCATTAGGACAATCACAAGTCCCTGTTAAAAGAAAATAAAATGTCATGCATTACCTTCCACTTTGATGATAGTTTAGAAAGTTTTATGTCAGAGCCCCACATCAGGCCGTCAAAAGGGGACACATCACATTATACAAAATGGTGCAATGAAGTTGGGTCTGAACCCAGAAATCTATGTGCTGTTACAGAAAAGCAAGAGTTAGGGATGATATTAAACATTCTTGAACATACTAATACAAGATGGGAAGTAAAACTTGATAACATTACAGAATTCACAATAACTACTCCACTTTTGATTTTTATTAAAATTATTATTATTATTATTATTGGTGGTAGGGTAGGTTATTAGTAATATTACTATTGAAGTTATTGTTACTCAGTCATGGAGATCAGAAATGTTGCCAAGGCTTGCAAAGCTGACTTTTCTCAATAAACAGGGCAGAAATGGTAAGGGTTCAGATCTCCCCAGTGAAATACTAAAATTTCCCAGTTTTCCACTGGACTCAATTCTAATTAAAACCAGAATGTCTCCAGGGTGCCTGGGTGGCTCAGTTGGTTAGGTGACTGACTTTGGCTCAGGTCATGATCTCACAGTTTGTGAGTTCGAGCCCTGCGTTGCGCTCTGTGCTGACAGCTCAGAGCCTGGAGCCTACTTCGGATTCTGTGTCTCCCTGTCTCTCTACCCCTCCCCTGCTCATGCTTTGTGTCTCTCTGTCTCTCAATAAGAAATAAACATTAAAAAATTTTTTTAAAAAAAAACCCAGAATGTCTCCTAAATTCGGAACACGCTTTAGGGTAAAAATTAAATAACAGTTGTGAAAATTTTTGTCATTGTCCTCATAAGTAAAATGTGTCTTCCCACACTCCAGTGTTCCTGGTTTCTTTTACTGGTTTCTTCCTGATTTCTTTCTCCTCTATTTCAGACCATTCGTCTGCATTTCTTTCACATGGCTTTATTGCAAAAAAAAAAAAAAAAAAAAAAAGGGATTACGCTCAAATAGTGGCAAGTCAGAATAAACATTCATTCTCCAGGTAGTTTTGGGTAATAACTTATTTTTAAAATCCTAGCAGTAATGAATATTATAATAGAAAATAATTTTAAAAAATAAAGGATAAAGTAAAAATTTCCCCAATCTTTGACTCAGATTTTAATATCATTCTAGTTTTTCCAGAAAAAATAAAATTTAGACCACAGAATTGGGGCTCTCTGCCATTGAAAAGAAATAGTTTTTTTCTCTTTCTAATTGTTGCACCTGTAGAGAGGCATTTGGAAGGACTCTGGAAGCAAGAATTTTTGTCATGTTCTTGAAATATACCAATGATCAGGTTTCATCTTCATCATGCTCAGATAAGTGTTCAGTCTTCTCCAAATTCAGGGGGATAATACTTACAATTGCAATTGATTTGATGCCCAAACAGAGAGTTTCCTCCTTGCAATCATAGCAGAAATTTTTTGTTAAATTATATGACAGAATACAGATCCCAACAATCGAGACCAATGTGCTAAGAGTGTTAGCACCTATATTCTTCCTCAGCTGGAAAAAAAAAAAAAAAGACATAACTAGCTTATAAGTTAAGGACCAAGGGTTTCTAGACCCTACATGTTGGGGAGAGAATTCTGATTTCATTGACTTATCCATGAGATCTACAGGCATTCATCATCCTTATAGTGCCAATTTGGTTCAATGATAAATCACAATTGCGAGAAGAAGAGTTAGAGAAGATTGATCTTTCATGAACACATACCGTGGATAGGATAAAAATATTACGTGCGTTTTTGTCAGCATCTCTTGTTTTCTCCTCCTATTAGCTCCTCCCTCCACCAAAGATAAAAATCTGCCTTGCTCAAGCCTAAGCCATGTTTTTCTCTTTATTAAACGTCGCCCCACCCCATTACCATAACGAGGCTTGAATAGCTACATAAATCTTTACTCACTCTTCTTATGGTGACGAGATATGGGGATCAGAATTCTAAAATCCAGGGAGATCCAGCCTGTCTGTGTCTAGACATAGGATGGTCACGTGATTCATTGGGCCAAAGGGACAGTTACACGATGAAATGTACTACAAAATAATGAATCCCCAGGGTGACTGGGCTTCACGTGGGAAACTCAGAGTGTTGTAAGTGCTCATTTTCTCCCTGAATGACGAAGGGGAAGGTTGTTAGCTTACCAGTGATTTTGTTTGCTTCTTGGCAGACACAACAGTCAGAGATCCAGACACGATAAACTGTTTAGAAGATAAGAAAGGTATCTACAGAGCAGTGGCTTCTTCCAAGTCGCCTTTCCACCCTGTTGCCAGATGCATATCTTTCTTCATACCTAGTACCTCCCCCCTCTACCCCCCACCTGCCAGGGCCATCCCTTCAGAACTCAGAGGAAAGCAGATGATTAAAGTGTGTGCACCACACAATTAAAGTACCACAGTTATAATTTATTCTTCTGACCAGTAAAATTCCCTTAGCTAAATCAGAGAAGGGGACGTAAAAACCACAGGGCAAAACGACTTATTCAATGTGGAGAGAACAAAATAAATAAATATAACCCAAAGACACACTTTGGGGTGCAGAAAAGGGAACATGTGAACTCAAATTACATGGCGCTTTTCTCAATGTGTTTGGCCAAGAAGGGTGATGACTTAAGAAGAGTAACACCTGCTTACCCTTCCCACCCAGCAAATTCTCTAATCCAAATATTATTACATTTCAGAGATGCTTCTCCCATGTGTCAAACCCAGGATTTTCTTCTCAGCAAAATGGCAAGATCGTTACTGAATAGCTTCAGGCTATACAGCAATGAATAGAACTTAAGGGTATTATTATATTAGAATATATATTAAAGTTCAGGTTGGGAGGGGCGCCTGGGTGACTCAGTCAGTTAAGCATCGGGCTTCAGCTCTGGTCATGATCTCACAGTCAAGTCTTCAAGTTGGAGCCCCCCCCCCCCCCCCAACAGGCTCTGTGCTGACAGCTCAGAGCCTGGAGCCTGCTTCAGATTCTGTGTCTCCTTCTCTCTCTGCCCCTCCCCTGCTCACACTTTGTTTCTCTCTCTCTCTCTCTCAAAAATAAAAAAATGTAAAATAAAGTTCAGGTTGAAAGTTAAATCTTAACTAAGTGTCATTGCAAGTACTCTAGAATTGGCAAGTTGTCACAAAAATTGTGTGTTGAGTTGATGAATGAATGAATAACGGATTAAATAATAATAATTTGAGATATAAGTGAGATACTCACAGACAATGCCCCCCATAAAGGGAAGCCTGTGTAAATTGAGAAGAAAATAGTTGGGTACATTTCAGAATCGAAAGCAAAATATCCAATTATCCCATAAAAGATGCATTTCACACCAATCATAATCTGAGCCACCTGGGTAAGAGACAAAACAAACCAAATTACCAACCATTCAAATTAACAAAACAAAAACAATGTCTTAAAGACAATGGTGAGCATTTCTCAGGAGAGAGAGAAGCCCTCGGTCCAAACATCACGGTCACCCATTTTCAAGGTTTGAATCCCTTGAATATTATGAAAAGATCTACTAAGAAGAGTCAGTTCCTGGAAAGTCTGCTTTTTCTTTTTTCCCGGAGGTCTGCCCGTGGGGGTCAACCTTGCTCCAATAAGATATAGTCACTATTAGGCTCATCTAAGAGATTAGGACTTCTACGGTCTCCTCTTAATGCATCCCTCCCATCCTCCTACAAATGTGGTCCTTTGCTTTTAATTGAAGTGTCTTTCTTCCACACCACAGAAAGGTCGACAGGGATAATAACCTGATGCCTCTATGTCAGGATAATTAGCCAGAATAACCCTCTACCCTCATGATATGCCCCAGCTTCTGGTTCAAAATTCTCTATAGTGTTTACTTACTTACCCCCAGAGCTTTTAGATTCCCCTTCAGGAATTTCTGCAGCTTGTCGAGCAAATGTTTCAGGGTACCAGGATTTTCAGTCTTTCCTAATGGGGTACTTTGGTTTGGGTTTGGAGGAATGTCCACAGTCTTCCCATCAGAATCCGAAGTTTTGCTCATTCTGTAATAGATGGCATCAGATATGCACCGTCATATGCCCAATACTGTTAATGCTATTATAATGGAAGTAGATAGTGGGCTTCTTTTATCTGAAGTCTTTATCGTATGAAGGGAAGGCATTGGCCAAGTGATGCTTATGTGTCCATGCTGCTCTGATATCACTGATGTGGTCAGCATGGAGAGACATGACAGAGGTTGAGAAATACCAAATCCTATGTAACTGTAAGATAGCCTCCAAGATTTTTTTTTCTTTTTAGCATTGCATGTGGCCACAGACTTGTATAAAGAACCCCCAATGGGAATGGTGATATATCTATTTAGCCTTATCCCTGGTGGAGTAAAAATCACCTGAGATTTAAACGCAAAGAGTTTTGAATGAAAGACATTTCCCTTTAATTGAATTAAATATATCATGTAACTTATCATCCAAGATAATCTTAGGAATGAAAGAGAATAGGAGTGGTATCCATAATTATAGGAGAGACCTGGGGATACACTATGTAAAAGCCACCTTAACTTTGATCACTGTGTGGCAATGAGAGGTGTATTTAGTTGAAACCCTAGGTTTGTCAACATAAAATATAATCATGCTTATGCTTCATAGGTGTGACACTGGAAATGATGTATCCAATTTTTTTAGTATCATCAGAGATGTAACGTTGCATAAATTCTAGTATTATCTTCTCAAGAAGGTAGGGTGTGCTTTGGTACTCGTCAAAAACAATGATGGATTTCCATTGTAGAACAAACCCAAGAGGGGTTTCCTTCATAAACTAACTCATTTTGAACCTTTTTTTTTTTTTTTACCAAATATTCGCTTTTTATTTCTGTATCATCATTTACTCTATCAATTTTAGGACTATTTTGTACCATTAAATTAAGTTGGGGAAATAGGGGCAGACTTTGTTCCTTATTACGTTGGTATTTGTGATGCTATCACTCTCCCTATTAGGTTTCAGTTTAGCTTTGCTTACAATTTGTACAATTCCTTCTTATGTTTTCTCCTCTTATTATGCTAATGATATGGGATTAGACCCTTTATATAGCTATTTATGTTTAGATTTCCTGAATCAAAGTGGAAACATAGTTTCTGGCTCTTGAGATCCATGCTCAATGTCTTTAAAAAAAAAACAGAGTTAGTGTATGTCAGTTCCAACACTCTTTGAGTGTGTAAATTTCTTTGCAGTCTCCATGAAAAGATTAAGATATCATGACATGGAACTCCTATGGGACACTTAAGATTAATCATAAGTATTCGATGTTTCTATTCCCAGTAGTTGCTTTTCATTAAAGAGCTGAAACAAGGAATTTATTTTGTATGATCACACTGGAAGTGCAAACGAGAGAGATTTTTTTTTCAATTTCTTTGGTGGATGAATCTCGTTCATTAATATTTCATAAATAGAGAGGATCTCATCAATCAGTTGTTCTATGTTTTTAAAATGTGACCCTTATATCTAAAGATGGTGAATAACTTGCCCAAATTCAGACATATTTATAGATGTGGGACCAAAGAGCTATGGGTCTGATAAGTAAAAATCTGCTCTTTAGGCGAAGCCTGCCTCAAACTAACACATCCTTTTTTTAGCCTCCCGAAGCCCACACGTAACAGGTTTGAGTGTTTGAGGGAGCCATTGCTCCCAACGTAACTTTTTTTTGGGGGGGAAACACACTATTGACCCCCCAAAGTATCCCCTATCACGCCTCACTGCAAATGTCACTATGTATTCATCCATTCGCTCAACAAGTATGTATTTTTAGATTAAAAATGCTGACCATAATACCGGGCACATTTTTATTCACTAATGCCTTTAATGATATTTTATTGCAGCTATGTTATTATCATCTGTAATATTCTATCAAATTGTAAGCCTGTAGTTGAACCTGTTAGTGCTCCTTGAAGCTACCATCCAAACAGTCAGTATTTTGAGTAGGACTTTCACATTTACAGCCGTCCTCTTTCTAACGAATGCTGCCCTCCACCTCTGTTGCCTACTTAGAGAATGACGTTGCAGTATTTCTTGGTTACTCAACAATACAAAAATTAGTCTTGTTTACCACGATGTCCTCACCTTAAGTATTGACTTCAAAGCCCAATGACCCTTTATGTGTTAATATAGCTTCAGACCTACCTAATCCTCCTCGTCGTGTCTCTACCAGCTTAGTTATAAAACTCTCATGATTCTAAAAATATTATTATGAACTTAGCTGACTCACCCATGTCCATTCTTGATGTTCTGAATTTCATTTGCAGATCGTAGACAGAAAAGTTTCTGCGTCACAATTCTAACCAAAGTATTCCCCTGTATCACATTGGGCCTTCTAGAAAATAGGGCTGGAGACAAACTTCCTTGGTAAGCTAAGCTTTACTATCTACCCGCTGATGGGTAAAGTTGTTTGCATAATCAGAAAGTCAGAAAGCAGGAATGTAGACAAGATCAGATGTGTCTACGTCACTGAAACTTTCTGCATTATCTTTAAAAATTTCCTAAAATATATGACGTTGAATATCTACCAGTGGAAAGAAAGGAAAAACTGTCTCTGCCTTGAGCCCACATTCTGTTCAGTCTCTGTCAGGTTCCACGGCTTTCCCTCTCAGAACATAGACAAAAGTACTTTCTGGTGCTCTGGATAATGGGGGAAAAAAAAGTTCTACCTACCTAGTGTTGTTCCACCACACAAATGTGGGAGCCTGTCGTCTTCTTAAGCTTATGTGTCTTGTATGTCTATCAAAGACTGTGCCAACATGTAGGGGAGAGAAATCTATGCTCAGATCTCTGTGTTTCCTCATTTGCTATATTTCCACACCTAGAACTCTAGATAAGCAGTTTTGATGTACATCAATAAAATCGATATAAATCATGTTTTGTTGCTCAAAATTAGAAGCATTATCACTGTGGGGTGCCTGGTGGCCCAGTCAATTAAGTGTCTGACTTTGGCTTTGCTCATGATCTCACAGTTCATGGGTTTGAGCCCCATGTCGGGCTCTGTGCTGACAGCTCAGAGCCTGGAGCCTGCTTCAGATTCTGTGTCTCCCTCTCTCTCCTTCCCTCCCCTCCTCGTGTTCTGTCTCTCTCTCAAAAATAAATAAATTTTTTTACAAGCATTAGCACCGTAATCCTCAATACCAATTTATAGGTTTTTTTTTGCACTCACTTTCTTCGCATTTCTTTCCATTAATCTGACAAAGACTATATTTTTTCTTTTAACTTACTAAATAAAATTCTTTCCTTTGGAGCAATTTCTAGGAAATTCATATTTTCAACAAACTTTTCTTGGTCTTTGTGTTAGCACCTGATTAACTCTAACTTCACTAAAATAAAATAAACATAAACATGAGCAAAAACAAAAAATAATTATATTTCCAATGACTCTTAAATTTATATCTAGCTAGCTATATCTATCTATCTATCTACCTATCTATCATCTATTTCAATGGCCAGGCTCAAGTATACCAAGCAAAGTATTAATATATAACTGTATTACAGTAACATTACTGTATTACAGTAACAAAAAATCAATAAAAATTATTAAACTTTCTTCAGCTTGACCAAGGGAAAAAGAGAGAAGACAAAAATTATCAATGTAAGGAATAAAAGAAGGGACATCCCTGCAGAATCCAGAGATATTCAAAGGATAATAAAGAAATACTGTGAATAAATTTAGGAAGTAAATTTGACATCTTGAAGGAAATGGAATAATTACTTGAAAGACACAAATTATGAACATTGACTCAGGAATAGATGATCTCCTTAGTTTAATATCTATTAAACAATTGAGTGTTTAGACAAAAACCATTACAACAAAAATAACAAAACCAACTCCATCATATATTGCTAATTCTACCAAATATTTAAGGGAAAAAAAGTTGGATGTAATCCCTTCTATGTTATGAGGTCAACATTGCTCCAATACCATAACAAGACAAAGATATAAGAACTATGTGGCAATAACTCTCAACATAGGTCCAGAAATCCACAGCAAAATGTTATCACATCAAATCCAAAAGTGTATCAAAAGATACCACACCACAGCCAACAGAGTTTATTTCAGGAAGGCAACAGTGGTTTAACAAAAAAATCAATGTGTAAAATTCATCATATTGACAGAATAAATACAAAAACCCACATGATCTTCTCAATATACAGGAAACGTGTCTGACAAAATTTATTTATTCATGATAAAGAAAAAACTCTCAAAAAACTAGGAAAAGATGTGGATTCCCATTATCTGGAAAAAGTCATATACAAAAACCTACAGTTACAACATACCCAGCAGTGAGATACTGACTACTTATTCCCCAATACTAGCGTATATGTGCTCACCACTCCTGTTCAACATCTACTGGAAGTCATAGCCAGGGTCATATGGCAAGAAAAGAAAGACCTAAAGTTCGGAAAGTAAGAAATATAAATGTCCCTATTGAAGACATTGTTGTTTATGTAGAAAATCCTACAGAATCTTTTAAAAAATCTAGAACTAGTAAATGAGTATAGCAGACTTTCCTTTCTGTGAAAAAGCATTAAAAGAAGAGATAAGGTTTGCTTTGGATGTTTTTTCTACATTTTTTTGTTTGTTTCCATAGACTTAGTCTAGTGTTTAAGACAGTGTTAAGTGCCAGTAACATATTGTAGTTGACGAAATGCTATCAGACTGTGGCAACAGCTCAGCCAGAATCACACAGTGAGTTGCCAGTTTCTGATCTTATTATAGGCGGTACAGGCAGAATTGCATTAAGCCATCTGCTAGCACTTCCTTAAATTGTGATTAGCCATATATTAAGAGAGGCCACATGTGTCTTTTGACTATAGATTACAAACTGATAGTGTTCCAGGCCTTTCCAAAAAGTCGAAATGTGATGATCACTATTCCCTTGCACACAGTGTGTGGGTTACTTCAGGCTGAGTCAGGATCCACGACGCAAAGGAGAATAAGAACCTGCAGGGGCTCAATCACTGAAAAAGCAGAACCTGTGTGCAGAAAGTGTGTGTATTTCCCTATTTTCAAACATCAGTCACAGTTTACTCATTGGGTTGCTTTTACAGGACCCTGAATTGAAAAGGCCATCACTGACTTCATGATGTATAATCGTAATGGGACAGAGAACACCAAAATGGAAAATAAAGGAAAATTATGGCTACTTCAAGGTTAAAGGATAAAAGCAGGGTTTATTTTAATTCATTTATGTCATAGAAAATTGTACATTTTAGGGAAAGTGTCAGGAAGCACATGATCTACCTAGCTGGCCTATTGCACAGCTCCCAGTATAGCATTAGCATTATAGTCCAAAGTGAAGGGCTTCTCAGAAATTGTGGGGATCAGCTGTTCTGGCACACATCCTCCAAGGCCAGACCAGAATCCCCAAATACCTACAACCTTTCTGGTGTGTTCCTTTTCTTCATACCGCCAACGGTATGAGACGATGCCAGTGCCGATGCGGAGGGATCACGTACTTCATTGATCATGTCCAAATGGAATCATAATTGAGGATAGAGTAGGGGGCCCCAGCAGAGTCAACATCAGCAAATCTATGACCTTGGATCCCCCCCCCCCCCGCCCTGTCCCAGACACTTAAGACTCTATTTACTACCTGATTACTGATTTACTTTTAATGATACAATTAGAGGAAGTCCAGGAATGGTTCAAAAGTTGGTATCTCCAACAACTAAGCATGTTGCAAAGCCACGTCATCATAATAATGATAAAGAGAGGCTACGGCAACTCCACAGTCATTGGAGGATAAGTCGACAACCACCTGTGGAGGAAAAAAAAAACAACAACACAGTAGATGGCATTTCATGATATGATATGACATTTCACTTGCCCCTGGTCCTAGTTCTCCTAACGTGCAGACCTTCTTTGGGGCCACTCTTTCTGACATGAACGTCTACATCCAGCCAAGCAACCTTCCACTAATGCCTGGTCCAATCTACTTCCTCTTCTTCTTTTTTTTAAGTTTATTCATTTATCTTGAGAGAGAGAGAGGGACAGAATGAAAATCCCAGGCAAGCTCCGCCCTGTCAGTATAGGTGTTGGGTCAATCTTAACGCTGGCGGCTCTTAGTGGCAAAACAGAGTGCGAGGGGCTCCGAACATGAAAGAGGGGCTTAAGAGTTTTTTACGGTTTGAACTGTTCAGTAAAACTTAAAGAGGTAAATGTACAAATGGCGGAGAATACCCTAAAACACATTCTGAGTCCTCGGGATAACAGAAACTCACTGAGGTCACATCACAGCAGACAGCACTGCATCCAAATGCAGACAGCAACACCGAGACGATGAGTCCCAGGATTATGAGGATCAGTTTCATAATCATAATCCCCTGAAAATTAAAATCATGCGGAGAGAAAAGATTAAAGGCCTGAGAAAGAGAGGGCCTGCCGTGGACCCTGCACACTCTCCTTCATAACCCAGGGTAGGAAAATATCCCAGTCTGGCCCCACCTTCAGATAAAATCTGGGCAGAGATACCCGTAATGACTCTAATTTACAGACTCCCAAATTTGCAATTTCATTCCTTTATAATTTTCACACAGATGAAGTGAGATCCCGTTATCCACTTTCTTCCTTGACATAACCCACTGATAAAAAGCCTGCTCATTTGCAAACCATGCTTTCTTGAGGTGTCTACAAATTGGAATGTTTTAAGATCCCTTTGTAGCTCATAGTGATTTTCATCATATGATCAGTAGATCAGTGTCGGTTTTGTTGAACGTACTTTCTTGAAAGGATCCTGGACTTTGTCTGTCATTGTGCTGAATGGACTCAACAACTAGACTCCTCTTTACCTTGATGAAGACAGCAATCACAATCATTGACTGAATTCATTGGCACCCATTCTGGTTTTATCTAAAGTAAGGGTTTTACTTAGCTTCACCTGATGTACTTAGATCCTAACATCACCAATAATGTGTAGTACAGAGATATTTATTCACTCAGGGTCAAGGCCCTGACCATCTTTCTTCAGGTGATTTGTCAGTTTTAAGCTATGCCCTATTACCCACTTGTGTTTTTTGCTTTTGTTTTCAAAATTTTGTTAAGCTTATTTTATTATTTATTTTGAGAGAAAGAGCATGAGTTGGGGAGGGCCAGAGGGAGAGGGAGAGAGAGAGAGAGAGAGAGAGAATTCCAAGCAGGTACACACTGTCAGTGAGGAACCCAACGTGGGACTGGAACCCACGACCCATAGGATCATGACCTGAGCCAAAGTCAGACACTTAACTGACTGAGCCACCCAGGCGTCACACGCCCCTCCCCCCCTTGCTCCCTTGGGATGAAAATGACATCTGCAAGGAATTTTATATATGTGGATAGATATCAGGAGATATTTTTTCCACTAGGTCTTTCAATACTTACAATTAAGAAATAACGAGCTAAGACTGTTTCTGATAAGAAGTGACTGGAGGCTTCCGTTCTGATTGCAAGGATTATTAGCGACACTCCAGCCAATATGGCAGCCAGCGTGTTCGTTCCAAGGCTGCTACAGATCTGAAAGAGAATCAGAAACGGAGTCCCTGTTCTTACCCTCTTGACTCTGGCAAATGATTGTACATATGTATGCATTATATTTAAAATGTAAGTAAAATTGGAATTCATCAAAATTATGCCCAGGGTTGTTACCCACTATTGGATAATTTCTCATGTGAGCCAGACAGAGACAGCATGACCTATGGGGGAATAGGGAAGGAATCATTCTGGAATCTTAACTCAAGGCAAAGAAAAACCTGGGAGTCTGAGACAGCTTGATCATTCTGGAAACAAAGGTTGATTTAACATTTTTTTAATGTTTATTTATTAATGAGAGAAAGAGAGCATAAGCAGAGAAGGGGAGGGGCAGAGAGAGTGGGAGGAGCAGAGAGAGAGGGAGACACAGAATCTCCCTGCAGCAGGCTCCAGGCTCTGTCTGAGCTGTCAGCACAGAGCCCAATGCAGGGCTCAAAATCACAAACCTGAGATCATGACCTGAGCTGAAGTTGGATGCTTAACCAACTGACCTACCTAGGCACCCCAGGAAATGAAGGCTGATTTATGCTATGCCTCTTTTAATTTTCTGAAATTGTAGGTAAACGCACCATTTTTTTTGTTGTTTTCTTTCCAGACGCAATAGACATAGTTCCAGATATAATTAACTGTACAAAGATAAAGTTCAATGAGTTAGTCTGTGAATGTATTCTCATTCTATAGTATTTTTTCCTAACACCAAATATTTCTCAATACTTTCCCCTAAATTTTGTGCTGATAGATAACTATTAAGGATTTTACGTAAGCTCTAACTAATACAGAAATCAAAGTGATTCCAATTTACTTACAAAGATTGGTCCCAAAAGGAAAATGAAGGTATATACCGTGTTCTCTAGGAATAGATGTAGTTTGTGGAATGAAAGAAAGACCTTTACCATGATCCACAGGCAAATATTCATTAGGCCAATCACGATCTGGCTCACCTAGAAAGTGAGAAAGTACCTTCGAGTTAGGAGGAATTTGCTTTACTCTTTGAATTACTTGCCCCGCATTTTGAGGTTGTAAATGACTCAGGACTACTTTCATTTGGGGATTCCATGATCAGTACCTAAATTTACATTCAGTGTTCCCAAATATAAAACACTTCGGTGATTTGGCTAAATGGTATATGCGGTCTCTTATTTAAAAGTCCCATAGTCCTCTCGATATAGGAATCACTGTGACCACTCCACACTTTTAGGTAATCATGTGGCTTTGGCCCAGAGCGAATTTAGGAGAATGTGAGCCACCTCAGAATCCTTAGATGACCTTCATTGTACTTACCCCAAGAATAACTGGCTCCCCCTTTAGGAAATTCTGCAGATTGCTCTGTGCCTCCTGAGGGAGAGGCATTGGCCCTGACTGGCCCAGGTAGATGGCTGGATCTCTTCGTTGAAGACCCATAGTTGTGTCCCTTGGTACCGTTGTTCTTCACAACCCTGTTGCTCACCCCGCTGGGGGTGTTGAGTCACAACACAAGTGGAGCATGTGTTGGCCAGAAAGATCAGGTAAAAGGATTAGTCTCTTTGATTCCATGCGATAGTTAACGCACATAAATATTTTAAAGTAAAAGACAGGTACGGTGCTAAATGTAAGAAATTAGGACACTTGTAATTTTTTCAGTTCTCAAGGGTGGGAAATCTGACACTTATTAAGTATTTAACGATGTACCTCAAGCGGTTCAGATTGACATACTCTCTATTATATTGAGTTTCAGGAAGGCTGTGTAAGTAATGTACGCTTACATTATAGGAAGCTGAGAATCTTAGCTTGGGTGCGTGTGTCTTATGGGTCCTCTGTCTTGAAACAATGTTGGCCATCTCAGCCCTGAAGCTGAAAATACATATCGCCCACTAGTCCTGGTATTCCGGCCCCATGGAGAGACGATATTTGTTACTTTGATTCCTTATTTTGCTGTGCAGAATTCTTTCATTTACACCTCTGTTCCTAGGTAGTATCTGACAGAGCTATTATTGCCTGGTCTCTGGGTTCAGGAAGTTCTTTCTGAAGTTTGAGAACAAACGGCATTTGACTCAAGAAGCCACAATGCAGCATGCGTGTTCTTAGACTCCGAGTTTGCTTCCTCTTCCTACCTCTAAGTCACCATACAAACTAGGCACAACTCACAGAAAGTCCGGAAGGGACCATATGGCTCCGCACTGGCATAGCCAGCTAGGTGGCTTGGAACCGTGTCTGCCTAAGCCCAAATCCTCACTTTTCCACCCGTGATCTGCTTACAGAAATGTTAAGCAAAAATGCTCACGTTCGGAAGGCTTTCCTTCTCTGACACCAAGAAATCTTTCTTTATTTGAACACAGGGACCATCCTGAGTATAAACAAAAAATAGTATCATCTTTGCTATCTTCATCATGACGGCAATGGATACTCTGTCTTGTGTACAGATCTTTTCGAAATGAGATCATGGGAATCTTGGTATATGGTCCATGCAGCCACAATTTCACGTCACCTCTAGAATTCACTATAAAAAGTTTTAGCTGCATGGTGTACAGGTATGTTCAAACTTATCAGGAAAATATATTAAAACAGTAGTGATAAAACCGATATTTCTTCCAGCTACCTGTATTAAGTTCTATAAAATCTGATGGTTCTTTTACAGAAATTAATGCCTTGTATTCTTAGGAGATTGACCAAGAAAAAAAAAAACACTATAAAGTTGACTCTTGAATGACACAGTTTTGAGCCACACAGATCCACTTAAATGTGGATTTTTACAGTACATGTGGATTTACTGTAAGTGTATTTTCTATCCCTTACGATTTTCTTAGTAACATTTCCCTTAGTTTACTGTAAGAATGTAGTACGTAGTACATGTAACATAAAATATATTTGTTAATTGACTGTTTATGTTATTGGTAAGGCTTCCATTCAACACTAGGCTTTAAACAGTTGAGTTTGGGGAGATTTTCTACTATTGGGGGGCATCCCGAATAATTACTTTCAAATGGAAAATGGATGGGGAAAAGCCACGCACAAAGAAAACTAGTATTTAGACACTAGATTTGCCTAAGGATCCAAGTGGAAATAGAAGTATTTGTGTTTAATGCAGACCAATAATCTTTTATATAGAATTGTTCCATGACATTCTGACTTTATTCCTACCCTTGTTTCAATGATAGTTACTGAACACTGTCTTCTCACACTGATCATCTCTGTTGTTATTACCAACAGAGTATCTATGTTAAGTATGGAAATAAATGTGTATTTTTTCTTACATCTTGTAACATTATAAATAGTATGATACTGTCTTCACTAATTTGCTTTTTACAAAAGCTTTAATCCTGTTCCTTATTACTAATCATATCTGAAGCAAAAATATCATGTTTCTCTGAACAGACTGTGACTCACTGTTCATGATGGTAAAGTCAACATTTTTAAAAATATTTTTTCAATGATTCCTGATTTACAAAGCAGTCTTTAGAACTGATTGCCCACTCAATGCCATATACTTCTTCTCAGCAAGAGTAAAGATTATAAGATCATTCCAGATCAAGAATATCTCTTTTTGGATCAAAGTTCTTTTATTCAGAAAAAATATCAGAAGTAATCATTTGTTACAAAAAATTGGATAATGCAGCATGAAAAGAACTAGCTAGCTAGACTTGGGGAACACTGGAAAAGTACTCTGTATTGCAAATTCTAGACAGAATATGATTTTTAGACCACTTGTTTTCTCTCTTTTGAAAATGATTACATGGCTGAGATAATTTCAAAGCACAATCTGAAAAGGTTCTATGGGTCTTTAAAATTGTAACATTAAGGAACCCCCAGGTGCCTCAGTCGGTTAAGTGTCTGACTTCAGCTCAAGGTCACGATCTCATGGTTTGTGAGTTCGATTCCCACATCAGGCTCTGTGCTCTCAGCACAGAACCTACTTTGGATCCTCTGTCCCCTCTCTCTCTGCCCCTCCCCCTCACATGCACTTGTGTTCTCTCTCTCAAAAATAAACATTAAAAAAATTAAAAATAAAATTGCACCATTAAGTTTGCTACTAGAAAGTCAAGCATTTTTTTTTTATGGGAAAAAAATCCCCTTAGACGTTTATGTCCTTCTCAGATAACTAGTGCCCCCTTACAGGCCGATGGAATAGCCACTGAAATAAGAATAAAAGAAAAATACATACCTCTGTCCCCAAACTGTATTGCGTCTTAACTAGATATCCGTACAGGACCTGGAAACATCAGTCCAAAGAGTCAGTCTCAGAGTCTTTCCAAGGAAGTTCCCCAGAGCATCAAGCAGTATATGATCTGTGTCCCTATCAGGGACTATAAGCTGTGGGAATTTGGTATACGTAGGTTTTCCTCAACAAGACATAACTCCCTGTTGTATGAAGAGATAATGAAGCCTCACCCTAAAAGGCGTCTTTCTGTGCTGTATTTCTTGCAGATGGGTTTCTCTGATGGGGTAATTGCATCATTTTGACAGAGATAATCCTTTATCTCTGCTGTTCAGATAGCCACAGTTTTGAGTGCCAAAGCTTTGCACACTCTTTTCTCATTGTGAGGGCAAATCTCAATCCGTATTTACCCACCCCCTCCCAAAGACCTTTTGAAAGAAGCATGTGCTCTCTGTTTGGGGCGATATTTTGATTTACAATTAAATCTTAATTTGTCCATAGAAGTCCTCACCTTGGATAAAAAATATGAGATTTTTACATAAATATGGGATTTTTACCCTCTTTGCTTCCAGATTATACTTTGTATGTTTGGTTAACAATGATAGTTCTTCTATAGTCACTTTAGCTTTCTTACTCCCATTTCTACTGCCTGACAAATCATTATGGGAAAATAGCACTCAATATTTATAGAGCCTAAGCCAGGAAACCCAGAGATGGGAGTAATGTGCTATATGCCCATATCTCTGGAATTATATTATCCAAAAATATAAGGGAGATTTTGCATATTCTATAGCCTTGGCTAAATTATCCTTTAACTTAGAAAGAAAGAAGAAATATGGCATCCTTTTGACTCTATGGTTTCTCTGGGTTCTTGCATGGGACTTGCCCATGGGTTCCCATCATGAATGATGGAGAATCTCACTGTTCCTCACCACCACCCCGCTTCCTGCAAGGCATAAGCATTTGAGGTAAAGCTTCTAAGGGGAAGAAAAGATGCTCTTTTCCTATCCTTGGGTCTGGCAACAGCTGTATAAAAGAGTTAAGTGTCACTGTTCTTGTTAGCTTTTGTTTTGAATCCATCAAAAGGAATGCTCTGCCTTTTCTTCGTGAATTTGCATGTCATTCTTGTGCAGTGGTCATGCTAATCTTCTGTAAATGGTTTCAATTTTAGTACCTGTGCTGCTGAAGTGAGCCCTGCTCTGCCTTTTCTTAACCTGAAGATTTTTCAATATATTCTTAATTTGCTGAAAAGCTCTATTATGAAAGGAGTTCACCTCTTTCAACAGCTTTTTTTCCACCTATTGTAATGACCATACGGTTTCTCTCCTTTATGCTGTATTCAAAGGTGTAAAACTATCTTATGCACCTGGCATAAACCAGTTTGGTTATGAAGTATCTTTTTTTATACATATTTCTGGGATTAATTTATTAATATTGGTAAGGATATATGGGTCTAAGCTCATGTAAATATATCCATATTTTATTTTCCTATGATATTTTAAATCCTTTTGGGGGGGGGGTGGGAGAGCTGGTTACTGCTTGCCTCAAAAATAACCTCTAAAGTGCCTGCCTTCGGCTAAGGTCACAATCTCATGGTCTGTGGGTTCAAGCCCTACATCGGGCTGTCAGCACAGAATCTGTTTCAGATACTCTGTCCCCCCACCCCTCTCTGCCACTCCCCCACTTGTGTGCTCTCTCTCCCTCTGAAAAATAAACATTTTTTAAAAAGCTCTATAGGTTTTCTTCCTCTTCTGTTTTCAGAAAGGATTTGTGTAATATTGGTATTATTTCTTCATTGAACGTTCGATAGAATTCAGGAGCAAAGCCATCTCCCCCCAGTCTTCTCTGTGTGACAAGCCTTTCAATTACGAATTCAGTTTCTTTTCATGATACAGATCTATTTGTATTAATCGGGGTTCTCTAGAGAAGCAGAACCAATAGGATGCACTGATATGGCAATGGCATTTATTACAAAGGTTTGGCATGGGTGATTATGGAAGCTGAGAAGTCCCAAGTTCCACAATCGGCCAATTGGAGCCCAGAGAGCCAATGTATAATTTGGGTCCAAGTCCAAAGACCCAGGAAACTGGGGAGCCTACTACAAGGTAAGATGTTAAGGACAGGGTTTATTTTTAATTATTTATAGTTCATTGCTATTTATATTCTGTGGAGAAAGCATCAGAAAAATCACACTGTGGCACAGATGGCCTATTGCATAATTCCAAATAGCATTCACAGTGTGGTCTGAAGTGAATGACTTTCCAGAAATTGTACGGATCAGTGGTCCTGAGACATGCTCTGCAGGAGCAGACCAGCGTCTTAAATCTCCAACAGACTTCCAACAGTCTCTTTCTTCTTGTTAAGAAGGCTCTGACATGATGACAGTCCTGATGGCATAAACATTGTATACTTAATTTTTTATGTTCAATGGTCATCCACTGATGGAAAGAGTAGGCGACTGTAACAAAGTCAGCTTTAAAAAACCTGTGACCCCCCATATTTCTGAGGACACTTTAGGCCCTCTTTGCTATGGAGACGTGGATATATTTTCAAGAACACAAACTAGAACAAATCCAAGACTTGCTCATTGAAGAGATAAATGAAACAACTTAAGTGGGTTGGGAAGCCACATCATCATAATCATGATATGGAGATGTTATAGAGGGTCCATGCTCACTGGAGGACAAGTCAACTGCCATCTGTGGAGAAATCAAGACATACAACAGAGGAGCATATGGTATGTCTTTTGCCCGTGGCCTTAGGTCTCCCAATGTCCTGTGGATCCTTCTTGGGGTTACTTTTGTCTTGTTCTGATACAAACACCTACACCTACCTAGACACCTCCTCAATGTGTACCCAGTCTAATCTTATGCACGTGGATCCTAGGGGCAAAACTGAACACGAGGGGCTTCTCACACAGATGTGTAACACGACACAGGGGCTCAGGACTTTAATATGCTTTATATGGCTAACAACAATGAGGTAAATATAAAAATGGCAGAGAATGTCCCAGAAAACATTCCAAGTCTCTGGACCACAGACCTTCACTGAGATCTTCACTGAGATCACATCATAGCAACAGCCCTGGTAACTAGATGCAGAGGCCCCCAGATGGTAAGTTCAAGCACAAAGGGGATGAGCCTTAGAATAATAATCCCCTGCCAATTAAAATCCTGCATAGAAAAAGGTTACGGGGGGCACCTGGGTTGCTCAGTCGGCTGAGTGTCCAACTCTTGATTTCGGCTCAGGTCATGATCTCACGGTTCACGATTCTGAGCCCCGCATTGGGCTCTGTGCTGATGGCGTGGAGCCTGCTTGGGATTCTCTCTCTCTCCCTCTCTCCCCACCCCTCCCCTGCTCGTGCTCTGTCTTTCAAAATAAATAAATTAAAAAAAAAAACATTAAAAAGAAGAAAAAGTTTACAGGATTGAGCAAAATGAGTTTTGCCATTGACCGTGCTTGCTCTCATTCATAAATGATTGACCTACTCTCATCGGTGACAAAATGTCCCACCCTGACTTCCTCTACAGAGCAAACTTAAGTGACTATGCAGCATAATTAACCACTATATCATACAGACACTCAAATTTGTAGTTACACTCACACAGTGACACGAGCTCCTATTACGTGTTTTTCCTGACATCACTAACATGAAAGAAAGCCTGTTGATTTGCAAAGATTGCTTTATTGAAGCTTATGTAATTTGGAGTATCTTAACAACCATTTTGAACTTCATAGTAATCTTGACTATGTCCTCAGTGTATCAGGGCAGCATAGGCTCCATGTGATGTCTGTAGAGAGAATCGTGGGCTTTGTCTATCATCGTTCTGAAAGGAACAAAACATCTAGACTTTTCATTGTTTACCTTCCAGGGACAGGCCTCAAATTCACTGAATGAATTCATTGACATTCATTCTGCTCTCGCCTAAAAAAAGGTTTTAGTTAGTTTTACCTGGTACGCATGCCTTCGCATGACCAATAACTTAGAGCACAGAGAAATTTATTCATTCAGGGTCAAGGCCCTGATTTTCTTACTTCAAGTGGCCTTTCAGTGATAATCTGTGCATTTCTGCCACCTGCATTGAGAATACATTCTGGAAGTCATTTTGTGTATGTGGAAAAATACCAGGAAATTATTTCACTGGACCAGGAAATCCTTATAACAATGAGCAAATCATCTAATATGTTTTGCATGTCATAAATGAATCTGCCCAAACTGGCAGCAAAGACTATGAGCCATACTCCTGTTAATATGGCATTCACAGTGTTCATCCTAGGCTGACATATATCTGAAAGAGATTCCGAAAGCACGTTCTTACTTCACATTCTTTAAACTGACAAATGATTACACATGTGTGCCCTACATTTAAAATAGAACTAAGCACCGTGAGTTGAAATTCTGAAAAGTTATGGAAGAATTTGCTACCCTCCACTATGGAATTTTTCCTGTATAAGGCAGAAAAAAATTCTAGGGAGTTTGGGGGGAAAGAATCATTCCAGAACCTCAACTCAGTGCAAAGAGACACCTGAGGAGTTAAGACAGCTTGGTCTTTTTGGAAACATAGATTGACCTATTCTGTGACTCTTAATTTTCCAAAACCATAGAGGAACTAGTCATCTTTTTTTCTTTTTTTTTTTTTTTTTTTGTAATTTTCTTTCCTGACATAATAGACAGTTCTAGATATAATTAACTTCATATAAGAATAGAGTGAAGCGAGTCAGTCTATGAATATATCATCTGTAGTCTTCTCTCCTAGCATTGAATGGTTCTTAATTCTCAATAGGCTTCCCCAAATTCTGTGCTCAAAAACAACACATGAAACAGATATTAAGAACATGTACATAGTCTAACTGCTAGAAAAATCGAAGTGATTACAAAGATTGGTTCCCCAAGGAAAATGGAGGAATTTTCAATTGCAGGCATAGAGGCAGAACACAGAAAAGGAGGCTTTGGCCATAATGCACATGCGAATGATCATCAAGCCAATCATGATTTGGCTCAACCAGCAAATGAGAAAGTGCCTCTGAGTTAGGAGAAATAAACTTTACTCTTTGCAAATTAATTGCCTCCTGTTTGAAGGAGCTCCTTATAATTTGGAGAAACTTTTGTGTAAGCGTCTAAATTTTAAATTCAGAGCTCTCAAATCCAGGACATTTTGGAGACTGGACTAAATGGTACATGCAGCCTCTTATTGATGACGCCCCCATTGTCCTCTGGATACGGGAATGACTGTGATCGCTCCACACTCTTCTCTTAGGTCTTTCCGTAACTTTGACCTACAGCTAATTTAGGGGAACATGAACCACCCCAGGACGACTGGCTCCCCCGTAGGAAGTTCTGCAGATTGGTCTGTGCCTCCTGAGGGAAAGGCATTGGCCCCGACTGGCCCTGGTAGGTGTCTGGATTTCCTCCTTGAACATCCATAGTTGTGTCCCCTGATACTATTGTTCTTTACAACCTGGCACTTCCCTTGCTGACAGAGGGTGTGTTGGCCAGGAAGATCAGGTAGAAGGACGAATCTTTATGATTCCATAGGCAATTCCCACCCATAAAGCTTCAAAGTAAAACATGGGCACTATGCCAAATGAAAGACATTAGACAATGGAACTGTTTTAAATCTTGACCAGGAAAGACATGATATTAATAAGCGTTTAACATTGTGTCTTGGCTACTGAAGAACGTTGTGACCTCTGTCTTATTAAGGCGAGTTAGAAAGGCTAGTACGTAACGTAATAAGTAACGTCAAATCACTCTGAGAGGAAACAGAAGGTCCTAGCCTGCAAGCTTGCTCCATTTGGATACTTTGCCTTAAAATATGTTGAACCCCATCAATGAGGCTGAAATGACACATTAGCCATTAGTTTTGGTGTTCCTGCCCCACAAAGATGTTTTTACTGGAGCTCCAACTCCAGTTCTAGAGTGCACTATAAAAATTTTGTGAAGCATGCTATATGAAGAAAATACCTAGAAACAATAAAGGAAAACAGAAATATTTTTTCTGACTCAGTTACATCCTGTAAAACCTATTCATCCTTTTATAGAAATTTAATGCCTTTTTTTTTTTCCAGGAGAATATCCAAGGGGGAAAAAAAAAATCACTGTTGTTATTTTCAATGAGAAGAATAAGTAGGAAAGACAAGGCATAAACACATAGAAGTTAGTATTTAGATGCTGAATTTGTTGTGGTTTGTTTTTTTTTTTTTACTTTTTTATGTTTATTAATTTTTGAGAGGGAGAGACAGAGCGTGAACAAAGGAGGTGCTGAGAGACAGGGAGACACAGAATTCAAAGCAGGCTCCAGGCTCTGAGCTGTCAGCACAGAGCCTGATGCAGGCTTGAACCCACGGACTGGGAGATCATGACCTGAGCTGAAGTCGGCTGCTTAACCCACTGAGCCACCCAGGTGTCCCTAGATACTGAATTTGTAAAAGGACCCAGGTGGCATTGTGTTTAATGCAGGCTAATAATCTGATAAGAATTATCCCATGATTTTCTGGCTTTATTCCAATTCTTAGCAATGACAGTTCCTGCACTCTGTCTTCCCATACTCAAAATGTATTTTGTGGGGCACCTGGGTGTCAGTTGAGCGTCCAACTCTTGATTTCAGCTCAGGTCATGATCCGTGAGACTGAGCCACTCGTGGGGCTCTGTGTTGACTGTGGAGCCTGCTTGGGATTTTCTCTCTCTCTCCCTCTCTCTCTCTCTCTGCCCTTTTCCCACCATCCCTCGCTAAGATTTTTAAAAAAGTGAAAAAAAGACAAAAAATGCATTTGTGTTTATTCTGTGTGTTGTTAGGAAAAAGTGTATTTTTCTTATACCTTCATAATACTATAATTAGCTCAAAAGTTTTGTCACTCCTCTCTCATGTCTCTCTGGACAAATTGTGACTCATTCTTCACGATGACAAAATGGTATTTTACCATTTTTCTTTTGTTGACTCCTGATTGACAAAACACACCCTTTGGAAGCAAGAGCCTTTTTGCGCAATATCCTACTTCTCAACAAGAATAAGGAACACTTATGGGGCACCTGGATGGCTCAGTCAGTTGAGCATCTGACTTTGGCTCAGGTCATGATCTCACTGCTCGTGGACTCAAGCCCCGCCTCGGGCTCTGTGCTGACAGCTCAGAGTCTGGAGCCTGCTTCAGATTGTCTCCCTCTCTCTGCCCTTCCCCCATGCATTCTCTGTCTCTCTGTCTCTCTCTCTCTCTCAAAAATAAATAAACATTAAAAAAAAAAGAATAATGAACACCTAGAGAATATAATTCCATACCAAGTACACCTTCTTCATGGATCACAGTACTTACCCTGATAAAAAAAAAACAAAACCCTTATTATTTGTTATGTAAAATTGGATAAAACAGCACCAAGGAAACTAGCTAGCCAGTCTTGGGGACCAAAATACTCCGTGTTGCACATTCTGGACAGAATATGGCTTTTAGGAGAATTATTTCCCGACCTTCGCAAATGATCCCCACTATTGAGATCATTTCACAGCACAGCTTGGAAGTGCTCTAAGGGCTTATGAAATTGCAACATTAAATTTGCAGCCAGAGAGTTGGGTAATTTTTTTTTATGGAAAAAGAAATGCCCTTAGACAATGATGACCTTCTCCAATAATTAGTGCCGTTATAAAATAGCTTTTATAAGATTAATAAGATTAATATTCGCCTACATTTTCCTTGCATGGGACAACTCAAGGAAAACTTACATGAGCCTTAGGCACCAGCACAGCCTGAGCAAGCCATCTAAGAATCTAAGAGAAAAGCCACCATATGTAAGAAAATAGGAGAAACACATACCTGTGTCCCCAAACATCATTCAATCTTAACTAGATGTTAGTGCAAGACTAGGGAACATCATTTTATGAGAATCTATTTCTAAACCTATCCCAGGAGGTTCCCTGAACACAGCAAGCGAATGTATGAGCTGATCCCTCCCAGGTACTTTATTTTTTTTAATGTGTATTTATTTTGAAGGGGGAGGGGTAGAAAGAGAAGGAGAGAGACTCCCAAGCAGGCATGGAGCTCGACATGGGGCATGAACCCACAACCCTGGGATCACGACCTGAGCCGAAACCAAGAGTTGGATACTTAACTGACTGATCTACCCAGGCACTCCACATAATTGATTTGTAGTTTATTTATTTATTTATTTTTTAATTTTTAATGTTTATTTGAGAGAGAGAGAGAGAGAGACAGAATATGAGCAGGGGAGGGGCAGAGAGAGAGGGAGACACAATCTGAAGCAGGCTCTAGGCTCTGAGCTGTCAGCACAGAGCCTGATGTGGGGCTCAAACTCACAAGCTGTGAGATCATGACCTGAGCTGAAGTTGGACTCTTAACCGACTGAGCCACCCAGGTGCCCCAGATCTGTAGTTTAAACATACAGTTTTTTTATAGGTCAATTACACATTAGTAGAGTGGTGGTAAGCATCTGAGCTCTTGTTTTTTATTTCTATAAAGGTAAAAAGTGTATGACTTCAAAAAGGAAAATGCTAGATTTTCCCTCCAATTTAGATATATAATTGGGCAGATACATATATTGTCCTTCCCTTGAAGTGTGCCATAGGGAATCGAACCCTCACTGTAGTGCTGAGAGTTCAGTGAAGACTATTGCAAAAAAGAGTTGTAGGATGTGTCGTATGGAAGCATTGAATCACTAAATTCTACACCTGAAACTAACATTACACTGTGTGTTAACTAACTGGAATTTAAATAAAATCTTAAAAAGAAAGAGTGAAAAGATGAAAAGGTTCTGAGGGTCTGATATAAACCATGGCGACTATAGTTAATAATAGTGAATTATATACTTGAAATTTGGTAACAGAGTAGATCTTAAGCATTCACACACACACACACACACACACACACACACACACAGCAACTATGTGGAGTGATAGATGTAGAGTTGACTTGATTGTGAAAATCATTTCACCATATATACGTATATCAAATCATCATATGTACACTTTAAAAATACTACAGTTTTGTCAATTATACCTCAACAAAGCCAGGTTGGGGGGGAAGACTTAGAAGAAAAGGAACTTTGGGGTGCCTGGGTGGCTCAGTGGGTTAAGTGTCCAACTTCAGCTCAGGTCATGATCTCATGGTTTATGAGTTCGAGCCCCACTTCGGGCTCTGTGCTGACAACTCAGAGCCTGGATCCTGCTTCGGATTCTGTGTCTCCCTCTCTCTCTGCCTCTCCCCCACTCACGCTTTGTCTCTCTCTCTCCTTCAAAACTAAATAAACATTAAAAAAAATTTTAAAAGAGAAAAAGGAATTTTAAAAATTATATTGAGGAGGCTTTTGTAAGAGAGACTTGTGCTCTGGCCTCTTTATCCCAAGAAAAATAATCACCATAAATGTTTGATCAAAACAATACGTTACTAGTCTTTTACATTTGAGAAGCTGCCTATGATATTGGTAATGGCTGTAATGTTTAGCCAGACTTATCTCCATGAAAAGAGAATGAGAAATCCTTTATTGATTAGAAGCTCGATTGGTTAGAGATGATACCAACGATGGCCCATGATGTAAACCTGTCTCTCACCTGTACTCAAGCCTCTACTGAATTGTAGCTAAACCCTTCAGTCTGTGTCGGTTTAATATGACTGTAATTGGCAGGGGTGGCTGTGACCTAATAGGTCACATGGAACATGCAGCTAATACGGTTAAGTTATGATAAGCACAGGTGTTTCAGGGATGAAATCTTATTACAGCATCATGGCCTATGCTGACTGATACAATAGTAGTCAACAAAGGAGGATCCAAAGAAGGTTTTGGCCTTATCTCGTTTTATTCTTCCAGTTCCCATCTCCATGACTGCAGGTGGCAGAAGCATACTCTCACATCGGTACTTGTCTCAGGTGTTATAGTATAACAATGTGTCCTTCCTCTCAAGATTTTGGTAGAAGGAAGGCTGATGCAACAAGCCTTGATAAGGACTTTCGGAAGCCGATTTCAGGCAAGATAATGCAGAAACCTGTGAATAAGCCAAAGCATCATTCAGAATAGTTTCACCTAAATCCTCCGAGTTTTATTCCAGTCCTCTTCCGTAAGGTATACCCTGGACTCCAAAGGCTACCCCATGTTACTCTGAGCTGCTGTGATTTAATACATATTCCCCAGGGAGGGCACAGTAGAGGTCAAGGTCAGTCACCACCGACACTGCCAAGTTACCCAGTGTCAGGATGTGTGTGAACGTTTTTCAGCTTATTTCCCTACATCCGTGAGATTTGTAGGAGGTAACGGAAAAAGAAAATCGACTGATATCCAGGATGACACAAACTAGGGAGAGATAGGAGATCGTTGCCTTCCTTTTCTGTCTTTAATGTGGAAAAAGCAGCCTGGATATTTCTGGGAACCCTAAATATTTACGAAGGCCTAGAAAATTAATCTGCGCCTGTTATATATATATATGTGTGTGTGTGTGTGTGTGTGTGTGTGTGTATGATTTTTATGTCTGCCTATATATACATGTGTAAAGATTTCATGAGAGAATATATATAAGATTTTCTATATGTATGAGGGATGATCATTGTGTTTTCCAAAAATGTATTTGGTACTTTTTAAAAGACACTTGTATGAGGTTAAAGCTACATTTTCTCTTATTTCCTTAAAAAAAAACATTTGCATTTATCTGAGCAAACGGCTACTGATTTGTGAGTTTAATTTTAAGGCTGTTTTCATCTCAGTATGGCCAGATTCTAAGACCTGGCCAAGTGGATGTAAGAAAAATTACTGTGAACCACTCTTGACTGGCACACTTAAAATACAGTGTGTGTGCTTCTTTTCTTTTCCTGCTGGCTAGAATACACATACAAGGGATGGAACTGAGAGAGCGCTCATGGATACAGACCTGAAATTCACCATTAAAGAGAACAAGGCTGGGGGCGCCTGGGTGGCTCAGTCGGTTGGGCGTCCGACTTCAGCTCAGGTCATGATCTCACGGTCCGTGCGTTCCAGCCCCGGGTCGGGCTCTGTGCGGACAGCTCGGAGCCTGGACCCTGCTCTTAGATTCTGGGTCTCCCTCTCTCTCTGCCCCAGCCCCGCTTGTGCTCTCTCTCAAAAATAAATATTAAAAAGAAAATTTTTTTAAAGTTGCCTCTTAGTAGTAAAAAATAAAAACATTCCCACCCACTCCTTAACATTAAACAGTTCTGGGGGCCCCTGGGTGGCTCAGTAGGTTGGGCGTCTGACTTCAGCTCAGGTCATGATCTCACGGTCGGAGCGTTCCAGCCCCACGTCCGGCTCTGTGTTTACAGCTCAGATCCTGGAGCCTGCTTCAGATTCTGTGTCTCCCTCTCTCTCTCTGCCCCTCCCCACTCACACTCTGTCTTTCTCTCTCTCAAAAATAAGTAAACATTAAAAAAAATTAAAAAAAAAAAAAGAGAACAAGGCTGTTCTACCATTCCTGATGGTTTAAAGATATTTTCTTTTCACAAGCTCAAAGGCCTACCTTGCAAAAACTTGGAACTATTTGGCATCTGAAACAATCCCCAGATCCCCTGCACCATCAGAACGTGGGGTGCAAAAATCAAGCAACCCCCAAAGAGGGCAAACTAATAATAATAAAGGGCTATTTAATAAATGAGAAGAGGAGAAAGCCATATCCTTGTTTGGGCTTCTCAACTCCTGCCTAAGCGAATCATAATTCCTATAGATGGGTAACATTAAGGTTATCAATGACTTGTTTTTCAAAGTGGGGATTTGTGTGATTTTTAATCCTCCTAATCAGCTATTATTTTTGGCTCTGAGTGGAAGCGAGGGCAGATAACAAGACTTCTACTCAGTAGCTTCTTAAGTAACAAGTAAGCAGTTCCAGAATTATAGGGGAAAACGGCAAATCACTCAGAAATCCTGTACTTTGAGCCAATTATAACAAATGCATGAGACTTTGGATTTTCCACCTTGATGATTTTCCAAAGTGAATGGGTGGTGCTTTCACTTTGGGGGAGGGAAGTTGAATAGGGCATTCGGGTGGTCAGCGAACAGAGCGTGATAGGAAATTGTTTGTCTACCAGTTTTCAGTATTATCTGCATCCTCAAATAGCACACCTCGGAGGTTTAAACTACACAAACAACTGCCCAGCTTGTGGCTAAATTATGCAACAGCTTTTGCAATTCGGTGTGGCCATATGGCAAAGATCCGGCTGACGAAGGAAGGCCTCAGAGCAGCAACTTCTACAGGGAAAGAGAAGCCACACAATGAAGAAGCTAAAGCTATACCTCCAGATGTGGTCTGCTGACTTCTGAGCTGTTACAGGAAAGGAGAATAAAATTACAACTTTCAGGTACTTTGGAGATAGTCTGAGTTTCTACAGCACAATACCACGACAGTATAAGTTACCCCTTCGTGGGGTGTTGTTCCTAATTATGCTTTGAATTATTCAAGCGGAGGACTTATTTTTGTATCTTTTCCATGCCACATGGTGCAGTCCACCAGTAGATGTTCTGTGTATGATACATACATGAATCAATGAACCAATAAGCTAACAAAAAAATGGAATTACTCAGTGTCAACATGGTTGAAAGTTTCTGATTGTCTTAGGCATTAATCAGTGTGCTGGAAAGTATGGTTAGCATATAAAGAGTGGTTCTCATGGGGCTCCTGGGTGTCTCGGTCGGTTAAGTGTCCAGCTTTTGATCGTGGCTTAGGTTTATGGGTTCATGGGTTCTCACGGTTCATGGGTTCCGAGCCCCAAGATAAGCTCTGCACTGACAGTGTGGAGCCTGCTTGGGATTCTCTCTCTCCCTACCCCGCTCTCTCTCTCTCGAAATAAATAAGTAAACTCTTTTAAAAAATTAAAAGGGGTACCTCAGTGGCTCAGTTGGTTAAGTGACCGACTTTGGCTCAGGTCATGATCTCATGGCTGGTGAGTTTGAGCCCGGCGTTGGGCTCTGTGCTGACAGCTCAGAGCTTGGAGGTCTACTTCCGATTCTGAGCCTCTGCCTCTCTCTGCCCCCCACCCCTGACCGCTCACAATCTCTCTTTCTCTCTCTCTTTCTCAAAGATAATTAAACATTAAAAAAATGAAAAAAAGAAACGAGTGGTTCTCAGAAATTCTACACCACCCGTTTTGTCTTTGTTTCTCTCAAAAATTATGCAAATAATCATAGCCCACATCACTAAATAAAACAATCAGCTGCACCCTCATTCTCTCAAGAACTGCTACTTACCCAGTCAATTCTCTTGCCATCCACACTGTAGGTGAGCATGGACAGAGCAAGTGTAATTAAAAATTGCAGACAGTTCAGGATCATCAGTATAACCACAAGACCCTGTTAAAGAGAATAAAATTCCGTTGCATTGGATTTTCCTCCCATGGCCCTATGAAAACCCATGTCCCAGAGCTTCACCTCAGGCCCATTGTGGGGAGCACCTTAGCATTATATAAAATGGTGATACCAGGTTGAATCAGAATTTAAAAATATATGTGGCGCTTTTGACAAACTGGATTTCAGAAGAAAAAAAGTCACTGAATTTTAACACAACAGTGACTGCATTAAAAAAATAGCCTTGGTTACTTTCCTTTCCACAGTGATCACCTTATGTTGTTAATATTATAATATTGTTCATTCTCAGCTAGCAGAAAAGATGCAGTGTCTATAGGAGCAAGTCTTTTCAATGGATTTGGGGATTCAAGGAGAAACGGATCCAATCCCCCTCCTGAACCTGGTCTCCTAACCAAAACCAGAAGTCTCCTAGAGGTTAAAGTTTCTTTTATAGTAATTCATCAGAAAGATGGTTGAAATTGTCTACAGGGCCAAGTTGGTACTGGTTCTCATACATGATGTCAGTCCCTTTTAGCAGATGTGTGGTAATAGGTAATTGTGATGTTTAAAAAAAATTTTTTTAATGTTTATTTATTTCAGAAAGAGAGAGAGACAGAGAGCAAGCAGGGGAGGGGCAGACAGAGGGAGACACAGAATCCGAAGCAGGCTCCAGGCTCTGAGCTGTCAGCACACAGCCCGATGCGGGGCTTGAACCCACAAACTATGAGACCATGACCTGGGCTGAAATTGGACACTTAACCAACTGAGCCACCCAGGTGCCCAGTAATTGTGATCTTAATCTGTGTTTTCTTAATGACTAGTGACATCTTTCCAGGTGCTCATTTGCCGTCTGTGTATCTTTTTTTGAAGTGCCTACTCTACCTTTTTCCCATTTTTTTCAACTTTTATATGGAAATAATTATAGGAAGTTACAGGCAGTTGCTAAGAGAGCACAAGGTGGTCCCATTTACCCTTATCCACTGTCTCCCTATGGTTATATCATATGTGTCTATGGTGCAATATCGAACCAGGACATTAACGTCGGAATAATGTGTGTGTGATTCCGTGAGATTTCATGATGTGCGTAGATTTGTGTAACCACCACCACAGTTAAGACAGTATTATTCCATCTCCACAGAGCTATCCCTCATGCTGCTCTACTATAGCCACACATACTTCCTTTCCTTCCACCATCGCTAACCCCTGTTAACCACTGATCTGTTCTCTGTCTCTATAATATCGTCATTCTGAGAATACTGTGTAAGTGGAATCATACAATTGGTGATATTTTGAGATTCGGTTTTTCACTCAGCATGATGCTGTTTAGATCCAGAGAAGCTGTTTTGTGAATCAATCATTCACTCCTTCTATTTGCTGAGTGGTATTCTGTTGTGTGTATGTATCATAGCTGAGTCATCATTTATCTGCGGTAGGACCCTTGGTTGTTACCAGTTTTTGTGTGTGACATAAAAAGTTTCTGTGAACAACCAAGCACAGGTTTTGTGTGGAATTCAGTTTTTATTTCTCTGAGACTAATGCCCAGGAGTGAGATTGCTGGGTTGCATGTTAAGTGTATCTTTAGTGTTTTAGGAAATTGACAAACTACTTTCCTGAGGGATACTTTCCAGAGTACCATTTTACATTCCCACCAGCAATGCAGAACACATCCCGTTTTTCTGCATCCTTGACAGCATTCTGTATTGCCACTATTTTTTAAATGATGCATATTGTGTTAGGTAGGTCGTCATACCTTGTAATGCTCTTAATTTATATTTACCTAAAGGGGCGCCTGGGTGGCTCAGTCGGTTAAGTGTCCGACTTCGGCTCAGGTCTTGATCTCACAGTCCATGAGTTCGAGCCCTGTGTCGGGCTCTGTGCTGACAGCTCAGAGCCTGGAGCCTGCTTCAGATTCTGTGTTGCCCTCTCTCTCTGCCCTTCCCCTGCTCATGCTCTGTCTCTCTCTGTCTCAAAAATAAACAAAAACATTAAAAACAAATTTATATTCACCGAAAGGCTAGTCTAGTCATATTAAATGCCTTTTCGTGTGTCCATTTGCCATATGCACATATTTTCTTCAGCAGAGTCTCTTCATATCTTTTGCCCATTTTTAAAATTGGGTTGTTGGTGTTTTATTGTTGAGAGTTCTTTATATATTCCAGAAATGTATCCTAGGTGCCAGTCCTTTGACAGACATGTGTTGTGCAAATATTATCTCCCAGTCTGGCTTCTCTTTTCATTCTTATTTTATGAATTCAATGACTATCTCGTTAATTTTTTCCAAAAAATCACCTTATCATTATAAATGACGTTTTTCACCCCTAGTTGTATACCTTGCTCTGAAACCTACTTTAAGGGGTGCCTGGGTGACTCAGTCAGTTAAGTGTCCGACTTTGGTTCAGGTCATGATCTCACAGTTCGTGAGTTTGAGCCCCACATCGGGCTCTGTGCTGACAGCTCAGAGCCTGGAGCCTGCTTCGATCCTGTGTCTCCCTCTCTCTCTGCCACCTCCCCCCCACCACACCCGACTTGCACTCTGTCTCTCTCTCTCTCAAAAAGAAATGAGCATTAAAAAACTAAAAAGAAAAAGACTGTCTTTCAATCATTGGTTTTGAGAAATTTCACTATGATGTGCCCTGATACAGTTGTTTTTTTGTTTTCTTATGCTTTATTCATCTTCTTGGATTCTGTGAGTATACAAGTATTACCAAATTTGGGGAAAGATTCACCCAATTGATTCAAATATTTTTTTTCTGTCCTACATTCGCTTTCTGCGGGGACTCCAGTTACATGTCTCTTCAATAATTTGAAGTTATTTCGTTGGTCACTGATGCTCTTTTAATATTTTCACGTGTATTTTGTGCCTCTGTTTTTTCCTTTGGATGGTTTTTAGTATTATTTCCTCAAGTTCGTTAGTATTTTATTTTCCTGAATGTTTAATTCTGTCATTAATCTTATCGGCCAGTTTTTCTTCTCAAACATGGTAGTTTTCTTCTCTAGAAGTTTGATGTGGGACTTTAAAACATATATCTTCCATGTCTGCACGTAACTTGAAAGGATGGAACACAGAATAAAGTAACTCTTAAGGTCATTGTCTGCTACTTCTAACATCTGTGTCTTTTCTGAGACTGTTTCAATTGATTCACCTTGTTATGGAACATATTATTTTGCTTCTTTGTATGTCTGGTCATTTTTTATTATGTGTGAGACATTGTAATGTTATCTTGTCAGTTACAAGACATTTTTACAGGCTGGCAGATGGAAACAGACTCTATACCTGGCCTTAGGTGAATGTTGGGTACTGTTCCCTCTAATCATTTGGGGTGATCCTTCCTCTGCCCTCAGGTATTTTTTCATGCACATGCACTGATAAGTACTGTAATTAATATTTAAAGGGACCTAGGTATAGATCTGGAATTATCTGTTTGCAGATCTCTCTTCTCAAGTGTGCTCTCCCACAAACTCGAGATGCCTTGGTTTCTCCTGACTCTCAGCTCCCTGCTCTCCTCAAATCAGAGAGTTTTCCTGGTTTTACCTGGATTCTAATTGTATACAGAATGCATATTTACTGTAGAAAATTTGTAGGAACATTAAAATATAAAGCCGACAATAGAAATCACCCCAATCACGGACCAAGAAGTAAATAACGTTGGTACATTTGTTTGCAACTTTTCGTGAAGGTATCAAATTGGCATAAAGGAATTTTGGGTTCCCTGCCCTTGTTCATATTGAATGCAAATATTTTGTCTCTTGTTAAAACGACATCGGACTTACCTAGAAATTATGGATCCATTCAAATGAAGGAACCTTTTTTAGACTTGTGCCTATCATCTCTTATCTCCTGATCCTGGGCCTCATACGTAGGCAGGCTTTTCAGCATTCAGAAGAAAAATACTTACAGTTACAATTGATGTGACACCAGGACATAAATCTTCCATGTCACAGTTCATGAAGGTGATTTTTACTAAGTTGTGTGAAAGAATAAGAATTCCGATACTCGAAACAACTGTGCTGAGAGTGTTAGCTCTCAGATTTCCTCTCAGCTGCAATACAGAAAAAGTTCATTCACCGAAAATATTCAGGACCCTTAACTTCTGATTTCTTACAGGCATCCATAAACCTTTCCCAGGAGAGATATTCACAAATAATTCTTAATACCTCTTCTGGGTACTAATTAACTGTGTCGCAGTTAAATTAAATGGAAACCCACAATTGAGCAAAGGAAAGCTGGAGGCAGCTGACAGCTGAATAAAATATGCCACAGGAAAAAGCATCAGTTGTGAGCTTTTATTCTTTCCCTTCCCTGATATGGATGAGCCCAAATAAATGTCTACCCTGTTCAAGCCTAAAGGGATTCATGTCTCTATATCAACGTTACTCCTGGCCATAAAGTCTATCTCAAATTTTACTCATGGAGATTTGTGTTCTGAAAACCCAAGGGAATAGATCTTATCTAAACCTGAGGAGGCTTCTGATTGTATCCAGACCCAGAGTGATCAGATGAATTCGTGGAAAGAAAAGACATTTGTACTTGTCCTCAAATGTACTGGAAAACAAGGAACTTCTGGCTTATTGGGCCTTCTATAGGATATCAGAGTGTTACAAGGCCACACACTATTTATAAATGAAATATGAATTAACTGATACATTACCAGAGCTTTGGTTTGCTTCTTTGCAGACACAACTGTCATAGATCCAGAAATGATAAACTGCTCATGAGAGAGAAATGAGCTTATTAGCACTTCTTCCTGCACATTAACTGGCCATGTCTAAAGGATCAATTACCCTTAGTGTGTATTTTCTTTTCCTATGAAAATCCCTTCAAAACTTTGAGTAGGGCAGATTATTGAACTACATACAGTGCGTGACTAAATTTTCATGGCTGTCTTCGTGTCCTTATGAAAATAATTGACAATCTTCATCTAAAGGTGAAAATCCTTATCTAAAGCAGAGGGGATGAAATCAAAGGAATCCAGTGAATGTTTCCATGGAAGGTAGAGAAAAATTTAAAAAGAGAGCTAAATTTATCGTGAGTTTCAGAGAAGGGACTAAGTGCACTCATATCCCATGATTCTCATCTCAGTAGCTTTGGCCAGGAAAAAAGACAAGTTCAAAGGAAGAGTTGTTCACTACATGACCATCATCTTCAACACTTCAATATTCTATGCATATTTGAAGAGAACTCTGTGGGTGAACCAGGAATTATCTAATAACCCAACCCAATACAGTCTCTTAAAGGAAACGAGCAGGATTTTACTGTATGGCTGTATGCTACCTAGAATTTAATGAATAATCACCAACACATAGACCTTAAGGCTCCTATGACAATAGAAGGTCTAGAATGGCTGAGATTAAATATTGAACCTTAGATCGGCAAGTTTGAAAACTCTGCAGCCTTTGCAGGCGGCCAGCGCGCAATTTGATGGATGACTGAATGAAGAGTTAATTGACTATCAGTTATTTTAGGTATAAGTCAGATGTACTCACAGGTAAAGCTGCCCATATCGGGAAGCCTATCTGAAATGAGAAGAAACCGGCGTTGGGTGTTGCGTAATGGAGAACTGAAATTCCAATGATCCCATAGATGATGAATTTCACACTAATCATAATCTGAGCCACCTGGATAAAAGACAGAGTAGAATAAAATACAGACGTCGGTGAACATTCCAAGAGAGAAGAATTCTCTGTTCAAACACAGAGGCCACCCGTGGATTGGACCGTCAGACGTCACTAAGAAGAGCTCCTGAGTAGAGCTGGGTACCGTGGTATCTGCTCCCTGTACTGGCAACAGCTAAAATCACATCACTGTGACAGCTTGCCTGTCTCTTGCCTGGAGTCACCCCTACAGGTATACACCCTGGTGTGTCCTTCAAGACCTCCTCCATGGGATTCCCAGCACTCTACTATCTCCCAAGCTACCCAACCCCTCCCACTCCCCCACCCAAGATTAAACAAAAACCTTCTAGTTTCTCTTCACTAAAACTTCCACCTGGCTGAGGCTCACCTACCCCCAGGAGTTTGAGATGTTCCTTCAGGAATCTCTGCAGCTTGTTTGGTGTGTGTCCTGAGGTGTCAGGTGTTACGGCCTTCCCTAACCGGACACCGTGGTTTTGATTTGAGGAAACATCCACAGCTATCCCACTGGAAGCCACAATTTCTCTCATTCTGTGAAGAAACCAGCCGTTAACAGCATCAGATTCACTATTCACTACTCACTAGGCACAGTACTCTGTGCTCTTCTGTAAGAAGTTATCAGTAGGAAAGTAGACACTCGTGTTTCTGTTTCTGTAGACTTTATAGCTCATAAAGGAGACTTAGGCCAAGTCATGTTTGTCTACGATTGTAGATCCCAATACTGTGCCCACAGCAGGCCCTTCATAGCAAAAGTAGGAAAAAGAAAGGAAAAAGAAAATGATGGAGCCTTACAAAAGTCACTTAACAGGTGTCTGGGAAATTTTCTAGGTTATAGAAATATGTCACTCTGTGTCTGGGTTTCAACACGAGTTCTATGTGGATTAGGTGGCAAGATGGCCCAGGAAGAACTGCTCCATATTGTAGCATGGGCATTGCTTCCTTCTTTTTTTTTTTTTTTTATGACCATGGAGTATCCCATTGTAAGAATATATTACATTCTGTCTATCTGTCCATCAGTTGATGGGCATTTTGGTTGCTTCCACTTTTTGGCTATTATGAAAAATCCTGCTGTAAACAACGATGTGCAAAGTTCTGTGTGTACTTATGTTTTTAATTCTCTCGGGTATAGACGTGGCGTAGAACGGCTGTGTCATCGGATAATTCTGTGTTTCACCATTTGAGGAACTGTCAAACTGTTTTCCGGGGTGGATCCACCATTTTCCATTCCTACCAGTAGCGTGTGACAGTCCCAGTTTCTCCACATCCTTGCCGACACTGGTTATTGACTGACCTTTTGGTTATAACCATTCTAGTGAATATGAACTGGTACCGCATTGTGGCTTTGATTTGCATTTCCCTATAACTAATGATTTTGAGCATCTTTTCGTGTGTTAATGGCATTTGCATATCTTCTTTGGAGAAATGTCTATTCCAATCCTTTGTACATTTAAAAATTGTGTCATTGGTCTTCGTATTGAGTTAAAAGACTTCCTTATTTTTTTCCATACAAGTCCCTTATCTCACATACGATTTGCAAATACTTTTTTTCTCATTCTGTGGGTGACTTTTCACTCTCTTGATGGTCTCCTCTGAAGACCAGCATTACTTGTGATGAAGTCCACTTGATCTGTTTCTCTTCTGTGTCTCATATTTTCAGTCTCATCTCTAAGAATCTATTGTTAAACCCAAGGTCATGAAGATCGAGACCTTCTAGAGAAAAAAAATCTCTTAGATTTTTTTTAAGAGTCTTTTCTAAGAGTCGAATTTTAGCTTCTAAATTTAGATTTTAATCCATTTTGGGTTAATTTGTGTTTATGGTATAAGCTAAGGGTCTGACTTCATCATTTCATACATGGCTGTCCAACAACACTATTTGTTGGAAAGACCTTCTTCCCATATTGAATGGTTTGGGAACTTTTGTCACAGATCAGTTGAGTATAAACAGATAGATGAACTCATTTCTGGACTCTCAATTTAATTCTATTGATCTGTATGTCTATCCTTATACTGGTATCACCCTGTCCTGATTATTACTGCTTTGTATTGTTGCTCTGAAACTGAAAGTGTGAGTCATCCACTTTGTTCTTTTATAAAAACATTTTGCTATTCTGGGTCCCCTGCAATTCCATATGAATTTTAAATTTTTTTTTTCAAACGTTTATTTATTTTTAAGACAGAGAGAGACAGAGCATGAACAGGGGAGGGGCAGAGAGAGAGGGAGACACAGAATCTGAAACAGGCTCCAGGCTCTGAGCTGTCAGCACAGAGCCCGACGAGGGGCTCGAACCCACGGACCGTGAGATCACAACCTGAGCCGAAGTCGGACGCTTAACCGACCAAGCCACCCAGGCGCCCCCCATATGAATTTTAGAATCAGTGTATCAAGTTTTTAAAAAGTAGCTGGCTGGGATTGTAAGAGAGAGAATACTGAATCTCTATAGGTCACTTGGTGCCTATTGCCATTGTAAGAGCATTAAATATTCTAATCCATAAGATTTCTTTTCATTTAACTACATCTTATTTATTTGAATAATGTTTCTGTAGCGTTGAATTTTATGCTTCTTGTACGAAACCCATTCCTAAGTATTTTATTCTTTTGGATGTTTGTAAATAGTGTTGTCTTACTAATTTCATTTTCAGCTTGTTCACTGCAAGTGTATAGAATTACAGGGATGTTTGTATATTGATCTTGTACCCTGTACCTTCCTGAACTAGTTTATTAGTTCTAATGGATTTTAAGTGGAGTCCTTCGGATTTCCTACCTACACAACGATGTTATGTGCCAATAGAGACAGTTTTGCTTCTTCCTTTCTCATTTGAATGCTTCTTATTTTATTTCATTTTCTAATTGCTTAGCTAGAACGTCCTGCATAATGTTGACAACAGGAGGGGTGGCAACAGGCAACCTCGTCTTATCCCTACTCTTGGCAAGAAAGCTTCCAATCTTTCACTGTTAAGTATTGTGTTAGCTGCGGGATTTTCATAGATGCCTTTATTGGGTTAAGAAAGCTCCCTCTTATTCCTAGTTGTTGAGTGTTTTTATAACGAAAGGGTATGAGATCTTGTCAAATGCTTTTTCTGCATCTGTTGAGATAATCATGTGAAGTTTTTCTTTTTGATGGCGCACTTTTCTAGGTGACGGTGCAGTACATTAATTGATTTTCAGACTTTAAATCTACCTCACATTCCTGGGATACATCCCACGTAGTCATGGTATATCATTCTTCTACGAAAAAAACTTTTTTAACGTTTATTTATTTCTGAGAGACAGAGAGAGTGCAAGCAGGGAAGGGGGCAGAGAGAGAGGGAGACACAGAATCTGAAGCAGGCTCCAGGCTCTGAGCCATCAGCACAGAGCCCCCCACATGGGGCTGAAGTCATGAAATCATGACCTGAGCCAAAGTCGGATGCTCAACCGACTGAACCACCCAGGCGACCTTATCATTCTTTTATATATTTCAGGATTCAGTTTGCTAGTGATTTGTTGAGGATTTTTGCATCTAGATACCTAAGAGATATTAGTCTGTAGCTTTCCTTTATGGTAATATAGTTTCTTGTCTGGCTATCAGGGGAAGACGGGGCATATAGAATGAATTTGTAGGTGTTCCCTCCTCTTCTACTTTTTTGGAAGAGTTTATGAAAATTTGGTAGTAACTCTTCTTTAAATGCTTGGTAGAATTCACCCACGAGGCCATCTGGGCCTGGGATTTTTCTCTGTGGGCAATTACTTTTATTAAGAAGCCAGTCAGTGTCTTTACTCTTTAGGGGCACTCAGATTGCTTTTTCTTGAGACTTTTCAGTAGTTTGTGTCTTTTAGAAATTCATCCATTTAAGCTAAGAAATCTAATTCATTTACATATAATTGCTTATAGTATACGGTTATAATCCTTATTTCTGTAGGATCGGTAGCAATGTTCCCTCTGTCCTTTCTAATTTTTAAGACTTCTACCTGTTTTTCTCGTTCAATGTGGCTAAAGATATGTCAATTTTGCTGGTCTTTTCAAAGAGCCAGCTTTTAGTTTCATTGCTTTTTCTGTATTTATTTTTGTTCTGTATTTCATTAATTTCTGCTCTGATATTTCTGCTTGCTTCAAAAAGAATTTTTTTAATGTTTATTTTATTTTTGAGAAAAAGAGCATGAGCAGGGGAGGGGCAGAGAGAGAGGGACACACAGAATCCAAAGCAGGCTCCAGGCTCTGAGCTGTCAGCACAGAGCCTGACATGGGGCTTGAACCCACAAACCATGAGATGATGACCTGAGCCCAAGTCACACGCTTAACCCACGGAGCCACCCAGGAGCCCCAAGATTGTTCCTCTTTTTTAAATAGGTATTTTCAGGTAGCAATTTCTCTCTGAACACTGCTTTAGCTGCATTTCATAAGTATATGTCATTTATCATGAATGCATTTCCTAATCTCCCTTTTGCTTTCTCCCTGACCCCCTGCTTTTTAGGAGTGTGCTACTTAGTGTGTGTGTGTGTGTGTGTGTGTGTGTGTGAGTTTCTCGAATTCCCTTCTATTATTAACCATTAACTTCATTCCTGGTGTGGTCAGAAAACATACTCTGTATTATTTCTATCCTTGTAAATATATTGAGGTTTGCTTTATGGCCTAGTTGATAGTCTATTATGGAGACTAATCTATGTTCACTGGAGAAGAAAGCCTTTCTGTTGTTGGATGGAATGTTCTCCATAAGTCTATCAGGTCTGGTTGGTGTATAGCTTGTTCAAGCCTCCTATATCAGTTTTGACCTTATGCCTAACTGTTCGATCCATTATTGGATTGAGGCATTGAGTCTCTAACAGTGATTGTTGAGTTATCTATTTCTCCCTCAACGTCTGGTTTTGCTACCGATAACACCATAACTTGGTGTTCCATTGTTAGCTGCATGTATGTTTGTAATTGTGTCTTCCTGGTGAAACTGACCCCTTTAGCGTTATAAAAAGCCTGTCTTTATCTATGCTAATGTGTTTCTGCTTCTTTGCATGTCTTGTAATTTTTTGCTAGAGAATGGACATTTTAGGTAATATACTGTAGCATTTCTGGGAATTGTACCCCTCCCCGGCTTGCTATTTTTATTTCTTTGTTTACGTTTATATTCCCTGGCAGGACTATTTTAGTAAGCTTATTTCTCCCCACCCAGTATGAAGCCTCTGATGTTTCTCTCCAGGGAACAGAGCCCTCCGTGGGTGTGCCCGCAGTCACCCTGGGATGACCTTGGTTTTCTCAGAGCTTGCTTTGACTGTTTCTTTCCCTGCCCTCAAGCAGTGATTAATCTCCACTAATTGTAGGCTGACTGCTCTACTCTTTTCAACAGTGCCCTTTCAGTGCATTTTGAATGACTCCACAAAGGTATGCAATCAAAATCAAGCTCCCTTAAAATCTTTTTAATGTTTATTTTTGACAGAGAGAGAGAGAGAGAGAGAGAGAGAGAGAGAGCATGGGTGGGGGAGAGGCAGAGAGAGAGGCAGACACAGAATCCAAAGCAGGCTCCAGGCTCCGAGCTGTCAGCACAGAGCCCGATGCGGGACTCGAACTCACAAACTGTGAGATCATGACCTGAGTCAAAGTCGGATGTTTAACTGACTGAGCCACCCAGGTGACCACTCCCCGCCCCCCAACACACACACATCAAGCTCTTTAAAGAGGTAGTTCTAGATGCTCTACATCACTCATCATCAGGGAAATACAAATCAAAACCACAATGAGATAGCACCTCACACCTGTCAGAATGCCTAAATTAACAGCTCAGGAAACTACAGGTATTGGCCAGGATGCGGAGAGAGGGGAACGTTTTCGCACTGTTGGTGGGAATGCAAACTGGTGCAGCCACTCTGGAGAACAGTACGGAGGTTTCTCAGAAAAACGAAAATAGAACTACCCTATGACCCAAAGGATACAAAAATGCTGATTTGAGGGGGCATATGCACCCCAATGTTTATAAGCAGCACTATCAACAATATTATGGAAGTGTTATGTCATGGAAAGAACCCAAATGTCTATTGACTGACAAATGGGTAAAGAAGATGTGGTGTATATATATATATATATATATATATATATATATACACAAGGGAATATTACTCGTTGATCAAAGACAATGAAATCTTGCCATTTGCAACAACGTGGATGGAACGAGTGTATTATGCTAAGCCAAATCAGTCAGATAGAGATAAATACCATATGATTTCACTTATATGTGGAATTTAAGAAATGAAACAGATGAACATAGGAAAAGGGAAGGAAAAATAAAAACAGAGAGGGAGGCAAACCTTAAGAGGCTCTTAAAGACAGAGAACAAACTTAGGGTTGCTGGAGGGGAGGTGGGTGAGGGGATGGGCTAAATGGGTGATGGGCATTAAGGAAGGCACTTGTCAGGATGGACATTGGGTGTTATAGGTAAGTGATGAATCACTAAATTCTACTCCTGAAACCATTATTACACTATGGGTTAACTAAATTTAAAAAAATAAAAAAAGAAAGAAAAGAGTTCCAAGTCAGTGTTTGAAACTTGTTCCGGCCCCAGACAGGCCTTATTCCATTTTCCCCTGTGAAGCTTGCCAGTGTATGATTTAGCATATATCTTCAGTTAATCTACTGATGTGTTTTCAATTGCCTTTCATTACCATCTACACTGTTTTTGAGAGAACATTTAGGCTTCACTTTCACACTCTATTTCAAATGAAGTTGCTTCCTCTACTAGGTATTTATCCAAGGGATACAGGGGTGCTGTTTCGAAGGGGCACATGCACCCCCATGTTTATAGCAGCACTATCGACAATAGCCAAAGTATGGAAAGAGCCCAAATGTCCATCGACGGATGAATGGATAAAGAAGATGTGGGATATCTATACAATGGAGTATTACTCGGCAATCAAAAAGAATGAAATCTTGCCATTTGCAACTACGTGGATGGAACTAGAGGGTATGATGCTAACAGAAATTAGTCAGAGAAAGACAAAGATCATATGACTTCACTCGTATGAGGAATTTAAGAGACAAAACAGATGAACATGAGGGAAGGGAAGCAAAAAGAATATGAAAACAGGGAGGAGGACAAAACACAAGAGACTCTTAAATATAGAGAACAAACAGAGGATTACTGGAGGGGTGGTGGGAGGGGGGAGGGGCTAAATGGGTCAGGGGCACTAAGGAATCTACTTCTGAAATCATCGTTGCACCACATGCTAAGTTGGATGTAAGTTAAACAATAAATTAATTAAAAAAAGAAAAATGAAAATAGAAAAAAAACAAAGTTGCTTCCTTTGGGGAGTGATTTGGAGACCTCTGTTCCATGGTCTACTACTCCCTACCCCCAGGCAAAAACAAACAAAAGTAAATCATAGCTCTAGTGCTGGGGTATAGGAATAATGACATACTTCTCTATGAATGACACCACTACTTTAGGAGCCACGTGCTCAGTGGGGTAGGGTAACAGACCCAGGTCCCCTCAGCTTGCCTCTCACAGTATGGAACCCAACTCATGCGTTGGAGTGGGGCAGTCAGGACCCAGTATTCTCAGCCATGCTGTGCCCAAGGAAGAGCCTTCATCCTCAAGCAGGGGGTCGAGAAGAAAAGAAGGAGCCTCACGTCTCAGGTACACTCACCTGGAGCTTAGCCTCACAACAGGTAGTGGGGGGCAGGCTGCCAAATGTCGAGGTCCTGCCCCTGGGTCAGGAAGATGGCCGTCTGAGTGGGAGCTGGGAGGGGTCACAGAGGGAGTGAGTCTAGATTCAAATACCACAGATTCTTGCTTTCTGTCCCTGTGTTTTCGTTGATTTGTCTTCAGTAAATAGTATTCACTTGCTCTCTGACCATTTGTAGACACATTAAATGCTTCTTAAGAATTTTTACCAGTTTGCCTGAGGAGAGCTCTGTAAACCTCCTCACACTTCCTGCTGGAAGGAGAACCCCTAAACCACTTTTTAAGTACGATTTTACCTCGTTTATGTGTTTTATTGGTCTTGTGTTTATACCGTGGCAATGTTTGTGAAACACTACCAACGCACCACCCAGCATCCCTATCTTGTCCATTCTGTACCCCACAGTAATTAAACTAATATTAAAGGATTCAGAGGCTAGTTTTGCCCCCTCTTTCCCCCTGCGTGGGAAAGGGTGCTCACATGATCCAAACACGAATTCTCCTCGATTTGAGGTCCAAAAATATGTTACTGGAGGCATCCCACCGTCTTCTGTACACAATAATGCAAAGCCTATTTCCTACTCGATGAAAGAAAAACTTTCCCCTAATCACCTTGATTACAAACAACACTCCTGCACTGGTCCCCTGGGAAACACAACCAGAGGAAAGTTTATTTACCATGAAGGCAATTCCCTCAGGAAAGCGTAAGTGAGGATACAGGGAAGGGAGGCAGGACAGTAGGGAGACGAAATACCACGTAGCCCCTCTCAGAGCTGCCATTTTCCCGGGGAAGCAGACGCCTTGCACCAGAGCCCCACCCCTGCCCGGGCTCTGTTTGTCTCCAGAGTCAGGGTCCTGTCTCCACATCCCGGAATTTACCCAAGAAGCCCCTCAGGTGCCCTTCAGAATCGTGAAGAAGAGTGAAGAGCGGTGCATACCTGGTGTGTTCCAGAACACAGAGGTGGGGGCCTGGCGTCTCCTGAGGTGTTGGCTTCTCTTCCGTGTCTGGCACAGACTGAGTCATCACGTGGGGGCTCAGATCTCCACTCTGATCTCTGTGAGGCGCCTCGTTGGCTGTGCTCCCACATCCAGTACTCTCCAGATAAGTGGCTGTGATGTGCTGATACTTCTCAAAGTTCACTGCTCAGAATTAGGAGCATTCTAGCCTATTCCTTTACTAGCCACCCCTCAGATTCCACGTTCTTCCAGTCTGCTGACTAAAAACTCTATTCATTGCCCCATCATCAATAAGTTAAAATGAGTCCTTCATCGGCAGCCTCAGCCTCGAGTCCATGCCTCATCTGGAGCATCTCCTCAGACACACCTTTGAAGGAGCATTGCCAGTAGTTGTCAGGCTGGTACCACGTCTCCTTTCTCTTGTTCAGAAGGAACTGACAGAAGTAAATGTGGGCAGATGGGATTTTAGAAACTTGGTGAAGCAGGTTTTGTGGTGAGAACTTTAGGAACATCATCTCCTCAAATCCCTCCAGGAGGACACTGAAGGGCAGTTGGCTCTTCAACAGGTTTGAACCATGGGGGTCCAGTTGTACACAGATTTTATTTTTATTTTTTTAATTATTTTTAAAAATATAATTTATTGTCAAATTGGCTTGTGTACAACACCCAGTGCTCATCCCAACAAGTGCCCTCCTCAATGCCCATCACCTATTTTCCTCTCTCCTCCACCCCGCCTCCCACATCAACCCTCAGTTTGGTGTCTGTATTTAAGAGTCTCTGATGGTTTGCCTCTCTCCCTCTCTGTTTGTAACTATTTTTTTCTCCTTCTCTTCCGCCACAGTCTTCTGTTAAGTTTCTCAAGATCCACATATGAGTGAAAACATGATATCTGTCCTTCTCTGACTGACTTATTTCACTTGGCATAATACCTTCCAGTTCCATCCACGTTGTTGCAAATGGCATGATTTCATTCTTTCTCATTGCCAAGTAGTATTCCATCGTATATATAAACCACATCTTCTTTATCCATTTGTCAGTTGATGGACATTTAGGCTCTTTCCACAATTTGGCTATTGTTGAAAGTGCTCCTATAAACATTGGGGTACATGTGGCCCTATGCATCAGCCCTCCTGTATCCCTTGGATAAATTCCTAGTAGTGCTATTGCTGGGTCATAGGGTAGATCTATTTTTAATTTTTTGAGGAACCTCCACACTGTTTTCCAGAGTGGCTGCACCAGTTTGCATTCCCAGCAACAGTGCACAGGGGTTCCCATTTCTCCACATCCTCACCAGCACACAGATTTGTTTTTTTACAAATACAGTACAGTACTAAAAATTCATTTTCTGTTCTTTATGACTTTCTGAACATTTTCTTCTCTTGAGCTGACTTTACTGTAAGAATACCAGATATAATACAAATAAGATACAAAATATGTGGTAACTGTTTATGTTATCAGTAGGGCTTCTGGTCAACTGTAGGCTATTAGTAGTTAAATTTGGGGGGAATCAAAAGTTATACTTGGATTTTTTACTGTGTGGGGGGTCGATGCCCCTAACTTCTGTGTGGTCCAAGGGTCAACTATATTATTTTCCTTATTCTTGAGAGTGCTGGCAAGAGAAAAGTGGTTTCCCTTTTCAGAGCACAGAGTTACTAATGATTGGTCTTTGGGCTCAACTCAATCAGTTTCTATGATCTTTTTTTATTTTTTAAAACTAACCATGAGTTACATCTTCTCTTCCTTCCTTCCTTCCTTCCTTCTTTCTCTCCTTCCTTCCTTCCTTCTCTCCTTCCTTCCACCCATCATTCTCTCCTCCTCCTTCTTTTCTCCACCCCCTCTCATTTTTTGCATGCATAGGAATTTTTAGTTTAAAACTGGACATCATAGTTTTCTGTATTCTGTATTCTGTGCTGTTCTCAAGACTGCTGGCTTCTGGTGGTAGATAACAACACAATGATAAGGATTCAAATGTTGGACACCGTCTTTTCTGTAATATGCAGAAGCTTATATTTATTCTCTCCATTTCCCCCTGGCTACCGTAAGCGTCTTTTCTCCATACTCTAGTGGTCAACCAACCGCTTGGAAAGGGAGTATAAATTCAGCTAAAGCTGCATGAAGCTTGAAAAATTCACCCAGTAGAAGAATCCTCAATATAACAATCCTTACCAGAAGCAGTTCTGCCTTTCAATGATAGGCACCCTTTCAATATTGCCTTAGATCTTCTGATAACATGTCTATTTTTGAAGGAATACTCATCAGGTATAGTCCCCTCAGTACTTCACAAATTCCCATTTTTTTTTCCTTGCCTAGTGTGTATTTTCTAACGTGAAATTTGTTACCATCCATCTCTTTGTTTGTTTGTACACATTTCCCCCCCTCTGGCAACTCTAGAGATATTCTGATTTTTGGTTTTCAAAAAATTAATTAGCATATGCCTTAATAGGGTCATCTTTTCATTTATCTTCCTTAGGATATCTTGCATTGAGTCATTGGGCCCCCGATTTCCACCAAATTTACAAAGTTTTCTGCCATAGTTTTTTTAGTGTTTTTCTGTTCTTTGCCCTCATTCTGTCTTCTTCTTTTTTAAAAAATATTTTTAATGTTTATTTGTTTATTTATTTAATATGAAATTTATTGTCAGATTGGTTTCCATACAACACCCAGTGCTCATCCCAACAGGTACCCTCCTCAATGCCCATCACCCACCCTCCCCTCCCTCCCACCCCCCATCAACCCTCAGTTTGTTCTCAGTTTTTAAGAGTCTCTTATGGTTTGGCTCCCTCCCTCTCTAACCTTTTTTTTTTTCCTTCCCCTCCCCCTTGGTCTTCTGTTAAGTTTCTCAAGATCCACAGAGTGAAAACATATGGTATCTGTCTTTCTCTGTATGACTTATTTCACTTAGCATAATACCCTCCAGTTCCATCCACATTGCTACAAAAGGCCATATTTCATTCTTTCTCATTGCCATGTAGTATTTCATTGTGCATATAAACCACAATTTCTTTATCCATTCATCAGTTGATGGACATTTAGGCTCTTTCCATCATTTGGCTATTGTTGAAAGTGCTGCTATAAACATTGGGGTACAAGTGCCCCTATGCATCAGCACTCCTGTATCCCTTGGGAAAATTCTTAGCAGTGCTATTTCTGGGTAATAGGGTAGATCTATTTTTAATTTTTTGAGGAAACTCCACACTGTTTTCCAGAGTGGCTGCACCAGTTTGCATTCCCACCAACAGTGCACAGGGGTTCCCGTTTCTCCACATCCTCACCAGCATCTATAGTCTCCTGATTTGTTCATTTTAGCCACTCTGACCGGCGTGAGGTGATATCTGAGTGTGGTTTTGATTTGTATTTCCCTGATGAGGACAGACACATAGACCAATGGAATAGAATAGAGACTCCAGAATTAGATCCACAAAATATGGCCAACCTATCTTTGACAAAGCAGGAAAGAATATCCAATGGAAAAAAGACAGTCTCTTTAACAAATGGTGCTGGGAGAACTGGACAGCAACATGCAGAAGGATGAAACTAGACCACTTTCTTACACCATTCACAAAAATAAACTCAAAATGGATAAAGGACCTGAATGTGAGACAGGAAACCATCAAAACCTTAGAGGAGAAAGCAGGAAAAAACCTCTCTGACCTCAGCCACAGCAATTTCTTACTTGACACATCTCCAAAGGCAAGGGAATTAAAAGCAAAAATGAACTATTGGGACCTCATGAAGATAAAAAGCTTCTGCACTGCAAAGGAAACAATCAACAAAACTAAAAGGCAACCGATGGAATGGGAAAAGATATTTGCAAATGACATATCGGACAAAGGGCTAGTATCCAAAATCTATAAAGGACTCACCAAACTCCACACCCGAAAAACAATCCAGTGAAGAAATGGGCAGAAAACATGAATAGGCACTTCTCTAAAGAAGACATCCAGATGGCCAACAGGCCTCATTCTGTCTTCTTACGTGACCCCATTTATACATGTGTTAAATTTCTTGGTGTTCTTCTACAAATTACTGTAGTGCTGATTATTTATTTTAAGGCATTGTCTCTTTATGCTTCAGTTTGTATATTGTCTGTTTTTATGCCATCACGTTCACTGACCTTTTCCTCTGCTATATGTAATCTGCTCTTAACCCCATCCAGAGAAATTCGCATTTCAGAGAGTGTATGTTTTATCTCTCAAGGTTTCATTTCTTAAAAAATATATATTTCATTTCAATATACCTTATAGTAATGCTTATGTTAATCTTTGAGGATATTTATACTATTTATAATAGCTATTTGAAGACTTTGTCACGTAATTGCATTAACTCTTTCATTTATGGGTCTATTCCAGTTCATTGCTTTCCTGGCTGTAGGTCACAATTTCCATCTTAGTGTTAGGTCTGGAAAATTTGAATTTTTGTGTGGATAGTGCATATTGTGCATGCTACTTGGAGTGACTGTATTTTGTTTCTTCTTTTACGTAATGCTGGTCTTCATTGCCTTGGGCACTTCTCTTATGTACAGATCAGTTTGATGTTTTCACGGTTTGTTTTTATACTTTGTTATTATGGGTCCTAAGTAGCCTTACCTTGGCAAACTTTATCCCTTTTACTCAGGCATGATCTTTTTGTGGTCTCTGCTGAATGTGCTGAGTGATTACCAAGGACTCTCCACACCAGCCCGAGCATCCTTCCCCATTAGACAAACTCTGGGAATCACTGGGCTTACTGGGCTCAACTTCTCCTTTGTCCAGGTTTGTGGAGTTTTGCCCTGTACCTCGTGATTTACTGTAAAGCAGACTCAGGGACTCCTAAGCAGATTTGCAGAGTGCCTTTTCCACCTAGCCTCCTCTTCCGAACTCCCCCTGCAATTTCTAAATCATACAAGCCTCCCTGAACTAAGGTCTCTGTCTTTTCAAATCAATAAAACAACTATGCCCCCATTTGATCTTGCTTTCTTCTCTGGGAGTTGGACTATTCCTCCGGGCAGAGATCCTGAATGTAGGGCTCATCGGGTTTGTTTTCATCCCCTCAGAAATGAAATCCCTGTGCTCCCTCTGTTACAGTTTCTGGAAATAATCCTTTCATAGATTGCCCCATTTTTCTATTTTTTTCTATGAGGAGAGCAGTTCAGGTCTTTACCAAGGCTGGTTGCATGTTGGTTTTACTTCTTATTTTCCAGTGAGGTAGAGTATCTATTTTTCATGTGTTTATTGGACACTTAAACTTTTGGTAGTGTCTATTGAAGTGTCATCTGTTTTTCCCATTGTTTTGTCTCCTTGACTTACTGATTTGTAGGAGGTGCTGATGCATGTGGAAATAAGCCTTTTATTGATTATACTTGTGCCAGATACCTTCTGTCATACAGTAGATAGCTTTTTACATAACTTCATGATATCTTTGATGAAGAATTTTGTATCTAATCCAGGCAATTCACACTGATACTGTGATACCATCTAATTCCCAGAACTACTCCAAAAATACTTTCCTTTATAGCAAAATGAACTGGTAAGGAATCATATACCCATTTAGTTCCCTATCTCTTTGGTCCCCTTAGTCTAGAAGAGTTTTGTATTTTCTTTGCTATGATTTGGAATGGTTTTGGAGATTCCAAGCTAGCTGTTTTATAGACTGTTTCTTAGTGTGGACTTGTCCGGTGCTTCACCATGATAGAATGAGTGTATGCATTTGGGGTGGGGATATTACAGAAGGGTGGTGGGGTTTTCCTATTCCATCTTTTGGGTGGTGCGAGATTTTGATTCATCACTTTACTGATGATGCTCTGATATTTCCCTTAATGATTACTTCAATACATACCTTGATGATATTACCACGGGACAGTAAATTTTATGTACTTATGTATTTATTTATTTAGAACATGTGAGCGGGGGAACGGGGTAGAGGGAGAAAGAATCTCAAGCAAACTCTACCCCAAGCACAGTGCCCTACATAGGACTCGATCCCACAACTGTGAGATCATGACCTGAGTCAAGATGAAGAGTTGGACACTTGACCAACCGAGCCACCTAGGCGCCCCTACTTCAAAAGGTAGGATGCAACCTTTTACAAGCGGGTGCTTTCAAATGTTATGCCAGCTAATCTTCTGCAGAGATTCTGCAGGGAAAACAGGTGGGTTTGGCAGGCCTACCTAAAAACAGCAGATGTTCATGCCAAATGGAACATACCTTCTGGAACAATAGCAGTTTCCCACATCTAAAAATCTTTCGGGGCTCTATGCACATAGTCACCGGCAAGAAATCTGAGTTTGAGTGGGTTCTTGATCAGAAGAGCCATTAAAATATTTACAGGGAGCAATCGTGTAGACATTCCTCCCCTGTCCTTATGATCCAACTGCTGGGATAATACTGGAGATATATCTGCAACCCGAACACAGAGTGGGACCTTGAGAAAAAAATCAAACAGGTCTACCCAGAGAAGGCGTTCTGAGTTTGGGTCTCAAAAACTGCCTGAGGCAGGGTCACCTGGGTGACTTAGTCAATGAAGGGTCTGACTCTTGGTTTTGGCTCGGGTCATGATCTCACAGTTCATGGGTTCAAGCCCCACATCAGGCTTTGTGCTGACAGTGCAGAGTCTGGGATTCTCTCTCCCCTCTCTCTCTCTGCCCTTACCGCACTCATGCACTCTCTCCTTCTCTCTCAAAAAGAAATAAACAGTAAATTTTTTTTTAATTCAAAAAATCTGCCCGAGGCAATTTCTTTTTGGAATCCATTTGAGAGACAGCTGGTTTGTCACTGAGTTGATTACAGCTGCTTCTGCAAGCAAAGGGTAGAAATATTTGGTGATTTCGGACAGACCTTCTGGGAGGAAGCGGCACAGAAAGACTCATTCATCGTGTGTGGTGGTATCTTCAAAAGCACACTGCGGTCTGGTTGCTTCATAAAATAGGGAAGGGAGGAGCCCTCTGAGAACCTCCTTGTCCCACTGCTGGGATCTGAATCCTAATATTCTCTCCTGCTGAAGGTGAAAAAGTTCCCATAGTTTACTGATGGGAATTCCTGGGTTAATGACTACATTGCTATCTGGAAGGCAATAAAAATCTAGATGGAGTGAGACAGAGTAACTCAGAGTTGATAGCAATGTATTTAGCTGTGGAAGAAGAGTCTGACTCAGGCCTCACAGGAGGGTAAGATTAACACATACATGCATGTTGTGGAGGTGACGTTAGCCAACAGGCTTTCTAGATGATCAGGAGTATTGGCCCTAGATAACCAAACAAGAAGGATCATCGCCATGTGAGGTACTCTGTTATCGAAATCTACGTAGAAATTTAGAGGAAGAATTAATTTGGCTCCTCTTGGTGCCTCCCAAAGAAAAGAGAACAGAACAACAATAAAAGCACCTGCTGGCTCAGGAGATTAGAATATGGGGGTTGATGCCTTAGTTGACGCTTCGATTCAGGAAATGAAAAGGCATATGGGTGCTCAGCCATGGGCCAACAGCCAGAGAGGTAATACATTCCCTTTAGTGTCATGGAAAGGCAAGTGCACGGAGTTAGAAGACCCCTCCTAGTAGTCTCTGAGAGCGAAGAATGGGTATTAACTGGGACTGACACTTATTCTATTCTTGACTTCCCTGTCCTGTAAAAGAAACAACCTGAAAAAGTAGAATTCATGAGTGGGAACAACGAATTCTTGGTCACTTTGGATCCTGTGGGTGTATTGATGCTGGCCAGGTACATATTTTAATGCTACCTATGAAAAATGGCAACATGGTTCAATGTTACGCTGACCAACTGTGCTCATTACCCTCAGAGCAGTGTTGTCCTGTGAAATTTGAATGAACAGTTGAAACATCTGTTATGCACAATGTTTTCTTTCTCTTCTACTTTTGTGGACAGGTTTTCATGGTTGGGAGAAGATCTTATTTTCAATTATATTTCCCCAACAGGAGTAACCCTCCTGATATCATGCCCTCCTGGTAACAGCAGGAAAGATAAGAACAGAGACAGAGACAAATGACAGGTCATTGCCAGCCATGGTTTTCTCTCTCAGGTGCATTGGTGTTCCTTATCTGTAGATTCTCCTCCAGAAGAATAATTGGGGGTTTTGAGAATATTGCAAGGAAGTATGTTTTTGGGGTTTTTTTTAAATATATTTTTTAATGTTAATTCATTTATTTTTGAAGGAGAGAGTGTGAGTGGGGGAGGGACAGAGAGAGACACACAGAATCTGAAACAGGCTTTAGGCTCTGGGTTGTCAACACAGAGCCCGATGTGAGGCTTGAACCCATGAACCATGAGATCATAACCTGAGCTGAAGTCAGTTGCTTAGCTGACTGAGTCACCCAGGCGCCCCTAGTTGTTGTTATTTTTAACTTATTTGTTTATTTTGAGACAGGGAGTGTGCATGCATGCATGAGCGGGGGAGGGGCAGAGAGAGAGGGTGAGAGAGAATCCGAAGCAGGCTCTGCACTGTCAGCACAGAGCTAAAGGCAGGGCTTGATCCCATGAAATGTGAGATCATAACCTGAGCCAAAATCAAGAGTTGGGCCCTTAACCAACTGAGCCACCCAGGCACCCTTATGTCATTATTTATGAGGTCAAAATTGAGTTCTAAAAAACAGAGAATTCCTAAGACAATGTAATTTCCACAGGGAATATTCCCTATCTTCTTCTCATGTCATGATTGTTCTGTGGACAAAGTGGTTTCTGATTCTCAAAATGTCAAGTTTTCCAATACTGATAATTCCCTCACATAACCCACTATTGACTTCTTGGACAACTGGTAGACCAAAGAGGAAAATGTGTGTCAGGCTCTGGGAATCAACATTTGTAGGTTGTGATAAAGGTCTGAATGTTTCAAAATAAAAGCTAAAAGGCTATCTCGGAGAGACTCCACATCTTAACCCATCTTAATACCCTCTCTGGAGGACGTAGAGGCTAGAGGGTGCCTGTGTTGCATAATTATTTTCTTACACAACAGGGGAATTCAGTTTTGTTGAAGAGAAAACCTAGCATAAATGGGAGAAATGCCCAGCTACTTCACCACATTGTACCCCCCAAAGAGCCCAGTATACTGCTTCCTAGGGAAAGCTCTATGCTACACCGATGCCTTACAGAGGTATCATCCTACGGCCCTGGTGGAACAGAATGATGTTTATGGGCCAAGTCACTACACATATGGCAAATCCTCTCCATTTGATAGAAAATAAGTTTGGCCCCAGGCCAATTTCTGGGGCTTATCCAAATTCTCTTTTTTGAGCTTCAGTTTTGAAATTTTGTCCAATAGGGGCTACATCTTAGGAACAGATTATTCCTTTAAAGAAAGTTTACTGTGCTGAGAGTAATTCACTGAGAAGGCCAAACCCCTTTCTGAAACATTTCTCATTTTGGAGAAAACACTAATATTATTACCTTGCCACAGATTTAACGTTGCAAGTTCCAAACTACAAAGAATTCTTCTAGACCATGTTTTTAAAAGATCTCACTTATTTCCAATTAGCATTAGACCTTATCCATCAATATAATAGAAAACTGGCCAAGATATTTGCCTCGTAGCTATTTAGGGAACCAATATAAGCATCCCAGGGAATCATCTTGAGACAAGTATGAATCCTAGGAGTGCTCACATTGGTTAGCTAATGTGTGATTTTCCCTTTTACAGTCTCCCTCAATATTTGTAGAAAGATAATTAGTTTAGAATTCTTGTACTGATTTAAGACATTTCATCTAAGAGGGAGGCTGAGTTCAAGAATCAGTTTCGCTATATTTTCACTATCCTTGTTATAGAAGAAGATTGTCCTAATAATTGTGTTTAGCAATTGTGGAATTAGTGCAAAGAACAAAAAGAATACAAACTTTACACTCAGAAATCTCTGGTCAGGTTCTATAAAAGGGAACAGTGACATCATGTCTGTTGTCTCATCGTTGAACTGTAAGTGAGGAGCTCTAAATACGAAGATCAAGGCAACTGGAAGGCTGTGAATTGGGGTGTTTCATGAGAGAATGGTGATGATCTAACACAGGTAAGTACAATGTCTTCAAGATGTTTTGTTCAAGAATACAAAACCGAAGCAAGAACTCAAAAGCTGAGTATACAATTGGATGTGTAGCAGCTCAGTAGCAAGGATAGGAGCAAAGACAGAATATCGGTATATAACTGCTCCTGACTGCCATTACAACCTGCTGAACATTTGGAGGAAACTGTAGGTAACCAAGAGGATTACTTTCAAACCAAATGTATAGGCTTGCAGTTTTATCAGTGTAGGAAAGGAAAAAATTCTTTCTCTACCCTTCAAGTTCTTCCGGTGGACTTAGAATGCAATCTACATGAGACATATTCGTAGGAGAAAAAAAGCTCCAAAGTTTTACTACATGCCTATGGAAGCCCGAGAATAAAATTGAGACCTAAAGAAATGATCAAGGCAGGAAATTTTTATACTTTTAGACAGACAATAAATCAGTGAGGAATTGACAGGACAAAGACAACTTAACTTTGGGAGCTTCAATTAGTAAGGAACTCTAAACAGAATTTGAGCTGGGGCAGTAAATTAGTAAAAAGTAACAAATGTCGTTTATACAGCCTCTTGGATCTAAATTTTCTATCTCTGGTGAAAAGGATATCTCTGTCCCTCCTGCTGTGAAAGGGTATCTTTCACACGGGAGATTTCTTTCCTGATTTCAGGGGAGACAGAGGAGGGGCTGAGTGTCCTTCTTGTGCAGGCTGTCTCATAAGTAACTTTTATTTAAAATAGTATGTTGGAAAAAAATAAAATGATAAAATAAAATAAAATAAAATAAAATAATAAAATAGTAAAATAAAATAAAATAAAATAGTATGTCCAGGCACCTGGGTGCTCAGTTGGTGAAGCGTCCGACTTCAGCTCGGATCATAATCTCACAGTGCGGGGGTTCGAGCCCTATGTCAGGCTCTGTGCCAACAGCTCAGAGCCTGGAGCCCGCTTCAGATTCTGTGTCTCCCTCTCTCTATGCTGCTCCCCTGCTTGCACTCTGTCTGTCTGTCTCTCTCAAAAATAAAGTAAAAACATAAAAAAATTAAAATGCTATGTGAAAGTGGCAGTCTATTTAGCCTCTATATCTGCTATGAGGTAGTGCACAGTAGATAAAGTCACTGATGAGGTGATACACACTAGATAAAGACGCTTATCATGTTGATAAGGAAAAAGGACATTAGTAGAACAATTGTTTTTGCCTTAGCTGGAAAGCGACAGCCTTAAGAACTTATGATCTTTATCTATCAGCCAGATTAATGGGAACTGTAGGGTTCAGAACTAACTAATCACCTCAAGATATCCACTCTGGCATGCAGACTATTTCAAGCTGAAAACAAACAAGGTCCAAACCACTCAGGAAGAAACTTTGATCTTCCCCTTAACTGCCTAAAAGAATTTAGACAGAGGACCTTCTCCAGGAAGAGAATTATCACCATAGATAACTACAGTGTAATATGAGCTAGGGGTGGTAGACAGAGAGAAATTTAGCAAAGTCTGTTTGTTTAAGTGCCTGTAAAACCTATAGATCTTTCTGCTTTCCAAACTACTTCTGTCCTTTAAGCCCCTGAATAGTCTTAATAACTCTAACCCTGTTAGGTCTTATTAGGCCAAGATATTCTCTGTAAATGGGTTATCACCATTTTCTATGGCTCAGGTGGATTATCTGTAGATATCCCAGGGTGTGTATCAGAACAAGGGGTATATTTCTGTATTGGATCTCCCAGCTCTAGATTCTAGATTGCTTATTGCAATTTTGTCTGATCTACTAGAAATGTCCTTATTATATTATGAATTAGAAGAAACACTGATGCGGACTATTGAACCCTTAAAAGTTACCACGGATCCTAAAAACCGACCAACCAACCACAAAATGTGATTCCTTCAGTAACCCGAAACAAGAAGCCACATCTGGTTTAGAATGAATTGTGCAGGATCTAAAACAAAGAAGGTTGAACATATCTTAGAGAAGCCTGTTTAATAGTGGACAGGGGTCCACTAGCAAAGACACTTCGTGGAATAAGCTATGCTTGTTCAGGATCTCAGAGCTGTGAATAAGATGATCTCTTGCATTTTAACAAATGATTTCCAATCAGAAAATTGTTCTTTTCTTCCTCTACTTCAGATTCTGTTCATTTCATGGTAGTAGAGCTCCATTCTACTTCCATCATAATTCCTGGATGTGAAAAGTTTGCTGTCACTTAGGAAAAGCAACAATCTACTCACACAGCCATACCTCAGGTTGTGTTACCCGCACATGGCTCTCAGGTTGTAAATCAAGATGAATGGATAAAGAAGATGTGAGATAATATATAATATATAATATATAATATATAATATATAATATATATTATATATAATTATACTTATATAAGTATTATATTATATATAAAGTATATAATAATACATTAATATTATATATAATATAGTATATATAATATAATAATATAATATAAAGTATATAATACTTATTATATTATATATAATACTTATATACTTATAATATTTATATATAATACTTCTATATTTTTATATATATACTTCTATATTTTTATATATACTTATTTTATATATACTTACTCAGCGATCAAAAAGAATGAAATCTTGCCATTTACAACAACGTGGGTAGACCTAGAGTGGATTATGCTAAGTGAAATAAGTCAGAGAAAGACAAATACCATGATTTCACTTATACTTGGAACTTAAGAAACAAAACAGATGGGGGCGCCTGGGTGGCTCAGTCGGTTGAGCGTCCGACTTCAGCTCAGGTCATGATCTCCCGGTCTGTGAGTTCCAGCCCCGCGTCAGGCTCTGTGCTGACAGCTCAGAGCCTGGAGCCTGCTTCGGATTCTGTGTCTCCCTCTCTCTCTCTCTCTGCCCCTCCCCTGTTCATGCTCTGTCTCTCTCTCTGTCCAAAATAAATAAACATTAAAAAAAAATAAAAAAAAAAACAAAAACAAAACAGATGAACATAGGGGAAGGGAAGGAAAAATAAAATAAGATAAAAACAGACAGCGAGGCAAACCATAAGAGACTCTTAAATAGAACAAACTGAGGGCTGGTGGAGGGGCGGTGGGTGAGGGGATGGGCTAAATGGGTGATGAACATTAAGGAGGGCACTTGTTGGGATGAGCACTGGGTGTTATATTTAAGATATGAATCACTAAATTCTACTCTTGAAACCAGCACTACACTATATATATTAACTAACTTGAATTTAAATACAATCTTGGAAAAAAAAAAAAAGACTTGAACCATCATTTGAAGTAAATCCTACTCTTTTCCAATATATGGATGATTGAATCCTTTGCTTATCCTCTAGAAAACTGTCACTAAAAGACTCTCTTTTTTAAAAAAAAATTTTTTTTTTTTAACGTTTATTTATTTTTGAGACAGAGAGAGACAGAGCATGAACGGGGCAGGGGCAGAGAGAGAGGGAGGCACATAATCGGAAGCAGGCTCCAGGCTCTGAGCCATCAGCCCAGAGCCTGACGCGAGGCTCGAACTCACGGACCGCGAGATCGTGACCTGAGCTGAAGTCGGACACTTAACCGACTGAGCCACCCAGGCGCCCCAAGACTCTCTTTATCACCCTCAAAAAATTGCCTTAAAATCTTACCCTGATTCCACTATACAACTTTTCTAATATTAGACTTATTTGGGGTGTAGCATCTCTAAGACAATCAGATATCAACAGACCATTAATGGGGCATCTACTTTTTCTCAACCAACTTCCAAGAAACAACATGGGATTGTTTGGATGGTGGTAAGATATGGTCATCCTTAGGTCCCGCATTTCTTCTCTGAAGTAGCCTCCAGACTATTCCCTGACCAGAATTGAGGTGTTCAGTCCTTTAGGATTCCACTCCTGATGCTACCTCTCTGCCTAAAGGAATAGACTTTCCTTCCTAAGCCACCACTTTGGGGCTTCGGCAATACTGTAATGGTGAATAAAAACATTTAGAACTTTCCCTGTTGCCAAATGGAAATAGACCTCTCTCTTCCCCTCTCCCATCTCCTTTTTAAACCGTTTCTTTGAGAAACCTAGTATTTGTGAATCCTTCTTCTGTCCCTTTGGTATGTATGTAAATGTTTTTTTAAAGGCTAAATAGACCTCTTGCCCAAATTACAACGCAGGAATATTTTTCTTACGGGCTTTAGAGCCATCTCTTTGAAATGTAAACAATAAGAAAGATAGTATCACCATTTCCTTGCCACTATGAGTGTTTGGCTTAGTGCCTTGCTCCAGACTGTAACCATCTGCCTGTCATAGAGATACCAGATTCTTGTTATTCCTTCACACAAAGACAGTTAGCTAGTACAGATGGCTATTCCGATGGCTAGATAAATTTAGTATGAAATAGAAAAGAATGTATGTGCTACCAAGTCCTCTTCCAGGAGTTCAGTGGTCTTTATTCCTGGGAACATGTCTCTAAAGGATCGTATCTGCTTAACTGTATAAAAATCCCGTCGGTGGATTAACTATGACTTGCTGGGGAAATATGATGAAAAATAAAATCTGCTCCCAACCCAGAAAATCTTTCCACAAAGGAGAAAGAGAAAAAAACCCATTTCATTAGTGAATAAACATCAAGCCAGAATGTGATGTGACGAACAAGTTTCTACTGAGTTCCTGTCGATTATATCAGTCACGTCACATTTACTGACAATGTAGACCCTTCAACAATTTTTACATTTCCCCCAATAATGTTTCTGAGATGTATGACACAAAGACATCCACGTATGACCATTGTGCAGGCTATCAGGAAGCAGCTTTGCAACCTAGTGAGAGCTGCCTCTTGGAGATGGACTCCTACCCTCCACAGGAACCAGGAGTTAAGGGCACTGTCTTGACGACGATTTTTCAAAGAGATGGTTCCCAGGTGCTTGAGAAAGACATTCCTGAGTCTTAAAACTGTCAAGAGACATATTTGCCTTTTCAAGACGATGCTGGCAGGCCGGATCTGGAGACCTAGAGGGGGTCCCGCGAGACCAGCCAAGAGGGTTCTTGGCTTCAAGAAGGATGGAAATCAAGCGTGAGCCAGGAGGAGATGACAGAGTTTATTGAAGATTTAGACAGAAGAGATACAGATGGGCCATCCAGGAGACTCAAAGGAAAGGAGCATGAGCCTCGTCTTTGATCAGGGTCTGGGGGATTTATGGAGGAAGGAGGTCTGGTGTATGTGTCCTCTCAGGTATCCAGGAACCTGTTAGAACACAGATGAGGGCCCAGGTGTCATTTCTTGGAGCTAGGGGGCCTTGGCATCGAGATGTCTAGCGTCAGTGGTCTGGAATACACATACGATGGCTTTGTGTCCCGTCATTCTCTCACCTGGTCCTTCCTTAGATGTAATTTATTCTAGAGAAATCATTAACTCCTTGTCCCTTTCGAGGAGGACATACTTCTTCGCGTTCTGAGGCATGTGTAGAGTGAGGTAAGGGTGCAGGTCCTAGCGAGAATAGAAGCAGGAAAAGGAGCAAAGAGATTTTTATAGTGTCTTTCAGTTTTCCTGTCTCAAAAAGATGTACATACATTTCCATAAGACAGAGGAGGAACTTACTAGTTTTCTAAGGTAAATATCCCAAGGCGGGGTGGGGGGGAGACTTTTCCCTTATTGTCGCCAAGGCAAATTAATCCTTCTATTTCTAACTTGTATTTGCTCTTACAGATGCACTAGGTACACTGGCATATATGCTTGTTCAAAGTCAAACTGGAAAATGGTGAAGGGGGTGGGAGGTCCAGGCTTCCAGTTCTGGCCTGAATAAGTCACAGGAGTGAAAGGCCCAGCACAGAGAACATAGTCCGTGGTGCTGTAATCACCTGTGGTGACAGGAGTTAGCTACACTTGTGGTGAGCACAGCCTAACATTGTAGGGGCCAAGGGCAGGCCACCCCTAAATGTACCGCAATGGCATATTGATTGTATTGAATGAAAGCTACTTGGGGAACAGTCACTGCCAGGACACTCAGACCCTCCTCTGTCCCTCTGAAAGCAGGAAACAAATCTCCTGTATGGAAAGGTACCCTTCCCATACTAAGAAGAAAAAAAGACACCCTAGGCCTCCTGGGTGGCTCAGTTGGTTAAGTGTCCAACTTCGGCTCAGGTCATGATCTCACGGTTTCTGAGCTTGAGCCCCACTTTGGGCTCTATGCTGACAGTACGTGGGATTCTCTCTCTCTCTCCCTCTGTCTCTCTCTCTCTCTCTCTGCCCTTCACTCACTTGCACCCTCCCTCTCTCAACAATACATTTAGAATTTTTTTTAAAGTAAAAGAGGGTTAGAAAAAAAAGAAAAGAAAAAAGACACTCTATCACCCGAGAAAGGGACTTTCACATTGAGAAAGGTGTAGAAATAAACCACGTTACTTTTTTTCCTAACCTTCTACCTCAGCCCAAATTCCACTTAGAATTCCTTACTCATTAAAGCTCCTATGTATCTATTTTCCTTCTCCTATAAATTCCTCCCAAATGGATCGCCCCTTTGTTTAAATATCTAAAAACTGCCTGCCTTGGTCATTTCTTCGGGCCTCAATTTCATCATCGGACCCCTGTGCACACATAATAAAACTGTTTTTTTCCCCCTCTTGTTAATCTGTCTCATGTAAATTGAATTCTTAGTCCAGCTGGAAGAACTTGAAAGGCAGAGGAAGATTCCTCTCCCCCACTGCAATGTGCAGACATGTCTTATCAGTATATTATACACCTAAGGTATGGTAACATTGTGTGTCAATTTGACTCATTTTCTTTTATGGGCAAAATTTGTGGATATTGTAGACTTGGAAATACAACTATAAATAAATTCAGTGGCATTAAAAAGAAAAGTAAAACTTGGGCACCTGGGTGGCTCAGTCAGTTAAACATCTGACTCTTGACTTCGGTTCAGGTCATGATCTCATGATTCTTGAGTTCGAGTCCCATGTCGGGCTCTGTGCTGACACTGCAGAGCCTGCTTGGGATTCCCTCTCTTTCCGGCTCTCTCTCCCTCTCTCTTTCTAAGAATAAATAAATAAACTTAAAAAAAAGTAAAGTTGTTTCCTGTATTTTCTGCTGTGGAGAACAAAGGCAAAAGGAAATATAGATAAAGCTAAATTTCCTTATAACTTGCAGCTCATTGGCAAATACTTGAGACAGGGGAGTTTGACATTCCTCCAGGAACTCCCTGCTGTCTTAATGGTAATACCTTGCTAGAAGGCAAAAACAACCTTAACTTGACAACAATCCTGGAAGTCTTCTTTAACATACGAAAATCCTTTTGGAAACTTCCTTTGTCTCTACTCCTCCCAAATTAAAAGTGTGTAATCAGTCACTCCTCCCAACCCCAGTGAAGCTCTTTCTGCCCACGGGAGCTATCCCTGTGCTTTAATAAAACCGACTTTTTCGCACCCATAAAACATCTTAAGAATTCTTTCTTGACCGTTCCCTCATGCACCCCGCATCAAACCACATCATTTCCCACATTTTGTGGAGAGGATTCTGAGTTGGCAGGATTTAAAATTTCCTTTCGTTCTCAAACCTGCTCTCTTTATCCAGACATTTGTCTCAGGACACACACATTCAGCTTTATTGGAAACTGCTAGTCAGTTTTCAAAAGAGGTGGCACAATTTTAGGATTAAAAGGCAAGAAGGAGGAAGGGGTGAATGGACAGGATAAGAATTGGCTGTTGGGATTGATGTGAGGTCACTGAGAACAGTGGTCAGGAAAGAACTCTGGATATGTCTCCGGTGCAAAAGGTGTTTTAGTATGCCCTGGGACGGGACCCTTGGGCAGAAAGAGCTGCATTATGATTGTGAGGTGCGACTGATGATATATTTTTAAGTAGGGGTGCGTAGAGATGATGGAAGTCTCTAAAGGGATTTCCTTATGTTAAAGAAGACTTCCAGGATCCTGGGGTTCTGGCTGTTGTCAGGATAAGGTTGCTTTTAGTCTCCGGCAAAGTATTAACATTAAGGAAGCTGGGAGTTCCTTGAGGAATGTTACATTGTGCATGTCTCGGGTATTAGTAGGTTGCCCGTTGTAAGGAAATTTCATTTTATCTCCATTTCTCTGGACTCGGTTCTCCTCATCAGGACAACCCATCTTTTTGGGATTCGGGAAAAACAGACCAAGGCAGATTGATAGGGAGCACTCGGTGTACGAAATTAGTTGAAGATCCCATTACCTGCTTGTTGTTAGTGCCCCTGCTTAAAGCCTGATGTCTGAAAGAATAGGAGGTGATAGGTTTACTATCTGTAGCCTTCTGCCTCCATGACCTCCTGAGAAGAGTTTTATTTACTCAGAAATTGCTCGGTTAAAATCACTTCCACTCAAAAACTGTATGTATAGCAGAAACTAGGGCCAAAGGGATAGGAAATCCCCAGAGAATAGTGTGTAAGAATTAGGACACTTTCTGGAAAGATCAGCAGAAGGGCAGATCATTATTGACACGGATTATTAACATCACAATAAGGAGACAGATTACTAACTCTAGATACTACTGAGTAGAAAGGAATGTTTGGGGTGCATGATTGATCCCTAAGTGGAAGCACATTTTGAGCTCCAGATATTGTGACTTAACCTGTCACAGTGGGTAAAGGCCTGGATCCAACAGAGTTGCCTTCAGAGGAGAGTTCTTATGCATCAGTGTTGGTGAGGGAGCATAAGGCAGGCAGAGGGCAAAGTACAAGCTAGCGCACCCCACCTCCCCAGGTGGGATATGTGTGATATCTCTGGGACAGTCCCGACTACCCCAAAACAGGAAAGGACAAAAAACCAAGTGGTTAACTGATAAAAGTCTCCAACAGTTTACAAGAAAAAGGCAATCCCATCAATAGCCTAAAGCCCAGGAACCCCCTGCTATCTTAATGTTAATGCTTTGCTAGAGGGAAAAACAACCTTAGCTTGACAATAGATAGGCCTCCAGTAAGTCTTTAGCATATGAAAGTCTCTTTGGAAACTTCCCTTTTGACTTTACCACTTCTGGCCCCAGAGTATATAATGAGCCACTCTTCACAAGCCCAGTGCAGCTCTTTCTGCCCACGGGTCCTGTCCCTGTGCTTTCATAAAATCACCTTTTTGCACCAAAGACGTCTTTAAGAGTGCTTTCTTGGCTTTCAGCTCCAAACCCCATGAACCCCTCATCACCCAAAAACCTCATCAGGTATAGTGTAAGCCCTGACGTTTTTGTTTTTGTTTTTGGTAATGCACGCGCCTGCCAACCTAAGCTTTGATTTGGAGAGAGGCGTTCTTTCAAACAGGGATCCACTTCCCAGACAACCATCTAGAATAAACACACTGCCAGCCATCTGGTAAAGAGTCATAACACCTCTGGCACTGACCCCTTTATTTTAGAGATCTTTGGCGATTTCCCTAACTGATACCTTGGGCCGCTTGTTTTTTCTCTTCCCATGCTTGAAATTCCTACTCTTGTGTTTTAAATTCACCGGCAAGGAGTGAGTCCCCCAGACCCTAGCCCCCCACCCTGTCCCCAATAAGAGCAGAACCCCAGGCCCCTGCTCTCTCTTTTCCCCCCACCCTTGACTTCACATTGTGACCACGGTGTGCTGTGTGATTTCCTGGTCTTGTAACAAATCTTTATTTTTTCAGAGTTTCCTGATGAAGGCTTCCGAAGGGTGTCTTGCAATCATAATAACCACAAAAGTTGGTCCATCCCTAACATTGGTTTGGAAAGGGGAGACATCTGTGGGAAGCTCACAGGGGCCCAGCTGAGTGTCTCCAGACATTTCTAGCCAATTGCAATACTATTAGATGGGCTGAGACCATACAAACCCCTGGAACTTCGTGGCGATAACAAGATTCACACCATGTAGGAGGGATTTGTCAGTATGAGGCCCAGAACAAAACACCTTTTCCAAGAGAGTAGGATTCTTGGGGGACTGCCGCGTAGGTTGTAGCCTAAGACCAAAACTGTGGCCTAAAGGCACCTTATCATATTGAAAAGGACCTGCTAGCCTAAATACGGACAGTAGAGGGAGCACTTTTTCAGGGGAGTGGTTATGGCTGGAAGTCCACCTACAAGGACCTCAGAGCTGTAGGGGAATTCGAGAGTTATTCTAACACATAAGCATCACCATCACGGGGCTTTTGCTATTATTCAGGAAATACTGTTGGATATTGGTTATGGAAGGTGATGCCTTCGAGAATCAGTGCGTCAGCCTGTAGGAGGACAGGCTAACAGGAGAAAGAAGGAATTTGGGAGACAGATACCATCTGCATAAATGCTCACTGTTTCTCACAGGCACACATGTCACGGATAACTCGGAGATACTTCTTCCTCGTGGCGCATCCGGCTAGAATCGGGCAGAAGAACAACACCGCTTTCATTTTGTGAAGTGGGTTACAAGAGGTTACCATGGACAAGTCCAGAAAAAATCGACTTGTGATAAAGATTTCCCGTACAACCCAAAGTTTAATATGGAAAGTGTCTTGTGGAGTTGAAAATGTTATGTAATAAAATCAACTTCATTGCTCATATAAAGTAACATAAAATAGAATTAACTAAAACAGAGGCTGATGAAGCTTTGGGGTGATGGTGAGTGGTCTGGAGCCAACGGCCAAGAAAGAATTCTTGAAGAAGTCTTTGGTGCAACAAGGTGATTTTGTTAAAGCAAGGGGACAGGACCCATGGGCAGGAAGAGCTGCACTGGGCTCCTGATGGGTAACTCATTATATATCCTCAGGGAGAGGGTCAGGGATAGAGTAAGTCTCCAAAGAATTTTGGAAGTGAGGCTTCCAGGACACTGAGGGGTTAGCTGTTGCTAAGAAAACACCACTTATCACTGTTTAATAAAATCCCAGTCCTGAGACCCCTCAGATGCATCTCAGGGCGGGGGGCTGGGGGCGGGGCGGGGGGGGGGTGTCGGGCATAAGTTTGGAGCATGATTGCCAGCGTATATCCTGGGGCAGTTGAGATAAAGGAAGTAGACTTACAGGATCCTCGAGGTTGGGACAATGGTAAGCCAAGGTTCTCTTTTGCCCCCAGCAAAGCGTCATCCTTGAGGCAGCTGAGCTCCTGGAGGGAGGTCACTCTGTCGTCTCGAGGACTTGGCAATGGGCTATAGGCAGTAGGGAATTTAATTTGTCATTTACCTTAGTTTCCCACATCACCACGGCAAGCATTTAAACCCCTTTCCTTTGTTCTTGGGTAGCCAGGAGTGTCCGAGGAATATCAGACATATTCCACCTGGTCGGGGCTGGGGCGGGGGGGGGGGGGGGGGGTGGAGGGTAGGCCAGCCTGTATTTGGCCCTCAGCTGGCCCCAAGCTCCCTCATCAGAGGCTTCAGCAAAGCCTTTATTTATGAAAACTCATCATTTGCATCCAGCTTCTACTACATCAAGCCAGGATAGTGTGTGATGTGGGAAACAGAGGCAGAAAGAAATGGCAGATAAAATTCAATTTCCTGATAACCTGCAGCCCATTGACAAATACTTGAAGCAAGCAGAGCATAACATTCCTCCAGGAACTCCCTACCGTCTTAATGTTGATGCTTTGCTAGGGGGAAAGACAACCTGAGCCGGACAGTAGCTGGGCCTCCAGGATCCTGTGTCTTTAGCATATGAAAATCACTTTGGAAACTTCCTCTTGACTTTACCTCCCCCAACTCCAGTCTCTTCTCATGGTTCGATCCTGGGGCAGCTCTTTCTGCCCGCCGGTCCTGTCCCCGTGCTTTGATAAAATCACCTTTTTTGCACCAAAGATATCTCAACAATTCTTTCTCGGCCGACAGCTCTGAAACCCCACCACTCCAACACCCCATCAGTGTGGGTCCCAGTCGTTGAGGATCTGGGCAAACACAGACTTCTGCCTAGTCCCGAAGAGGAGCACAGCAGTGGGGAGGAGCTGGTGTTGAGAACACGTGTGCCCTTTGATATAGTCTTCATGTGTGAGAAGTGGAGCTCGATTATTATCTTAGCTGAAGCACATCACAGATACTCATCTGGGAAGGTTGAGATAAGTCACAGGAAACAAATGGCCAACCCGGGACCCCGAGCAGAGTCTTCTTCACGCATCATACATCAGAGCAGGTCACTGTCTTTGAACGCTGTGAATTCGAGACCACGCCGCAGAAGGCACAACCACCCATTTGTGTGTGCTGAGGCGATGCATAGGTAGGAAGAAATCTTTTCTCATCTTTACCCCATGCTTTGTCTCCGAGAAGGCGTCTAGGTGGGAGGCATACAAGTGTCTGGACTATGGGGCATTCCGTAAGTTGAGCTAGAGAAAATTTGTGAATGGAAAAATCTTGCTTGAAATCTTGCTGTGAGCGGGCAGTTGCTTTTGCTTCTGGAATATGAGCGGAAGGTAAATATCTGGCTTTCAGTCTTACAAGGTTTAGAGTCTCTGCTTTAGGATCAATAACTGTGTGCACATTGCCAAGGAGAGGCAGCTGGAACGCAGTCTAGATTATTCTGAGCTGACTGCTTGGGTAGGTATGGGAACCGGGATAGAAGGAAAACTCTGGGTTATGCCAGAGACACCAAATCCCCTGTCCCTGGATTTTGCTGAGGAACAAGGAAGATATTTAAAAGTGAAATGCTGAGGGGGCGCCTGGGTGGCTCAGTCGATTGAACGGCTGACTTTGGCTCAGGTCATCAATCTTGCAGTTTGTGGGTTTGAGCCCCGCGTGGAGATGGCCACTGTCAGGGCGGGGCCTGTTTTGGATCCTCTGTCCTTCCCCCCCCACCCCCCCGCCCGTTCCTCCCCCACTTGCTTTCTCTCTCTCTCTCTCAAAAATAAATAAACCTTTAAAAAAAGTGAATCCATGCTGAGAAGTGTTTTCTTTCCTGGTATCAACAGAAACACAGGGACATTTGAGGCAGAGACAGCCCGGGACTACACGATAAACCTTCCTGAGAGTGAGAGTATAACCCAACCACACTGGCCAGGTACCTGGGTTTTGCCCTCGCAGCAGCAGAGTCTGCTGCTCTTCCTGAAGGGGCAGCCCCAGGTCTTAGGGGTGAGTGGGCCCGAGATCAGAGTGCAGGCTGTGGGGAGGGGCAGGCTTCCTGACACAAGACGGGTTTCCTCGCAATACCCCCATTCTCTAGATCATCGACGGTGGTCGTGAGCTGTACGGAACCATCCTGAACGGCACAGACCTTACAGATTCAGGAAGTGGAAAGAAATGGTGGAAAGCTGTCCACCACTGGAATTTAAAAAAAAAAAAAAATTCTACTTACGTAGTAATTATATGAATAAATACTTTCAGACTAACGTCAGTGTCCTGCATTGGACAAGGAAAAAGATTCGCTCTGTAGACTGTCACCTTCCTGGGACCTTCTCAGGCTTGGGGTCTCAGCGGTGGGAAGAAGTTAACAGGCACTGATCTGAGAGAGAATCTTCCTCCTGAGAAGCTGCCCCTCATAGGATGTCTCTTACCTTCCAGGTGGCTCAGATCCTGATTGGGCTGATAATACTGTGCCTGGGTGTGACAATCAGTCCTTTCCCCCTATATGACTATGATTCTCAATTTTGCATTACCACTGAACTACGCTATCACCTATGGGGACCCTTCTCTGTGAGTATCAGTGATTGTTCCAGTGTTTCAAATTTTTCAAGGGTCTTCAAGACCTTCATCCTTGTCTCTCAAAAACCCATGCACTGCTGTTTAGGTCCTAATCGTGGGCTGACTGGGTAGATAACACTGGCAGGGGAGCGGGGGAGATCAGGTGGATGGGACAAGCTCTGAGTGGGTTTTCTCTCTCTGGTCAGTTCTTCATATCTGGAGCGCTGTCCATTGCTGCTGGAAGGAAAGTAACCAAGGGTTTGGTAAGTGTTTCCTTGCCGAGGCTCGGATAGGTCTAGTGAAGTAAGGAGCTGTTCAGCTACAAGGCTAAGGCACCTACAACTTGCTGGTTCTCTAGAGAAGGACCCTAGAAGTGGTTCCAGGGGGGTCCCTAGAAGTGCTTCCTTCGTGGCACTTAGGCAAGAATGATGGGCTTAGCTCTGTGCTCTGTGAGGTTCCACGTGCCCACGTGCTTGCTATAGGAGAGCGCCTGAGGGAGTCAAAACCACAACTTTACCAGAAGTTCCTTTTTAAACTGGGGAAGATCTCCAAGTAAACTCCCAGACTCAGCTCAGATGAGCTGAATGTCCCCGACTGGCACATCTAACCTGGGAAGAACACGAGAAAGGTTCGCAACAACTCTTCTCTCTTATTCTCCTTCAGATCCAAGGCAGCCTGGGAATGAATACAGTCAGTGCCACCGTAGCAGGCATTGGCATAATTGTGATAATTCTTGAAGAAATAATCATGTATGACACAGTGATGTGGAGGTTTTCCTATGCAGTTGCATTTATAGTAAGTATATCCGGTCCCAGTCATGGAAACCTGTTAACTGGTTTTGTTTGAATTTTTCTCTTAATTCTCACCATGGAATTGGCAGCCGTTGCTTACTTAGATTCTGGACACTCTCCTGAAGGCTAAGGGACCTAGCCTTTTGCGTCTTGCTGGGAGTACTGAGCAAAAAAAAAAGTTAGCTTTTTAGTACCATTCGTGTCTGAAGGCCCCGATGTGTGGTCGGTGAGTGGAAAATTCCGCAAGAACTCAGTTTTCCCTGGGGCACTTTTCTCTTGATTTGAAAAGCCATCCGAAGAGAAAAAAAGAAAAACTGGTGTTCCCAGTGCTCCATGAACAACCACCTGATATGACTGGGGAGGGTGTGTTGGTATTTGAATTGCATGGTGTAACCAGAGTGAGGGAGAAGTTCAGAGGGTTAACTGTAGGCTGTCGTGTGTCATAAGGAACAATGGCAGACGGACCAAAGGAGACGTGTAAGGCCCAAAAGTCAACACTGGTCATGAAAGGTGGGTAGCAATCAGGCAAACAAACCACCAGAAATCAGTATGGATACGCCCAGACTTACCTGACATTCTAGACCCTGTGAGTAAGAGTAGAATTCCAACAATCCATTTTCAAGTTGTTTGAATTGGGAGAAAATTCAGGAATCCCTCCTAAGGAAAGGGGTTCCTAGTGCCAGATGTGAAATTTTGCCAACAATTTTCTCTCTTAAAATACCTGCTTTTCTGTCTTCTATAGCCCGTGGGGGTTTTCCATGTGTTTTCCAGGGCATGCTAACCGGACTGCTGCTCTTGTCTCTGGCGGAAGGCTGCATTGCTCTGGCTCTCTCCATATTCGTGTGCAGGGCGGCCTGTTCCGTCAACAAGGTGAGTGTTCTGGGTCTTTATGGGGTCTCTCTCTCTCCCTCTCTCTCTACTCTGCTTCGTTCTCTGTGTGTGTCCTCTATTCTTTTTGTGGGGAAGATTAGGAAGAGGGAAAGTGCCGCTCCATGTATAAAGTCTTTATCATCTTTGAAGGAAGTAACACAGGGGGAAACACAGGGAAATAGCCAACCACACTCAGCCAAAGAACTATCCCTAGACACTGAAGAGTCCTCTTTTTCTCGAATGAAGGTCACTTCTGGCATTGTTGAAGAGGTGTAGGGAAAGGAAGGTTAAGGCAAGAATGGGAACCTAGACTTGCAAAGTATCAGGATTCAGAAGGAAGGTGCTCAGTGACCATACGGTTTCTAAAGCAAATGAGATGGTTTCTTTCTCCCTATTGTCGACTACAAGAATCTAATGTTCTGATTTTTCCACAGGTGGTGGTTTTCTTGCCAAATAATGACAACAGCCCCTCTCCTGACCATTTGTATGACGAGGTCGCATTTCAATAGATCCCTGTGGTGTGGCATTTCCAGTCAGTTTGACCTATTGAATCTCCCTCAGTTGGCTGTTTACCACATGGGACTAAGACTGAGAGTACATCTGTCTGACTGTTCTTAAGTTTACATACATGGAATCTTGCTGTGACAAAACACAGGATAATAAAGACTGCTTTTATTTGCTGATGAGGATTATTCTTTTGATTCCCCACCGTACGATCTACCAGCTTTTCAAGGAATCAGGAAACAGTGTCATTTTAAGGTCTCCAAATCTGTGTAAATGGAAATAAGCTTCTTGATTCAGATTTTCTTGTATCAGTCCATGTCGTGCCGAATCTTTCACCAGAGGAAAGAAGTCCATGTTGGTTACTTCTTATTCCAACAGCTCCATATGTCCCTAGTTTTTTTTAGATTCTGCCCCTCTGGATGAAGATCCAGGACATTTCTACTGCCAATGATTTCTTAGCTAGCGTCAAGCAGAATATAACCTATATTTTTCTTCCTATGTTCCTTGTTAACACTCTCAGACAAGGGCAGTGTGGTACTCAGAAAAATCAGTCCTCAAAGCTCTTTAGATCCTGATTCCCAGAACCATTAAATATGTTACATGGCAAACGGGAGTCAAACATTGCAAAAAGAATTAAGAAGATTACTAATCCTGGATTGTCTTTCTGGCCCAATAGAATCACACAGGTTCTTAAAAGTAGATAAATTTTCTGGTTGTGGTCATGGAGAGTGATGTGACAATCAAAGAGTCACAGATGCAGTGTGAGAAGGGCCTGGCCTCCCACTGCTGGCTTCGAAGGGGCTCGAGCCAAGGACTGCGACTATATTGGGCCCAAGAGATAATTCAGGAGAATGTCCCCCCCCTTTTTTTTTTAGAGAGAGAGAGGGCACAAGTGAGTGAGGGGCAGAGACAGAGAGAGAGAGAGAATTCCATGGTGAACAGAGAGAGAGAAAGAGAGAGAGAGAAAAGCAGGGCTCACCTGAAGCAGGGCTCGAGCTCATCCCATGTGGTACTTGAACTCACAAGCCATTAGATCATGACCGGAGCCAAAGTCATGGCTTTGGTCATGGTTTAATGACCACCCAGGCACCCAGGAATCTACATATTTTAAAGCAAGATGTAAACAACCCTTTACTAAGCAATCCTTACTTGTCCTGTTTGAGGAGACACTGGTTTATCTTCCAGTTAATAAACGATGGGTGATCCAGATGTACATTGTGGGGAAAATCCATGATGCTGGACCACTAATCTTAAGTGATCTTAAGGGGGAAAAAAGGTAAAATTGGACTCATAACTCACATCATTAAAAAAAGGCAATTCCACATGAATAATGGATTAATTTAGAAAAGAAAACCATTACAAAGTCTATAAGGCAGTGTAGAAGGATATATTATTATGCTGAGGCACAGAAAAATTTGTCAAACAAGATGCATAAAAGTTGCCCGAAGTATGTTTTATACAGTCCGTGAAAAATTAATTTTTCAATTAAAAAGAAATATAGAGTGAAAAATCAAGAAGTAACTTTCTAGAGTATAATTGTAACACACAAACCATCAACAGGATTAATGTGCAGAGTCTTTACAGATGGCCCCAAACCAATTTAAAAAGCAAACATAGAAAAGGGCAAAAAATATTAACAGGGACTTCATAGATGTGGACATGCAAATAAAAAAGAAACACAAGAAAATTCACCTCATCAGTCTCCAGAGAAATGTCGGTTAAGTCCATAATGGGGCACAACTTCCCACTGACTAGGGAACCTGGTAACTCCAGCTGTTGGCGAACATGCAGACCAATGTGAATATTTGCTCTTATTTTGAAGGAGACATTTGATTTAAAAAAAGCACTTCGGAAAACCACTTTAAGTTTTCTCCTAAAGTTGCATACTGCATTTCCTAAGAACCAGTTCTTGTACTCCTAGGTATAGACCCAAGAGTACACTTGTACTCATGTAGACTGGGAGTCAGGCACCGCAAGGTATCTTAAAGGAAGGATAGCAAACAATTGAAACAATGCAAACATCCATCTATAGCATGGTGGAATATATATATATATATATATATATATATATATATATATATATACACACACACACACAAATACAAATGAAAAATTTGTCAAACAAGATGTCAAAAAAATTTTATTCATTTGTTTTTATATTTATGTATTTGAACAAATAAATAAATGGACACACACACGCACGAGAGAGGAGAATATGTACACACTTAGGAACATTATAAAGCAGTGAAAATTAATGAACCACAACTCCATGTGGCAACCTCAGTAGGTTTGTGATGGATGAAGCGAGGAAGGGGCCTTAAGTAGAACGAGGAGGGACACATCAGAGGAAGCAGAGGAACGGCACATACGGTCTATCCTCACGGGGAGATGCCCAGACCACGGAGAGAGAGGATTCTGATTATTTTTGAAAATGATAATTAAGCCTACCCAATGATTCATGTTAGAGATTTCCTCATTATTTTCTTTTCTTTTTGTTTTGTTTCATATCCTTCAGTTAATCCAGTTATGAGAATCATTCTGTAAACCACCAGGCCATGATCTTTATGAGAATGTGCGTATTTGCAATACCAGCTCCTTAAATGCCTCAACTCACATTTCTTTGGCATAAAGCATGCCAAAGGGGGTTCTCTATTTCCTATGAAAAGCTAGTGTTGTTTTCTAAAGAATAGTGCATGAATAGATTCCCCCACAATAGATAGACTCGGGCATGAGCTATAGTCAAACTACTTATGAATGGCGTGACTTTCACCAGTGGTTTTTTCTTTTAAGTTTATTTATTTATTTTGAGAGAGGCAGAGAAAGAGCAGGGAGGGGCAAAGGGAGAGGGAGAGAGAGAGAATCCAAAGCAGGCTTCGCGCTAGTAGTGTGGAGCCCGACACGGGGCTCAAACTCACGAGTTGTGAGACCATGACCTAAGCCAAACCCAAGAGTCATCCAACTCAGTCAACTGGCTGAGCCACCCAGGCACCCCTTATAGGAGTAGATCTTATCTTTGCTAAATCTGAATTCTCCCATCTATAGAACAGGGGTAACTATTAGGCGGTGTGGTATGGCTGGAGGGTTGCTTTCTCTTCCAAGGGTGTTTCCTTCCTGGGGAAGGGAGCTCCACCAGAGCAACATTTCTGGCCTTTTTCTTATCCATCACTTCCTACTTCCACAGAAAGGAGGAAGCAGTCTGTTACACCAGGGAGGAGGAACCTGGCATCATGTAGAGAGTTACTGCTCCCTATGGAAGAATGGGCTGCTGCCCGTGACGGTGTGCTAACCCTGTGTGGGGCCAGCCTTGCCATGACTTTGCATGGTTGTGTCATTCTGAGACCCACTCTTGGGAAATCGAGCAGCCACCAGTTATAAGCCACATCTACCATTGTCAGACCTTTTGATCTTCTTCTGTTTTACTTCATTATTTTTCAAGAGGGTAGAAAGATGATGAAGGAAGATAAATAATATTTATCGGGTATTTCTCAAATCTCAGTACTTGGTGCTTAAGTCCGGACCACTCGAAAGAGAACAAAACTACTATTTTGGGTAGAATAATGCACACAGATGGTAACCTCCTGCAGGGACGTTACCTTTTTGGAGGAATTACCTTTTTGCTGCCCTGTAGGAGGGCCATGCAGGGTTTCTTCTAAGATAGCCATTGAGAGTATAATATCACGGTCCCTTGGTGGCTAGTTATATCTATAAACTATAATAGAACCAATAAGGGATATCTATAACTATTTCTGTATCTGTCTATGTATCCATGTATCTATCCATCTATCAATCAAGAGAGGAGAGAGAGATTTATTTCAAAGAACTGGCTCACACAATTATCAAGGCTCGCAAGTCCAAAACCTGCAGGGTAGCCCAGTAGTTTGGAGATCCAGCCCAGGGAAGAAAAGATGTTGCATTTTGAGTCCAAAGGCAGTCTGCTGCTTTCTTTTGGAAAGTCAGTCTTCTTTCTGCTAAGACTTTCAACTGCTTGGACAAGGCCCACCCACATTACCAAGGGTAATCTGTCTTACTCAAGTCCACCAACTTAAATGTGAATCTCCTCTAAAAAATGCCTTCACAGAAACATCTAGAATAATGGTTTGATCAAATACTTGGGGACTGTGGCCCAACCAAGTGGACATAACATTAACCATCACAGTAAACACTCGGGAGGAGTTTCTCAGTAAAGAAACTAGCTAAACCTGCCAAAGAAGACAGTAGGCTATCGGCTGTTGCAGGAAGAAAAGCGTTCCCTAGTAGTCTTTCACACATCACAGAGGAGAAAATTATTTTATCCTGCAGCTCAGGAGAGTCTTCTGTGTTTTCTGAAGCACTTGTGAGCTTGTAATTCAAATGGGCAGTCTGGTCTGGGAAGGCACCCAAGAAGAACGTGCACTGAGAAGCAAACAGAATAGGGCAATCTACTGAATTTGAACCCCCCAGGCTTGTACAGAGGTTCAAAAGTCATACTCAAAGATTATAACTGGGGGCGCCTGGGTGGCTCAGTGCGTTGAGCGTCTGACTCTTTATTTTGGCTCAGGTCATGATCCCAGGGTTGGGGAATTGAGCCCTGTGTCAGGCTCTGTGCTGAGCACGGAGCCTGCTTGGGATTCTCTCTCTCTCTCTCTCTCTCTCTCTCTCTCTGCCCCCTTCTCCCTCTTGTGCACTCTCTTTCTCTCTAAAATAAGATTTAAAAAAAGATTACGTCTGTGCATTTCTAAAGAGTATACCACTTTTAGATAGGCTGATAGACATTTACTATTTCCTGAGGTAATATGCAGGAGAAAGGTCAATGTTAAGCCTCTAAGGGAAGGCCTTCAGATGAAAACATCCTGCTAGCCTCTCTGTGTCAGAGAAGGAAGGCACAACTCAAGCGCCTGATAAAAGGTGCTTCTACAAAGGAGATGAATTAAGATACACACAAATTGCTACAGCATATGCCTCTGTGGACAGAGATGGGGGAAGGAAATGCTTCTCAAAACCTGGGGCATTCACGAGTTAAGAAAGGTAATGTCTTGGGGCGCCTAGGTGGCTCAGTTGGTTAAGCATCTGACTCTTAATTTCGGCTCAGGTCATGATCTCGTGGCTCGTGAGTTCCTGAGCCCCATGTGCTGGGGCTGACAGTGCAGGGGTTGCTTAAGATTCTCCCTCTCTTGCTCTCTCTGCTCCCCCTCCCCGTTCTCTCTCAAAAATAAATAAAATTAGAAGAGGGGCGCCTGGGTGGCGCAGTCGGTTGGGCGTCCGACTTCGGCCAGGTCACGATCTCGCGGTCCGTGAGTTCGAGCCCCGCGTCAGGCTCTGGGCTGATGGCTCGGAGCCTGGAGCCTGTTTCCGATTCTGTGTCTCCCTCTCTCTCTGCCCCTCCCCCGTTCATGCTCTGTCTCTCTCTGTCCCAAAAATAAATAAAAAACGTTGAAAAAAAAATTTAAATAAAATTAGAAGAAAGAAAGAAAAAAGAAAGTGGCTTGAAAAACTCACGGTAGAAGCGTCAGGGACTTACTGGGGCCTTGAGCCAAATATGAAACAGGGGTTTCAGTGTAGGAATTTGGCGAGGGTGATTCTCCAGCAGAAACAAATGATGTGGTCAGGAAGCCACCGTCCAGGTAGGCAGGTTTCATGGGCTTAAATAATCCCTGGTTAGGAAATGGAAGCATTTATTGTGGTATAAAATTAAAAATGGCCAGAGAGGCCCTGCCAAGACACAGAATGCAAAGACAACACAGATGTGGTGGAAGAATGAGAAATCACTGCATTAACCTGGGTCTTCCCTCACTTCCTGTTTTCATCCAGACTTCCTGCTGAAAAAAGAAAAATTCCCGGAGGCGGAGCTAACCACTTTGGTCTTTGGATGGCATGAAGGGGACCATATTAGACACTGAGCCTGGGTCAGGGAGAAGCATGCCAGACAAAATTTCAAATCCCCAAGGGTGACAGCGGAGACAAGATCGGGAGTTCAAGGTAGCAAGGGTGAAATGGCAAAACCAAGGAATTCATACTGGGAGAAACGAGAGGCACAGATGCGAGCAGTGCCCCGGTGCGTTCTTATGCTGGTGCAGTGCAGTGATGTGTGAGCCTGTAGGCATGGCTTCGGATGCTTGGACTCCCGCGGAGGACGAAGGGCCACCTTCTGGGAAGGGGTGGTCGGCCATCAACGTCTCCTTTCATATCTTCTCCAATGGCAAATCCAAGAGCGACTTGTAACTAAGCCCATACTGTATTTTTTTTTCAATTTATTGAAGTGAAAGTCACATAACATAAACATTTCTCCCCCATTTCTCCCCTCCCTCAGGCCCTGACAACCACCAGTCCACACGCTGTCTATGTGGGTTTACCCATTCTGCATATTTCCTATGCGTGGAATCATACAACATGTCTGGCTTCTTACACTTAGCATAATGTTGCAGCTCATACGTATTTTAATAGGAATTTAAATAAAGCACAGAATAAGGCAAAATAGAGAGCTAGTATCAGGCCTGATAGAATATTGGCTAATACTCACTGAGCTTTTAGCATATGCCCGGCTTTGTAGATGTATAAAGCACCTTGCAGACAAAATGTACTTTGTAGACAAAAATCTCATTTTTCCTCAAAACAGCCTTCTGATACAGGTCTACTATTGTCCTCTTTTAGAGACCATGGAGATAATAAGTAATTTTGCAAGATCACAGGCTAACGGCACTAGCATCTGATTCCAGGGCTCGTTCTTTTAAAACTCATTCTTCACTTCAGTGGGTGTACCTTTAATTGCAGAACTTAAGAGAAAGTCAGTCTTGAATAAAAGTGGAGGAAGGAAAATGAGATTAGTTACAGGAGAGCACTCTTTGCTTCCAGATTGCCTTTGCATATTCAACTGGCCCATTCTCATCTCTACATGTATCTAATGTGTATAGATAGATTATCGGTTTTTTATATTCTCATAAGGCAGGTGACGGGTCCTTTTTCTCTCAGAGCAAATCGTTCCTGAGATCAATATGTACCTGTGCCTGTTATTTGTTTCCTGTAATAGGATCAGAGTCAGAGTGACTGGGTTTATATCCAGCCCACACTTAAGCCGGGGCCCTAGGAGACGATGGACTAGAAGCACATTCCACACTGACGCAGGCTCTCTACAGTCAACCTTGTTCACTGACAACATAGGGAACGGTCATGACACTGGCCCTACAGAGTTCCATTATTCTTGTAGACCAAGGACGTCTGCATGTTTCCCATTCCTCCCTTTTTGGAACTGTCGTTTCCCACCCTTGACTATACACGAATTAGAGTAGGGGGTGATGGAAAATAAACGGATTTGTTGTTGGTGTGCTGTTTTTTAATTCAGAGGTCTCTGACTGTGAGGAATAACAACTGGAACAGATGAAGCAGACTACATACACCCAAAGGTTCCGGTTCTCAGGACGAGTACGTTGACTGGGTGGAGTTGTTTCCTTTGATGAGAAGAGTGAGTATGTTTTGAGATGGGAAAATGCCAGTGGGTAATTTTGCCAACAGAATTAGAGGTGGTGGAGAAAACTTGCTCTTGCTCAGAGTCTATTTTGCCGTCCATTCTAGACACAGAGTTAACTACATTTTAGCATCCTCTGCAGGCAGTTCTATACTAAGACCTCATTCTGGAACATTACTGACAGGTCTGGAGCATGGACTCCCATGGTGACCTCCTCTGTTGTGCCTTCCTTACGGTTTACTACACATACGTATAGGGTTCTAAGGAATGGTGAAGGCCAGATGGATGAGGTCAGGGTCACTGGGTCACAACCTGGGGAAGAGCTGCTTCTGGCTAGGGGTGCTCAATGTGAATTATTGTGTGCCTGAGAAATGAATTTCTATTATGTGTAAGGAGTTAGACTTCCATATGTCTGTTTCAGGGTCTACCCTCAGCACACCATTTTTTACTTCCTGCATACCATGTGTAAGGCACTTAACTTCTCTAGATTTCTTGTTCCTAACTGGTAAAAGCATTGTTTATAGGCACTGTCGTCGGATAAGAGTTGTGAGCATTGATTCATTTAATAGATTTGAACTCCTTAGGACAAATCTTGGTCCTCAATATTATTCATTATTTCTTAAGGAAACCCCATTTGATTTCCAGAATGCTAGGTCTTCAGAAATACCCCTTTGCCTTTGTTTTGTTTTGTTTTGACTTTTTTCCTCTAGTAATTTTCATTTTGCAAACATTTCCCATTTAATTTAAAAAAAAATTTTTTTAACGTTTATTTATTTTTGAGACAGAGAGAGACAGAGCATGAATGGGGGAGGGTCAGAGAGAGGGAGACACAGAATCTGAAACAGGCTCCAGGCTCTGAGCTGTCAGCACAGAGCCCGACGCGGGGCTTGAACTCACGGACCGCAAAATCATGACCTGAGCCGAAGTCGGCTGCTTAACCGACTGAGCCACCCAGGCGCCCCAACATTTCCCATTTTAGATAGATAGCTGTAACTGGGACCTCTGATTAATGGTTTGTTTTACTCTTAATTGAGTTGTTGTATCTTTCAAACTCTATAAACGATCAAGGCTGCAAGAAGGCCTGGTTCAAGGGACAGTCCAAAGATAGAAGATATCTAAGAAGATTAGTATGCCCTGTTTACTTGGTTGTGAAATATTCTGTAGCTGATGGATGGCATGATTTGCTCACGAGAGTTAATAATCTTATATATACATCTGACACTCACAATCAGATTAGGCCCTAAAAGGGGAACCTTCCAGCGTACCTCATCTGCACTAAGGAACACAGAAGATTTAAAAGTAGCATTTGTCATCTCTTGGTTGCAGGACCGGGGAAAGAATCAAGCTAATTTCCACTTCTTGCTCTCTTAGAGAGTCAATAACATGCTTGGTGGAGACCCACCCTGAGTGAGTAGTCCTGGGGCAGAGATAGCTCCTCCCTGTTGTCTGGATATTTGGAGAAGAGCTGTTTTCCTCTAGCAGGAGATGAGTTTAGGGAACTAAAGCGAGGTGTGATAAGATCTCACCCTCTAGATCGGGGGAGTGGATGGGTTGTGTGTAACCTGATATAACCTAATCTCCATTACAGAAAGCTAGAAACACAGGACTGAGCAATCGGGGTCTAGTAATATGAGGAAGACTAGGAGCCTGAATCCAAACTTTTTGAAGCTACCCAACCAGATGGTAATGGTTTCTCACTTGCCAGGAAAGAGCATGTTCTTAGTTTTACAAGTGACAAGGGGTGATTTCTGAATTTCTGTAAAGAGAGCACTGATTCTCATGAGAGTAAAGGCAGCTAGAAAAGTTGTCTGAAGAACTGTCTTCATCTTAGCCATCTATCTATCTTCCGGCTTCTGCTTCCTGGAGGAAGAGTCCTCTGGCCTGTGAATAATGTCTTAAAAACAGAACAAAACTCTTTATTGAGGTACAACTGGTGTATAAAACACCATCATTGTTTTAAGACTACCATGCGAAAAGTTTTGACTTATATACACAACCATGAACCATCATCACAATCAAGATAATGAACAGAAACATCACTCCCCCCAAATTTCCTGCCCCTCCTCACCCCCATCCCCATTACCATAAATTATTGGTCTGCTTTCTGTTGCTATTTTATATAAATGGAATCATACAGCATGTACTTTTTCTGTCTTCTCTCACTTGGTGTAATTATATTGAGATTCATCCATGTTGCATTGTCTGCGGACGGTTCATTCCTTTTTATTGCTTGGTGGTAGCATTCCTCTGTTTGGATACGTTACAATCTGTGTATTCACTTACTTGTTAACAGACACTTGGAGTGTTTCCGGTTGAAAGCTATTACGAATAAAGCTGCTATGAACGTTTGTGTACATATGCCTTTGTGTTAACATATACTTTTATTTCTCTTGGGTATTTACCCAAGAGTGGAATATCTGGGTCATCGGTATGTGTTCAGATTTTTAAGAAACTGCCAGAATGTTTTCCATTTCACATTCCCACCAGCTGCGTATGAAGGTTTCTATTCTCCACATTCTTGCCAATACTTGTTATGATCAGTCTTTTTCATTTTAGCCATTCTGATAGGAGTATAAAAGAATCTCATGGTCTTAATTCGCATTTCTTAACAACCAGTGATCTTGAGTACCTTGTCACGTGCTTATTTCTAATTGCTACATCTTCTCTGGTGAAGTGAAGATTCAGCACATCCAATTATTTTTCACATGTATTACTTGGGTTGTTTGCTATTTTGTTATTGAGTTTGGAGAGTTCTTTATGTATCCTGGATACATGACTATTATCAAATATATGTTTTATAAATATTTTCCCCCAGTCAGTGGCCTCTGTTTCCATTGTCCCAAGAGTGTCCTTTGATGAACAGAAGTTCTTAATTTCTTCCTGTTAGAATGCCAGAATGACTTCTTAAATATACTGCAAGACTCTGTCATACTCTGGGGAGTTGGGGCTTTGTCCTTTACACGGCTATATGTATCTCTGAGCCAGTGGCTATTATGTATTGTTATAACCCTAATGGATAGAATACGGTGACCCCTCTCAAGAAATATCCCAGTGATCCATTTGTAAAGTTTATGCTTTTCCCGGAAGTTTATTCTCTGCTGAAGTAGAGTGTTGGTTCCTATGAGGCAGGGGTGAGGCATTTATCAGGTACATCGTAAGGGTTCCACCAAAACTAGTAACAGTGAGTCATTTTGGAATCTTCAAACCAGTGAATCAGAAGAAAATGAAAGAAGGTACTCTATAGAACTCACTTTCTTCGAGGAATTAGTATTGCTCTTAAGTGACAGGGGTGTAAAGGATTATGTCAGGAACTCATGGGATTCACCAGGATGCCTCCTGATGTTTCCATGTCTCGTAATAACCACAAATAGGTAAATGGAACAACCATGGCCTGGAGGAGGCATGAAACCAGAGGCTCAGACCTCTCAAAGGAGAATGTCTGGGCTGTCCTAATGGAGAAGAAATTGAGACAATCAGAAGTACTGAGTGAGGGTGCGTGGAATCTAAAATGGAGCTTAAAAGAAGGAATTGATGGATACTATTGAAGCTTCAGAACAACTGTAGCTGTGGGTACCATTGTTTGTTCCTCTATTGCAATATTTTTTTTTTTTTTGAGAAGTTTTCATGTGAAAAAAGGCTCTAGCGTAGGAAATGAGTGTAGTTGAGCAGGACATGATTTGGCCAACACTGGTCACTGACCAACCCATGTCCCACAGGCCTTGTTTCTAGAGCACACTCTTGATTCTTTGCCTGAGGACTTTCTCCAACCCCAGAGAGGTAGGTCTTACATATGTACATGGCAGGAAGATATTGCCAGGGAATTAATAATTCCTGAGAACAGCTTTTAAATAGCGACAGCTAGGAGTTGATATATAAATATAGTTCCTAGATTTTTCCTTCTAAACTAAGATCCACTTCGTATACAGTTGGAACTGGCTCGCTAAGGTATATTTTACTGGTTGCATTTTCTTGTTATGGGCTGAATTGTGTCCTCCTAAAGTGTATATGTTGAAGTTCTGATGCTCAATACCTCAGAAGGGGATTGTATTTGAAGATAGTGTCTTTTAAAGAGCTAATTAAGATAAAATGAAGCCATATTTTATGCAATCCAATTGTCACCGGTGTCCTTATCACAGGAGGGTTAGGACACAGACACATGCACAGGAAAGACCATGTGAGGACACAGCAAGAAGGCAGCCATCTGCAAACAAGGAAAAGAGGCTTCAGGGAAAGCAACCCAGCTGATACCTTGATCTTGGACTTCCAGCCTCCTGAGCTATGAGTAAATAAATTTCCGTTGTTGATTCTGTGGTATTCTTTTATGGCAGCCTGAGCAGGCTACCCCTGCTATCTTCATTTGACTATCTTCTATCTTCTCTTCCTCCCTACTGATGTTTTTCTTCGCTTCTTAAAAAATAGACACACAAACCCTAATTCAAAAAATTTGCCTTTGATAAACCAAACCCTGGATAGTGCCTTATAAAACAAAAACAAAAACAAAAACAAAAAAAACACCATGATACCCAGTCACCAAGAAGAAAGCAACATCATTAAAAAAAAAAAAAAAGATTGAGCGGTAGGTTGATTAAATCAGCATTCAGGTAATAATGAGGTTGCATTAGATTTTTACTATGTGTCATACATTAGAGTGTGCATTTTGTATCGCATTACATTTTGTCAAGTTCACCTTGACACAAGCAAGGGAGACCTAGTACATTCAACAGTCAAAGAAACTTAGATTGGACCCAGTGTCAGATGGTATGCCACTACTCACCCAAACTATTTGCACAAAGATTTTTCACTTGAATAAACTGTCAACCCAGAGGGAAGTACAGTTTCTAGGAAGGAGTAAGTGGGTAACAACAAATTCCTCTCTGAGGCCTAAGAACTGAAATTGGCTCAAAAATGGTAATACCGTCCCAATGAAAAGAGGTCTATTAGGCCACGGAATGCTAATATTAGTATTTGCTGGTCACCTGTCAAAGTAAGCACATATCCGTGCTAATTGTGTCTGTGTATGTGAAAGTGCGTAATAAAAGACATGGGGAGCAGGGGATTTGTAGAAGATTCCTAGCAGATCTGTCTTTGGTTGCCATCATGGATCCAAGATGCCCTGGTGTGGTAAAAAATGTTTCAATGGTGTCTCATGGATGAGAGTGAACCTGGTCTATGTCTTGAAGCACTAAATCTTCGTAAGTTTCAGGTTGAGTCAGTAAGTCTTGATAAGGATCTTCAGAATGTGATCTGATCAAGCAACTTAGTGCAGAAGCCTAGAAATAGGACATCACAACATCTACAATTACTTCAACCAGATTTTCAGTGATTTTTATTTGATCTTGTAAGTTTTTTGCTGCAGTGCTCTGTATAGCCCACTGATCCTCAACTGGTGGTACCTTTACCCTCCAGGGGATATTTAGCAATGTCTGAAGACATTTTGGTTGCCAAAATTGGGGGTGGGAGAAATTTTTGACATCGAGCAGGTAGAGGCCAGGGATGCTGCTAAACAGATCATGTCCCCTCCTCCCACCCCCCCCCCACCCCTCAACACGTAATTATTCATTCCAAAATGTCTACAATGCCAAAGCTGAAACACCCTGGCCGGCCAATGTTTTCACAACAGCCTAGGCAGAGATAGGGCAATTCTAGCCATGTCTGGAACCACCGTAAAATACATTTTTTTTCGGTGATCTTGTCAGGTATTTATGTAGCCAACAGTCCGTGCCAGCATCTACAGGGATTTGAGTAGTAGCAAGAGAGACAGTCATTCCATAAAAAATGATAAAATGCTATCCGTGAACACAATGAGATATGTCCCCCTGACTTTTGTCCTAGGGACATGGAAACAGAAATATCAGTATGACATTTTGCATGTAGCAAAGGCCAACCATTTACGAGGGCTTTGCAGAATAAATATGGAGGAACGCACATGTGGTGATGTGGGAGACTACATATACACGTATGAATACGTCAGTGCGTGTGAGCACATTGACATGTTGGGGTGTGTATGACTGATGGGATTCCATGAAAAATTATGAGGTATGGAATTAATATCAAAATCACACTTATGTGTTCCTAGAGCTATTGTATCTCTTACTTGGCTGCTACTTTTTTCCTTAAGTATTTATTCGATCTATTATGACATCCACTTGTTAAAGATATGGGAAAAGCCACTGTTTCCCCATCTCCCAACACAGTAAATGTAATACATGTTCAGTATACTTTAGATGGATGAGTAAGAAATACATGTGTGAGTGAATGAGGGAAACTGACTATGAATGAAGTATCTGTGCAAAGGAATATTTCGAAAATGGAGTGGCTGGTGAATGTAACATGTAACTGTTGTTCTCTAACCTCCCATCTCCCATCTTGCCATTAAGAGGGTTTTGGGGGGGTGTTTGCTGTTGTTGTTGTTTTTGCCAATTCTCTATACAACCAGAGATTGAAGTTAACTATTAACACATCTGATTCTTTGTGATGCTTTAAATGCTTCCTCACCTTCTCAATAAAAAAGGCTACTCACCCAGCTGATCTCATTGCCATCCACGGTATAAGTGAGCCCACAGAGTGAGAACGAAATAAAAATCTGCACACAAGTCAGTATCATTTGAAGGATCACAATATTCTACAGAAGAGAAGGGCAAGAATTAAGATTTCCCCAACCAGCTTTAGTCTGCAATGTGCTCATCCTGGTTGTCCGGGGGGGGGGGGGGGGGGCAAGGGGCCAGGGTTAGTGGATATTTTGAGGACAATGCACTTCCTATCTAAGATATGCCCGTTCCATTGAGACACAATATTGGATCTGGCACAAACCTTGTCTCAGCGAGCAACCATAAATAAACTCCTACAGAAACAAATATGAGTTATAGGAATTCTAAATGGCAGAGCTCTGCAAAAGAACTCCCTTAACATTCTAGAGTTAGTTACTCCTATTTCAGCCATTTTTTTCACACGCATTGGTCAAACACTGAATACACCAGGACTTTTCTCTCTCTCTCTCTCTCTCTCTCTCTCTCTCTCCCTCTCTCTCTCTCTCTCTCACACACACACACACACACACACACACATTCATACACATACACACATCATGTGACTCAACTTTACTCACAGAAAGGATGGATTTACTAACATTCCATTGGTCTTTTATTTTTTTATTTATTTTTTAATTTTTTTATTTTAGAGAGATAGAGAGAGAGCATGGGGAGAGAGGCAGAGGAAGAGAGAGAGAGAATCCCAAGCAGGCTCCACACTCAGTGCAGAGCCCGATGCAGGGCTCAATCCCATGAGCCTGGGATCATGACCTGAGCTGAAATCAAGACTCAGATGCTCAACTGACTGAGCCACCCAGGCGCCCCTCCATTGATCTTTTAAATTAACATTAAAATGACTCAGACCAGCTCCCAAATTTTGTATCATTTTCACTACCAGAAATCCATAGGCCAGTCCTCAATGTTCCAGATCAGGTCCCTCCTCTCTGGGCACACTGATCTGTGAGCAGTCTTTTTATCATTTTTTTTTAGAACAGCCCATGTTCATCAGAGAAAATCTGGAATAATAAGAATACGTGTTCTTAAAATGACACACAGAAATGCACACACATAATTCTGCAATTCTGAAATCAGGTTGTTTCACTTTTTTTTTAAAACAAATGTCATGTTTATATTTATTTGTTTTCCTATCACTTTTCAACGTTTAGAAACTTCATCATAGGCTTTTAGTCGCTGAGGGCTGAGGTAGCTGAAAACAAACATCACGTGTGAAGACACCATCCAACAAATTAGTACTTACAGTTATAAAAGATTTAACCAACGAACATGCCGGTAACTCCCAGCATTCAAGTAAGACTATGTCAACTAAATTCACGGAGAGAAGAATTATCCCAGTGCTTGAAAGTAGCGTGCTGATAATGTTAGCTCCAATAGTGACTTCGATCTGGAAGAGAATAAAGCCTTTAATGGAAATACTCAGGGCCTTTTGTATTTCCAGACACATCTTCTGCAGTACCCTGGAGGCATGCCCTGGCTCTATGGGCTAAGGTAAGGGATCCTTCATGAGGAATTCAATTTCCTGTTTTACTGAAGCAGTTTTCTGGCAAGCCACTCTACATCATGGGAGAGAAGGGAAGAAGTGATCCTCCAGAAATGAAAGCCCATGGAGCCAACATCATGGGGGTTCTGTTTGTTCTGATATCACTGGTAGGAGTGATTTTCAATATGTCCACCCTGAACTAGAAGCTCCCTGATACAAACACAAACATGCACCCCTCTCCATCTTAGCCTTCCAAAATGCGTCTCTTCAACCATTGAAACAAGGATCTATCTGTAAAGACCCCCCTCTTTTGCTTCTTACTAGGCTAAAATTCAGACAGTTGGATACTTTCTCCTCTTTTTTTAATTTTAATTTTTATTTATTTTGAGAGAGAGATAGAAAGCAAGTGGGGGAGGGAGGGAGGAAGAGAGAGAGAGAGAGAGAGAGAGCGAATCCCAAGCAGGCTCTGCACTGTCAACACAGAGCCTGACACAGGGTTTGAATGCATAACCCATGAGATCATGACCTGAGCTGATGTCAAGAGTCAGACGCTTAGCCAACTAAGCCACCCAGGCACCCCTGGATAATTTCTTCTCTTAAAAAAGCTAAGTGTATGTCTCATTTTCTAAAGAATTAACAGATGATTGAAGAAAAAGTTGCAAGCCAATGAAATAGATCATTGAAGAAAAAGTTGCAAGTGAACGAAATAGACTGGAATATCCAAATCTTGTTTTGGTTTGGCCTCCTGTAGAGAGTCAGAGTCAACTGTTCTTGTTAACTCATTAAATGAGCAAAAGGGAAACTGATACTCACCAGAAATTTTGTTTGTTTTCTTGTACATGAGATGGTCAAAGATCCAGATATGATGAACTGTTCATAAGACAGGAAAGACATTAATGGGGGAGAACGCTTTCCTATCCACATCACCCACCTCCACCTTGGATGACTTAACCTGAACCCCACATCTCTCCCAGTCCAAAAGAATATTCCTAAAGAACAACGCATTGAATCGAACCAAGTTGAATGTGTGTCCATTTGGGGCATGTGGATGGAAGAATATTGACGTGGAGAGAAAGTGAGGCAAGAACTCAAGGTAGATGCCATTGACCGTGATAGAGTTGGATAGGATGGATGATTCTGCCCTACACACCCCCATCCTACCCCCATCCTGACCTATCCCAATTTATTCCAACCTGAAAGTTCATTTGCTTTCTTTAATTTTTTTAAACGTTTATTTATTATTAAGAGACAGAGAGAGACAGAGCATGAGCAGGGGAGGGGCAGAGAGAGGAGGAGACACAGAATCCGAAGCAGGCTCCAGGCTCTGAGCAGTCAGCACAGAGCCCGGCACAGGGCTCGAACTCACAAACCGTGAGATCACGACCTGAGCCGGAGTCGGATGCTTAACCGACTGAGCCACCCAGGTGCCCCTCATTTGCTATCTAAAGTACACCTGGATCCTCTCAAGTAGGAATGATCTCTCCCTTCAAAGGAGGGAGCATGGGACTCAGGAGCATTTTTTTTTTTCTCCAAACACTTACAATTGGTCCTGAGGCTGCTTCGTCACTTTCTCTCCTAACAAATTCCCTATCTACTTGGCACAGTGCCTCTAACAGAGTCTAAAAAGGAGTCTCAGCTATTGTCTACAAAAAGCGAGGATAAACTAATTACATATATTTTTCCTTTATTTACAAGTTCTAAATAACTTCTTTGATTCCCAAAGTAGTTCAAACAGATATACTCACAGATGCTGCAGCCCAGAACGGGTAACCAATATAAAAGCAGAATAAAAGATTCCTGAAGTCAGAGTGCCAGTAAAGAAAAATCTCAATGATCCCAAATAAGAAACATTTCAGGCCAATCATTATCTGAGCTACCTGGAGGAACAAAAATAGAATACAGGGGGGAAGTGAAGTGGAAAAACTCTCTACATTCCAGACTTTTCTCCCTCGATCCCAAGGCCACATATGAATCGCATTTTTATCTTTTCCACCTTCACTGGGTCTTAAAAATAATCCTCGGAAGAGTGAAATCCAAAAAAAAAAAAAAAAAAAAAAAAAAAAGGTGTTGGTTTCCCAGGCCCTGTGGATGGATATTACCTCATGGGGCTATTATATTTGGGCACAAACATCCCATTTGAACTCTGGGAGCCTGAAACACCTTCAAAGCAAAACATCTGACCTAAGTGTACTCCCAGATATATTTTCCTACCCACTTTTTACCCAGTCTTATGAGCTGGCATAAAATAATTCACCCCCAATAAAGTTGTAGACCATTTAATTTTCCATACTCACCCCCTAACGTCTACAGGGCTAAAGGTAACTTACACCCAGGGATTGCAGATTCTTTTTAAGGAAATCACGCAGCTTGCTGTGTACACGTTGAGCTAAATCGGGTGCGTCTGCTCGTCCCACCTGCGCACTTTGAATTTCATTTGTTGAAATGCCCCCAGCAGTCCCCTCGGTAGCAACGGCATCACTCATTCTGTAAGAGACCTGTACTTGACGCCTGGATGCGGGGGGGGGGGGGGGGGGGGGCGGTTCTGCAGCCCTCCAGGATGGAATCAACGGAATATGGAATTCTGGACCACAGCAGTGGGAGACAGGCAGGGATGGGAAAATAGTACCACGGGGGCTTGGACAGCTTCCTTACACTTTCTAGAAGCCCAAGATGTTCACCACTGTAGAGCGGACGCCTCCGTTGTTTCTCACATATCTGCAAAAAAGAGCTGTGGATTGGACTGGAAGAATGCATACCTTAAGGTCAGGCACACCCTTGCGTGAATCGCGACTTCCTGTTATTTGCTCGGTGTCTTTGGACAATTCAGGTACATTCTCCGAGTTTCTATTTCTTCAGCTGTGATTTAGGAATAGCAACGTTTCTGTGACCTCATAAGGATTTTCTCACGTCATGTTAGACAATTCATCGAAGTTATTTAATAATCTGCAACGTGATGCACGTTTCCAGTTCGTTTCTTTTCTCCTCAGAAAAGAGCAATTTAAGCTTTCCTATGAATTCTTTGTATCATTGCCTAAAATTTCCATATGATGAATTTTTAGAATAGAACAGAATGGATCTCACTCAATTGGTCTTTTCCTCTAAGCCTACATTACTTTTTTTCTTCACAAAGCCATACTATTTTTCTGTATTTAACATAATGACTGCATTATAAGATTTTGAAAAAACAGAGAAAAGTTCACATAAAGGTACATTAACCACACACAACTAGCAATATTTGCCTTCATTCCAAGTCTTTGCTGATACACATAAATGGTTTTTGAGAGTTTAATTATGGTTTATGTGCACCTTTGTCTCTAAATGTTTTACACTTCACATTATATATTAAAAATCTATCCAAGTGTCTGTTAATTATCACTTTTCTGTTTGCACAATATTTTAAAAAAGAATAATGGTATGATCTATTAAGCATTTTCAAGATGCCATATATGTATATTTTCAAATTTTATTTATTTATTTTTGAGAGAGAGAGAACACAAGCCAGGAAGGGGCAGAGAGACAGGGAGACACAGAACCCAAAGCAGACTCCAGGCTCTGAGCTGTCAGCACGAGCCCGATGCAGGGCTCGAACCCACAAATCGTGGGATCATGACCTGGGCCAAAGTCAGATGCTTAACGGACTGAGCCACCCAGGTGCCCCCAGATGCCATATATGTTTTAAGTGACCTATTTTTGTTACTGTAAATAAGTATCCCTTTAACATTCATATTAATAAATTCCCTTTTGTGGGATTATTGGATCAAAGCATAAGGATAAGAGCAAGTCTTACACATCCTAAATTCCATGCCAAAAGGTTTTATCTATTTACAATGTCATTAGAAATACCTGGATTATCGGGTTATGACACCCTCAGTGAAACACCTCTCTTCTAACGATGAAATGAACTGCAGAATATTTCAAGTGAAATATAAAAAGTAGTAGCAAAATGTTTCATTTTCTGGCTGACATCCTAGTATACCAGGTTTTCTTGATCTCTGTTTCTTCAGCATCTAGAACAATCTCTCGGCATCTAACGGGAGAACATCCTTTACTTTTTAAATGAATTAATGGTAAACAATGAAAGGAAGATTGGAATCTATTGCTGACCTTGTAAAACAGAAACAAGTAACACTTTAATGGGTAAATTATGAATTCCAATGCAAAGGACGGACAGAAATTAAGGGTGGTGCATGTTGCTCTAAAAGCTCCCTGAATTACTTCCATCACACACTTGCCTCCGTGTAAACCTTTCTGTGTATCTCAAGAGTTAAAAAAAAAAAAAAAGTCATATTCAGCCTCTGATGAAGAAGATAATCTTATTTTTCAAAACTCTAATTGTAAGGGGCGCCTGGGTGGCTCAGTCGGTTAAGCGTCCGACTTCGGCTCAGGTCACGATCTCGCGGTCCGTGAGTTCGAGTCCCGCGTTGGGCTCTGTGCTGGCAGCTCCAAGCCTGGAGCCTGTTTCAGATTCTGTGTCTCCCTCTCTCTGACCCTCCCCCGTTCATGCTCTGTCTCTCTCTGTCTCAAAAATAAATAAACGTTAAAAAAAGTAAATAAAACCTTGTCCTCTCATGTGTATGAACATGCATATACCTACATGTGGTAAAAGTCTTACATGGATGGGAAGGGAAAAATAATGATTGTCTCTGAGTTCAGAAGGAAGGAAAATGAGCTGGCGGCTCAGGGCTGAGGCTCCAACTCTGCCTACAAAGTTTTATTAATTTTTTTTTAATTTTATAACATTGAAGCAAATGAAGCAAAAAGCTGACCCTGGGCAATAGATAACATATTTGTAATCATATTATCTGTGCATATATCCTTAGTAAAACAAATGACAGTAAGAGAAAATACTGCCACAGAGCCACTGCCAAGCTGGCAGAGAAAGACTTTTCTGCTGTCTCCTCCCCTCCCTGGATCCTCACTCTTCCAGCTTGGATCTGCTCCCAATCCAGGGATTTTGCCTATCCCCAGCCCAGACTCAAGCCCGGAATCATTGCCAAATTCAGCCAGAATATATACAACCAAAAATGAGCTGCACCTACCTTGATGTCTATCCCAGGCTGCCGGTGGGTTTTAAGTAGCAAGCTGTTCTGGTTTGCAACCTTGTGTTTCATATCTTTCATGGAGTTGCCCCCTGCCCTTGGCCCTCTGTGGAGAAGGATTGTTATGGTAGAATTGTTACTCTAGGCTTCTTTATTTCCAACTTTAGGTTAGATATAAGGGCGGTAAAGATAAGCTAGCCTTAATATTATCAGAAGATAATCAACAATCTACCACGCTCAGAAACAGAGATAACAGCTTTCTGAACTCTTCTGATGGTGCATATTCCACTGTATCGGTTTCCACTTGATTCTTTTATTTAGACCCAAACTCCCTGATTCACGTTTATATTAATAGTTCTGTTTAATTCTAGTTCCGTTCTAAAGCGCCCCTACCAAAAAAGATGCCTGCAAACGCTGGCCTCTCCTCTGCCAAATGCTTTTTCTTCTTGCTGAGAGTATGCCTTTGAAAGGCTAAAATGTTTCCTTTTCCTTATCTCAGACATCTGAGTGTGATACCTATAGATCCAACGTTTATCAGAGGTATAGTGAATAGTGCTCAGAATTTCTTTTTCAGTCCTTACATGACAGACACAAGGATCTGCTTATTATCTATATATTAGAATTAAAAAAAAAAAAAAAAAGGAAGCTGAGAATTGATCCAAGATCACACAAGGAGTAATTAGTCAAACCAAGTCTGTCCAAACCCATGCCTGTGTTGTTGGGGTTAATTTCAGCAAGCCTGAAATAGACCTGAGAGGTTTTTCGGGAGTACCTGTGGGGCACTGACCCTTAGTCAAGGCATGGACACATGGATTCATTGTGTTGCTCTGTAACCAGGGGTCTGAGGAGTTTCTGGGTGGCTTGTGCCAGCTTGTCAGCATTATTTATTGATAACAGTGTGACTAGTGATGTGTATGTGGCTTCAGCGAGACCACAGAATGGTATGTTATTGGGGCTGGTTGCAATAACATGCCCATGTGACAAGCCAAGTATAAGAAGCCCCCAAACCAATACAATTTGGTCCTGGTCCTGAGGTTTTCTGTTGGGATTCCTTATCAAAAACAAACGTGCATCACAGGGGGAAAGGGAGGGCAATTGGAACACAAGCCCGTCATTATGGACCCCTTGCAATGAGGCAGTCATTAGCTGGAACGCACATTTTTAGTTTAACGCTGTTGCTATATCGTGTCCTAGTCCTGCAAAATAGATCTTAAAGTGGGACGCATAGTCCATTTGGATCCTATGAGTCTTCTTTAGAAATTAAAACCCGGGGCGCCTGGGTGGCTCAGTCAGTTGAGCGTCCGACTTCCGCTCAGGTCATGATCTCGCAGTTCCTGGTTTTGAGCCCCGCATCAGGCTCTGTGCTGACCTCTTGCTCAGAGCCTGGAGCCTGCTTCAGATTCTGTGTCTCCTTCTCTCTCTGCCCTTCCCCTGCTCACGCTTTGTCTCACTCTGTTTCTCAAAAAAAAATAAATGTAAAAAATTTTTTAAAAAAATAAAAAGAAATTAAACCCTAACTGCTACCACTGGAACATTGGGCATCAGAAGTGACATTGCATTGAAGACCCAGATTCGTCTTTAACTAAAAATATTGCTAAGGATTTATTTATAAGTAAAAAGGGTGGTTTTGATAAAGGGAATGCCCAGGTGGTTACTGAACCCCTTCGGTTTGAGGTGGCACAGGCTTTAAAATCATTTGCTGATAATAGGACTTCCCGGTATAATATGGAAATGATAGAAACCTGACCTGAGGATCTAGCAAAATGGATGACTAAGGAACTGCAAAAGAATGGCAAGTCAGCTGAACATTCCTTTTTAGTGTTCCTGCTTAACAAGACCAAGAGTGAGCTTTTCCCTCTTTGGCCAGTAGGAGGAGCGCCAGCCAAAGGAACCGGGACAAATCACACCGATCAATTGTCTACATCTATAAAAACGGCTCCTAAGAATTTAGTGTATAATGGACTAACGGAGAAGTGCATCATTTACACTCAAAAGAGGGCAAATGCTCTACTGTCCTTCCTTTGCCTTGTGATGGTCAACGCCTACTGAAGCCATGGAAATACCTCAAAAGCTGGCGGCTTCAGAATGGCTCTACAAAGACTCTATGAAACAAGCCCCCCAGGTGAGATGCCTCTTGCCTGGGTTATGACTGACACTGTGATAAAAGAGGTATCACCAGAATGGGCATCTTATTTGACTTTGCCCTTGTGACCTCAGGAGAATGGGAAAAAAATGGCAGTCTTGAGGCACATTATTCTGTAGCTTTCCTTTCTTCTAATGTCTTTGTCTGGCTTTGGCTCATGGAATGAGCTGAGACCGTCCCCTCCTTTCATTCTTTTTTTTTTATTTTATTTTTTTTAAACGTTTATTTATTAATGAGAGACAGAGAGAGACAGAGCGTGAGCAGGGGAAGGACAGAGGGAGAGGGAGACAGAATCTGAAGCAGGCTCGGGGCTCTAAGCTGTTAGCACAGAGCCCGACGCGGGGCTCGAACTCACGTACCAATGAGATCATGACCTGAGCGGAAGTCGGACGCTCAACCGACTGAGCCACCCAGGCGCCCCCCGCCTCCTTTCTTTTGTGAAGAAGTTTATAATGGATTGTTATTATTTTTCTTTAAGTATCTGATATATTCCAGTGAAGCTATTTGGGTCTGAGCTTTTCTTGGTGGCAAAGTGTTTGAATATTATTTCAATTTCTTCACTTGCTATAGATACATCCATATATTTCTAATTCTTTTTGGATCAGTTTTGGTAATTTATGTCTATCTCACAGTTTCATTTATTTGTGTAAGTTGCTGGCATAAAATTGTTCGGAATTATATATAAGGGCTTTATAATGCTTTTAATTTTTGTAGAGTTGGTGATGGGTCTCCTCTTCCATAACTGATTTTGATAATGTGTGTCTTCTCTCTCCTTTCTGTTTGGTCTGTGTAGCTGAAGTTTGTTAATTTTCCTGGCATTTTCAAAGGACTAACTTTGCTTTCCTTAGTCTTTCTTCATTATTTTTCTGTGCTCTAGCCTCCTTTTTTCTCCTTCCTTTGGATTTAGTTTTCTCTCTCTTTTTCCTGTTTCATGGGAGGGGGCTTAAGGTTATGGATTTGGGACATTTTTGCTTCTGATATAAGCACTGAAAGCTATAAATTTTCCTCTAGGTCCAGGATTAGCTGTCTCCCATACATTTGATGTTTTCTTTTTTATTCAATTTAAAATATTTTCCAATTTCTTTTTTTTTTAATTTCTTTGACCTATAGTCAATTGAGAAATGAGTGATTTAAATTTACAGCTATATGGGGATTCCACAAAGTCTCTCTGCTATTGATTTCTTGTTTAATTCTGTTTTGTTCAGAGAACTTTATATTATTTCAATCTTATAAAATTTATTGTCTTAAGTTCCAGCATATGATCTATATTTGTTTTCTATTGTTGTATAACAAATGCATTACTACAAATAATATATATTATAGTATGTTAAGATTTTTAAAAATATTTATTTATTTTTGGGAGAGAGACAGAGCATGAGCAGGGGAGGGGCAGAGAGAGAGGGAGACACAGAATCGGAAGCAGGCTCCAGGCTCTGAGCTGTCAGCACAGAGCCCAATGCAGGGCTCCAACCCACGAACTGTGAGATCACGACCTGAGCCGAAGTCAGACGCTTAACCGACTGAGCCACCCAGGTGCCCCTATATTAAGATTTATCTTATATATATATGTGCATCAAGTTAAGTTGGTTAATAGTGTTCAAGTCTTTTATTTCCTTCTTGATTTTCTGTCTAGCTTTCGTATCAATGATTGAGAATAAAATATTGAAACCCACTTGCAGTTGCTGAATTCTTTCAATTCTGTCAGTTTTGGCTTCCTATATTTGGGGGTCTCTGCTGTTAATTACACCTTCATTTACCCTTGTTTCTTCCTGCTCTGTTGACCCTTTTATCATGATAAAATATCCCTCTTTCTCTCTAATAATGTCTCATATTAAGGCCTATTTTATTTCATAAGAATATAGGTATTCTAATATGTTTTCACTCTTATGTGGATCCTGAGAAACTTAACAGAAACCCATGGAGGAGGGGAAGGAAAAAAAAAAAAGAGGTTAGAGTGGGAAAGAGCCAAAGCATAAGAGACTCTTAAAAACTGAGAACAAACTGAGGGTTGATGGGGGGTGGGAGGGAGGGGAGGGTGGGTGATGGGTATTGAGGAGGGCACCTTTTGGGATGAGCACTGGGTGTTGTATGGAAACCAATTTGACAATAAACTTCATATATTGAAAAAAACAAGAATATAGGTATTCTAGCTTCTTATAGTAATGGTTCGTGTCTTTTTGAAGATACAAATAATAAATTATTTCCAAAAGATGCATTGTCCCCTCTCACTGATGACATATGCAGACAAAGTTTGCAGGTGTGATTTTATACTGTCATATTAGCTGCCCACAGGGAAATTCTCCATGGACACTGAATTATTACCCTGGCTTGCCTTTTCTATTTATTTGGGGGGCTCGGGGGCGGGGCAGGGGTGGGGAGGGAAAGCATTTCTCTTTATCACCACTGGATGTCAGTAGAGTCACCTGTGCAGAAGCTCTGAAAAATGCCTTTAATTCTAAAATCTTCCTTGGCAGCAAAAGGAAGAGAAAATAAATTGCTGCAGTCTGAGATTCTCTGTTTAGAGCCCTGTACAGACACTCTTGGAGGAATGAAAGATCTTAGGAGATTAATCAGTTTCAAAATCCAGAGGCAGACAGAGATTCAAATTGTTTAGAGAATCAAGTTGGCGTAAGGGAAAAAGTTGGTGGTGGTGGGGGGGTGGCGGTGGTGGAAGAAAATTGAAAATAAAACTCAACGGAGCATTTTCTATGTGAAACACACGTGTTTTCAATACATCTTCAGATCTCAAGGTAGACGCCAATCTCATTTCACTCAGGCTGGAGGGGCGTGGCCACTTAAAAGACACAGGTGGTTAACATGCTGGTTATGTTGAACCAATGGTAAGAAGTGACTTTGAGTGTTGCCTAAAGGGCTGGCTGCCTTTTCTGAGAAAGGAGTCAAAGCTAAGAGAAGTCTAGCTTTGGGAAAAGCCCTCAGGGAACCCAAGGATAGGTTGGGGACCCTCCCCAAGCAGAGAAACCCACCTTATGATTGATGAGAGGATTGGAACTTTCAGTCCACCCCCCTGGCCTCTGGAAAGAAGAGAGGGAAGAGAGGGGGTAAAAATTGAGTTTTATCACCAATGGGCAGTGATTTAATCAATCATGGGTATGTAACAAAGCCTCCATAAAACTCCAGAACAGGATTGGGATAGCTTCTTGGTAAAAACAAAGAGATTTGGGAAGAGTGGTCCTCCACAGCCTTTCCCATTCCTTGCCCTCTGTATCTCTTCCCTATGGATTTTCTAGAGTTATATCCTTTTATAATAAACTGGTAATAGTAAGTGAAACATTTCTCTGAGTTCTGTGAGCCACTCTAGCAAATTAGTTGAACTAAGGAGGGCTTGGGAACCTCTACCTATAGCCAGTGGGCCAGAAGCTCAGGTGACAATCTGGGCCTGCTACTGGCATCTGAAGTGGGAAGAGGGTGGTAGGGTCACAGTCTAATAGGACTGAGCCCTTAACCTGTAGTGTTAGATGCTATCTCCAGGTAGAATTGAGTTAATTGTTTGGTGGTATTGATAAAATACACATCACAGAAATCAAATAAAGATTTTATTTTGAAGCCAATTACTTACAGAGCTCCTGAGGTTTAATTGTAGGGGGCTTGTCTACATGTAGTGATGAGTAAAATCCTGTGAGGGAACACTACTGTCTACTATGAAAGAGTCGGAACACCACCGTAAGTCAGTTAACTCCTGTTGGCGATTAAGGGGGACAGAAAAGAGTTGTCTCCTTTACTTCGGCATGATCACTAAATCACACAATCCTATCTAGGTTTTTGCTAAATGTCTGACTATTTGGCGGTCTAGTCGATGGTAACTTACACATCTGTGCTTTTACCTAATGCCAAACCAAGACCCCCCCCTATTGAGCACATATATTCAGCAACAAGAAAACAAACATATACATTTCCAGTGCTCATTACCTAAACGCTACATTTCAGGGAACTCAAACTTTGCTTTCTTGAGTTTCTCTGGCTGGTCTTCATACAGTATCATAAAGCCAAATTTCTGACGACTATTTCCCCTAAGAAGTTACTAGTTCTTCGTATCCAGGGTCACCAAATGCCTTTGAGGGTGTGCTGGATTTATTCTTGCAACTCTGAGGCAGGAAAAGCACACGCTAAAAGAAACAAAATATGTTAGTTCTTCAGACTTCACTAAGGTTCAGCTTAATATATACATCTCTCGATGTCATTTCCTCCAATCTGTGTGTGTGTGTGTGTGTGTGTGTGTGCATGTGTGTTATACAAGATGAGTGTAGCATGTCATTAAGCTCTTTAAATAAGTGCTGCTCATCAGCTCAGTATTCATCCTGCTTTCTGTAATAAAATTTTGGATAAATCAAGGCTTTTTAATTTGGTTAAATGAAGCTGTGAGTCTATGGTGGTGGGAGGGTGCTGTCCCATGGAATTTGAAACAACAAGTTTTTAAAAGTATCTTTTAGGTGAAAAAAGAATTTGAAGATCACAGGAAGGTGAAGCCAGAGCAAAGGACGTTTGCCAAATGCAGTCATGTGCAAATATCTTTCACTGAGTCAAGACTGTTAAGGAAACTGAGCTGTCTAGGGAAGACACAAGCCAAGTTCTAGGGACCCAAGCACAGCACGGACTCACACACAATGCCAGGCAGGCCACTTAACTTCCAGGTTTCTGCATTTACAAGACAGGAGACCGAACCGGTCCATTTTTCAGGTTCAACCATTCCATTTGGTTGACCCTCGGCCAGTCAGCTCCCCAGTCGTTATCTGCTTTCCTCATCTGTCTTCCATCCCCATCAAACCAGCTCCGATGTGTATCTCATGACCGACAACTGCCAGCCCGTCAGTCACCCTAGCTGACATCAGTCAACACAACCCTGAACCTGAAATACACCTGGCAGGACTCGGGAAGGCCGGCCAGCACACTCACCCCAGGGAAGTCAGAGTGAGCCTCTTTCCACCAAATCACGGCAGAGAGCGCAGCCAGGCAGAACTCCAGCGCCGTGTAAATCAGCATCACAGACAGAGTTCCCTGCAGCGGAGGAAATACAAGATTGGCGGTGCTTGAGTCAACTGAAGCCCTCATCCCTTGTTGGGCGGCGACTGTGGGGATGAAGGCCTCAACCATCACAGAGTGAAGAGCACACTGCTCCTGTCCAGCCTAGCAACTGGCTTAGTTTAACCCCTTTGCTTATTTAGACCCTTGAGAGGGAGGATGAACTGTAATTACATCAGCTACACATAATCCACTTTGTGCACCGTACATCTCGCTCGGAGACATAGCTGTATCTGATTACATCGTTGACGCAGCTAGTGGTATAATAACTCCCAGGGCTGGGAAAGGCCAGCTCCCAGTCTTGCCTCAGCCTCACCTGTACCGCTTAAGCAGCTGAGTGAGCCCGAAGTCTCTACTTCTCTAGCTTGTTTCCTCATTTATCAAATGTGCACCATGATACTTCCTTCTCAGGGGGATCTGAGAACCAATGAGGTTTTGACCTCATTGGTGTAAGTCCTTTGTGAAAGTCAATATTAACACCCCCTCTGGATGGGCTTTCTTAGCCTTTCTTGATGTCTGTGAGGGTTAGAAAGAACAATCAAGGCAATAAACACAGCATAAACAAAGCCGCCACCCTCACTGACAAAGCCAACCAACTCAAAAAAGATGCTCCACCAAGAGACTAGGTTCTACCATTTCTGTCCTGAGGCAGCCTTCATGCAGACCCCGCGAGATGATAGGACAGGAGAGCAAATGTGACTGCACAGGCTTCTCGTCTATTTACACACAGTGGAAGAGGAAACGCAACTCGTGGACGTTAACGAGAAATTGTCCTAGCAAGCAAGCTCACCATAGTCCCTTTATTTATAAAGCAAAATTATCCCTCACCAATTCATACTTTATTCATTATACAAATCCCTCCTCAACTTCTCTCCAGGATGATTCTCACCATGAGCTGGCTCCACCAAGTGTGGGTTTATGTCAATTACTGCCAACCTCATTTGCAGGTACCTTTTCCCCATGATCATATCACGAACCTGGAGAGAAGCAAGTTCCTTGGGCCAGCTCCATAAGGAGTGGTGTGCAAGCACGTGCTTGACCAGCTCTGGCCAGCCTCCAGCTGTGTCCTTGACATCACCCACTTTTGTGACTGCAGGACAACAGATATTCTGGAGCCCCTTTATTCGCGTCTTTCTCAGGGTTTTCTGACCACACACATACCCTTCAATGCTCCAACCTAAGACATTATTTCTATTAGCTAAACTTCATTGCTTTCTTTTCCCTAACAGTGGCAATTTGTTATCAGTTGCCATTCTCCATCCTCCTATATATATTTCTCAATTTAATAAATTCCACCTCTGTAAGGTATAACAAAGAGCAATGATGCTGCTTTCTCACTCGATCAATACTGTTCATCACTGCGGTCACCGGAAGGAGAAGTCCTCACCTCCAGGGTCACACTTCCTACCCTCTACTTCTCAGTGCTCGGCCTGATGTCTGCTCAGGCCAAGTTAACACCCTAGTACACATACTTTCCATGCTTCCTGATCACTTACATCTTCCTGCTGTCTTTGCCTTTCTGAATTTACCTTTCCACGTGCCAAGATTTTTGGTTTGGCAAACTCCTATTTTATGACTCTAACAACAGAATTACTTTGATTATTAAGAAACCCTATCAAGGTAAGTTTTAGCTTTTCCTTATCACCTTTATTTGTCATTGCCTGTTCTACTCCATTTCACTGCCCCAGAGCCTACCCTGTCATCTCAGTCGGGCAGTGCCCCCCTCTTTGGGAAGACGGAGCCTTGGCCTTCCCCCAGATGCCCAACCCGGAAAGAGTTAGACAGATTCTCAAAAGAAGGGGTAACGACAAGTCAAGGCTTTCAGAAACCTCATATGACTGGAACAACCCATCTAAAAAATACTTACAGTCAGAGTGGTTTTGGCCGTGATGCATTCTTTGTCCATATATGGGTTAATATAATAGTTAAATGTGGTCCGTTCAGGTTTTCTTTGCTCTTTGTTGAAGGTACACTTCCGAAAGGCAGGATCCACAGCATCCAACGTGACAGAGAGGAGAATGAAACCCACCAGAGCACAAAGAGAGCTCAGAATGTTTGCAACCACGCTGCTCTGAACCTGACAGACAAATGCTGAGTTAAGAATCACTTCCGATGAGCAACCAATGTTCTACCATCCCTCTCTGCCAATGCATTGCAGAACCTTACTTTCTAATCTGTGTCCTTCAGGAAGTCTAGCGTGGGTAGACTTAAACCTGTATGTCTCCCCAGCACTTAGCAACATCTCTGAACCTAGAAGGTACATCTTGGCTAGGTGAATGAATAAATGAAATGTTTCTCCCCACGTAGGACTTCAGTAGGTGACAGAGAATATTCCTCTCCTGAATTCTTTACCCAGGACTGATGGCGGGGCTTCCTGAGGCCGTGTCTACAGAATCCCCTAAAAGGTATGACCAAAGGCAGATGTGATTTCTTTCTCCCCCAACTCATCCAGAAACCCCTGGTGGAAGCATCAGCCACACAGAGGAGGCAGACAAAGCAAGGTGCTCCTCCTTGCACCCCACCTTCTTCAACGCCCACCCACCCAGATAGGAATATGGGGACATAGTGCAGTCAGGCTTAGGTGAGCCCTGGAGTGGACAGACCCAGGGCTCTGTATGAATGAGTGGTCACACCCAGAGCTCTGTATGAAGGAGTATATAGAGAGAGTTCTAGTCTTAGGCCCGAGGATGGTGTAGCACGTGAGTGGCAGGGTGAGGCAGAAGGTCAGACTGGATGTTAGGAAGCTGACATCATGGTAGTAGCTTTGCCTACGACCCTCTCAGTTTTCCTGAGTGCTCCGTTCCCCAGTTCCATTTTCCACTCTGGGTCTCGTTTCCACATGTACGAAGTGAGTGAGGGCAACAAATACACTGAGCTCAGAGATGTGGTCTCTTCTACCCCAACTCACAGGAAAGGGGACTCGAGCGAGGATGATCCTGAAAGCTATATTTATAGGTGAGTGTGGTCCAGGGAACTCCCAGTAGCCACAAATTAGAATATCACATAATCCTGTCTAGGTTCCTCTTCCTTTAGGGGCTCAGCAGTTGGAGATTTGGGGCACAGTAGAGAATAGGCAGGGCATTTTTCTCCTCCTAACCCCCATTCCCTAAAATAATGACTAAGGTGCACGCTCCTGAGCCTCCCGATAACCTGATTTCCAGAGTATAGGTTTCTTAGAATAATTTAGGTTTGTTCTGGGACAGCACTCTCCCTCCACCTCAGAAAGGGCTGGTATAATGTGTGAACACAGTAGAATTCACTACAAGATTCATGACTCTGGTGAGCCTGAGTGCACCCAAAGCCCACACCCCCATGGCCTTGAGTTTGCTGCTCTGTTCACTCTGGTGTTGCTTTTCTCTGGGGTAAGGGTCCCATAAGCTTCCCCGATAATCTAGAAACATTAGTCTTTAAAAAAAATATTTATTTATTTTGAGAGAGAGGGAGAGTGAGCAAGCATGTGCATGTGTGGGAGGGGCAGAAGGAAATGAGAGAGAGAATCCCAAGCAGGCTCTGCACTGTCGGCACAGAGCCCAGTGCGGGGCTTGATCCCACGAACCATGAGATCATGACCTGAGGTGAGGTCAAGAGTTGGATGCTTAACCAACTCAGCCCCCCGGGCGCCCCTAGAAACATTATCCAATACGGTTGTCACTAGCCACATGGACTACTTATATTTAAAGTAAACTGTAATAAAATTTGAAGTTCAGTTTGTCTATTTCACTGGCCACATTTCCTGTTCTCAGTTGCAACATGTGACTGGCAGTGTGATTGCTTCATCTCTGCTATTCCAGTAAATTCTATAGGACAGCACTGATCTAGCAGCTTGGGGGCTAGGTAAGGGTTCCGAGTAATCAACCTCTAAAGTCTGATGAGAGAGAGAGTGAGAGAGAGAGAGAGAAAGAGAGAGAGAGGGGGGGATTGGCATTGTCCTGAGCACTCACTCTAATTTCCTGATGCCTTCAGGAGATTTTTTTTTTAAGCAGAGCTTCCAAATGGAGTTTCTCTGTTCTATGGCATTCTCACATGTGACCCCCAACATCAAACTACTTGAGGGACCTAGGATTGAGTGAAGATTTAGTGAAACTTTACAGATTAGAAACCTCCCTACAATCATCTTTCCTCTCCCTGCCACTCCCAATCCTGGCTTTCCTGGAAGAGTTAAATGCAGGAAAATTTGTTTTTTTTTTTTATCCAATACCAATAATTAATGACACCTTTTAGGACTCGAGAGTTTATACTCAGATCCACCAAAAGTATTGAGTTTTAGATCAGATAGATAAAAGAATGAGAGAGAATTCCCCACATAACAATTTTGACTGGCTTTTCTCAAGGGTTTGGACAGAATCCACAACACATAGACCTCTTTGTAACACTGTCACCGTCTTCGTCACTGAAGACTTAAATTTAAAGTCCAGTCACCATCAAAATGGCATTATAAGGAGGCAGACTTTTTCTAGAATAGATTCCTGGGCACTGATCTAGAGTATAAGACAGTACCCTGAATGAAGTCTGTGACTGAGCATGCAGTGACCGGAGGAGGGTGCACTGGACAGGAATATGGATAATCCAGACTCAGTTCCTGACTCTGATAAATATCTGCTCTGAACCTGCAAGGTGGAGACATTGACCTTGGAGAGTTCTCCCTAAATTTCATTTCGATCCATGAGTAGTGGGTCGGAGTTCTTATACTCACCAAAGGCTTAGTTGACTTTTTCTCCATGATGACTGACAGAGTTCCAGAAATGACAAACTACTCAGAAAGGAGAGACAACGGTGAGGTCAGTTTCTACGTATACACGAAGACGCAATGTTAGCCACTTGTGAAATCATCAAGGTGATGAGATGAAAAGTAAGGTGATCTTCAGAAGAAATGATTATTTGAGCCAACCAAGACATAGATGTAGAATCAGGTGACTCCTGCTATCCCACCCGACTCAACTCTTCCCTGGGCTATACACGCAGGGAAACATGTTCTACCATTGACCCCTTGCTCCCGGCAGACAGTGAGCTGACAGGTGCACAGCCTGCCCTCCTGGCATCTTCTTCCCACTTCCACCCCGCTTGTCCTCCTAAGGATCTCTACTCACACACAAGCCTCCCATGAATGGGTAAGCAGCCTTCAAAAGGGTGGAAAACACCGGGGTAAAGGATGGAGAGGACGGAACAGATACCAAAATGATCCCCAAACTCAACACCAACACCCCGCACAGGATCTGAATAGCCTGTTGGAAGAAGAAGAAGGGAGACAGAGGATTAAAGTCAGCATTTGGAGAGGCAAAGCCTCTTTATCTCTCCCAGGGTCCTTGCACACCATCAGGATCCCAGCAAGGATACAGACACTGTAAAAGGTCTGGGGTGGGGGCTCCACGAAGATGTTGGAGGAGATGTTGCTGTGTCACAGAAAACTATAGTCTCGGGCCATCTGGCAGGTGCTCAGCAAGCCTTCGAGCATCTCTGCCTCTCTGGCTCATGGCCCTTGCTCCCGGCTCAGTGTTGGACTGTTTTCCCTGGCTCTCTCATTCTGTTACTACCAACTCTCCTGTCTCTTATGGAAACAGGGGCGATCTGAGAGCCCTCACACCGCCTTGGCACTGGTGATGTGGAAGTCCCTCCCCTCATCTCCCATACCCTGCTGGACACAACAGAGAACCTGACCCTCCGGTCGGCTCCTTGACCCCTCCAGTCCACGTCCCTACAGCTGTGGATCTTGGCTTCCAAGTGGCCAAGGTTGCCTCCTTGACACCCGCCGCAGATATTTCCAGCCCTGTGAATATTTGCCAAGCAGTTTTCCAAACATTATGTCCCACGAACCTCGTAGTACCCCACAGGATCATGTATTTGAGGCAAGGCAATGGGTCCCCCTAGGTTCTGCAGCCTTAGATCATATAACTGCAGAGATAATTCCAGTCCTACATATATCCCTCCCAGCTCTCCTCCCTTCAGTCCGCAGAGCTCTAGCAAATCATGCATGAGAGGAGAGAAGCTAACAAAAGACACATATCATCCCTGTTCTCAGAAGGGAAGGATAAAAGAGGGGAGAGAAGTTTATTTTTCTCATGATTTGTGGTGAGGGAAAAATTCCCTTCAAAAACATCAGTCAGGTTGCCTAAGCATGCAATTGGTGAACACATAGAAAAAAACATACATAAAATATGGAATTATTTATCACCATTACTCTGGTAAAACATGTAGACATATGGCTTTTTGTACTCTGATTACACTTCAAGAGAGTGATTTTGGGGGCTCCCGGGTGACTCAGTCAGTTGAGCGTCTGACTTCGGCTCAGGCCACAATCTTGTGGTTCATGAGTTCGAGCCCTGCATCAGGCTCAGTGCTGACAGCTCAGGGCCTGGAGCCTGCTTCAGATTTTGTGTCTCACTCTCTCTCTGCCCCTACCCTGCCCATACTCTCTCTCTCTCTCTCTCTCTCTCTCTCTACTAAAAATAAATGAAACATTAAAAACAATAAAAAAAGAAAGTGATTTTTTATAAAAAGAGGAGTGTGCTATTGCAAAACTATGGAAACATCAACAAAGACTCAATTGCTAGTATTCAGAAGAGGGGAAAAACATTTTTAATATCATCTTACGTCTGGGGAAGGTTTGGATGGCTCTACAAGTGGCTTCCATTGGACTACTCACGAACCCAGAGTCCCTCTGGCAAAACTTAAGAGCCACCATGGCGTAGTCTAAAGACTACGGTTTCTTTCCTGTACCCCACCCCCCTCCCCATCCCATTCCAGCACGTTCCGAATTGGGCTTACCCCAAGAACTTTGACCTCTGCCTTTAGTTGTTTCTTGAGGTTGTATTGCCTCTGGTTGGTGGGTTTAGGTCCCCCTGTTTGGGGGAAGCTGATGCCATTTGGTGTCAGAACTGCAATGGCCTCATTGGTCATGGACCGTGATAGCATGATTGTGCCACGAACCCTGGAAGAGAAAATAAACACATTCAGTTCTTAAAAAGTATAGAGCTCTCAGGCCTCCCAAAATTGGAAGCCAGTATTTGCCCATTAGTCTGGACTTGACCTATTCTTTTAGGTAAGGAAATTTATACAGCATGCAGCGGTGAAAACCACAAATACTTGGCATCATGAATATTTGTTTCCCAACGGCGTTTGGCACACCAATCTCGAAAGGCAGATGGTCACACAAAACTTGCAATACGTCGAAATCTCTCCCCTGGTTCTACCCACAACAACTGAATAGCCAAATATTCCAAGAGTGTCACCCTCAAACGTCCCTACCAGTTATGAGATGCAGGAAGGGTTCTATTCATCAGCGTTTTCCTATTTGGGTTCTGTACTTCTCATGCTACCTAACTGTTCATTTTTTAGCCCAATAATAATACTTATTAGGATTAATCCCAAGTATTTTTAAGTTGTCTTTTATTAGACATTATCCTCTAGTGCCTTTTTTTTAAAAGTAATCTCTATACCCAAAATGGGGCTTGAACTCATGACCCCGCGATCAAGAGTCACATGCTCTATGGACTGAGCCAGCCGGGTGCCCCCACCCTATAATGCCTTTTTAATCCTTACAACAACCCTGTAGGTTAGTTGGTTCTTTACTTACCAAAACCATGCCGTAGTGAGGGAAACTCAGAATCAAAAAGCTTGTTGTGAAGGGAAATAAAACCCACTTTGCACACATGCATGGCAAAGAGTTAATGCCGAAGAGAGATTTGCAGTTATGATGATTACTCAGGCATGTTCACATAACTGGAGAGCTGTAGAGCTGGGACTGGACCCCAGCTCCCCCTGAGTATGCAGCCTTTGCACAATTCACTAGATCGTGTGACCCCTTCATCCTTTCCACCTGGCAACAGCAGCCTGTGCCTGTGTTGACTCATTCTGGAGAGGCAGCAGCATGTAGAAATACGGTAACAGGACCAGAGTCATGAAAGCCGGGTTCCAGGCCCGAGCCTTCCACTTGCCAGCCTCAAGTGACCAAACTGCCTGCAGTATTAGCGACGAGCTCAGCCGGCATCTCTGCTCATAGCACCGTTCTCAGTCCCTGGACTGTCCAGTTTGTACAAGGCCCAAGAACAGTTGAAGGGGCCAGAGCTGTGCTCTCACTGATCACGTGACCTCAGGCAAGGGACTCACTGAGATCACACAGTTAGAAAACAGCAGCAAGAGTTAATCCAGAACTCCTTCCCTCTGCCTGCTCTATTTCCAAAATAATCTGGTGCCTCTTAACTTCTCTCCAGGAGCTTCCAATCCGATATCCCCTCTAAGGGAGGCACAGCAGGGGAGTCAGAAGTTGAAAACAGTCTCTGGATATTGCCTACCTGTGCCCGTGGACCAGCCTGTTGGTTGCAGCTGAGGTCTCTCAAACTCCCAGGAGACTCTTGGTTCTCACACAGTCCTGTACAATTTTCTACTGGTCTTCACCTTTTGAAAATCACCAGCCCTTCCTCAGTCCAGAGTTTATAGCCACACAGGATGTGATACTTACAGATTGTGGATTTGTGAAATGTGCTTGCACTTCCTTTTTTCCCCAAACTCCTAGCATCTTCAGCAAAGTCTCCAGTAGAAAACCTAAAGATTGGGAGAACGTGAGATTCCCCGAGCTCTGTGTGTGCATTGCCACCCCAACACTTCCTAGCTCTGTGTTATCAGACAAGTCGGTGTTCTTCTCGCCTCAGTTTTCAAGTCTCTTAAACAGGGCAACAGTACCAACACTGGAGATTTGTTATGAATCAGTTTAGAGAAAATATTTATAGAAGGCCTTTACTGTTTCCGAGAGGCATTCAATAATAGTAACATTGATCGTGATAGTGATAAATAATAATATTAAATAACATATAGCTAACTATAGTCATAATAATAGTGATAATGACTATGCTGATTTCAAGAGGCATTCAATAACATATAGCTAATAACAGTAATAATAGAATATAGAAAAAATGTTTTTGTTACTTATGTAAATTTTTCTTTTTTCCAGTTCCTTAGGCTCTGGACAGGCTGAACCAGCCTCTCAGCACCCACTGCCTAGATGCTGCCTGCTATAGGGTGGTCCTTCTTTTCTGGTTTCTCTCTTTCTAGCAATGGATCTCTGTGTCCCAGAAAGGTTGGACACTTCTAGGAAGTGGTGAAACCAGATGGGGGCGTAGCTGGGGAAGGACCTGCACAGATTTAACAAACTCAGACTTGGGATGCTTTTGTGAAGCAGAGGGGTCCTATGCACCCTCAAGCATCCAGATGGACGTTCTTTGGAAGCCAACTTTGATATATCAGGGTGCTGGCTCAGGATGCCAGCACCGGAGCCAGTCATAGAGGCTGAACAGCCCCATTCCACAAGCTTCCTCTTTCCCTTGGGGGAGAGCCAGAAGGAACCCTGGGAACACAGTTGCAACCCATCACTGTCACCTCAAGAGATTCTGGGTTCTGCACTTAACTCCACACATTAAAGAAAAGAGTTAAGAAACACCATTAAGGTTAGCTTAGTTCCCAGGACTAGATGGCACAGATTACTAATGCAATTCTTTTGTGTTAAACTCGAGAGATGAGTCTGAGAGAAGGAACAGACTCTTGCTAATAACCAACGAATTCTATCAACCAAGCAAAGACTCCCTCTACAGTCTGTCTTCCTCTCTATACAATTATAGCTTCAAATGATCGCAGAGGAGTTACAGGATTGCATGAAACAACACGTGCAAGGTGCTTAGTACCGGACCATACAGAGTGGTAGTCCAAAAGGGCTTTATCTCCTGTCTTCCCTCCAATATCCACCCCATTCAAACACCCGATTCCAATCTCCCTCCCTGCCTCCCTCTACCCCCTGCATTCTCCTCCTCCTTTTTCTTTTGGGCTTCAGTAATATCTGAACAAGAGACTCCTCTCTCTGTTTTCTCGACTTAGACCCTTCCCACCTTGACCATCTCTCGTTTCCAGAGTCTGGACTCCACCAATCCAACTTGGAGGGAAAGGACTGACAGAGCAGTAACACCTGTGATTAATAATTTAGGACATCTCTTCTCCGGAGAAGCACTAATGACATTTTGGGTTGGATAATTCTTTTTTGCAGGGCAGGGGAGTCCTGCACTCTCTAGATGCCAGTAACACTGCCTACCCCAGATGTGATAACTAGAAATGTCACCAGATATTGCCAAACGTCCCCCAGTGGAGAGGAGACAAAAATCGCCACATTGAGAAACCATTGATCTAGAAGCAAAAAGGTTTTTTTCTGTGACTTCTGTGCAAAGACAAGTATTCAAGAGACGAATCATTGTTGCTATTTAACTCATTGATTTAATTTTTAATTTTTAAAATTTTTATTATTTTTATTTATTTTCAAAATTGCATTAGATTATTTATTTATTTTATTGTATGGTATTTATTTGAGTGGAGGGCAGAGTGAGAGAGAGAGAATCGTAAGCAGGCTCTACACCCAGTGCAGGGCCCAATGCGGGGCTCGATCCCCGATCCTGGGACCATGACCTGAGCCGAAATCAAGAGGACACTCAACCAACTGAGCCACCCAGGCACTCCATTTAGTTTTTATATTTTATCTACATTTATATTTATAATTATATTTATATTTATATAACCACATAAAATTTACAGTTCACTAGTGTTAAGTACATTCACATTGTCATGCAACAGATGTCTAGAACGTTTTTCTGTAAAACGGAAGCTCTATACCTATTGAATGACAACTTCCCATTTCCTCCACCCTCAGCCCCTGGCAACTATCATTCAGCTTTCTGTTTCTATGAATTTGATTACTTTAGAGTCCTCACAGCCATAGAATCGTACAACGTTTGTCCTCTTTTGACCGGCATATTTCACCTAGCATGATGTCCTCAAGCTTCATCCACATTGTAGCGTGTGATAGAATCTCCTTCTTCTTTAATGCTGCATAATATTCCACTGTATGCATGTGCCACTTCTGGTTTATCCATTCACCTGCCAGTGGGTATTTGGGTTGTTTCCACCTCTTTGCTATTGGGAATAATGATGCAATAAATAATGAGTATGGAATCTTTTTGAGATAAAGTAACCCTTCTTTTCTTTAGGGTCAGTTTCTAAAGATTTACTTTGGTTTGGTTGGGCCATGCTTTCCTGTTCCTCTCTTTGCTTTGTGATCTTTTTTGAGACTTGGACATTAAAAACAAAAGCCACCTCCTCCAGTCTTTCAAACTGGCTTCATAACGGGGAAGACCTTTGCCAATCAGCATGGCTAGAGATTCTGGGGACCCCTCCAACCTTTTCTGAGATGCGTCTTCTCTGGGCTTGTACATGTAGACCCCCCAGTTAAAGAGGTTTGCCCACTTCTTCTTTGGAGCCCATACATCTTCTTCCCCTGATGTCTGTCTGAGGTACTACAGTCACTCTGCCACTATGACAAGCTGCAGTGGTTGCCTTTGTTCTTAGTGACCCTCAACCTTGCAGCCAAACTGCCAGTTTCCATCGGCACTCTGAATCCAGTGAGACAGAAACCAATCCCTCTGGAAGCCCCTTGAAAATCCAGAATACTAGACACATACTCTGCCTCCACTGTTCCTTCCCTCCTGAGGAAAGAGCTGGAGGAGAGTTTTCTCCCCATCATACCACACTGTGCCAGGGTGGGTAATATATCACATGCTTTTTCACATACTTAGATGCATCTTTCCTTGGCTTCGTGCTTGCCTGAGATGCTGTGACTTAACTGGTTTCCAGAAAGCTCACGAGGCACTTTGGCCCGTATATAGTTAATTTGGTGTCTTCATGGAAGAATGGGGGCCTGAGGCTCCCTATTCTACCATCTTGCTGCCACTCAAGTTAATTTCTTGTTATCTTATTCTGGTAAGAGGTGAGAAGTCTCCCTTCTGCCTGTGGCAGAGCTCGCAAAGCAGGCGTGTGTAAGTGACGAAGAGTTGGACTGGCGGGTAATTTTGGTGTTCATCTATCAAAGCAGATCATTGTGATAAGGATCTCTACTTGGCAAATAAGAAGGCCCAAACTCTTTGGACCCCAAACAGCCATCTGGAGCTTGGTTGTTTTATCCAGGTCCCATCTGCCTTCTCAGCTTTCATCACCAAGCATTTGCCCCCGGTCTTCTTCAGGACAACAGGAATCTTCTTCAAGTCCCTAGGGACATCTGTTATTCTCTTTATCATGACTACTCCTTCCATTCCATTTCTCTTCGTGTACCCAAACACTGGGAACTTGTCTCTTTCTGAGCACTTATCATAACCTCTTTAGCGGTATCTTATTCTTTGGACTTTTGGAAAACAAAAGTTATAAACTAGGAGACACAATAGTCTTTTCCTTCCTCCATTTATACATATTCCTGTACTTCCCCCGCTATTTCCTCATCTCTAATTAGTAGGTTATCTTGAGGAAAAAGCTAAGAAAGTCCTAAATGCTTGGACTGGGAAAGAAAAAAAAAAAACAAATATTATCTTGCAAGAATTTTAGTCTTGCTCACAGGCTGGGGATAAATGGCTTTTGGGCAACAAGAAGTCTGCTGATGAAAACATAGCCTGACCACCTGCTCTACCCTTCAAGGGATTTGGAGAAGGAAGGGCAAGAGCCCAGCACAAGCTAGTTCATGGCAAAGACTGAGACAATCCTACATAAGTGAAGAGTTTCTTCACATAATGAAGAAGAAGCAGGTAGTAGACAGTAAGAAAGGGGAAAATGGTCCTCCAACCGAGAATTAAGTGGACTAAAGTGTGTAGGATCTTTGTGATTTGAAGAAATGGTCCCCTGGCTCTGATCTCTGTGGGCAACAGGGCGTATCTAATAGGATAAAACCTTGTTCGTTTTAGCTAAGGAATAGTCTCAGATCATTTGCTTTCTCTTTGTATTCCACATATATGGAAGTCTGTTGCATTTCTGTCCACTAATAATGAAGTAGCAGAAAGAGAAATTTAAAAAGTGATCCCATTGTTTACAATTGCACCAAAAATAATAAAATACCTAGTAATAAACTTAACAAGGGAGGCAAAAAAAAAAAACAAACCCTATACTGTGAAAACTATAAAACACTCATGACAGAAATTGAAGATAGCACAAACCAATGGAAAGATATTCCATGCTCCTGGGTTAGGAGAACAAATATTGTTAAAATGTCCATACTACCCAAAGCAATCCATAGATTTAATACAATCCTTATCAAAAAACCAACAGCATGTTTCACAGGACTAGAACAAATAATCCTCAACCTTGTACAGGACCACAAAAGACCCTGAATAGCCAAAGCAATCTTGAAAGTGAAGAAAAAAGCTGGAGACATCACAATTCCAGATTTCAAAATACACTACAAAGTAGTAATCAAAACAGTATGGTACTGGCACAGAAACAGACACATACATCAATGGAACAGGAGAGAGAATCCAGAAGCAAACCCATGACTGTATGGTCAATTAATCTTTAACACAGGAGGCAAGAATATGCAATGGGAAACAGTCTCTTCAACAAATGGTGCTGGGAAAACAGAACAGCAACATGCAAAAGAATGAAACTGGACCATTTTCTTACATCATACAGAGAAATAAACTAAAAATGGATTAAAGACCTAAATGTGAGACCTGAAGCCATAAAAATCTTAGAAGAGAGCACAGGCAGTAATTTCTCTGATATTGGCTACAGCAACATTTTCGTAGATTTGTCTCCTAAGACAAGGGAAACAAAAGCAAAAATAAACTATTGGGACTACATAAAAATAAAAAGCTTTTACACAGCAAAGGAAACTGTCAACTAAACAAAAAGACAATCTACTGGATGGAAGAAGATATTTAGAAATGACATAGCCAATAAAAGGTTAGTATCCAAAATATATAAAGAATTTATTCAACTCAACACCAACCAACCAACAAACAACCCAATTAAAAAATTGGCAGGACACGAACAGACGTTTCTCTAGAGAAGACATACAGATGGCCAACAGACACAGGAAAAGATGTTCAACAGCACTACTCATCAGGCAAATGCAGTTCAAAGCCAGAATGAGCTATCACCTCACACCTGTCAGAATGACTAAAGTCAAAAACAGAAGAAACAAGTGTTGATGAGGATATGGAGAAAACGGAGCATTCTTGCACTGTTGGTGGGAATGAAAACTGGTACAGCCACTGTGGAAAACAGGATAGAGGTTTCCGAAAAAATTAAAAATAGGATTACCATATGATCCAGTAATTCCACTAGTATTTACCCAAAGAATATGAAAATACTAATTTGAAAAGATATATACACCCTTATGTTTATTGCAGCATTACTCATGATAGGCAAATTGAAGCAGCCTAAGTCTTCAATGATAGATGAGTGGATAAAGAAGATGTGGTATATGTATATATGTGTGTGTATGTATATATATATATATATATATATATATATATATATATATATAAAATATATAGTGGAATATTGCTCAGCCATAAAAAAGAATGAGATATCTGTGTCCCACATATATTATTGGTATTTGTTTAATGGCTTATATCTGAAAATGTTTTGAAATATTTCCCTTCAAATTTAATGTGGCCCAACTGATAAAGACAGCAGTTTTATGGGCATGCCAAGGTTTATGGCTCTCTGAATAAGTCAATATCTGCATTCAACTTCCCAGCTTCTTGGGGAAACATTGCTCTACCTGAAATATATAAATGGGTTAAACTGTGCCATGACAGACTAACACAAGATCTAGGCTAATGTTTTCATGAAATAATAAACATTAAAACATAATTAGGATTAATTTATTTAAGAGAATTTGTTACAGTTATGCCTTCCCAAGAAAGATACAACATTTATAGCTTGATCTTAGAGTTTCTGAGGAACTACATACTGGATTATTATATTAATAAATTTTGGGATATAATTATAGTGGTAAGGTTATATAGGAGAATTTTAGGCTTAGATATGCCCTGGGTATTTAGGGACAAGCTATCATGATGTCAAACACTTACTTCCAAATGGTTCAGCAGTATATGCATATATGTGTATATCTGTAAAACGGTTCTGACCATCAGTTCCAATGTGTGTGTTGTGGGGCGGGTAGGGTTTATAGGAACTAAGAACCATCTAATCAGAGGAAGAGGTGGAATTATTTTAGGATTTGAGGAAAGGTGGTATTTAGGTAAACTTTAAATGTAGTATTTTGATTGGCTTAAATCAAAGCAGAGCTATATATAAAGGGGTTACTGCTAAGTTTGGGCTAGAAGTAGATTCAGAGTCCTATGTCCTTGGAAACCAGAAAGTTAAGAAAAAAATGTGGAATGCTGAATCCCCAAACCCTTATGTGGGTGACTGCTGTTTGCTTGTTTGTTTTCCTTCCTTTTAAACCGGGAATGAAAATTTCAATGCTGGTGCAAATTTTTGTCCCTGCATAGACAGCCTGAAGAAACTGATTAACACAAAGACAAATTTATGTGTATATTACATATTAAGTAAATCTCTTCATATGTAATCTGTTTGCATTGAGGATGCAGAACCCTTATTTTTAAAATTAACTTTATTTTAATTAAAAATTTTTAATGTTTATTTTTGAAAGAGAGAGAGAGAGACAGAGACAGAGACAGAGAGACAGAGCGTGAATGGGGGAGGGGCAGTGAGAGAGGGAGACACACAATCTGAAGCAGTCGCCAGGCTCCGAACTGTCAGCACAGAGCCTGACGCAGGGCTTGAACTCACCAACCGTGAGGTCATGACCTGAGCCGAAGTCGGACACCCAACTGACTGAGCCACCCAGGCGTCTCTAAAATTAACTTTTAATGGTCTCAGCCCAAGTTCTCCCTAAAACAGAGCTGGAGACAGGGATTTAATGTTGATATTTTAGTTAGAGGACTATCAAAAGTGCATAAATCATAATAGTCCAGCAAATCACCATGAAGGGAATACACCTACATTACCCTCTCCTAGATCAAAAATTAGACAAGTGCCAATGCTCAGAGGCACATGGCCCTTGAGCTCTCCTCCAGCCATTACATCCCCAAAGGTAACCACCATATTGATTTCTAATATCAGTGATTTGTTTTTCCTGGTTTTGATATTTCGATAAATAGAATCATATAGCATGTATTCTTTTGTGTTTGCCCTGGTAAAGGAGAAAACCACGGGCCCCTAATGGAATCACTTGTGTTAAAAATCCCCACATCAGCGAACCCAGACTTAACACCTAACCAATAATGTAACCTCTAACCAGTCAACATGGAATTTCCTGGTCAGCTCTAGGAAATTTACTGATAGACCCCTCCCATCCCCCCTCAGGATCATGACCTTGTCTAAAACAATGCATTCTTTGCTAATAATTTCCTTTTTCTGCTCCCTCTTGGCCTTTGAAAGCCTTTCCTTTTCTGTATGTAGCTTGATGGAGCACCTTTCTCTTTGTTGGAACGTGTGCTGCTTGATTCATGAACTGTTCAATAAAGCCAATTGGATCTTTTAAACTACTTGGTTGAATTTTGCTATTTAACAGCCTTCTCTTCAATGTTATCGTGTCATATCACTGGGTAACACATAACCTCAGGACGGAGGCATTAAATTAAATGTGTATTAACTCCCCTGAGTTTGCGGGTCAGAGGGGTTTTAGTATGGAGAAGGGAAGTTAATTATAATGGGGAAAATGAAGTTCAGAGATGATGTCAATTTTCCGTGGTCACTTTTAACTGAGAATTCTCCATTGAATGTGTTAAAACTGTAACTTTGGAAATAACTAGAATGTCAGCTCTGTGAGGTCTCAGACAGCTTGGGGAGTTCATTGCCACATGCTTGGCAGGTGGTGGGTGCTCAATAAATATTTGTTGAAGAAAGATGTTATAGAGATGGAGTTAATTTGCAGCCGTGCTGGGAAACCTCAATCTTTATCCCTGGGGATTCCTGAATGTCTGAATGAATGTCTGGATTTTGACTCCTGGTTGAGACAAGAACATTGGGGTTTACGATGTGCTGTTTAGAATCCCAAACTACCTTGGTGACCAGCCCCCCGCCACCATATCAGTTTCTTGACTAATAGTTTGCAACTAGCCTAACTGCTTTAATAAGCCTTGCCTGGACTACTTAAGGAGATACTGAGAGATTCTTGCACAAATCTGGGCAGTTCAAGCCAGAGCTAGCACGGTTCATGTATCTGGTTGGGTCAATGAGGAGCATTGGAATGTCTCCAACGCTAGCCTGCACTGACTCTTGCTGCACAGTACCTTTTGTCTTCAGATAAAAGTCTCAGGGGAGACATTCTAGGCAGTCTGGTGAGTCCTTTCAAATGTGCAAACTGGTGAAGCAAGACTGATTTGGGAAATCTAAGAATAGAGAAGCAATAATATTTGCTAACAAACACTTCGAACCAATGTTCTTTTGGGCCAGATGTCTTCCAAACAGAAAAATAAAAAAAAAAAATTTGAAATATGAAACCCCCATTGGCTAGGTGAACTAAAACTAAAACAAATTTCTCATAAAACTTCTACAGAATTAAACTGAAAGGAGAATACTTGGGTTGTACGCACATGACGGATTTGAATGCAAATTTGTATCATTTGTATCCCAAGTTCATCCCTTGTTCCAAAATAAATTTAAGTAGCATGATACTCTAATTAACAAATTGTCGACCTTGAAGAGGTTCCAAAGGAAGCCAAACACAGTGTCAGCTTTGTTTAGACCACATCTCAAATTTAGAAGTCATATTTTTCTCTATCCACCAAGAAATCAAAAGAAGGTGGCAATTTAACCAAGTGTTAAATAACAAAATTTTGTAGTCCAGATATAATTTTCATCTGGTAAAGATAGCCTTTGTCAACAAAAAAGGACTCTGATCTTATACCCAGACCTTGCCATGACTTCATAACTTAAAAAAATATATATACACATATATAGTGTATACTTAAAATTTATGTGTGTGTGTATATATATATATATATATATATATATATATATATATAACATATATATTATACACATGTATATATGCAATATGCAATATACTTCATTTAAGAACCTTGTTATGGGCACAGCCTCTGTGGTTTCAGAACTAGAGGTACAGTGGGAAAATTTTTATTGCTCTACATCATCTTTAATCAAATTTGGGAGGGAAGGAATACTTAGAAGAAAAAACAACTTAAAAAAAATATCAATTTTCTTTTTTTTTTTTAATTTTTTTTTAACATTTATTTATTTTTGAGACAGAGAGAGACAGAGCATGAACGGGGGAGGGTCAGAGAGAGAGGGAGACACAGAATCCGAAACAGGCTCCAGGCTCTGAGCTGTCAGCACAGAGCCTGACGCGGGGCTTGAACTCACGGACCGCGAGATCATGACCTGAGCCGAAGTCGGCCGCCCAACCGACTGAGCCACCCAGGCGCCCCAAAATATCAATTTTCAAAGGTAGTCAATATGGACTGAGGCACTCTGGTCTGGTAGCTGAAGGAGAACAGCCTGGATGATAGCTGGGCTGCAAAGCTCCGAGAGGTGCGTGACCCTCAGCCAGACTGTGACTCTCCTCCTCTTGACCGTCAGCCCACCTGGCCCAGCTGAAGAAGTCCATTCAAGAAGTGGGTGATTCTGTGCTGACTTCGCTGGGAATCTTCTTGGGATTCTCTCTCTCCCTCTCTCTCTGCCCTTCCTCCACTCATGCTCTCTCTCAAAATAAATAAACTTAAAAAAAAAAAAAGAAGGGGGTGGTTCTGGTGAAGCTGTATGTGGTAACTGAGAAGAATTGGACCAAGATGTTTGACCTTTTCTCTGTGGGAAAATACCACACTTTGCTAACATTCACGATGAAAATGGGAACATCCACATCTGTAGGTGATCAGGGGGCAACCACAGGGACTTTCAGAACTTTCTCTGCCTGATGTCCATACTTATTGGACATGAAAAAAAAAGTCTAAATTTTAGCCCTACAGGTTAATCAAAATTAGTTAAGTTCCTGGGAATCACATGAACTGTAGCAATCCCACCAAATATCAGACAGTAAAAAACAAAGTGTTGACCTTGAAGAAGTTCCAGAGGAAGCCAAACACACTGTCAGCTTTGTTTAGACCATAACTCTAATTTAAGAGTCATATTTTCCCCCACCCACCACGAAATCAGAAGCAAGTGACTTCATATATCTTTTCTGTGTTTATCATATAGCTATTTAAAAAATCAAACCAAGGAAATTTTGATTAATTCAAAAATTTAAATATTTGTCCAGAAATTTGTATAGCTTAGTCTCATTATGTTACCACCATTTGTGTTGGTTGAAAACAAAAACTTTTGAACATGGATCAAAACTGTCCAGATATTACTATATGAAGACATTGGAAAATATCAGAACTTAAATATAAAATAACAACTGAAAAGTGCAAGTGTCTTTCATGAGTTCATTCCTTTTTTTTTAATGTTTATTTATTTGTTTTGGGAGAGAAAGAACGTGAGCAGGGCAGGGTCAGATAGAGAAGGAGAGACAGAATCCCAAGCAGGCTCCATACTCAGCGTGGGTCCTGACATGGGGCTCAATCTCATGACCCTGAGATCATGACCTGAGCTGAAATCAACAGGGGGATGCTCAACTGACTGAGCCACTCAGGTACCTCTATGAGTTAGTTCTTAAGGAATCTAAATAGGGTGGCTTAAGAAAATGAGCATATGAAAATTGTTACACTTGAGCTCTATGGTTGAAGATTTTAGATGATCAGACGAGTATTGATTTAATGATATTACCAATTTAGACACCCTGAAATGAATTTTAAATATTGGAAAACAAAATAAAAAAAATACAACAACTATGTTTATAGAGATCCTTTTATAATTGAAGGAAAAAAAAATCAATTCTTCCTGTCATCATGGCACCTGACTTCTTCTGCAGACTACTCTGTACAATTAGAAAACTGAAACAATTCTAAACAACTACTTTCAGACATTTGACAGCAGTCAATGCACGGCTTTCAACATCTAGCAAAAGGTAACAAATGTGAATATAACAATTGTGGTCTGGTTTTCTGCATGAAGAAACTGTTTAGACCATGGCAGGGGAGATGGTTCCCTGCTGATCTTGCTATATTGAGAAGGCAGAATTCAGAGGTTGAGGGAGTGAGGGAGCTAGAATTAGTGAGTGGAGAACCATAAAGGAGGCAGCTGGGCAGAGATCAGAGTTCCCCAAACATGCAAGAAAATCCCCTTGAATTTGTTGTCAGATACTGAGCTGACATTTATGAGTTGAAATTGCAAAAGTCCAATCAAAGAATAACAGGTAGATAGTAGTTGCAAGCTTAGTGATTACCAGAACTCACACAGACTCGGAGACATTCAAGTTCCTATAACTTGGAATGTAGAGTCTTCTATGAACACTTAAAATGTAAGGACCTCCAGAAAAGTTAAGCCTTAATAATAAATCTATGGGGCGCTTGGGTGGCTCAGTCAGGTAAGGGTCCCACTTCAGCTCAGGTCATGATCTCATGGTCCATGAGTTTGAGCCCCACGTCGGGCCCTGTGCTGACGGCTCGGAGCCTGGAGCCTGCTTCCGATTCTGTGTCTCCCTCTCTCTTTCCGCCCCTCCCCCGCTCATGCTCTGTCTCTCTCTCAAAAATAAACATTAAAAAAAATAATAATAATAAATGTAAACTGGCCTAAAATAATGACTCTAAAGCCTCCCTCTAAAGACTTTTAAAAAGATTAAAATATAGGCTTAGAAATGCCATATAAACCCAAAGCTATTTTTTTAATTTTTACATACATATATGTATATATGTAAATACATTAGCAAGTTAACAATGTTTATCTCTAATGGTAGGATTATTGGTGAGCTTTGTTTCATACATTCCTAGATTTTCTGTTTTTTTCTGTAGTGAACTAGTATTATAATTAGAAGAAAGGTAAAGGAAAAATATCACAAATCATACTTTACTTTCCTTATAAATTTTAGGACTTATAAGGACTTACAAGTTACAGTGTTCTGCTACAATAAAAACCTAGATTAGAGAAAAAAATGCCTCAAAAGAATCAGACTGGTCTACAAGTTTAACTGCCTCCCCAAAATGAAGTGTAATACTCCAAAAAAAGAAAGTTTGAGCACTCAACCACATAAAAATGACCGCATCTAGCATCCAATCAAAAGTTATTTTACATGCCAAGAAGCAGAAAAATGACAATAACCAGGAGAAAAACGAATCAATAGAAACAGACCTGTAGGTTACTGAGAAATTTAAAATGATATGATGCGAAATGCGGCAGTCTTCTCTAAAAGTTAGAACCAAAACATCTTCCTCTAATAGGCTGGAATGTTCATACAAACTTTTTACAACTGAAAATGCACTACTCTTAGAGTGCTTATGTGAATATAAATATAAAAAGGTTTATGTATGCAAACATTCTTACCAAAGACACTCTCTGGCCATTTAATATGAACTCAAAGCAACATCTCAGCAAATATGAGTATAGGGTATTTTATAAAATCCAAAAAACACCAAAGAATCAAGTGATTTAGGGTCTTGTAGGACTTAGTAAGAGCTTTGCTTTTCATGTTCAGTTATTTTTGAGGGAAAGAGAGACAGAGTGTGAGTGGAGGGGCATCAGAGAGAGAGGGAGACATGGAATCTGAAGCAGGCTCCAGGCTCTGAGCTGTCAGCACAGAGCTTGATGTGGGGCTTGAACTCATGAACTGTGAGATCATGACCTGAGCCAAAGTCGGATGCTTAACCGACTGAGCCATCTAGGCACCCCAAGAGCTTTGGCTTTTATTCTGAATTAGAGAAGAAGCCATAGGAGGACTTTGTGTGGTGACTGCAGTACTTGAATAGATCTATTTTAATTTCTTTATATGTCTAAAACTTCAGGGATTGGCTTGACTCCAGAAGTTGGCCCAATTCCAGGGACACCTTGAATCAGAAATTTGAAGGACTTGTTAGGGACTAATCTTTCACTTGGAAACTCTCAGTGTTGCTCTCTTCTGTAAGCACTTGCCTCTGTTAGGACTCATACAGTAGCATGATGACTGCTAACAGCATCAGATTTCTAACGGCACAGCTCCAAGCCCAACAGGAAAGAGAAAAGAGGAAGACTCTCTTTCCTGGTCCGTGGGAAGCAAAAATGCTGGGATTAGCTTTGATCGGAAATGTGTCGTTTATACAATTGGTTTTTCTTAGGTCACTAACCTACTACAGAAACAGCCACTTTAGTAGGGCTGATGTAATTCTGCCATTGCCCATATCTGGGAGAAGTTGGGGGTAGAGTAAGCTTCACCCTGTGCATGAACTGGGAGTAAGGGAATGGTGGTTCTTTAGAGGAAATTCAGGTCATGATATCAGAACAAATGGGAATAAATGCTGTGCACCAAAAACTGTACAGTGTAAATGAAATATTGGAGAAAAAATGATGAGTGAGGGAGGGAGCTGTCATTTAAAAAATCAACACACATATGGGGTGCCTAGTGGCTTGGTCAGTTAAGCACCTAACTCTTGGTTTCAGCTCAGGTCATGCATGATCTCACTGTTCGTGAGTTCAAGCCCCACCTGGGGCTCGGAACCTGATTGGGATTCTTGCTCTCCCTCTCTCTCTGCCCCTCCCTGCTCATGCTCTCACTCAAAATAAATAAATAAATAAATAAATAAACATTGAAAAAAAAAAACCCACCTTGCACTTCCAAAGGCAGGAGAAGAAAGTTAAATCAGAAGGAGGAGTGTTGGCCAGGGAAGCAGAAAAATGTAGTCTTCAGGGAGTCCTCATTTCAGCAATATCTTTTTGACCTTCTGCTGAATCTAACTTACCAACTTAATGTCCTTATCTAAAGTTTTGAAGATGGATAAAAACTTTCAAGCACCAGTGACTCATTAAATGCATGATTTATTTATTTAATTTCTGCTATTGTTGATAAAGAGCCAGTAAATGAGTTGTTGAGGTCTTGGGGGAAAATGAGAACATGATTCTGAAATATATATATATATGTATATATATATATATATCAGAGTTCGATTCTGGTACTTCCCCAAGTGGTGTCCTTGCCCAACTGGCAGGATAGGTTTTCTGGAACATTTTGCTGTTGATCTGTTGGTGACATCAGACCTCTGTAAATGGTGTGGGAGATGCTGTTTCCGCCACATGAGGATTTGATGGCAGAATCAACACAACCTGTGAAATCAATCAGAATGGTGCAGGCGAGTGAGTCAAACAAGTAGCCATATCATCATCAGACCCTACTCTCTCTTCTCTGGATTCGATCTCTAGATCAACTTGGTGGGGTTTCTCTGGCATTCTGGAGATCAGACTGGATCTTGGAAAAATATGCATTGATAGCTCTTGGCATGAGATGCTGACAGTGACCCTGTAAGTGGATGATGCTGCCCAGAAAGTGGAGTAAACCAAGGTGTTAAGGGAAATTTAGTGCTCTTCTTCCAAATTAGGTTCTTTATGTATGATGGCAACAACACACCCAAATCCTGATTTGCTGGCCATGACTCAATCATTTCAAAAACTACGCCGACTCAGAATGGAAGGAATCATCAGGAAACGGAGGAAAATGCTGGTCTTTCTTCCACAAACTCAGTGTGAAATTGTGTGGGGGTGTAGGGGTGCGGGATGGGATGGAACGGGGAAGAGACGAAACTTAGGCATCACATGCCTCAAAGACCTTGCTCCTCCGGATCCACACCAAGAGAATTGTGGGAACAGCATTTCCAGCTCTGTAACTCCAGGGGCAGAAGGGAGCTCAGGTCTAGACATTACGACACTAAAGCATTTGCTCCCTTGTGCAAATGCTTTGGTCAATGAAAATAAGACGCTTCACCTGATGAAATTGCAGTCATTACGAATTGCTGAAAACCCTAACTTCTAGGGCCTTGACATGCAGACGTCCACTAATAGAGTTAGTCCATCTCTCTTCTGTGGGGCAGGAGATGTGGTGAAGCATGGAAACCCCAAAAGAAAGTAAAGAGGCACAAAATGGGGGAGAAGAGCAAGAGAGAAATAATCTCGCCAAGTGATTACTGTCTTATGATTTGCCTTTGGGTAATCAAATTAATGAGCAGCTCCTGGCATTTTAATTCAGTTCATGGAAGGGATCCTTCTCCCTTTCTTCCTGGTGCCTCTTGGTCTTTTCTCTCTCTCTTCCCATGTACCAATCCTCTCTCTACGTGATGTTCTTTCTGCTCAGTGGCCAGGAAGATCTGCTGCCAGTCTCAGGGTAAGAGATGGGCAGATGTGTGCACATTGGTAGAAAAGTTTGAAAGCCTGACTTTCTGCAGTAGCCCAGGGAAGGTTGCTATGATAGGGGTAATGGGTCGAAACCTGGCACTCTCTGGGGTCCTCTCCATTGTGAAGTACTCTCTGATCTGGACTAAGAGAGGAGGCCCTTTGTGGGAGCGAGGATGGAGGAAATGAGCTTTTCTTTATTCACTGTGGTAGGCAAGATGCTAAGATGACACCCAGTGACCCATGCCCTCATGTGACTCCCTCTCCTTGTGTATGGGTGGGACCTGTGTACAATGGGATGTCACTCCTGTGAGTAGGTAACCAATCAGTTGACTTTGAGTTTATCAAAGAGGATATTACTCTTTGGACATTTTGCCAAAGAAGACATACAGATAGCCTGTAGGAAAAGACGCTTAACGTCACTAAGTATCAGGAGAATGCAAGTCAAAACCACAATGAGATATCACCTAAAAACCTGTCAGAATGGCTAGAATGAAAAACGACAGGAATTAAGTGTTGACAAGGATGTGGAGAAAGGAGAACCCTTGTACGCTGTTGGTGGGAACGTAAATCGGTGCAGCCACTGTGGAAAATAGTATGGTGGTTCCTCAAAAAATTAAACATAGAACTACCATATCATCCGGTAATTCCACTATTGGGTATTTACCCAGAGAACAAGAAAACACGAATTTGTAAAGGTATGTGTTTACTGCAACATTATTTGCAATAGCCAAGACACAGAAGCAACCCAAGCGTCCACTGATAAATAAAAGGATAAACAAGATGGGTACGTATGTGTATATGGATGGAACACAGCTCAGCCATAAGAAAAGGATGCTGTCCTGCCATCTGCAGCAACACGGATGGTTACGCGAAGTGAAATAAGGCAGAGAAAGACAAAGACCATACGATTTCCCTTCCACGTGGAATCTAAAACACAACACAAAACCAGATTCTTAAACACAGAGAACAAACTTGTAGTTGCCAGAGGGGAGGAGGGTGGGAAGACGGGCAAAATAGACGAAGGGGATTAAGGGGTACCAACTTCCAGTTATAAAATAAATCAGTCACGAAGATGCAGAGTTGGAATATATCCATTATATTGTAAGAACCTTGTATGGTGACAGATGGTGACCACACTTCCTGTGGTGGGCACTGAGTAATGAATAGAACTGTCAAATCACTAAGCTGTACATCTGAAACTAACATAACACTGTATGTTAATTATACACCAGGGGTACCTGGGGGGCTCAGTCAGTTAAGCATCCAACTCTTGATTTCGGCTCAGGTCATGATCTCAAGGTTCGTGGGTTTGAACCCTGCATTGGGCTCTTAGTTGACAGTGGGGAGCCTACTTGGGATATTCTCTCTCTCTCTCTCTCTCTCTCTCTCTCTCTCTCTCCTTCTCTCTGCTTCTCCCCCACTTGCTCTGTCTCTCTCAAAATAAATTAACTTAAAAAAAACTAAAAAAAATTATTCTTCAATTAAAAGAAGGACATTATTCTGGATAGACTTGACCTTATCATGTGAACTTTTTAAAAGGAACTGAAGGCATCAGAGGTTTTCACTCTCTTGCTGGCCTCAAAGTGGAAGTGAGTTGTGAGTTCCACCGCTGAGAGGAAATAAACTGTGTCATGGGAGCATGGAAGAGGACGGGAGGGGTCTGCTGAGACTGCAGCCCTAGCCCGCTTGTTGACTACAGGCTTGTCAGACCCAGAGCAGGCGGGCCAGCTGAGGTGTGCCCAGGCTCGTCACCCATGGAACCTGAGAAGTAATAAATGTGTGCTGTTTAAGCCTCTACGTTTCTGTAATGTATTACACAGCAACAGGAAACTAATACAGACAGCTTCAAGGGAAGCCTAATACTCACCCCGCCAGGATGACAACAGGTGACTTTGCATCCAAAGACAGATAGGGTCAGAGCAACGAAGAATTCTAGCACGGTTAAAAGGAGCGCCACAGCATCCAGACTCTAGGAACAAATGCATAGCCAAGAACCGTGAGGAACAGAGATGACAAGTTTAAAACACTGACCATCTGGGGTACCTGAGCGCCTCAGTTGGTTAAGCGTCAGACTCTTGGTTTTGGCTCGGGTCATGATTTCACAGTTTGTAGGTTCGAGCCCAGCATCAGACTTGGCACTGAGAGTGTGGAGCCTGCTTGGGATTCTCTCTCTCTCCCCCTTTATCTCTGCCCTCCCTAGCTCGCACGCACTCTCTCTCTCTCTCAAAATAAATAAATAAACTTAAAGAAAAGAAAATAAATCAAGCGCTGACCATCTGATTACAATGCCAAAAGAGAAGCACTGGCCTGAGGTCAGAAAAACTGGCTCCTAATTGCAGCCATACCCTTGGCCAATTCTTGGCCTGTTGAGTACCACTCATGCTTCCAGTGTTTCCATTAATAAAATAATCACTTTTCCCTACACTCTACCTTCCACTGCTATTGTAGGTACAGAATGTGAAAACTATTTAAAGGGGCGGGGGAGGGGTTAGGGGCATAAAGATAACTTAGTTCTTTCAAGCACCAGAAGTTCCATAGAGTTGACACAACGGTATCATCTCCCGTCTTGGTAGTTATAGGCAGAGTCATAATTGTGGACAGAATATCAATAGACCAAAGAGGTCCACATCTTCTATGTCTCGTTACATAGCCAAGCAGAATTAACTTTGCAGATGAAATGAAGGTTGGTTATTAATTGACCTTGAGATGGAGGGATTATTCTGAGATTATCTGGGTGGGCCCCAAATAGTTAGAGAATCCTTCTAAGTGGAAGTGGGAGGCAAAAGAGTCAAAGTCCAAGAGACATTTGAAGATGCTGCACTGCTGGCTTCGAAGATAGGATTTGACCACAAGCCACAGAATGTAGGCAGCCTCGAGCAGCCAGCAAAGGCAAGGAAACAGATTCTCCCTCGCAGCTTCCAGAGAGGAATGTAGTCCTGCCAGCACTTTGATTTTCACCCAGTGAGAACCATTCCAAACTTCTGACTTCCAGAATTGTATGATGGTAAATTTATGTTGTCTCAGGTCACTAATTGGCAGTAGTTTGTTACAGCGACAAGAAGAAACTAACCTAACAATGAACACGCAGTTAGTCAGTCTGTGACCCATCTCCCCAGAGAACTGGCTTTGGGCTTATCTTCAGCCAATACATATGGTCAGATTTGAGAAACACTAGGTAGTCCTCTTACTACCCTAAAAATCTGAATTGGATGCCTGGAATTCTTTGGTCTAAATATTCTTTTTCTCTCCATGGATAGGGATCGTACCTATCTTCTTGTGGAAAAGTCAATAGACCCAAGAGTCCAGACACAGTGACACAGTGTGACACAGACGCAGCTGAGCCTTGAGAATATTTGCATTTGTCATTTCCTTATCTATTTACTCATCTCTTCAACATACTGTAGCCTCTATGTTTCAGGAATTATAGGCACAGAAGACAGAACAGCAAATAAATAGACGATTTCCCTAACCTCGAGGATGCTACAATCTGGTAGGGTAGACCAGGAATTGACAAACTTTCTACAAGGGGCCAGCTAACACATATTTTAGGTTTTACAGCCCATAAGGTCTCTGTCACAAATACTCAATTCTCCAGTTATAGTACAAAAGCAGCCACAGATAATATGCAATCAAATGGATGTGGCTATGTTCCAATAAAACTTTATATTCAAAAAAAGAGTCAGGCTGGACTTCCAACAAAAAGTAGCTAAAATATATATAATACATGAGTTTGAGCCATATAAAGCCGCTGTCTTTCTAGATCAAGCAGAGTTGATCATTGGCAATTTCATACTGTTCTGGCTAATGACTCCAGATAGTGTGTGCTCTACTCTTTCCTACAAAGAGCTCACTTTTTCACTCTTCTTAGAATCACATTCAAAAGTAAGCCCTTGGGCCTTCATCAACCTCTAGCTGCTTTCCAATGTTTATTTCTTTTAAAAACATTTTTTAATGTTTATTTATTTTGAGAGAGAGAGGATCCCCCAAGCAGTCTCTGCGCTGTCAGAACAGAGCCTGACACGGGGTTCAAACTCACGAACTGTGAGATCATGACCTGAGCTGAAATCAAGAGTCAGATGTTTGGGGCGCCTGGGTGGCTCAGTCGGTTGGGCGTCCGACTTCGGCTCAGGTCACGATCTCACGGCCCGTGAGTTCAAGCCCCGCATCAGGCTCTGTGCTGACAGCTCAGAGCCTGGAGCCTGCCTTGGATTCTGTGTCTCCCTCTCTCTCTGACCCTCCCCTCTTCATGCTCCATCTCTCTCTGTCTCAAAAATAAACATTAAAAAAAATTAAAAAAAAAAAAGAGTCAGATGTTTGACCGAGTGAGCCACCCAGGAGCTCTGTGCTCTCCAGTATTTCTATATTTTCCTCCAAGGAGCTTCCTACTGGTAGGAGCCTGGTCCCCTTCTTTCATCTCCCAGAGTGCCATCTGTAGGACCCACCATAAAATATGGGCTCACAGGTCTGTGGAATGACTGTGCAGGTGCCCCGGTAAGAACAGACCAGATACTTCAGATTCCAGGAACCCTTATGGATTTGCTCTGCTGTAAAGCCAGGCAGAAAAAGTGTTCACGCAATAGGGATACGTGACAGCCTCTAGGAGAAGGTGATTGAGAAGAAGGTGGAACCAGCTACTTTATTTATAGGGCCTCTTGTTCAAAAATTATTAAGAACTTTACGACGGCAACAGTAGAGCAGTAAACCAGGTGTATCACTCTTCTAACTGGTAAGCCCCCTGTGCCTGCGCGGGTCCCACACCCAGGCAGCCAGCCCCACGCAGCTGGTCCATTCCAGATTTTGTCCTCGTCTACTGTGCCCTTGTAGACCTCAAGTGGAGAGAACTGCAGAAACTGGAAGTAGGCTTCTTCTTCAGGAGGAGGAGAGAGGACACTTGAATATAAATACAAACAGGGGCATCAGAGGCAGGAAGGCACAGAATCTCATCTTGCCCTTGTCAACTTCTCACCATCTGATCTTAGGGGGGAAGCATCTAAGTTCTCGGAAGAAACCCTCTGATTCTGAGGAAGCGGCAGGAAATAAACTTGCGCTCCATAAGAGCTGTTAGAAATCTTAAGAGGAGTCGAAATTAGTTTAGCAGAGACACTCAAGAGATTATTTTGGTGTGACTGGATGGCACTCAGGATATATCTAGGACTAGAGGAGGCAGTGCAACTGATCTGCATTCGGGATAAGTTCGGAAGAATGCGGAGGTTCCACGTGTGGGTGAAGACAAGGGTCAGTGAGGGAGAGATGAGGCAGCACAGTGAAAGGCCGGAAGGTCTCATGCAGGAGAGACAAAAGGAATTCAGTGGTCCTGAGAATGGATACTAGACCTAAAAAAAATTTTTTTAAGTTTATTTATTTATTGAGAGAGAGAGAGAGAAAGGCAGAGGGATAGAGACAGAGACAGAGATAGAGATAGAGACAGAGACAGAGATAGAGACAGAGATAGAGATAGAGATAGAGGGGGGGAGAGAGAGAGAGAGAGAAAGAGAGAGGGGGGGGGGAAGAGAGAGAGAGAGAATATCCCAAGCAGGCTCTGCACTGTCAGCCTGGAGCCCCACACCGCGCTTGAGCTCCCAAACTGCATGATCATGACCTGAGCAGAAATCAAGATCTGGACTTAATTGATTGAGCCACCCAGGTGCCCCTAGACTTTTTAATAATAAAGATTCTATTGCATTTTGGTCACAGCTGTGCCACAATAGCGCCCCCCTCCCCGTGCTTACCCAGTGGCCCACAGCTTCACAACCCGCACACTCTGGTGGAAGCCGCAATTTGGAGAACAGAGCCATTACGATAATACCTAAGTGAGGGCAGGTGCTACAGCCAAGTAGTGAAATACAGAGTGGAAATTGAGAATTTGCCAGGAGTGGGATATTGAGGCTCAAAGGGCTTCATCTTTCAAGAGCATCCAGAGAGGTGGGGAGGGGTACTAGGTCATTCACCACTCATTGGATAATGTTCAAGACAATTTTACTCTATTATTAGAGAACCAGGTAACTCCATCAGGGAGCCCTGGGGACACAGAGGGATTGACATCTGGGCTCCCTTTTTACAGTGGATTGCAGAATTGGTGATTTCGAATTAAACAGAAAGGAACAACAACAACAAAAAGATGAGATGTGGGCCTGCCTTCTGAATAAAAGATGGCCCTATTCTTCAGTCATTTCCAATTTCCCAAAGTGAGTCATTTATCAGTTAGGGAATACAGTGTGGTACTTTTGCCAGGGCCAGGGCTCCTGTGCCTGGCTTCCCCTACAGTATCGCAGGAAGAGAGGAAGTGCTCACCATTAAAATGGCCATGGCCATGGAACAACTCTCCAACCTTTGATAAAAGATGCAGGCAGAGACACCTGCTCGAAAGTCTTCCAAGGAGGAGATAGCGAAGGGGACCCCTACTCCGGCCAAGACAGAACTGAAGATGTTTAATCCTAGGCTAGTTTGAATCTAGAAAGAAAGGAAAATCAAGTCAACAATCCAACAGTATCCACGGGGATGTTTCCATTAGCCACGTTGCACACATCACTTCTTGCCCGCCCCCCACCCCCGCCGCCCCCCCGCACCGGTCCCCCTTCTCTATCTTGATGACTGGACTGTCTCCTCACTTGTTTCTTCCCTGAAACACAAGCCCTTTCAGGTTGTCTCCTGCCCAAACACAAATATGATTCTGTTGTTCCCAAGCTTGAATCCTTCAGACAACCCCTAGGCCCAGGAGATAAACTCTTTTTCACATGCCAGCTGGACAGATCTGTCTGCGCCCAACTCCCACGGCCCTCTAGGTCAGGTGCCTGGCTGCACATTCTTTTCCAGATGCTGCTTGCCTCTGACGCCTCTGCGCTTTCTGTGGACGACCTCCCTCTGCTCTGCATTCCTTTTTCTACATTCTCTTCTCTTGGTGAAGTTGTGGAAGCTTCTTAGAACAACCAAACTTCTCCAAGAAAGCATGAGAGGCTTAATGTGGCTGTAGCGTGAGGGAGATTTTAACAGTTACAGCTGGACAAGATGCTAGGGAGACAGACCGAGGTCAGATTTGGAAAAACCATACAGATCATGCTCCATCGTCTGATCTTTATCCTTTGAGCAAAGAAAACTCAAATATGGTCTCTAGCCAGCAAAAACATTGGTTGAGATCTAGGCCTTTGCCTTTTATTGGCTTTGTGAAAGGCATATTGGCATGAGAGTTATGTTTGAAATTTGTTTTTCCTTACTGAACAGACTTAACGTGAATTCCTTCCCCTACCAACCAAAAGAAAATCCTCTCTGTACACAGTCAGAATACACATTTTAATCAATAAGTCAATAAATATTTTGCCACACCAGCACGTGGTGCCACTGTTATGGGCTGAGTCTCAAGGTGCAGGCTCTGTTTGACGGGTCCCATTTTGACATTCCTTTTAAGGAATTCTCTTTATTTTCATAAAGAGTTTCTCAGCAACTGCCTTCCTGTATCAGAAATTTTATGATCAGCCATTTTTTTATTATAATTTCGGGAAGACCAATGCAGCTATGTAAAACTTATAATCTCTCTTGATTTTTAAAAAACAAACAAACTCTATTTTCTACTCGGGCAGAATACATACTTGGTTAATCCCTCTTTTGGAACAAAAACACACACACAAACAAATGAAGAAAGGAAATATTACTCACCAGACCTTTTGTAGTTCTAATTCCTGCTACAACTGACAAGGACCCTGAAATAATAAACTAGTAACAAGAGAAAAAAAATGCAGTTAAAAAACCTTTAAACAAAAATTTGAAATCCCAACTTACTAACACTTACCCCTAACTGGGATAAATATGTTAAACAGACCAATTATATTGGAAGAAACACCAGAGATTGCAAATAAGTCTCCTCTTTTCCCAGAAACAACAGAGAAATTTTACCAGATGGATTCACCGGAGAGTTTATCAAGGCTTTCAAAAAAAGTCTCTCTGCAATGGTATTTAAACTGAGGGCCTTGAAACATAGTGAAAGTTTCTAAATTCCTGACATGAAGGAACCCTAATATGGTACCAGAACTTAATGAAATATTATAAAAGAAGAGAAACTAAAGTTTCTGTCTTAAAATATGACTATTAAAAGTTGTAAATAAAATAGTAGCAAAGAAAGTTTTTCAATTACATATTAGATGTTGATTATATTATTCCGTGGGGCTCCATCATTCGGGTAATTATTTTCCATATAGCTAAAACAGCTGGAATCAAGTTGATTAGACCTGCTGTCTTAAACTATTTGACTGTTGAATTTCTGGGTTTGCTTTCCAAATTTGATTTCAGGAGTTTCAAAAATTGTATCTTAAACTTTTTTTTTTTAATGTTTATTTATTTTTGAGAGAGAGAGAGAGAGAGAGGGAGAGAGCAGGGGAGGGGCAGAGAGAGAGGGAGACACAGAATCTGAAGCAGGCTCCAGGCTCTGAGCTGTCAGCACAGAGCCCAACGCGGGGCTTGAACTCACGACCGTGAGATCATGACCTGAGCCAAAGTCACAGGCTTAACCAACTGAGCCACCTAGGTGCTCCGAAAAATTGTATCTTAATACCAGAAAAAAGACTGATCTAATGAAACAGTTTGGTAGATTTCTTCAAACATTTCTCAGTATCAAGACATGGAAATGGTTAGGGTAAACTAAGTCACTTCTGGAAAAAAAAAAAAAAAAAGCAGGGAGAATCATCCATCATATTATATGAGATGCATCATGACTATGTGGGGTATTCTTTCAAATGTCCAGATTTTTTAATATTGCATATTATTACAATTTACAAACACAGATTTGAGGAGAAAATTCACATGCTAATTGTTATTTATGTTTACAACGTGAAGACATTTTATATCATTCAACATTCTTATTGACTTAACCATTATTTATAAAACATGAAGAGCTTCATTTGCTGTAACATGATGGAACATTTGTCTCTAATATTAGACGTCTTTATCATGCTAACAGGGAAACACTAGGGCCATCTCTATGAGAGTCAAAATCAAGATAACGATGTAGATGGTTATGTATTACTCTCCTTAGTATATTAACCAAAATAACTACATAAGAGAGATATTTGAGGAGAATGTTTACAATTACTGTTAGTTAAATATGAATATGTTATACTGCAGACCTCCAAGAGTATCAATTAAAAACAACTATAAATGCTAGGAAAATTCGTTAAGGCACATGGGAAGAACATTATAAACAGAAATTATACACAAATATGCATGTATTTGTGTGTTTAAAGATAAAATTTAATAAGAGAACCTCATTTAGCATAGCAAAAATATATGAAGTTTCTGAGAGAAAAAAACTTAACAAGGAATGTGAACAATACAGATGAGTAAAACTTTACAATGTTCCAAAAACCCACCAAAGTCTACTGGGTTTCTTGTTGTGAAATAATCAGTGCTTTCAGTGTTTAATCTATTCTGGTTTGGGTCTTTTGCTACATGCTGCTGTGATATCCTGATACATATTAAATATTTAATCTGCCTGGCTCTACGAGTCTTATGTTAGTATTCCTACCCGAAATATGAGAAAATGCAGTCAAAAGAAGATTAGATATCTTTTTCAAAGTTAGAGAACTACAAAATAGGGTTAGGATATAATTCCAAAGCTCAGGATGTTAGCAACTATGTTATGCTGTCTCCAACTATATCAAAAGGTACTCTACTCACCATCACTGGCCTCCCAATTATGTACACGTCCAGCCCTGAAACAGAATGTGTGTCAGAAAGTGGCAATATGGCGCTCATCTTTATTATTTGCAGGCTGAGGTTCGTCATGGCAATCAGGATCTGCACGACCTAGAAATGATGAAGCAAATAAAAACTGATTAGCTACCACTCCCTTTCCGACCACCAGGTCACCCCTCTTCTCCGTCTTCTGAAACAGTCAGACGGTCATGATATTTCCCTGTCACTTTGCTTTCCTATAAAAAACTACGGATATGTTAATTCACTCAAGTAGTTTCTGGGGATGTCTATCCCAGTTGCCTCGGTCATTTTCAAGGTAAAAAGAATGTACCAGGACCTACCCAGAGGTGCTTTACTGACCCCCGGGGCTGCTAGTCCACCATAGCTGTTGATCTCCTTTACGTACTACACTCTCAGACGGCAGTGACCCAGGAATCAGGAAGCAATTAAAAATTATTCGAGCAAGGGAAAATAATGTGAAGGAAGGAGTGTACAGGAGAAGAAAAAGAGAAGTGCAACGTGATACTTTCTTGGTGTCTAGGGCCTGAGGACACGACTGAGTCCAGGGCTCTAAAAATCAAAGTGCTGGAGTATGGTCATCCCACGGCATAAAAAGGAGCCAAAGTGTGTTGTGATGATTCTGTGTCCTTGGTTTAAAGCTGGGGCTAGAGATAAACCCCTGTACTCACTGTCCTTCCACCTGCACTAACCTGTGTCTTTTTCCTTAAACTCTCCATTTCTTTTAGGCACACCACCCCGCCCCCAGACTCCAGACAGAAATGCAGAGGGAGCTGAAGAATTTTCATCCTCTGAGGAGCAGGTTAAGAAAATTCCCCAGAGATAGTAACAATGTGGGGCAATCACCTATCAGGAAGACGTGCTGGGTGGACACCAGCTGGCGGACATGTGGCCTTTTTTTTTCTTTTTTTTTTTTTTGCTGCCTCTCTCTGCTGAAGCTAAAGTTATCACAGATGACGCACCACCCTAGAATCCATCCCAAGCCACTATATTCTAAATACAACTAAATTAGAAGCAAGATATAACAGAATATCATATCATTTTTGAGTGATAGGGCCTGAACACCATATACCCAGGCCCCTAGGGCTGGCTGATGTATTGTGAGGCTAACGGGACAGAATATTTGGCATTAAAACTCATCGGCTATGAGTTTACAACCCGACTGGCCTCTCCCAGATCTGTAACTGACTTACCCCAAGGACTTTGGGCTCCCCCTTCAAAAACTTCTCTGGCATCCTTTTCCACAGATGTGACTGGATAACAGGGGGTTGCTCCAGCTGGTACCCACCAGGACCAGCCTCTGATATGGTCCCTTCCATTCCTTGCATGGTTGCCATGGCGGCAGAAAAGGGGCTGCGGTAAGAAATGTAATTTAGGATGAGGTCCTGGAAATGACGGGATAACCTGGGGTCTACATTCCCTTCCTGCATTATACAGCTATTAGAACATCTTTACAAAATGTTGTTCTTTTTTTTTAATGCTTATTTATTTATTTTACCAAGGACTTTTTTTTAAATGTTTTTTACATTTATTTTTGAGAGAGAGAGAGAGAGAAAACGCAAGTGGGGGAAGGGCAGAAAGAGAGGAGGACAGAGGATCCAAAGCGGGCCCTGCGCTGACAGGGAGAGCCCAAAGTGGGGCTCAAACTCACGATCTGTTAGATCATGACCTGAGCTGAAGTGGGACGCTTAACCGACTGAGCCACCCAGGTACTCCAAATGCTTATTTATCTTTGAGAGAGAGAGAGACAGAGGCAGAGACACACTGCAAAGGGGGCAGAGGCAGAGGGAGAGGGAGACACAGAATCTGAAGCAGGCTCCAGGCTCTGAGCTGCCAGCACAGAGCCCAGCGCAGCGCTTGAACTCATGAACCACAAGATCATGACCTGAGCCAAAAATCGGATGCTTAACCAACTATGTCACCCAGGCGTCCTTGCAAAATGTAGCTCTTGCAAGAGCCAGCCAGGAAAGAGGAGCAAGAAGCACCTTAAGGACAGAAACAGAGAGAGAGGGAGAGAGAGAAGAGAGAGAGAAATGCCATGTGTCATCAAGATACCAGAAAGCACTGAAGAGAGGGAAATCCAGAGAGAACTGAAGTGAATACGCGGGCCCCTCAAATACATGGAGTCCACACTTATTATCTCTGTCCCTGTTATTGTATATCCCCTTGATGTCAGCCATTTCTCCTTCGAAAGGTAAATTTTATGATAGGAATAAACTGTGTTCCTGTGTATTGTAAAATCTCCCTTTTTGACTCAGAGCACAGTTACGTTCTCTGAGCTGGAAACTTTCTCCAGCTTCATCTTTACTAAATATGATTTATTTAATCTTGGATCCTACTTTATAAACTCTGGACTTTGCGGAGAGAATTTACAATCCCAAATCACAGCCTTGGCACTGAGAATTTAAATCTCTTGCCCCCATTAAAATGTTTTAAATCCTGATTTGCTAATGCATAGCAAGGGCACATAAAATTATTTTTCTGAGACTCAGAGCACAAACATAACACTCTTATGCTGCTTCCTCTCCTCAATAAAGTAATCCCAGTCAGATTATGTGGCAATACATTTAAACCACCTGAATACTTTATTCATTTGCATCCATATTCAGATGTCACATGGCTCACATCCATAAATTTTGAGGGAAGTGAAACTTAAGTCTTTGCAAAGCCACCATCAATTTTGATACCATTTATGCTTCCCTGAAGCTCCATAAAAGTCTCAAGTTTGGACACGTGTGCTCTTTCATTTGTAGCACAAAGTCAAAGAGTGAACATTTTCTCTGGAAAGCATTATTAACCTTATTTACACATGCTAGGCCAAAGGAAATACATTATTAGTGATCTAGCAAAAAACCTGGTGGAAATAAGAAAAACAAATGAGTTCATTTCAGAAACAGGGGAAAAAAAGTCCAAATGAAAATAAAGATTAATCACTTAAAACATTAAGTTAGTTTTAGTGACATATGTTCAAAGTCTGGAAAGCAGTAAAATGAACAATACAAAAGAGTAAATCAGAAAATAGTAAGCAAAGTAAAAACCTTAAAAATAAGATGACAGAAACAAATAATTAATTAACTCATAAGGAATACGTAATATGAAGGAGAATAAAACAGAGGATATAACCCAAAAGTCATTGTTTCTTCTTCTGTTCTAGAAGATTTCCAAAAGTACTACAGAGAAAGAAAATCAGAACTCCATTTTGAAACTGGGACACAACTAAAATGATCATAACTCAGACGAAGTAATTGTCAAAAACAGTGAAGGTTGCACGAGGATGAGTTTGGGGCAAATGCAGAAAGAATATCAAAGCAGGAAGACACCACGCCTCGGATTTCAGAGTACACTTCTCAAAGACAAGAAGCCCGCTGAGGTATAAAACACACACTCTTGCTTAGCATCCTGAGAATGAATGCCACCTGCGGACAGCTGCAGCTTCCCTGGGCAAGCATAGTGCTGAGAAGTCAAAGTTGGGAACACCAGAGAAAACACATCAAAAGGCCACTTTTGTAGACAGCCATCGGTGTCTGAATAATTCTTACACAGGAGTCCTCAAAGAAGGAAGCAAGTATTCTTGATGGAAATCTCCAAGAAATCCTACAGATTAGATTCATCTGAGCGTATCATCAGAATCAAAGACCCGCCAAGTGCACAAAGACCAAGAGATTTTGGTGAGGAGAAACACCAAGTGCCTCAGATATTATGATAGTCAGATACAGAAGATGTAATAACTATGGATGAAATAGTCAAATAAGAACAGAGTCACAAAAATGAGATAGCACAGATAAAGTGCAAAAGTGATGTGACAAATTCAAATGGGAAGAAAACAATGTTGATGTTAAACAAAACAAAACAAAACAAAACCAACTTGGTAAATGTGTTACACAGCAATGGACCACTGAAAACAGAATAAGTGAACTAGAAGATAAATCTGGAAAAATGACCCAGGAGCCACAGAGACAAGGAAATGGCCATAATAGAAGAGATGTGAAAGATTAGAGGTACAGAATTACAAGGATGTTGCACGATACGAGAAGGAATGGTTAACAAAGAAACTGGTAAACATGCATGGACACATATTGTTTGTACAAAAATAAGAACTACAATACCTAACTCATTAGGTTAAACAAAGGACAAAATATAAAATACTGGACCCCCCAAAAAATCAAAACTTGGGACTGGCATGATGACAATTGGTCTTCTAACATCCTTGTTTTATTTGGGTGATGGGTGAAGATAGTAACTTTAGATTTCAAGTAAGGGTAAAAAAATCAAGAGTTACCAATAAAGATAAGAAGTGGGTTGTGTAATTTTTTCAATAAAGAATGGAAAATATTATGACAAAAGTGAATGATAAAAGATAAATGTGCTCTAATCAGCTAAAAAGGCAAGAAGGGAGATAAAATAAACAAATAAAAACAAGACCAACAGAAAGCAAAAATATGGTAGAGGGACAATTGCCTCCAGAATTTCCCATTGAGGACATCTGAAAACCTACTCTTCTCTAAAAGCACTCAGATCCCCCCGGAAAAATGTTGAAAATCAACTTTTTCAGAACTCTAGACATTGAACAAGATCTTGCGACAATCTAAAAAGCATTTATCCAAGGAGAGTGGTTGAAATTTTGGTTAGCATATTGAACTCTGTCATTTTTCCTTTGTGGTAAAATATTCACAGGATATAATTTGCCATTTAAACCAGTTTTAAGTGTATAGTAGCTTTAAGTGCACTCACAGGATTGTGCAAGAATTATCACCATCCATCGCCAGAACTTTTTCTACTTGAAGCTGAAACTGTGTACCTACTAAAGTAACTCCCTGTGTCCACCTATCCCCAGCCCCTGGCAAAGATTACTCTACTTCCTGTGTCTAGGAACTGAATTATTGTAAAAATCTCATTTAAGTGGAATCATGCAACGTTGTTCTTTTGTTACTGGCTTGTTTCACCTAACAAGATGTCTTGGTCTCACCTATGTTGCAGCCATGCGTCAAAATTTGTTTTATTTTTAAGGCTGAATAATATTCCATTGTATGTGTAAACCACACTTTCTTTATCTGAGTATTGCGTTGGTTCTATTCAATATTTACATCTTAGCAGTACTAAGTCTTCCAGTCCATGAACATCGAATGTCTTTCCACTTATTTGTGTTATCTTCGATTTCCTTTAGCAATATTTGATAGTTTTCAGTGTTGCATGTCTCATCTCCTTGGTTAAGTTTAAGCTTAAATCTTTTATTATTTCAATGCTTTCATAAACTGAATTATTTTTCTAACTTCCTTTTCATATTGTCCATGGTTAGTGTATAGAAATGCAGTTGATTTTTGTGTGTTGATTCTGTGTCCTGCAACTTTCCTGAATTTATTAGTTCTAACAGTTGTGTGTGTGTGTGTGTGTGTGTGTGTGTGTGTGTGTGTGTGTGTGTGATTGTTAGGGTTTTCTACATATAAAAACATGTCATCTGTGAAGAGAGATCATTTCACTTCTTCCTTTCCAATTTGGATGCCTTTTATTTCTTTATCTTGCCGAATTGCTCTGACCGGGACTTCAATTTCTATGCTGAATAAAAGTGGCAAAAGCAGGCATCCTTGCCTTGTTCCTGATCTTAGAGGAAAAGGTTTCATTCTTTTACCATTGAGTATCATGTTGGCTGTGGATTTTTTATATCTGGCTTTTATTATGTTGAGGTAGTTTCCTTCTATTTCTAGCTTTCTGAATTTTTTTTTATCATTAAAGGATGTTGAACTTTGTCAAATGCTTTTTCTGCATCAATTGAGATGATCATATGTGATTATTTATATCATTTTGTTAATGTGGCATATTAATTGATCCATTCTTATATGTTGGACTATCCTTACATACTAGGTATAAGTCTGACCTGGTCATGGTATATAATCCTTTTAATATGCTGTTGAATTTGGTTAGTTCTTTGTTGAGGATATCTGTATCAATAATTATAAGGGATAGGGGTCTGCAGTTTTCTTGTCATGTCTTTATCTGGCTTTGGAATCAGGGTATTTCTGACCTTGTGGATTGACTTACAGGGTGTTCCCTCCTCTTGAATGTTTTGGAAAAGTTTGATAAGGATCGGTGTTAATTGTTCTTTAAATGTTTAGCAGATTTTACCAGTGAAGCTATCTGGTCCTTGGCTTTTCTTTGTTGAGAGGTTTTCAATGATTCATTCAATCTTCTTTCTAGTAATAGATCTCTTCAGATTTTCTGTTTCTTTATGAGTAAGTCTAGATAGACTGTGTGTTTCCAGGAATTTATCCATTTCATTTAGGCTATCCAAGTTTTGGGGAACCAATTGTTCATTGTACTCTCTTACAATCCTTTTATTATTTCTATAAAATTGGTAGTAATGTCCTCTTTCATTTATAACTTTAGTTATTTGCCTCATCTTTTTGTTTTAGTTACTGTAGCTAAAAGTTTGTCAATTTTGTTGATCTTTTCACAAAACCAACTCTTGGTTTCATTGATTCTATTGTTTTGTTTTGTTTTGTTTTGTTTAGCTTTGTCATGTTTTAACTTTTCCTTTTCCCATTATCCTCTCACAACTGTGTTGCCCTGAAAATTAAAAGTCTTAGAACCATGGCAGCTATAGAAACCAGTCACTTAAGATCCTGTGGATGAGCTAGAACAAAATTGGAAATCCTTAAAAAGCCCCATCTCCAGAGAACTGTCACTGTTTGACCTGTTTGGAAGACATCTGGAAAAGCTCCACTTAAAGATCTTATCTTTACTTGAGTGACTCAAGGCTCATTCAGTGACAGAAGCCCTAGCCTCAAGGTGTTTGTTAAAAGCAATCATCAGAAATAGTTTAATTCACAGCTTCTTGAGGCAGTGATACAGTTGGAATAAAGAAAAATCTGGTTAAAAAAATAATTAAAGGAAATAAACAGGAATGATATTTTTGCAGGGATCTTTGAAAAATTCCTAATAAATCCCTGGGAATCTAGAAGGCCATGCACATACGTATGTTGTATGTGTGCCCAGAAAAGACCTGAGGATTCCCTAATTCCTCAACTAAGACTTATTTTGAGGCTCTGTGCAAACAAGAAGGAAAGGCTAAGTTAGAGTTATAAATTAGTGGAGCATTAAAATTGCCCAGTGTGTGCACACGCAGAAATAAGTGACATAGAGAATTAAAAAACAATAGAAGAGATTAACCAAATTAAGAATTGGTTCTTTGAAAACATAAACAAAATTGACAAACCCTTAGCTAGACTAATCAAGGAAAAAAGAGAAAAACCCAAATCAACAAAATTATGAATGAAAAAGGAGACATTATAACTGATACTGCAGAAATTCAAAGGATCATAAGAGGCTTCTACACCGACAAACTGAACAACCTAGAAGACATGACAAAATTCTTGGAAACCTACAACTTACCAAGACTGAATCAGGAAGAAATAGAAAATCTGAATAGACCAGCTACTAGTAAGGAAATACAATCACTAATAAAAAAAAAATCTCCGACAAAGAAAAGCCCAGCGCCAAATGGCTTCTCTGGTAAATTTTACCAAAAATTCAATTAACACCAATTCTCCTCAAACTCTGTCAAAAAATCAAAAAGGGGGAAACCTCCCAACTTCATTTTATGAGGCCAGCATTAGTCTGATCCCCAAACCAGAAAAAGACACTACCAGTGAAGAAACCAGGGACCAATATCCCTGAATGATCCACAATTTCTCATTAAAATACGAGGAAACCGAATTCAGCATTGAAAGCATTGAAAAGCATTATTCACCATGATCGAGTGGAATTTATTCTTGAGATGCAAGGATGGTTCAACAGATGCAAATCAATCAGTGATACATCATAGTAACAGAATGAAGGAAAAGAATCACGTTCATCTCAATAAGATACAGAAACAACATTTGACAAAATTCAACATCCATTCACGATAAAAACTGTTAACATAATAGGCATAGAAGGAACATATCTCAACCTAATAAAGGCCATATGTAACAAGTCTATAGCTAACAACATATTCAAAGATGAAAGGTTGAAGGCTTTTCTTTTAAGATCAGGGACAAGACAAAGTTGCCCATTTTCACCACTTTTATTCAACATGGTACTAGAGGTTCTAGCTGGAGCAATCAGGAAAGAAACAGAAATACAAGATACCAGAATTGGAAAGGAAGGAGTCAAATTGCCCCTATTTGCAGATGACATGATTTTATATATAGGAAATCTTAAAGATTCAACCAAAAAATCATTAGATATAATCAATGAATTTATATAGTTACAGGATACAAAACTAATATATACAGAAATCAGTACTGTTTCTATAAACCAACCATGGAATTTATGAAGAAGAAATGAAAAAATTGATCACATTTACAATAGCATCTAACTAACTAGACTTAAAATAAAAATGTGACAAAAAAGACAATAGCATCAAAAACAACAAAATACTTATGAATAAATTTAACTAAGAAGATTAAAGATCCTTATGCTGAAAACTGCAAGACATTGATGAAGGAAATTAAAGACACATATAAGTGGAAAAGTATTCCATGTTCATGGATTGGAAAAATTAATACTGTTAAAATGGCAACACTACCAAAAGCCATAGTGCATTCCCTATCACGAGGCTAATGGCATTTTTTTTTTTTTTACAGAAGTGGAAAACTCCTAAAATTTATATGGAATCACAGAAAATTCTAACTAGCCAAAGGAAAACTGAAATAAAGAACAAAACAGAAGGGATCACACTTCTGATTTCACACTTCCGATTTCAAGCTATACTATAAAGCTATAGTAATCTGTCAGAAAAACAGACAAACAGTCCAACAGAACAGAATTGAGAGCCCAGAAATAAACTCAAGCTTATATGGTCAACTACTGTTGGACAAGGGAGCCAAGAATACTCAATGGAGAAAGGACAGTCTCTTCAACAAACGGTGCTGCGATAATGGACGTTTACATGTTAAAGAATTACACTGGACCTATATGTTACACCACTCACAAAAATTAACTCAAAATATATAAAGACCTCAATGTAAGACCTCAACCCATAAAACTTTGAAAAGGAAACACAGGAATAAAGCTCTTTGACATGGGTCTTGATAATGAACTTTTTGACATGACATCTAGGGCACAAGCAGCACAACAATGAACAAGTGGGACTACACTAAACCAAAAGCTTCTACATATCAGAAGAAATCATCAACAATGTGAAAAGACAACCTATAGAATGGGGAAAAATATTTGCAAACCAATATATCTGATACGGGGTTAATGTCCAAAATACGTAAAGAACTCATATAATTCGATTGAAAAAAAAAATAACCCAGTTAAAAAATGGGCAAAGGATCTGCAAAGGCATTTCTCCAAAGAAAGGACACAAAAGGCCAATAGGTACATGCAAAGATGCTCAACATCACTAGTCATTAGGGAAAGGTAAATTGAAATCACAATGAGATATCACCTGACACTCGTTAGATGGCCATCATCGAAAAGACATGAGAACAAAGCTGGTGTGGATGTGGAGAAAAAGAAACCCTTGTGCACTGCTGGTGGAATGTAAATTGGTGCAGCCACTATGGAAAACAGTATGGAGGATCCTCAAAATATTAAAAAATAGAATGACCATATCATCCAGCAATTCCACTTTTCCTCCTCTGGGAATATATCCAAAGGAAACAAAAACACTAATTTGAAAAGGTATCTCTACCTTCATGTTCATGGCAGCATCACACACACACACACACACACACACACACACACACACACACACACTGGATTACTCAGCCTTAAAAAAAAAAAAAGGAAATCCTACCATTTGCAACAAAATAGATAGACCTTGAAGACATTATGCTAAGCGAAATATGTCAGAGACAAATTCTGTATGATCTCACTTACGTGTGGAATCTTATTTAAAAAAACAAAACAAAACAAAACAAAAAACCCCAAACTCACAGAAAGAGATCAGAATTGTGGTTACCAGAGACAAAGTGTGAGGGAGGGGAGAAATGGAGGAAGGTGGTAAAAAGATGCAAACTTCCAGCTAACATGGCTACGTGAGTAGAGGAAAGGTGTTAAGAGAGTAAATTCTAAGAATCCTCATCACAAGGAGAAATTGTCTTTTTCCTTTTTCTTTTTTCTTTTTATTTTATCTATATGAGAAGATGGATGTGAGGTGAACCTCTTTTGGTAATCACTTCACAATATATAAATCAAACCATCATGCTGTCCTCCTTAAACTTATACAGTGATGTATGTCAATTATTTTTTAATAAAGCTGGAAAAAAGAAAACATGTCAGTTATTTCCTTCTTACATCAGAGAGGCCAAAAGTATTGTAAAGGTAACTACTGATAATTCTTCTTAGTCCAGCTGAATGGGTACTTTGGTGTACTTCTTAATGCAAATAAACGTCTGCATTGATCTCTCAAACATACCTTCAGACTGAGGATTTAGGAAATGTAGATCGTGTCTTGTCTAACATCCGTGGTGGTTCTTCCTCTATATCTCATAAGACTGTGAGCTTCCCTGAGCAGACACTATATTAAAATAATGCTTTCAAATGACTCTAACGGTCTTTCCATCTTTCTGTAGTAACATACATCCTGGTTACTCGGGGCTGATGCTCTGGTCTTTCTAAAGAACTCTGCCTATAAATTTTGTATAACTGCCTACTATCTTCTTACCACAAAAATCCATGTGCTAATTACTTAGGGAAGGAAAATGCCCTAAGGACAAAGTGTGTTTACCCCAGGGGATTCAATTTCCCTATATTCAAATATGAAGGAAGCCCAAACAACAGAGAAATTTCAGGTAGGTAGTCTTTTCTTCCGGATTGGGGAAGATTCCAAACCACAGTCTCACCATATCATTTGTGACACACATTGGGCTATTGACAACTACAGCATCTTTCTGTTGTTGTTCCTGTTATAGGTGTGGAGAAACCTAACAAACTCCCCACTCTTCTACTGATACCAAATCTCCTTGTGGGTGAGCACGAACACCCGTCTCTTGTTTCCTAACATTTATCACCATTTTTCTCCTGGGTCATAACTGCCAAGGAGGGAACATGACAACGGAGGTCTGAAGGGGCCACCTCTCCTTCTTTGTTACACGTATAAAATAGAAGCGAGGTCCAAAAGGAGCCCTGAACTTGGACAGTTGGTTGGGGATGTTAATGGGGTAGTAGAAACAGGAACCTGGGTAAGGAAAAAGTCTGGACTAGGAATCAAGACATCTGGGTTCCAGTCCTGAATCTTTTACTAACTAGTGTGACTCTGGATAAATCATTTCCCTTCTCTGGGTTTCACTGACCTCATCTGAGGAAAGTGCATTGGGCATAATTGCCTCCAGCTTCTTTCTGATCTCAGGGATGTCAAGAATCTACAAATACTCTTTCCTTAGTGGACTTCCTCGGTTTATGGCTTGGTGTCTCACGAACGGTGCCCAACAGGGTTGGGGAACTAGGTCAGGCCACAGCCTACCCCAGGGCTGGAGTGAAACTAGCCACCCACCTTTGCCTGACAGCATCTCCACCAAATTCTGCGTGAGGCAGAGCTTTTCCGAAGCTGAATTATAAAAATGACGTCAGAGACAGAGAATAAAGACCAGGAAGAAGGGGTCTTGTCAAGAGTACATGAAATATCTAGTGAAAGGCATGAACCACTGCTTTCAGCTTCCTAAGAGCACAGGGATGGAGAGGTCAAAAGTAACTGTGAAACCACCTCATCTAGCATCAGCCTTTTGGAGCCTGTCCTTACCCCCACCCTCTGCAGCAAAAAAAATGCTCCTCAGCCCTGCTCCCCAAACACACATTTGAAGGCGCACTACATGCACCCCAACCCAGGATACCAGCTCGTGCTGTGAGAAGGGACCTGATCCTCTCTCATTCAGCTCCCAGGGATCCTAGAACCAGCCGATGAGAAAACCATCAGCCCCAGAGCCCAGGAAGGCAGGTGCCTACCTTTCTTCAAGACCGCAATATCTACAGCGCGTCTTATGAGTGCCGGAGACTCTGGGCAAGTGCCTTCAGTCCACACACAACGCTTGCACCCGCTACACACCTCAGTCGGGTCAAATCTGCATTCCTCTCCTGCAGGTTTTCTGAAGCCCAAAGGCAGTGCTGAGTATTTCTGAGATGCACAGCTGGTTCCTTTTTTTTTTTTTTCTCGGAAGCACTAACTGATTCAGTGTCCCTAAAATGGGTGTGGATGTCTTTTGTGAAATTTGCTGAACAAGCAGTGACTGCTTCATACGGTCTTTTATAGGAAAATAATAGCATGCGTGAAACTGTGTCTATAGTCTACAGTGTATTATTAGTATCTTATAGCAGGGGAAATCAGTGCTTGATGATTGACTGTGGGTCAGACTGCTCGAAGGTCTTTACATACACAAACTAATTTAATGGCATTTAAAACTCATTTCAAAAGCTCCTCTTCACAATTTCACACATTTTCACCTGTTCTCATCTCCCTAGAAAACTGCATGTTACCATTCTATACACAATTTAAATATATTATTTACATGAAAATCCAACATTAGGGATGAATGTCTGTAAGATGGCAACAAGTTCATTGCACAGCAATTAATAAGACACATTTCTAAATCGAAGAGGCATCCGATATCATAGAAAGAGCCTGGTATTTGACTAAGACAAAGCCGGTTCCAACCATTTATTCATGGCCTTATTATTTCTCTGAACATAAGACTCCTCATTTGCAATATGAACTCAATATTTTATATGGAGGAGAAAGCTAGTGGTGTTCAGTTCTTATTCATTAAACATTTTCTTAAAGAAAAATTACTTTGAGTCATCAGTGTGCTATGTACTGAAGATAAAATGGTGAAAAAAAGGGGTGCCTGGGTGGCTCAGTCGGTTAAGTGTCCAACTCGGCTCAAGTCATGATCATGCGGTTGCTGAGTTCCAGCCCTGCGTCAGGCTCTGTACTGACAACTCCGAGCCTGGAACCTGCTTTGGATTCTGTGTCTCCCTCCCTCCCTCTCCCTCTCTCTCTCTCTCTCTCTCTCTGACCGTCTCCCATTCGTGCTCTGTCTCTCTTGCTCTTAAAAATAAATAAACATTAAAATTTTTTTTTAAATGGTGAAAAATGATAGACACAGTCCTGCCCCCGGGTAGCTTACAGACTACCAGGCATACAAACAAGTAAATACGCCACCATAATCCAGGATAACCAGTTCCCTGCAAAGTAGAGTAGAATAGTCTAAGAGAGCTAATAGAATTGGATTAATTAACCCAACTCTGGACATGCAGAAGAGACTTCCTGATGAATGAGCAGGAGAATGGAAGCAGAGTTAGGGGATGAAGGGCCTTCCAACACCACCAGTAAAATGAAGAAAAACCAAAGGGCAAGAGAGATCATGGGGCAGTCAAGAAACTGAAAAAGCTTCATAATCACTGAAGAGCAGAACAGGAGCAGACAGTAAGAATAGTCAGATAATCCAGGGCTTTACATCACCTTCAGGACTTTGGAATTTATTCTAGTAAAGAGAATTTATAAAGTCTTCATGTTAACGAATGCAGTTAAATCTATATTTAAAATTGATGAGATATTTACTATGCATTAGGCCATATGCTTAAGATGTATGTCTACTTTGGTTTTCACGGAAGCTGAAATTGAACATCAGAGAGATGCATAGAATTGGTGCAGGTATGATTGAAATACAGTCCTAATTCAAAAGACTCTTGTTTGGAATCCGCTGGAGTTATCACTCTCCAAATGAAAAAAAAAAAAAAAAAGTTTTTCAGAAATATTGTCCTGGGCACCATGTAGAGAAACAATAGGAAGAAATAATACTGAAGTCACGGAGGTAGACTCATGAAAGCTACAGTTATACATGGAACAGATGATAGTTACTTGAACCGCCACTGGGGCTAATGAAGTTGGAGAGAAGCAAATGCATTTGAAAGATGATTGGGGAGTAGAAATGGTCGTACTTGGTGGTAGGATGGATGCGTAGGACAAAGATAAGGACAGGAAAGAACGACACTCAGATTCTGTTTTAGGGAGCTGAATGAGTGATAGGACCATTCACTAGGATAACAGACAAGGGCAGGGACAAAATTACAGGTACAAATAGTAAAATTTTGAGTGTGTATAGTTTGAACTTTGTCAAGACCTTCAAAGAGGGTTGGCAGTTAGGAGTTGGCTACCTGGAGGGAGCCAGGGAGTGAGAGCAGGCAGCTGTATCAGGCAGAAGGATGAAATCACCCAGGGTTATAGGTGCAGACAGAGAAGACCAAACCCTTTGGGGGAAGATAAAACCAGTATTAGCAGAAGTAGAAGTTCTCAGAGGATAGAAAAAGGGAGCTGGAAGGTATTAGGAAAGCTAGGAAAATGTGCCATCACAGACGCCAGAGGCGACAGAGAGTTTCATGACTTCAAAAGAGGCTGGGATGCCAGATTGATGGCAAGGGTCAGTCTCCTCTCCCACTCCAGATTGCATGAAATGCCAAAAAAGTTAGAGACAGCAGTAGCTGGCAAGTGATTTTGAAGAATTATGGAAACACAGTGAGGAGTAGAAATGACTTGACAGAGAAGCATGCATAGAATCTCTCTACCCCAAAGTAAGCACAGAAGAAAACTTCCATAGAAATAAGAGCAAACACAGAGTTCAAGTTCAGTGTCAGAAACTATAAATAACAGGGGGGTGGGGCCGAGCTTGGGGCAGTTGTTTAGGTCACTGATTTTTAAAATAATGTTGGAAAGATCTGGGTCAGTTGTCCCTTCCTCCCTCACCCAGGCACTGCACAGCAATGTGGTTTAGCCCCAAGGTTGAGAACTGTTTCCCAAGCAAAATTACAGTTCTGCTCCACGCAAATACACAGGATGGGAGAAGCAGAACAGAGGCAGGAATAACTTCAAACCTCTAAAATAACAGGGGAAGAAGAGAAAGTAGGGAGGAGGGTCTTATGGAATTGGCGTGCACATGAAAGTCCTGACTATAATTATACCCTCTAGAGCTAGGATTCTGATGAAGGAGGCTAAGAGGGCACCTTGGTCTACAGAAGCAGGGTGCTCTCCCACTTAAGTCACAATCTACCTGCACACATGACCAGGCTCAGGGCCTACTCCTCCCTCATGGTCATCAGATGTAGGCTGTGGTGAGCAGAATGTATATTCACTGACATGAAAAAAGCTATTACCAAGTTAAAGTGTGAATAGACACAGACAATTTAAGGAAATCAGTACCATAAAAGAGAGTAAATAGATTAAACACATGAACAAACAAAAAGTGGTTTTTATTTTTTTGGCAACTGCTCTGTATTCTCTTATCTCCTCTTTATTGTATTATTTTCAATATGAGTATTTTTTCAGTATTTTTTTAATTATTGTATTTCTCCCTTCCATTAGTCTGACAATTTTATAGTCTTTGACTATGTGTTTACTTATAACTCTAAAAATCACAACATGTATATCTGATTTATCTAATTCTGGTAAGAATTAAAACTTTTACTTTTCTTCCAGGAAAGACAATAGTAAGACTGTACATTTAATTCCAAATATATGAGTAAATGTATTATGTGTAATAAGTGACAAAGGTTTCAAACCAAATAAAAAAGCCAAAACTTACTTACTTACTATTTTAAAGGTAAATCTTAATAAATACAACATAGTGAAAAGTAAAAGAATGAGAACAGATGTATCAGGCAAATCCTAAACCAAAGGCTTTTAATATCAGACAAATTTAACCTTATAAGTTATATATAGTATATAAATATATAGATATAATATTTATATCTATATAGTATAAATTATATAATCTATATAAATTATTATAGTCAAAATCTCCAGGAAGATGGAACAACTTTAAATGTGTATATACTTAAAAGCAGAACCTCTAAAAATATAAAGCAAAACTTGACAATCCACTGAATATTAGATGACATTTTAAATATACATAATCAAGAAAGGATATACAACCATAACATAGAAAGAACTCATGTAAGTATCAGCTAGAAAAGAGACAACTCAGCAGAAAATTGTTCAAGGGACTTGTCCAGGCATATCACACAAAGAGAATACCCAAATGGCTACAAAATATATGAAAACATGTTTAATTTCATTAGTAATCAATAAAATGAAAAGTAAAACCAGAGTTAGACACCACTGGACATGCACCAGAATCAGCAAATGTCCTTGAATAAAAAGCATCCCAAATATCAGGCTCCCTTCTCTAAGTTTCCTTATTATTTCCAGTCATTAATGAAAAGTCCCCAGAGATGATGAGCCACCCTTGGCTCTATAAATTCTTCCACCTATCTCTCCTCCTGTTCTTCAATTCCTGCCACTGGTGAAGCCCAACCAGATGGCAGAGGTCACCTCGACTATGACCACTTGGTTCCAAGATGGATTATTCTGGTATTTCCAAAAGCGTTTCAACTGAAAACTGGTCTCTTGAGATACTTTGAAGGGTAAAATAGGAACGGGCAGATTCCATGGATCATTAAGGTTAGAAGGTGCAGAAACTTCACTACCTTCTGGAAGGACACAATGAACAGTAACTCTAAGAAGTCCTACAAAATATTAACACTCAAAAGCAAGGACAAAAAACGTATTATCTAAGAAACATCTGGACACAGAAGGCCACCTCAGAGTTGCTTTGAATTATTAAAGGATATAATCCAGCAAAAAGCTAGTATGAAATAATAAAACAACATGAAATAGCATTGAACATATAAAGCAATAAGACATTGAAGCGTAAGTGCTTTTTCATGTAAAATATAACATATACAACAACTAGAACTCAAAAACTGCATGATCCCAACATAAGAAATAGAAGGAGTGAGTATGGTATCCTAATACACCATTTGCAATTATGGAGGGGAACTTCTCTTTCTTTCTTTCTTTTTTTTAAAGTTTTATTTATTTATTTACTTAGAGAGAGAGAGAGAGAGAGAGCGTGCACAAGTGGGGGAGGGGCAGAGAGAGGGGGGGAGAGAGAGAATCCTAAGCAGGCTCCACAGTGTCACTATAGAGCGCGATGTGGGGCTTGAACTCATGAACCTCGAGGTCATGACCTTAACCAAAGTTGGATGCTTAACTGACTGAGCACCCAGGAGCCTCATGGAGGGGTATTTCTAAGAGGAGAAAATCTGGATATGTTTTCAGAAAAAGTAGAAAATGATGCTGGTCAAGTCATAGCCACATGTCCACTCTTTTCCATTCCTTGAACATCTAGTTCATAGACCTACAACTATCAAAAGCTTTATTCATCATTAATCTATCTCTTCTTTTTAAAAATATGCACATCTAATATAATGTAACTATCCCCCAGAGAAACAAAAATGCCTTTTTCCCTCCCCAAGGGGAGATAAAGCATAGACAGATTCATCATTGCATGTAGTCTCATTATTCTTACCCAATGGTAAATTTCAACACCTTAACACATTCCACATATCACAGACGGGGAAAGGAAGACAAAACCGAAGACAACATGAAAACAATAGGAGGCAGATTGTGATTTTTCCTATTGGCCCTGGATTTATTTGAAACAAAAATCAGAAAATAACAAGTACCTCCAAATTAAAGACAGCTTTGGGTCCATTTCTCCAGAACTTAAAAAAGTTAGCAAAACTACTTAATGACCATCATACCCAACAACCCTTTTCAGAAAATCCTAGAGATTCATCATCAAGAAGGAGGATTTTTGAAGGGAATTTAAAGGAGTGTAGAAGTTTTTGGCATGTCTCACATTAGCCCTCACAAAAAGACAAGTGCATGGTCAGCGAGGGAACTCTCTGAAAGTTTTGGAGGAAGGGGTTGTCAGAAGGCAAGTGTGGAATTTTACTTACTGAGGTTCAGAAAACCGTAAGTCAGCCTCAAGCTGCCACCAGAGCAGAGCATAAGCAAGGTCGTGTGTTAACTGGCACACGACCATTTGAGTTGCAATGGCTTAGAGATTCTTGCCTAACTTGGCCCGGAAGATGTCTGAAGACAGGACACTGACACATTGCTGCCTATGGCAGAGGGAGCTAAAGAGTGGGGCAAACTACATTGGGATGCGTGGAATTCATATGGGCCAAGAGGATGCTGTAGGAGGTGGCCAGGTTAGTGTTATTAAAAAGATAATCATGGAAATAAATTCACATGGCAATTTTGAGAATCAAATTATCCTTAAAGGAAGAGAAAGGGCCAGAGTACTAGGAATCATGAGTGTAGAGTCTGGAATCACACAGAGCTAGGTATGAATCCCATTCCTTGTGTGAGCTGGGGCTAATAAACTCTCTGAACTTCAGTTTTTTCATCTGTAAAATGTAGATAATATGTCATATGACTCTTAAGCAGATTATCTTAGATAATATACATAAATTGCTTAACACTGTTAACACAGGAAGAAATATTTCCAGTAATACTAAAGAATTCAGAGAAGCAAAACAACAACAAAATGTTCATTGGATTTAGCCTGAAGGAGGTCATTAGTGTCCCCTTACCCTGGTCTCAACTAATTTCCTTTGTCTAGAAGCAAGTATTTAAATTTTTAGTTGTTCTCTTTTTGTGTGTACTTCCATATTTCTAATGTATTAGAATTCAATGTATTTAATACTATTTTTAATTTTGGGCTTGTATAACTAACTCCCCACTATTAAAGACAATGGACTAACCCCTACACCCCCCCTCCGTTACTCTGGAAGCCCCCCCCCCCATAACACTTTCTTTTCCCTCAATCTCCCAATAGAGTTTTATCATAATTTTTAGTTGGATCAATATATAGTGTCTTAGTCATTAGCGGCTAAATTACTACACATAATTGTATCTTCTTTCAACCATTTCTCTTCCCTGGAGTTAATAACTGCCTCACATTTCATACGCTTGGTTTTTCATATACCTAAAAGCAATTAATTCCCAAACATTCCACCATGAATGCAAAACTCTCAATGTCTACAGACTCAAAGGACAATTCATCAGTTTCATTTTTTTCTGGAGACGTTCCTCTGGAGCCCCGTATTCTGCTGTTCCAGTTAGAACTGGTTACCCTCTAGGCCTGCTAAGATCTTAATTCATTCTTCTTAGTGAGTTTACTTAATTTACTGTATTCACTAACTTCTTAGAACCATCACTGCACCATGTCCAGTGACACATCCAACTGGGGGCACTCCCAACTCTTGAGTCTTACTGACTTCTACCAATGGGGATCACTCCTTTTCCAGGCTTCTAGCTCCTGCAGTCAGATTTATACTTTGTGTGCTGCTAAGTTATTGGCTACATACCCATCTGCTTACTGACATCTAAAAGAAAATGTGACACCATTTTCTCCCATAGTTTTTGGATTTGTAGATCTATAACTTTCTTCCTACCTCTTGCTATCATTTTTGTTAGGTTTCATGGGAGAACAGAATTAGATGTGTTTAATCCACCAAGAATAGCCATCAGTTTAAAATGATATTGTATCGGGGCACCTGGGTGCCTCAGTCGGATGTCGGCTTAGGTCATGATTTCGGGGTTCACGAGTTCGAGCCCCGTGTAGGGCTCTGTGTTGACAGCTCAGAGCCCGGTGCCTGCTTCAGATTCTGTGTCTCCCTCTCCCTCTGCCTCTCCCCTGCTTGCACTCTGTCTCTCTCTCACAAATAAATTAACGTTAAAGCCAACTAAATTAAACTAAAAGGAAATTATATTGTATCTGTTTTCTTCCCAGTCTGTTATACCTTTGAAGGTGTATCTTACTTATTTTTCTGATTTCACTTAGCGGTGCCTGATATCACATGGGGACGTTTCTATTGGACGTTATGTGGGTAAAACAGAGTCAAATAGAGGCGGTGGATGCAGGTGGTGCGTTAGGAGGCAGTTGAGGTAGCTGAGATATATCATCAGAGGAAATTATATTTCAACCTCAGCAAAAGAGAAAGGAAAAGCCTCAGACGTCTGCTATTAAATAGTAGAGCAAACAAAAAATGTGAGAGAAAATATATTAGAAACTGGGGGTCATGTAAAGTTGAGGTGATATATTTAAGCCCTGCTCTGCATTATTTTGAATCTAGGAAGGATATTGCCATGCTATCTCTCAAGAAAAGATTTTTTTCCCCAGTGTTTGTATAATTCCAAGTTAAAAACACAAACATAGCATATTTTTCTGTGTGGGCTTCCTCCATTATTATGGACAGAACAGTTTTGCAAAGAGTGGATATGCAGCAAAGAAAGGTACCTTTCTTAAGAAATCACTCTTGGGGCGCCTGGGTGGCTCAGTCGGTTAAGCGTCCGACTTCGGCTCAGGTCACGATCTCGCGGTGTGTGAGTTCGAGCCCCGCGTTGGGCTCTGTGCTGACTGCTCAGAGCCTGGAGCCTGTTTCAGCTTCTGTGTCTCCCTCTCTCTCTGACCCTCCCCCGTTCATGCTCTGTCTCTCTTTGTCTCAAAAATAAATAAATGTTAAAAAAAAAAAAAAAAAAAAGAAATCACTCTTAACATGCTTAACATATAATCCCAGACACCTGTGCCTATACGTTACTAACACATAAAATAATTGTTAGAGATGCATAAGGACAGGGTCTGTTCAGTGACAATAGCCCAACGAACCCCTGCCCGCATCAAAGCAATGTACGCATATCACAGTCTTCCTTACCATTGTCAGCTCACTCAACTGCGCTCATTTACTGCCCTGCAATCATTTTGCCGATTCAGCAAACTAGGTTTTTATCTCAACTTCTTAGAGAATGGATTTCAGACGAGTCAAACCACTGAAACTGAACAAATGTATATGTTTTAAAAGGAAACAAAAGCATTGTTTCTTATTTTTTTCAAAAGATGAATTCTAAAGGCCTACAATTTTTTTTTTTTTTTTTTTTGATGTTTATTTTTGAGAGAGAGTGAGAGACAGAGCATGAGCGGGTGAGGGGCTGAGAGAGGGAGACACAGAATCAGAAGCAGGCTCCAGGCTCCTAGCTGTCAGCACAGAGCCTGACACAGGGTTTGAACCCACAAACCATGAGATCACGACCTGGGCTGAAGTCGGAAGCTTAACCCACTGAACCACCCAGGCGCCCCCCCCCCCCCCCCCCCCCGCTTTTAAGTTTATTTATTCATTTTGAGAGAGAGAGAGAGAGCAGAGCAGGGGCAGAGAGGGAGACAGAATCCCAAGCAGGCTCTGTGTGCTCTCAGTGAGCACAGCAGGATGCGGGGCTTGAACCCATGAAACCATGAGATCATGACCTGAGCCAAAATCAAGAGTCAGAAGTTAACCAACTGAGCCACCCAGGCGCCCCTAAAGGCCTACAACTTGAGGGAAATTTAATCTCCCTTTCTTTGAACACCGAATTCACAGAAAATAATAATCACCAACAGTCTACGGCAAATAATTCTCCCCACACTTCCGTTTTATCAAGAGCGATAAAGACATTATTTTTGGTACATTGGATTTTATCTTGTGACTTTGCAGCAGGAAAAAATAAATTCCCAAAAAGCTAAATAAAATATCTTAGCACTTCTCCAAATCCATCTTCAGTGGCTTGATACAGTATTTCTCACAGTGTCATTTCCTCTGGCCCCTGAACTTGGAATGATCAGCTATCTCAAGCTTCCTAAAGTAGATTCATTAATCCAAAGAAATGCTACTCTCCAGCAACCATTCATTATAATTTGTTTTAATACATAAAATAGTAGGTGACTTAAAAGTATATATAATTTTTTTTTTTTTTTAAAGCTCAAGGGACTGGGGCTGTGAGTTCTGCCCCTGGATGTGCCATTGCAGTAACAGAAGTTGACTCAGGGTATCCGAATCTGAGAACTAGCTGCTGTTTATCGAGGGGCTCATCTGAGCAGGGCGCGAGACGAGATGCTTTACAGACATATCTCTGTTTAATTTCCTCAACAGCTCTACAAGGAAGGTTATCATTAGCTCCAAGTTAGAGCTGAGGCTCAGAGAAGTTAGGACACCAAGCTAGGATCACACAGCAAGGAAGTGCGAAGTCCAGATTTGAAATTAGATGGGTCTCTGAAGAACCCCCACTCTTCATGGGGGAGGACCTCTGCCTCTATGCCAAGCTCAGAGGGCAAGCCCTAAGAGTTCTTCACAGCCCCAGCACATGGCAATTTATCTGCCCTCCGCTTGAGCTCTGGCAAGGGAGGATCCTGTCTGTGATAAACTGAGACAAAGAACATCCAAGTGTTTTGTAAACTGTGGAGTGATATTCAAATGCAAACAGATTGAAACTTGTCTGCCCATTCCCGCCCCGCCCCTGCCCCCAGCACAAGAACTCTTTCAATTGAATTCGGACGTTGGATTTCTATATTTGATACTTCTTTTTTGAGAGATCGTTGACATAGGGCGTTATATGAGTTTCAGGTGTACAGGAGAATGATTCAACGTTTGCATGGATTGCAACAGGATCACCACAATGTCTGGTTTACGTCCCTTACTGCACACAGTTAAAACAGTTGTTTTCTTATCATGAGAACTTTGAAGATCTACTCTATATGGAAACATTTTGAGGGGCCAATGAAGCCTGAAAGCCTGATTCAATAAGATTTTAGCTCTTGCGAATGGCTTTTAGGAAAAGGGTATGAAAACCGTAGGAGCAGGAGCTAACAGGGGGCAGAGATGCGCAGTAGTAGCCAGAGAAAACCAGAACACAGAGAATCCGCTGGACTCTACCCCAGAACTCGTTTCTGTGAAGACTGAGGAGCAAGGGGGCCAAAGATGAGAAGGTACAGAACTGGGAGTGAGATGGCCCCAATTCTCATCTCTGCTCAGCGGCTACACTCAAAGCGACGTTGAGGTTTTTGTTTCTTCATCCTCCAAGTGAGGAACCGAAAGAGACACGTTCTAAGGACCAGCCCCCCGGCCCCCAGTGCTTCCACATTTGGTTAGCTGCCACATAGATTCTTGCTCCTTCCCATCTGACCATCTCTTTGTCAGTATGAACCAGCTGATTGGAACACCTCCTCCCCTGCCGTCTATACCACCTTCCACACAGTATCTCATGACTACTCCTTCTGCAGACCTGAGCCTCTTGAGCCATAAAGCCCAGGCCTTGATACACCCTGGGGCCAGCTGAACTCTTCAACTGGGAGAGCTCGAGCTTAGCTATCTGCAAACACAGTAGCATTTGCACACAGGACTCCAGGAGGTGAGGCCGACATCTTATCTAGTCGTGTGTCTCCTGTAACAAAGAGTAGATGGTGTCTAAGCCAGAAGCACCAGGACATTCTTCTCTGGTCTTTACCCTGTGAACCTGGTGGGGCTCCTGGAGGTAAACGGCACACAAGTGTGCCCCTCCCGCACTCTAAGTGAGCCGCAGCCTTGACCCTCTAGAAGGTGACTCTAGACACAAGAACGACTACATAAAACATCAGCAATAGCAATGGAGACACCGAAGTTGGTTTTTAGACTCACTGCCACCTCTTTTTTTCTCCCTGGAGGGGCAGGAAAGGAGCGAGTGGATACCCTGTCTTCCCATCCACCCGTACTGCCGATTTCCACATTCATTAGCCCCGTGAGCCAAGGCCAAGTTTCATCTCATCATTTCTCCCAGGGTGGGACCCCATGTGGTACAATAGAAAAGTCCCAGGGCAGCAGATGTGAGCTCTAGACGTAATCTGGCCACTCGCCAATTGTGCCCCTGGCAAAATCTCAAATCTCCTATAAATTTGGGATAATAAAGGAAACCATGTGGCGTTGTTTGGAGAATTAGGGGCAAAGCATTTCTTCCCCTATGCTCTCCCTGCACCGGCACAGCCTCTGCTGTAGCTGTGCCCTTCACAGTTAGCCTGCAGACCATCTCCTCTTCCCCGACTCCTGCTCTCATTGGACTCCAGTAATGTGGTCGTCCTCTCCTGCCTTCAGCCCGAGAGGGGGTGCAGCTTTGCCATTTCTCATCTTGGGTGCCTTCCACCCCTTCTAAGTTTCCCTAATGGCCTTCATCAAAGCCCCTTCAAATGAATCCTGTGGGATGAATTGTTTCCTGGGGAGACCCTGGCTGATAACTGGGTATCCGATAAGGCTGAACGTGGGGAGGCGGAGGGGAAGAAAGAGAAGTGCCTAACCAGCCTCCCCAGGTTTGTTCTGAGCTGCCTCACTGTGGTCTGAACGACCACCCTCTCTCCTGGGCCACTACATAGCCTCCTGACCGTTCTCCCCACATCTCCTCTTGCCCGCCTGTGGTCTGTTTTCAACACAGCATGGTGGCAGAGTGATCCTGAGAACCCACAAGTCAGATCCTGTCTCTCCTTGGCTCAGAATCCCCCGACGCCTCCCATGTCACTCGGAATGAAAGCTCGAGTCCTCAGTATCTTTTTATGATCTGGCCCCCAGCCAGGGCAAATGGGCAGACAACATTGCCCTGTCCCCTTCCACCCCCTGGCCCTCCACTTCAGACTCACCACCTCCCCAGAAACACCAGGCACACACTGGCCTCAAGAGCTTTGCTCTTTCCATTTCCTCTGCCCAAAGAATTGCCGGTGAGCTCTAGGGATCTGTATTATCAGGTTCCAGAAAATTGTTTGATTCCACTCACGATGTCCAACATTATTAGAAGAATAATAGTACTTGTGCATTAAGTTAGATTCAATTTTATTCACCTCAATTCCTTGTGAAAAAAATCGTTTATTAGCTTTTCTTTTTTTAAATTTTTTAGAGATGAGAGAGTACGTGTGTGCTCAAGCGAGACTAGGGGAGGAGCAGAGGGAGAGAGGGAGAGGGAGAATCCCAAGCAGGCTCCACACTGTCAGGGCAAAGCCCGACAATGGGCTTGATGCCATGACTGTGAGATCGTGATCTGAGCTGAAATCAAGGCTCAGACGCTTAACCTACTGAGCCACCCAGGTGCCCCAATTAGCCATTTTGGATAGAGAGTGAGAACCATAGGGGGCATTCGGGGAACATAAGGTGGTTGGTTATTTCATGGCTGGCCTAAGAAGGGGTGTGGGTAATTTAAAATTCCTGTGGAGGAGGCAGGGCTGCAGAAGAGTCAGCATAAAATGGTGAAGCTCCGCAGTGTGTGAAACAGCACAAGAAACCAAACGAAACAACAGAACACTCAACGGCGGTAACGGCCCAGCCATGAGGGACCTGGGTACTGCAGAACTGTTCAAAGTCCCGATTTCATTTTACTTTGTAATTTCTTCCTGACTCGTCCCCTGGCCCACTCCATGGCATCGTGCAAGTCTGTTCTCATCTGTCGGCGTCATTAGAAAGGACCAGGTGAGCTCCATCCCTTCCGAAGACACCCCTAGCTCCAGAGATCACGAGTTACTCCAACAGCTCCTCCTTGACAGATTTCCATGGTGCGTGGTCCAGATGCCCAACTCCTGGCATGCAGGAGCCTCGGGCTCTGGTTCAAGCTGTTTCCTGCATCCGAGGCCAGCGGCTGCTCCACCAAGATGGAAGGAAGGAAGCCAGGCATTGGTGGCGCCACCTGGCCATTCATCCTGGAGCGTTCCTCAACCCTCACCTCCTGCAGCAAGGTCCACTTTCCACAAAAAGGACAAGAGGGCATGGCGGTGTTTCTGGTGTCCCATCCATCCACGATCCAAATCCCACAGAATATGAGATCAGGTGAGGTTTTAGTGTCACTCTCTCCTTCTACCTTAATTCAAGCCCACTTCCAGGCAGGTGCTCAGACTTTCCAGAATGTGGCGATGGGGAAGAGAGGAGACTGGAGCACGTAACAATCAGACAAAGTCCAAATGATTCCTTTCACCTACCCTCTAGAGGATGAGATGTAGAGGATATGCAGAGGATGAGATGGGATGGAGGGCACAAAAAAGTGCTCATTGAAATGAAACCCTTGTCAGTATCATCTGTCATCATCGCGAACACCTATCTTGAGAATCAACTCTGTGCTGAGCTTTTTATCTGCAATCTCAATTATCCTCACAAACAACTTTCTATACACTAGTATCTCTGTTTAGCAAACAGAGGAAACAAGCTCAGAGGGATAAATTAATTTACCCACTAAGTCCGCAGGTTAATATAGGATAGAAGTGGGATCCAACCAGATCTAGTACACACAACCCCAGCTGTAGGCCTGCCTTTCTGGAGAGTCTCCCTGAGCCTCCAGACACGGGGGTTAGGTGGAAATTCAGAGCACGTTTTCTTGCCCACCGCCTCCCTCTTGTGGCTCAACTGCATATATGAACTCAATGTGAAGGAGATGAGGCAGGTTACCGAGGAAAAGGAACGGTCAGGGAAACTGGGTTACAAATCCGTTACCTTCATGATCTGAGTTGCGTTCTTTCTTGGGGCCACGGTTTTCTCCTACTTCAGGTAGGGAGATCTCCGGGTCCCTTCTAGCCCTGATGTCCCATATTTCTAAGACGGATACTGGTCTCTCAAGTAGAGTCCAGTCCTGCACCTTTACATTCTAAGAACTGTGTGTGGTTGTGTACGCGTTTTAAGGGCCTCCTCAGTGAGGGTCTCCATGACATTAGCACTGCTCTGGCACAAAAAAGGAAGTGGAATGTGCAGGGCTCTGCATCATCCAGTTTATCACAGGTTCACAAGGGGGCAACCCTGGGCCACTCAGGGCACTGCCTAACCGCAGCGAACTTGGTCAAAATGGCTGGTAAGTTGCAAGATCCAGGATTTGAACCTAGGTTTTCCGGCCCCAAACTCAAGTTTATTCCTTCCACACATATCTATTCTAGACTGAGTAAGCTTCAAAATGAAGGAGCTGCAGACAGAAAGAGGCACAAAGGGAACTAGGACGTACGGCGTGGCAAAACACCTCGACAGCACTATGAATGTAGGTCCACTATAGTATACAACACTAGGATTTACTCGAATCCTCTCTTGGGGTCATACAAGGCGTTAAACATTCCACGGATGTGAATCACGTACATGCTCTGTCACAGAAACAAAGCTGACTTAACAATAACTAGCTTGCGGAATTGTTTCAGGGCTAATGCAGGTCATAAGAAGGTGCTTGGCAAGTAGCCATAAAGATGATTGTTTGTTTGTTTTTCTAAGCTTCTAGAAAAGCTACCCAGAGGAAACTGACTAGGAAGTTCCATTGTGTAGGAAGAAAAAAAAAACTAAAAAAACAGAACTCACAAAGAATCTTGAAGGAGAGAGAACGGGGTGTGGCGGCCCTGAGGTACAGGCTAAGCCAACAGGGGAAGTTTTGTGAGGGAATATTTGGGGACAAAGGGTGATGAGAGGGAGGGAGATGGCAAGAATCAGCATTACAGGGCAGGTGCTAGCAGAACTGTGCGTCTTTGTGTTGCTGGGCACTTGAAGACGGCGCTGTTTTCCGCATGCCTGTAGTCGGTATGGTGCAGGCTGTGCCTTGAGCGCTAGAAGAATTCTCCTGATGCCAGAGTTTGAGTTTCTATTGCTTCCCCCATCCTAATTCGTCCTCCAAACCATTATTTCACACGTTTGTTGCAATATGAACAAAATATATTCACTTCAGATTTTAAGTTTGGTTATGGAGAGTTTAAAAATCTATACATTTTCATAAGTCTTGAAATTTTTTATAGTGGTAACAAATATTTGTGTTATTTATTTCCACTTCTCTTGCAATGGGGTTAGTGAATGTGACCTGGAGTTTTTTGTTTTTAATTGAATGAGGTCTTCTTGGGGATGAATTTATGGTGAATTACCATCAATGTACCAAGTGAGCTTAAAAACCATGTTTCCTTTATACTGGCTAAGTCAAGCATTTTATGATTCAAATACTGGGGGGTTTTTTTGTTTGTTTGGGGTTTTTTTGCTTATGTTTCTCAAAACTTGCAAGACGCACGTTAAAAACTCTCACGACTGGTGTTTTTGTTAGTTTCTCTTATCTCTAGGCAAATCTTCAAATTATTTTTTTTTATTGTTTGTGTATTGTGTGTTTTGGTCATAAGGACTTTTTGTTGTCTAATATTAATATTACATGCTTTGCCCTTTTATTTTGCATCTTCTGACCTGTCCTTGCCTCTCCTTGCCCTTGCAAACACTACTAACTAGGGACCTCTGGAAATACAAATGCAATTTTGTCATCCTTTGGTGGCTGCAGGAGGCTCAGTGCCTGCAGGAGGCATTCAGTGCCCTGGGCATCCAGGACCTGCCTCCCTCCCAGTTAGGTCTCTCACTTGTCACTCTGTGTTAGAATCGTAACAAACTGCTTCTGCTTTCAAGGCGCTGACCTTTGCGCACACTGATCTGGATGGACAATGGTGTGACCAAGTGTCAAATGCCAAACATCCAAGCTGCGTGAAGCAGGGAAGAGGAGAGGCAGCAAATCTGTCTTCGGGCACCTCTTCACTCATGGAACAAAATGCCAACATTTTAAGGGAGCAATGAAGTGACAGAGAAGATAATTTAAATTTGGAACAAGAGCGAAACAAGACAAGGTAGCAGTTGTAGGCAGCATACTTATTCGATATCAGCATTAGACATCCTCTTAACATATTTCTTTTGCGCCATCGAGCGCAAAATAATAAATAATCATGAATTGTCACAGTCTTTAGTGGATTCCTCAGCTTAGTATCAATTTTCTACGGCCTGGAAAAACCTACCAGCCTAGGCACCGTTGGGTGAGCCGAAATTCCTGGTGGGAGGGGAGCCCAAATTTTCCCCTTGGTTGTACTAGAGAAGACAAACTCTACTGTCTCTCTCCATCTTCACTTCCCATGTCTTTCCTCACGAACAGCTGGTTGCTGGTCTTCTCATTTTCTAGCCTTAATTTCTAGGGCCCAGTGTACAGTATTTAGACAATTTGCCCATCTGAACTGCAATTTGAATCAGAGAGACAGTGATCTTTGTCACAGTAAACAAATCATTTTTGTGTTTTGTTTTTGTTTTTGTTTTTGAGAGAGAGAGAGACAGAGCACCAGTGGGGGAAGGGCACAGAAAGTGGGAGAGAGAGAATCCCAAGTAGCCTCTGCTCTGTCAGCACAGAGCCTGACCTGACAAGAGGGTGGGCGTGGGGGAGTTGATCCCTGAACTGTGAGATGGTGACCTGAGCCAAAATAAATCAAGAGTTGGGGGCTTACCCAACCGAGCCACCTAGGCGCCTCTTATCTTTGTGTTTCTAAAAGCAATAGAAAGCAATAGAAAGAAAGCACATTGTTTATTGTATTAAAAAAGCTTCATACAAATGTATAAGGCATATTTAATTAGTTTAAAATATTCTAGATCCAACAGAACACAGGTATCTCCCATGTTTCAAAAGTTTGCATTACGCCACTTGGCTTTTATGAGAGACCTACATTAGTATCTGTTTTCGCTCAACAAAATAAATTCGAAGAGGGTTTTTGCTTTTACAGAGGACTCTGTGGCTCTTAACCTCTTGAAGGTTTTGTTTCTTCGGCTACAGGAGGACCTCCCAGCGCCTGTTTTTCTAGTGCTGCACACCAATGACCAAAGGAAGCAAAAAGTGATATTCTGTATTTCTGACTGATCACACCGGAGATATTTAGATTTTATACCAGGGTTGTGGGGTTTTTTTGGTTGTTTTGTTTTGTTTTGTTTTATGTTTATTTTGGTCGGAAGTTTTAAAACAAGACTACTGACAATCATTCTGATTGGACCCTGCTGGGTCACATGTCCAGGCCGAACCAATCACTGCCATGGGAGGGATCAAAGGCACTGACTGACAGCCTCGGACTAGAGCACCCTGGAAGGAGGGGAGAAGTCAGCTCCTTAAAACCACGTGGATCTCCAACCACAAGTCACGGACTGCTGAGAAGCACAAAGTGGGAAACGGATCTGAGGAGACCAGTGTGTTACCCCATTTTCATCTGGGCCGCATTTTCTGATCTCTCACCCAGGGATGCTTCCCTCAGACTCTGCATAGAGTTGGGGATCCTTTGGCAGCATTCCAACTTTCCTCTGCTCCACGTTTACAAAATTTAGAAAACAAACCCCAAACGAACCTTTCAAACAGTTATCCCATGAAAAGCTCTGTTTCCAGATTCCCCATAGGTAACCTAGATCCTACAACACCGTTTCCTAACCAAAGGGGTAACTCGGAAGTATCTGAAGGAAGGATGGAGATGGAGAAAAAGCAACCTTGATTTTCATGCTCAAGGATGTCAATCAATTCTGGCTTTCTAGAATGGACGATGGCTGAACAAAACTGAATTTGGGCCCTTTTTTTAAAATGCTGTCTGCAGTGGGGTGAGGGGGCACGGTGCTTTCTCTTTCAGGGTAGGCTTTGAGACATTATGGGACTATGTTACCAGTTCTCTAGAGAAACAGACCCAATAGGAGGGAGAGGGGACGGGGGGCGGGAGGGGGAGAAGGGGAGGAGGGGGGAGAGAGAGAAGATGTAGTGCAGCAACTGCTCACGTGGTTATATCCTACAGGCCGCTGCCCGCAAGCTGGAGAGCCAGGAGAGCTGGCTGTGTCCTTCAGTCCCAATGGAAAGGCTTGAGAAGCAGGAGTGCCAATGTCTGAGAGAAGAATAAACGGATGCCTCCGCTCAAGCAGAGAGAGCACAGCCACCCTTCTTCTCTGTTCTGTCAGGCCCTCGGCATATTCAATGAGTCCGTACTTAGCAGTGGCGGCCATCTACTTTACTTAGTCACCCGATTCAAAATCCAATGTTAATCTCTTCTGGAGACACCCTCTGGTAGGCACCCACAGAAATAACGTTTTACCAGCGCTCTGGGCCTCTCTTAGCCTAGTCAGGTTGACACATAAAATTAACCATCACAGGTACTTCTGCAAAACATAGAAATCTGTGGTCACCCCAGGTTATGAAGTCACTCCGGTGGCACTTCTGTCCCATTGAGCTTATTCAGAACCTCTTCGTGTCCTTTTCCTCTCTGGTTTCTGCATCCCTGGAACCCCCATGCTGCATCGAGTGTGAGATCTCTGTAGCGGTATGGTCTTTTTCCACAGTAGCTGTGCCCACTTTCTCTTGCAATGCAATCACTTAGGCCTATAAAACCAGGCTCGTAGGTGCAGTTTCCCTTGTCCTCATTGTAATTCAGCCAAAGAATCCCTCTGATGGAAATCCTGGACTTAAACTTCTATCTATGCCTGTGAAGCCACAGGCTGGGGGGGAGGCTAAGGATGGCAGGACATGGGGCTCTGGGGCTCAACCTCATGACTGTGAGATCGTGACCTGAACCAAAATCAAGAGTCAGATGACTAACTGACTGAGCCACCCAGGCGTCCCTTTTCTTACCTTTTAAGTCCACAGGCGTTTAGTATGGTACTTCACACTAAAATACCATGGTCTCTCAAAGTAGTGGAAATGTTTATTTTCTCTGCAGCCTCTTTTTCTGCAGTAATCACATATGACCCTAATATTCTATATCCTTCTTTCCTACTTTCTGAAAGACTCCACTGAGCTACGCCTCTTAAATTGGCCCATTCCCTTATCTATTCATGAAAGGTTGACGTTGTTCGTTGGTTAGACTATATTCTGTTTTCCTTACCCTTATCTTCTGGCCTGGGCATTTTTGTCTTCCTAAAATACTCCTGCTATTAGCCTTTAATACTCTCAACTGCCCCAGAAGCATCCATCGTCCAAATGAGGCTTGGTCATCTCATCTCCCAGCATTACCTGACCCGTCAAAGAGACATATTCTCATCTTGCCAACTTCTAACCAAGACTGAACTCAACTGATTATTGACCTGAAGCCACCCAATCAAGGCTCCAACACATGCCTCAAACTCCCCCAAATGCCAGTTTTTACTTTTATTTTAAAGTTCCTAGTCTCTGGAGACAGATTTTAGGGGGATTAGGGAACCACTAAAAAAATAACCCTTTCTTCTCATCCCATGGTTAGAAACCACTTGAAAAATAAGAGCAAATATTCAGGTGAAAACAAAACAAAACAAATCACTTTATTCGTGGCAAGCTGAAAGAAAAGCATTCCTTCAGTTCAAGGCCAAATAGAATTTAATCGATGTAACCAAACAATCACTGGCAGAGCTGAGACAGTACAGGTCTCTCCTCTAAGAGGAAACATCTAGCAGAAGAGGAAGGAAGGAACGAGTGAACAAATGAACGAATGAAGTCATGGGGGCTGAGCTGTATGAACCCAATCCCTGATTCCAAACTCTGCAGTTACACATATCACTCCTTCTCTGAAGGAGAGTTGGGGGTGAAGGAATGGAAAGAAGGTGTATTTCTCTATGGGAAGTTTTGCCACAGGAAATGTGGACTTAGAGATCAAGGAAGTTCCCTCCTCACTATGGACACCTCTAGGGAAGGAGGAAAGGAGACAAAAATAGAAGCTTTAAGGCTGTGTGCAACCGTTAATTTCTGAGCAGGGAAAGGGTGAATCTAAATAAATACAGAAAATAAATAATGAAAATGCTTGAATCTCTAGGGTAAATATGTAGCTATCAGTTTTTATCATTTCCTATACTTGTGTGTATTTTTTAGAATTTTTTTAATGTTTATTTATTTTTGAGAGAGAGAGAGAGAGACAGAGTGAGAGAAGGGGAGGGGTTGAGAGAGAAGGAGACACAGGATCTGAAGCAGGCTCCAGGCTCTGAGCTGACAGCACAGAGCCCGACACGGGCTCGAACTCACAAACCGCGAGAGCATGACCTGAGCCGAAGTTGGGCGCTTAACCGACCAAGCCACCCAGGCGCCCCAACTTGTGTGTATTTCAAAAATGTCATTAATTACAATATGAACATTAAAAATTCTTCTCAAACATTTATCATCCTACCGTTCTGTGAAGCAGACCTGATCCTTTCAGAACCACTACAAGAACAATAAAAGAAGAAAAAAAGAAACTATAAGTCTCCTATGGACACTGGAATTATGTCATTATTGTTTAACATACCAGTTTCATACTGCTTTGCAGCTTATGAAAGTCTCTGAATGGCATGTATAAATATTTTAAGAAATTTAAGATATTCAAGAAAGAATGTCAAACAAGAAGCATACGTATGTGTGTGTAGACATATATTAAGTACATGTGTTAGGTGTACATAAATAATATATATACTTCCTTTTTAAAAATTTTTTAATGCTTATTTATTTTTGACACAGAGAGAAAGAAAGAGAGACAGAGTGCAAGTAGGGGAGGGGCAGAGAGAGAGGGAGACACAGAATCTGAAGCAGGCTCCAGGCTGCGAGCTGTCAACATAGAGCCTAACATGGGGCTCGAACTCACGGACTGTGAGACCGTGACCTGAGCTGAAGTCGGACGCTTCACTGACTGAGCCTCCCAGTCACTTCAATAATACACATACTTCTTGTTTGATCTTCTTTCTTCCTCTTCTGTGTTTCAGGGTACCCTCCTGAACAACAGTGAGAGTACTCTTTGCAGGACCAGATGTCATTGTCATGCACGTGAATCATCAAAGGCAGAGGGACTGCTCGCTTCAGAACTGATGGGAAAGAAGGCTTTCAGCCTCAAAGATACTTTACATTAATCAAGCAGTAGGCTTCATCTCAAAACACTGAAAGTAGTTGGAAGAGGAGTCTCATGAAAACATATCAAGTTTCCATTCCCCAACAGTCAGATACAGTCATGCTTTCCTTTCCCTCTTCACCCCCGCTGAGACAGGATAAATGTTTTCGCAAACTCAGGAGGCAAAGACGTTCAGTCTCAGAGGCATGCAGTGACCAGTAGGTGACATTCTGCTGTGACCTCCGGGGTGAGCGCTAATGACAGAGTTGCAGCCGACTTGGTGTAAGATTTGTTTCTATTTTCGAAGGCAGAAGCAAAGGACACTCCCTTCCTCATGCCCTCACAGAAAATGGAAATTGCTCACCTGCATTCGTTTCTGGGGGAGCCGCAGCAGAGAGAGAGGCTGCTCGCGTGGGCACGTCCTGTCCTGGAACCTCGGGCCGCTGACCTGGGCATCACCGTGAGTTCCTCTGCCAAGAGTGTCCTCCCAGAGCTCACTCAGGGTCAGGATGGGCTCAGAGAAGGCAGGGCACGCATGTCTAACCCCGCGGATCGGATGCCTGCGCACCTTCCCTCCAGAAGCCTCGCCATTTACTTCCTCGGACATAAAACAATCTTATCTTGGGTGAGTCCCTTCACTCCCCCGTGTCTTCCTCTCTTTGCACAATAGGGAGAGTGAAGGGGGTGAGAAAATAATAAGCCGATGCTTAACAACAGTGCCCGGCACCGTCCTTCCTCTGTACGCGTGAGCTGCCTTCTCCTCTTCCTTTCCTTCCCCGCTGTGCTCTCCTGGACAACAAAGCGAAGCCCACCCAGCCACAGCCTGACTCCTTCACTTTCTCCAAAGCGTCCCGCCTCCTCCTTCCCCGCTTCCCGCTCAACACTTATCCGGAGGCCCACCCAAGTGATCTCCTGGCACCATTCCCGCTAGGCCAAACGAAAAGAAAAGCAAGGTGGAAGATTTTCATGGAATTCTTTACATGTTAGACAAAGCCAAACGTTCCATGTGCTTTCTGAGTTGCGTGTACGCCCGCGCGCAGCCGCACAGCAGCGCCACATAGGAGTGCGCGCTCGCACACCCATCTGTGAGGTTCTTCACTTTCGCAACCATCACGGATTTATGTGCTTTTCACAGTTTCCCAGCAGATGGCAGCAAAGGGTCCCGCGGAAGAGCAGAAAGTATTGGAAAGGCTAGAAGCTGAAGCTGTCCCTTCCGGATATTTACAGGACTCACACAGCAGGGGATTGTGCTCAGGTTCCAATAGATGGCCCGGCGTCCTGCCAAGGACGGAGCAGACGGGAGGGATCTGCCCAGGAACGGGCCGCTTTTATTTCAGAATTTAGATCAACGAAAGATTTTTTTTTCCCCCGGAGAGTATTTTATTATCGGTATTGTTTAGAATTGCTTACACGTGGATGTTATAAGGCGGATGGCAGTTTTGTTATTATTTTAAAAATTTCTACAGGCCATGCTTCCCCTTACTTCCTGCACTTGGGGGGACTACTCCCAGCACCATCACCACCCCCTTCTTGATTTGCCAGGGGACTTATTTGATGATTGCTCCCTATCTACAAACGGAAGTGCCATTCACCGGAGCAGAAGTTGCAAAAGAAATAGCCAAAAATGGTTTTCTCAACCAGCCTATAAAAGAAATTTAAATATGGAGTTGAAACTCAGAGAATTTCACTAGCAACAGACTGTCACTTGAAAACTTTACTGACAATCTAACCGGAAGAAAATCGTGGAGGTTCTCTGAGTTTCCCGCCCTCCCCCTTCCCACTGTAGGAGAAGGAAGGAGAACTCCCTCATCTCTAGGCTCAGAGACAAGTGGCAAGGGGACCCCCCCGGGGGGAACTTAATGTGGAGCCTCACAGTTTGGGGAAGTTGATAGACTTGAGTCTAATACACTCTGAGGAACTAAAAGAGGCCAGGGCTAGGGCTTTTGACCCTGATGGCCAGTGTATTTATCTATCACTGCATACAAATTACCACAGCCTTAGAGGTTTGAGGCAACATGGCTTTATCATCTCACAGTTTCTATAGGTCAGGACTCGGCAGGGTTTAACTGGGTTCTTTGCTTCAGGGTCTCACAAGGCTGCAATCAAAGTGTTGGCAGTGCTTTGGTCTCAACTGAGGCTTGTCTGGGAGAAGGATTCACTTTCAAGTTTCCCCAGTTGGTAACAGAATCCAATTCCTTGCAGCTGTAGGACAGAGGGACGGAGCCCCACCCCACCCCCTGCCCACCATTTTTTCTTCCCCCCTGAGTAATTGCCTGGAAGTCTTTGTAGGCTGTTGGTTAGAGTCTACTCTTAAGTTCCTAAAGGCAGCCCACAGTCCCTGGCCACGTGGAGCTCCTCAACATGGCTGCCTGCTTCCTCAAAGCCAGCAAGAAAGAGAAAAAGATGCCAGGAAGACATGCTGGCCTCCTGTAATGTGATCATGTAATCACATGCACATAATCACACACATTCTGTCACTGTGCTGTATTCTATTTACTCAAAACGAGTCATAGGTCTCACCTATACTCAGGGGGAAGCAATCCCAAAAGGGCCAGAACACCGGAAGCAGGAAGCAATAGAGCACCCTAGAGTCTGTCTGCCACAGCTAAGCGGGAACAATAGTATTGGGATGGCCTGTCCTTCCACATGTAAGCCATGTGAAAGAAACCACCTGAGTGGTCTTAGACCTTGCTGCAAAGCGACATCAGGTGAAGCAAGGAGACCTGAAGAGAATGAGACTGGAGATTTTCGATGAACAGTCTGGGGTGGGATGTAGGGGGGAATCATGAGCACCTAGCTAATAAGTGCCTTGGAATCCCAAAGGTGCCAAGCCAAGGAATCCCAGTGATGGACCCCCAGTGCACTCAACCCCTACCAGCCTGACATCAAGGTGGGAAGGTACCAATCGAGGAAGATGTTTTCTGCCCTTCAGCTCTCCTCATTTCTGCCCCTTAGTCTGCAAGGAACAGAAATCTCCCTTAGCAAGCTGGGGAGGAGTGTCAGACAAAAAGAGAGAGTACTCTTTCCTCCAGGAAGGAGGTGTCCTGTCTAAAGCAGACCCAAACTGAGAGGTGTTTTCACAGTAAATGACAGTCGAAATTTTGATTCTTGCTACAAAAGGCCATATTTCATTCTTTCTCATTGCCAAGTAGTATTCCATTGTGTATATAAATCACAATTTCTTTATTGTGTACGGAACTGGAGAGTGTTATGCTAAGTGAAATAAGTCATACAGAGAAAGATACCATATGTTTTCACTCTTATGTGGATCCTGAGAAACTTAACAGAAGACCGTGGGGGAGGGGAAGGAAAAAAAAAGAAAGGGAGGGAGTCAAACCATAAGAGACTCTTAAAAACTGAGAATAAACTGAGGGTTGATGGGGGGTGGGAGGGAGGGGAGGGTGGGTGATGGGCATTGAGGAGGGCACCTGTTGGGATGAGCACTGGGTGTTGTATGGAAACCAATCTGACAATAAATTTCATATTTAAAAAAAATAAAATTTGATTCTTATGTAAAACAGTACATTTTAAATACTCAAGTGGCTTGAACTCTTTACTCCCTGAAAGCAACTTGCCTTAGATTTTAAATAAGAAGCTGGGGAGATGCAGTCCTATTGAGGATGTTTGGACAGAACTGCTGTGGGGAAAGAATAAGATTGTTTTCTTTGCATTCTTTGAATCCCGCTTTTTCAAGTACAAGTTACAAAGATTTTGAAAAGCCAACGAGAAAAAGTGCTATATTATTTTTCTTTTCTTCGTATTGCTACTATACTCATGCTTGAGGAATTGAGCTGTTAAATTCCTTAACACCATGGGATGCTCCTTAGAGAAGAATTGGGATGTTCTTCCTCAGAAAAAGTGCTGTAGCCCCAAATTCTATAATTAAAGAAACATGACTATACACCAGTAGTAATTTACCTATTTTAACTAACTCACTTTTTCTACTTAAATAAATGCATTAAAATAATGTCATCACTGTACATATTGGGGCAGTATTATTTACTACAATAAAAATAATCACAAGTAAGTGTAATTTTAAATGAAAATCATTACAGATTAAATAAATAAGAAATATCTGTAGCAGTAAATCTAGTTGACTATCGAATGCCAAGAATTAGTATGATTATAATCAGTTAAGTGGTGAAGGGGTTTTGTCTGAATCCCACTTACTTAAAATGAAGGTGACATTTCATATCAATAAGATAGCTTTTCAAAATTCAATATTAAGAATCTCACATCACATGTATATTGAATCAGAAAGTTCATAAGATTTTAATCCCATTATCTGGTAAGATTTGACATGTGTCAAAGAGTAAAATAAACATCATCAGAGCTACCAAACATGAGAGAGAGAGACAGAGACAGACAGAGGAAGAAAGAAAGAAAGAAAGAAAGAAAGAAAGAAAGAAAGAAAGAAAGAAAGAGAAAAGAAAGGAGAGAGGGAGGGAGGAAGGAAGGAAGAGAGAGAAAGAGAGAAAGCAAGCAAGCAAGCAAGAAATCTGCTTTGTGTTTATACATGTGCCTGTAAGGAAATACCCCAGAGAGGAAATTCATTAAGAAATCACTGAGTGGGGAAAGTCAGGGTTTTTCCAACTGCTAAGAAGGCCGTTTCATAGTGGTTATGTAAACTGAAGACTGAAAACTAGCACTCTTGATGGGGAAAATGAGTTTAGAATAAGTCTTACTATTCAAAATTTATAATCATTTATCAGCTTCAGTGGGTTGAATCAGTTGTTGTGAGACACTATATTCAGTTTTGATTTATTTCCTAGAAATATTTACCTTTCACACTCAAAATTAATTGCTAGTCAAAATTATAGGAAAAAACTGACGAAGAAATTTTTCTCTTTAAAATGCCATTAAAATTTGATATAACGTAGGGGTGTGTGTGTGTGTGTGTGTGTGTGTGTGTGTGCATTTAAAAATGAAATATAAAATTCTTCCAAATTCATTTTTTTAAGTTTATTTATTTATTTTGAGAGAGACAGACACAGTTTGAGCGGGGGAGGGGTAGAGAGAGAGGGAGAGAGTGGATCCCAAGCAGGCCCCATGCTACCAGCACAGAACCCAATGTGGGGCTCAAACCCATGAACCGTGAGATCTTGAACTGAGCCAAAACCAAGAATCACATGCTTAACCGACTGAGCCACCCAGGCATCCTTCAAATGCCTTTTAATAATATCTGCTAAGTGATAGTAAAATGGTTTCATATCCTTACACAGCTACCATTTGGTTTAAGAAAATAGAAAGAAATCTTATAAAGTCTTAAATGTGTTGTTTCATAGTTTTTCAAATATTTTCAGCTATATCGTCAAATGAGTTCATAATCAGCTTATGTGACCCCTACAAGGAATCTAGCTCACCAAGATGAATACACATACATCAATAGAAATTATCTTGCAAATTCAACACTAATTGTAAGAAGATAATTTGCTTCTTCATTCTTGGGTCTCCCTATCTTTCTTACAGACTCATGGTGACTTTATTCAAGAATGGTGTAGTGCACAGCTAAACATACACACACACACACACACACACACACACACACACACAACAGTATTTTCTAGCCTTCCTTGTGGATAGAAATGGCAATGTGACATGGTTCTAGCCAATTAGACTTAAGAAAAATTTTGCTGGAGATTCTTGGGAATGCACTAATTTCTTATTTAGGTGCTAGGCTTCCTCTTTGTTATCTTTCTTCCTCCCCCTGAGCACCCAACTTGCTCACTGATGATGAAAATCTACATTATGGATAGCTGAGCAGAAAGACAGAAAAGAGGAGCTCATCTGGAAAACAGTCTGGAGGTTCCTCAAAAAATGAAGCATAGAGCTACCCTACGACCCAGCAATTGCACTACTAGGCATTTACCCAAGGAATACAGGTGTGCTATTTCAAAGGGGCACATGCACCCCCATGTTTATAGCAGCACTATCCACAATAGCCAAAGTATGGAAAGAGCCCAAATGTCCATGGACAGATGAATGGATGAAGACGTGGTGTACACACACACACACACACACACACACACACACACACACACACAATGGAGTATTACTCGGCAATCAAAAAGAACGAAATCTTGCCATTTGCAACTACATGGATGGAACTGGAGGGTATCATGCTAAGCGAAATCCATTAGAGAAAGACAAATATCATATGACGTCGCTCATATGTGAAATTTAAGACACAAAGCAGATGAACAGAAGGGAAGGGAAGCAAAAATAATATAAAAACAGGGAGGGGGACAAAACAGAAGAGACTCTTAAATATAGAGAACAAACTGAGGGTTGCTGGAGGGATTGTGGGTGGAGGGATGGGCTAAATGAGCAAGGGGAATTAAGGAAGACACTTGTTGGGATGAGCACTGGATGTTACATGTAGGGGACGAATCACTGGAATCTACTCCTAAAATCATTATTGCACTACATGCTAACTAACTTGGATGTCAATTTAAAAAATAAATAAATATGTATATTATTAAAAAAAGAAAGAAAGAAAAGGGCAGCTCAGATCCCAAAGAGAATAATGAACCGTGCTCTGGGAACCTCTCCTGGATAGTCAGAGTCCCCTATTTCTGGAGAAAAAAAAAATGTCAGTCATCTCTGTTCAAGGTCATAGAGATCTGAGATCCACTTCTATGTTTTCTAACTTCACAGTCAGCCTGGGATGGAGAGGGTGGAAAATTGGGAAATCACTAGTCTGCACCCTTGAAGCAAGCTCAGCACCATGAATCGTTTGCCGTCTAGAGCACTAGAACTCTGCAAAGGGCTAAGGATATTTCAATCAATACCCAGGAGGATGGATTTAGAGTTAATGTAGAAAAACTATTGAGACCTGAAATACACTTTTCTGTAAAGGGGGTGGGAGAAGATGTTGGGCAAAGAATACAGATTTTTTTGAATTCTAATATATGTCAAGACTCTCTGCTGAGCACAGTATATAGACTTACATACGTGACAATATATGACTGAATCCTCACAAAAATTCTGAAAACCTTTTCATTATCCCTTTATATATGAGAGAACTGACTGGATATTTAACTGATTTTCCCATGAATTCCTTCTCAGACTTAGAAGAGATGTGAGAGAAGCCCAATGACCAGCATCCTCCTTTGACAACTTGTTTAGTAGTTAGCAGACCCAGAGGAAGGTCTGGACCATGAAGGTTTTCCTCAATGACGATGACATTGGCCATGGGAATGAAGACGATGACAAAGTGACAGACTGTTGCCCTGGTGCACACCTGGACCCAGCTGCCAAAAGCCTTGGATTCTAGTCCCATGATGAGTGACCTGTGGTGGGCTCCTCATCTGGAGAATAAAAGGATTGGACTAAAATTCTCTCCAAATATCCTATGAGTTTCTTAAACACCCCTGGCTTAGGTTTGCTCCTCTCCCAGCAGAGAGCCTTGCCGCCATCAGGAAACTGAGAAAGTATGGAGAATGTCATGCTGCCTGCTGTTGCTGCAGGCCACACTTCCTAGAATGATCTGAGCAGAGGGTGCTGTGCAAGCAGTAAAAAGGCTTTGACAAGTGGCAACAATGTCTCCCCAACACCCAGTACTTCCCAGAATGTGAGCTTGTATGTAGCCAGGGGCTCTGCCTCTGACCCCCATCCACTGAATCCTTCCCAAGATGTGCCTGGACTTCCCAGAGCACAAAGAGATGAAGCCAGAGGCACAGAACAAAGAGGCACTCAGAGAAGTGACAGTTGGGCAGCAAGTCCCCATAGGTTGCTTTCAGTCTGCCCTAAGAGCCTGGGAAATGGGGAAATATATAAATTCTCCCAAATCCAAAATGAACATCATTGTTATCACTGGTTATGGAGTGCCTGGTTTTTGTAAGCTTTTCGCATCCTTTCTCTTTGATTCTCCCAAAAGCCAACAGTGGAATTATTATTGTCCATCCCTATTTAGTAGGCAGAAAACTCAGGCGAAGACAGAACTGATTGACTTACTTTTATGAATGCGGGGAATAAATTCTAACTGGGACCATCACCAGTCTTCACAAACTCTTTATTCTTAGGTGTTACTTGTAGTCTGTGTTATTTTCCAAACTTTGAAATTTATAAAGAGGAAGCAGAGGTATTTTTCATGTGTTGAATGTAAGTACAGTGAAGCCCATATCTTGTGTAATCATAACTACTATTCTGAGAAAAGGGCAGGAAGTCTCAGGCTGGAGAGCAAAGGACCAACAGTGTTCTGGCAGGAACAGCCAGTAGGAGGTTCTGGCTGAGAGCTCCCAAGCAGAAAGCTGGCCCGCCAGCCACCACTCAGAGGACTGGGCTCCAGGAACAGGTGGGCATGTTCATTTGCATCCTGAACTTTGGGGGGAGATGACTGTCCTTGGAATAGCCAGCCAGGAATCAGATTCTTACTCTCTCTTCTGAGCACCTGCATGAACTGGTGAGTCAATTCCCTGCTCCAGTTTGTAGTTTACTCACTTTCCAAACAAGAGAATTGGGTGAAACAATCCTTAGGTTTCCTCCAAGACTTGAGGTGACAATTCTCTACAATTCTCCGCATTTCTTGGTATGTTGCTCAGTCTTACACAGAATATGCTCTCGGAAAATACTGTGCAATTAGCCTGGATCCTGCATTAGGATGCTGTTGTTCAATCTATTTCTGTCATAGAGAAAATCGCTGTATGCAGAGCAGTCCTCTAAGCTATGATTTATCTCCAAAATGGGGGTTTTAGAACCATCTGGAAATGTGGTGGGCCACCCCAAGTTTTCCTCCACTTGAATGTAGAGGGACAAAGTATCCCTCTCAGAGTGTGGAGTCTGAAGATGATGGCATTAGTCTGGGGACTTCTTGTGAAACCATACAGAATCCTGGTTCTACAGCATTCCCTCTAAAAAGCAGCAATACAAGTATCATAGCCTTAAACTCAGTAAATCCACTTCTAAACGTTACTCTAAGGAGATGACTGAACAGGCGAGGCACCACAGAAGTGCAAAGATGTTCACTGTAGCACTGTTCATAATGATAATAAAAAGAAGAGAGAGAGAGAGAGAGAGAGAGAGAGAGAGGGAGAGAGAGAGAGAGAGAAATAACCTAAATAACACGACTGGTTAAATGAATCTTGAAACGTCTATTAATTTGAATACAGTGGCTTTTTTCTCGTCGTGATGAAATATATGTAACACGAGATTTAGCATTTTAACCATTTATAAGTGTAGAGTTCGGTGGTGTGGTACATTCACATTCTCGTGCAACCATCCCCATGACTGAACTCCAGAACTTTTTCATCTTCCGGAACGGAAAGCCCATGATCATGACCATGGAGCACTAACTCCACATTTCCCTCTCCTCCTAGCCACTGGTGTCCATCACTCTACTTTCTGTCTTGAGGGACTTGGGTACTCTGAGTGCCTTCCAGGAGTGCAATCAGACAACATCTGTCCTTCTGTGACTGGCTTATTACTTCACTTGGCATATTGTCTTCAAGGTTCATCCACACTGTATCAGGTAGCAGAATTTACCACGTAGCTTTTGAGTTTAGGAGTTTTATTATCTGCATACATGACTGTCAGAGATGTCCACAGACTAATGTTGAGTACAGAAAGATTTCTAAATGGCCTGTATAGAACCACTCTGTTTACGTAGAACAATGAATGTGTGTAAACATACAGAGAGAAAGGGAGAAAATGAGGGTAGAAAGGATATGTATGAAACGCTAGTTATTGGGTGGGAGCTGAGATTTAAGGAACTTCCTTTTCTTCTTCAAAATGTATTCCCTATTTTGACTGTAATTGCTATGTGATACACTCTTTTAAACAAAACAATTAAAAATAATAAAAGAAAATAAATAGACATGTTATCAAGAATCTGGTAAGGGTACCAACCAGGCATCCGGGTCCTGGCTAGATGTTCAGGACTAGAACCCAGTAGATCCTGTAGTCCCTGGGTATGAGGACTGAAAAATATAGGAAGGAATCCTATAGGAAAGAATCCAGAACTACAGAGATTTTGTTTTTAAATCCTGAAGTTGGGAGGCAATCTTTTTTCTTTCCTTCCTTCTTCCCAATTTTATTCTTTTAGTTTTTTATTCTGGTAGGAACACTTAACGTGAGATCTACTGGTTAACAGATTTTTAAATGCACAGTCCAGTATGTCTACCTGAAGGCCCAGTGCTTAACAGCAGATCTTTAGAACTTATCTTGCACAGTGGAAATTCTCTACACATGGTACAGCAACTCCCCATTTCCTCCTCCCCCAGAACCTGGGAACCACCCTTCCAGTCTTTGCCTTGCACATTTGGGTTAGCAAACCACAGGAGTGCAGCAGAAGTCAAGTTTCCAGAATACGGGAACAAATCTCCAAGGTCAGAAGATCTCCTGTCGATGAATATGGAGAGTGGCAGTCAATGGACCTTGGCTACAAGGGAGGGAAGACAGAGGGGCTGAGCATCATGTGTGGCTAGATGGGCACAGCACACCCACCCACAGAAGAGCAATGGCATTACACTGCCCGGGTTCAAGGCTTGCCTCCATCATATGCTAGATATACAATGCTATGCAAACTATTTACCCTCTCTGAGCCTCATTTTCTTTCTTTTTTTTTAAAATTTAGATTCCAGTTAGTTAACATACAATATAATATTAGTTTCAGGTGTAGAATTTAGCAATTGAACACTTACATATAACACCCGCTGCTCACTACAAATGCCCTCCTTAATCCCCACCACCTATGTAATCCACCCCACCCACGTCTCCTCTGGTAACCATCGGTTTGTTCTCTATGGTCAAGAGTCTGTTTCTTGGTTTTCCTCTCTTTTTTCCTCCCTGTGTTCACTTGTTTTGTTCCTTAAATTCCACATGAGTGAAATCACATGGTATTTGTCTTTCTCTGACTTAGTTCGCTTAGCATAATACTCTAGCTCTATCGATGACACTGCAAATGGCAAGATTTCATTCTTTTTGATGGCTTAGTAATATTCCATTGTGTGTGTATATACACCATATCTTCTTTATGCATTCATCAGTCATGGACATTTGGGCTCTTTCCATAATTTGGCTATTATTGATAATGCTGCTATACACATCTGGGTGCATGTATCCATTTGAATAAGTATTTCTGTATCCTTTCGGTAAGTATCTAGTAGTGCAATTGCTGGGTAGTAGGACAGCTCTATTTTTAACTTTTTGAAAAACAATTTATTTATTTTTGAGAGGCAGAGAGAGACAGAGCATGAGCAGGAGAAGGGTAGAGAGAGAGAGACACACAGAATCAGAAACAGGCTCCTGGCTCTGAGCTGTCAGCACAGAGCCCAACGTGGAGCTCGAACCACAAACCATGAGATCACGACCTGAGCTGAAGTCAGACACTTAACCGACTGAGCCACCCAGGCGCCCCTCTATTTTTGACTTTTTGAGGAACCTCCATATGGTCTTCCACAGTGGCTCCACCAGTTTGCATTTCCACAACATCCTTGCCAACACCTGTTGTTTCCTCTGCTGTTAATTTTAGCCATTCTGACTGGTATGAGGTGATATCTCGTTGTAGTTTTTTTTTTTTTATAGTTCCAAAAGTATTTTATTCCATATTTACATTTTTTTTCTACCAGATAGTATATATCTGAAATCTCTTTTCAGATTTGAAATCTCTTACGTTCTGAAATCTTTTATGCAGCTTTTCAAGATCTCCAAAGGCAAATATGGTGCCTAATATAGGATAGGTATTTGATAGTACCCTCTCTTTTTCTCATTGTCGTTTTGATTTGAATTTCCCTGATGATCAGTGATGTTGAACATCTTTTCATGTGTCTGTTGGCCATCTGTATGTCTTCTTTGGAAAAATATCTACTCATGTTCTCTGCCCATTTTTTAACTGGATTCTTTGTTTTTTGGGTATTGAGTTTTATAAGTTCTTTATATCTTTTGGATACTAACCCTTTATCAGTTTATCATTTGCAATTATATTCTCCCATTCTGTAGGGATGGGAGCTTCACTGTACAGAGTTTTTTATTTTGATGAAGTCCCAATAGTTTATTTTTGCTTTTTTCCCTTGTCTCAGGAGACATATCTAGTAAGAAACTGCTATGGCTAATGTCAAACAGGTTACTCCTCTAGGATTTCAATGGTTTTCTTTCTCACATTTAGGTCTTTAACCCATTTTGAATTTATTTTTGTGTGTGGTGAAAGGTGAAAGGTGGTCCAGTTTCATTCTTTTGCATGTTGCTGTCCAGTTTTCCCAACACCATTTGTTGAAGGGACTTTTTTTTCCACTGGATATTCTTTCCTGCAATGTGGAAGATTAATTGATCGTATAGTTGTGGGTCCACTTCTGGGTTTTCTATTCTGTTCTATTGATCTATATGTCTATTTTTGTCCCAATACCATACTGTCTTGATCTCTACAGCTGTGTAGTATAACTTGAAGTCTGGAATTGTGATGCTTCCAGCTTTGCTTTTCTTTTTCAAGATTGCTTTGGCTATTTGGGGCCTTTTGTGGTTCCATATAAACTTTAAGGTTATTTGTTCTAGCTCTGTGAAAACTGTTTGGTATTTTGATAGGGATTGCATTAAATGTGTAAACTGCTCTGGGTAATGTAGACATTTTCATAATACGAACCATATTTGTTCTTCCAATCCATGATAATGGAATGTGTTTCCATTTCTTTGTGTCATGTTCAATTTCTTTCAGCAGTTTTTTATAGTTTTCAGAGTACAGGTCTTTCACCCCTTTGGTTATTAGGTTTATTCCTAGGTATCTTATTGTTTTTGGTGCAATTGTAAATGGGGTTGATGCCTTGATTTCTCTTTCTGCTGCTTCTATTATTGGTGTACAGAAATGCAACAGATTTCGGTATGTTGATTTTGTATCCTGCAACTTTACTAAATTCATGTGTCAGTTATAGCAATCTTTTGGTGGAGTCTTTTGGATTTTTTATGTAAAGTATCATGTCATCTGCAAATAGTGAAAGTCTTATTTCTCCCTTGCCGATTTGGATTCCTTCTATTTCTTTTTGTTGTCTTATTGCTGTGGCAGGGACTTCCAGTACTATGTTAAATAACAGTGGGGAGAGTGGATATCCTTGTCCTGTTTCTGACATAGAGGAAAATCTAAGCCTCATCTTCTTGAATTTAAAAAAAAAATTTAAGTTAATTAATTAGTTTTTAAATTTACACCCTAGTTAGCATATAGTGCAACAATGATTTCAGGAGTAGATTCCTTAGTGCCCCTTACCCATTTAGCCTATCCCCCCTCCCACAACCCCTCCAGCAACCCTCAGTTTGTTCTCTGTATTTGAGTCTCTTATGTTTTGTCTCCCTCCCTGTTTGTATATTATTTTTGCTTCCCTTCCCTTGTGTTCATGTGTTCTGCATCTTAAAGTCCTCATATGAGTGAAGTCATATGATTTTTGTCTTTCTCTGACTGACTAACTTTGCTTAGCATAATACCCTCCAGTTCCATCCACGTAGTTGCAAATGGCAAGATTTCATTCTTTTTGACTGCTGGGTAATACTCCATTGTGTGTGTGCGTGTGTGTGCGTGTGTGTGTGTGTGTGTGTGTGTGTGTGTGTGTGTGTATACCACATCTTCTTTATCCATTCATCCGTCGATGGACATTTGGGCTTTTTCCATACTTTAGCTATTGTTGATAGCGCTGCTATAGACATTGGGGTGCATGTGCCCCTTCGAAACATAATACCTGTATCCTTTTGATAAATACCTAGTAGTGCAATTGCTGACTCATAGGGTGGTTCCATTTTTTAATTTTTTGAGGAACCTCCATATTGTTTTCCAGAGTGACTGCACCAGTTTGCATTCCCACCGGCAGTTCAAAGGAGATCCTCTCTCTCTACATCCTTGCCAACATCTGTTGTTGCCTGAGTTGTTAATGTTAGCCATTCTGACATGGGTGAGATGGTATCTCATGGTGGTTTTGATTTGTTTTTCCCTGATGATGAGTGAAGTTGACCATTTTTCATGTGTCGGTTGGCCATCTGGATGTCTTCTCTGGAGAAGTGTCTATTCATGTCTTCTGCCCATTTCTTCACTGGATTATTTGTTTTCAGGGTGTTGGGTTTGATAAGTTCTTTATAGATTTTGGATACTAACCCTTTATCTGATATGTCATTTGCAAATATCTTCTCCCATTCCATCAGTTGCCTTTTAGTTTTGCTGATTGTTTCCTTTGCTGTGCAGGAGCTTTTTATTTTGATGAGGTCCCAGTAGTTCATATCTACTTCTGTTTCCCTTGCCTCCAGAGACATGTTGAGTAAGAAGTTGCTGCCGCCGAGGTCAATGAGGTTTTTGCCTGCTTTCTCCTCTAGGATTTTGATGGCTTCCTGTCTTATTTAGGTCTTTCATCCATTTTGAGTTTATTTTTGTGTCTGGTGTAAGAAAGTGGTCCAGGTTCATTTTTCTGCATGTTGCTGTCCAGTTTTCCCAACACCATTTACTGAAAAGACTGTCTTTATTCCACTGGACATTCTTTCCTGCTTTGTCAAAGATTAGGTGGCCATACATTTGTGGGTCCATTTCTGGGTTCTCTATTCTGTTCCATGGATCTGAGTGTCTGTTTTTGTGCCAGTATCATACTGTCTTGATGATCACAGCCTTGTAATATAGCTTGAAGTCCAGGATTGTGATGCCTCCTGCTTGGGTTTTCTTTTTCAAGATTGCTTTGGCTACTGGGGTCTTTTCTAGTTCCATACAAATTTTAGGATTGTTCTAGCTCTGTGAAGAATGCTGGAGTCATTTTGATAGGGATTGCTAAGCCTCATCTTAAAGATGTGCTGGAATGCTCATCCATGGCCTCTTTGCCCCAGATCTGCTGCAAAGGATTCAGTGTCAACACTACTTCCCTCTTCATTCATCTTACCTCAACCATACTTCTGTCCAGACTCCAAAATCCCCCAAAGTGAAAATTATCTCCTTAGACAGGGAGAACTTTGTTTTTAATAACTTTTCAAATTAGGTACTTGATGCCCAGAGAGCATGAGAAATGACCAGGGCACAGATCTAGGAGCAGAAATGGAGTGGAGGTCACCAACCTTTTATTGAGCACAATGGAGCACCTGATAAAGATCACAGGGACACAACAAAAGGCACTCACCTAAATCACCTCATCCAAATCCTCACAAGCATCCTTCATGATAGCCTTATTATCCCTATTTTGTAAGTAATGAAACTGAGGATAAATGAGGGGAAATAACCTGCCTGTGGCCAACTAATAAATATCTGAGCTGGAATCCCAATGAGCTTTAGCTATAACTAATACATATTGAAAGTATATCATGTGCCCTGCTCTATACTGAACCCATTACATGCATCATCTCATCTCTCCCACACTGTGAACCTATGAAGTGGCTAAAAACAACTTGCTTATCGTGAGTTTAGTAATAATTGGTAGGTCTAGAATATGAGCATGGGACTGGACTCCAAGACCTATGCTCAGACATGCAACTAGATGCTGAGGCATTGGACTTCCAGCCCAGTGCCCTTTCCCATCACCCTCACTAGTAATGAGATTGTGGGTGCCAGTTCTAATTTTTGTATGTTATGCATCCCATCCAAAAGAGCCCGGACATTGAGGAGAAGGATCAGGGAGCAGAGATCTGTGGTACCACCAGATTATCACAAGCCTTTATCCAAACTATGACTTTCAAGAGGGAGGATGTTGTGCTAAGAACAGACCTAAGGAGCATCCCAGGGGCTGGACTCTGCTACCCACATCACAGAGACCAGAAACACTGCTGAGCTGGTGGGCAGCAGATGCTATGCTCCTTGAGTCTATGTTGAAATTGCCAATGTTAGGAAAGAAGAATGGAAGATGAGGAGAAGTAATGTGATATTTAGAAAAATATCACAAGCTTCTGAGCTATACTGACTTGGTTCAGACATTTGTGCAAACACGGAATAATAATAATTATATTTGGGGCACCTGGGTGGCTCAGTCAGTTAAGCGTCTGACCTCTTGATTTTGGCTCATGTCATGATCTCATTGTTCGTGAGATCGAGCCCCACGTGGGGCTCCATGCTGACAGCACAGAGCCTGCTTGGGATTCTCTCTCTTTGCCCCTCCCTAGCTCACATGTGTGCATGAGCTCTCTCTCTCTCTCTCTCTCAAAATACATAAATAAACTTAAAAATAGTGATTATTATTATATTTGCTACCACGTGTTAAACACTTTCAATGTGCCAGGCTAGGCACTTTGTGTATTTGAACTTGAACTTATTAGTCCCGAGTTTCCAATGTATACAGTGAGGTTAATAACACCTAAGTTGCTTTAAAGACCAGAGTTACAATGGCCTAGTTCCTGGAATTCAGCAAGCATTAAATAAATGTTCATATTAACAATTATTAAGCTAATATGGGCAAGGGAGTCATTCTCTGTGGGACAGGACATATACAAGAAAGAGATGTGGAATAGGGTTAATCAGCATCTTTTTTAAAATGTTTATTTATTTATTTTGAAAGAAAGAGAGAGAGAGAGAGGCAGTGTGAGTGAGGAAGGGCAGAGAGAGACAGAGAGAGAGAATCCCAAGCAGGCTTCATGCTCAATGCGGAGCCTGACACAGGGTTAGATCTCATGAGCCCTGAGATCATGACCTGAGTTGATGTCAAGAGTCAGATGCTTAACTGACTGAGCCACCCAGGCCCCCCAGCGAATCAACATCTTAATGGAAAGAAAACGAGACTCTGAAGGAAGACTGAGCAGCAAAGGTGCAGCATAAAGGTACAATCCTGGGGCGTGTGGTGTGGGAGTGCGGCACAGGGGAAGCAGAGGTACACAGGAATGAGAGGGATGTTGGAAGCAGGGGCCATTGGAAGGACAGCGAGGTGGATCCACTCAAGGCCGCAAGGAAAGTTCTATATGAATGGTTCACCTCTCAATTGTGTTCACAGTTTTCTCCCAGTGACACGCTTTCTGTCCACAATGGATGGACTGTGCCAAGCACGCTAGCTTTCCAGACTGCTCCCCACATTAACTTTTGTTCCTAAAGGACAGGTCACCTCTTGGACAATGGAGAAAAATCTTAGATGGTTTCATATCTTTAAGTCGAACCTCAGGCCCTAATTGAGTTCACTGCCTCTTCCAGCATCGTCAGGATCATGCTATCAAAGCCCAAGACCAAGGGAGCCTTTGACAGCTTTACTCCAAATGGCATCATCATCCCCAAAAGAGAGAAACCTAGACACAGCTACCAAAAAGAGGACAACCCACCAAACACTCTGCAAAAAGAAACTACAGTCCTTGGAGTAAGTCCACGTCACTGGAAGGGAGACACTGTGGAAAATACTGCAAACATACCCACACTACATATCTACAGTGGATCTGGGAGAGTCTCTCATTTTTTTCTCTGACTCCAGGCCAACTGGGACATGAAATGGCGCTTTATGGGAAGACTGTGTCCTCCTCAGGCCTTTCTATAAACTAAAACCACTAGGTCTCCACTTGAAATCTACATAAGAAAGTCTCCTGTAATTTGTCTTTATTGTAGTAGATGTTGGATTTAAGCACATGATTTTACTCAGTGTGATTAAATTAGATCTGTCTATTTTGAGCTCATTTCTTAACCATTTTGAGATGAGACGATCTGGACTAATCTCACCATACATTTTCTCCCTGTCTGCCTCACCGTAAGACATCCGAATGTCCCCAGTCATCATCCTTCATACTCAGGACTTTAATGTCCACCTGGTTCTGACTATCCCCTTTTAAGACCCAACTCCTATTCATTTCTGACTTTGGAAACCTGCCTGGTTGTATCCTCTAGAATTCAGGGTCCGTTAACAGCATAATCCGATTCATTCCTGGATTTGTTTCCCAAAGGCCTCCTCATCAATCGTGCAAACAGGAACCTAGCTCCCAAGGGCACTGTTTCCACTCTGACCCTCTCTTCTGGGCATAGAAGTGAAGGCAGTCTCTTTGCTTCTCGGGGCACTTCCAGATCAGTCCTCTCCTCTCAGTCTCTAAAAGCTCCTATTTTAGAATCTCATGTCATCCAGGGGCACCCGGGTTGTGTAGCTGGTTAAGCGGCTGACTTTTAATCTCAGCTCAGGTCATGATCTCACAGTATGTGAGTTCAAGCCCCGCATCGGGCTCTGCACTGATGGCATGGAGCCTGCTTGGGATTCTGTCTCTCCTCCTCTCTGCCCTTTCCCATCTTATGCTCTCTCTCTCTCTCTCTCTCCCTCAAAATAAATAAATAAACTTAAAAAAAATAATCTCATGTCATCCAACTAAGTAATTCACTCCCACTTAAAAAAGAAAAATAAAACAACATAGTTACCCTTTTTATGTAGTATCTGAAAAGTCCTACTTCAGTCTTCCTCCCAAAAGAGATATTTTTAAAAATGTGACCTATATTTTGAGCACTGGAAACAAATAATTATTTCAAGTAATTGTTAATAGTCACAAACTTCAAAAGTTCTTTTAGGTAATCCTAATATTAGGACTAATCAAGAATTGATAGGAGAATTAAAATTTTAGAAGAATGAGTTTCATGTAAAAACCTAAAAACAATCAGTGTTTTAGAAAATAACATTAAATGACGTAGCGGCAATTTTGAAAAGTGATCATCCTTAGAAAAATCAGTTTATGACTATGTTGCTTGAAAATAAAACCAGTTAACGTCTGTCATTCTATCATTTACCAATACTCACTCCTTAATTTACTTCTTCCAGACAACTGGTTCTGTGTAGACCTGTCCTGCTCCCTACAATCTAGCTTACCTATGGCCTAGAATCACAAACACATTTCACTGTGTGCTTCGGTAATCAGTAAGAAATACTGGACATACATTTATTCATTTATATATTCAGCTGTCATTTTTTGAGCACCTTCATTGTGCCAGTCACTATTTTACACGCTTAGGGTAATAGATGAACTATACAGTTAAAAGAAAAGAAAACAAAACAAAACAAGAGAGCCCCATTCTCACAATTCTCTTGCTCTATAGAAGGATTCCAGGTCATTGCCACTATTTTTGCTCTCCTGGATAACGTGCCTTTTATCTTCAAGATACTGACTCCTCAATCACTATCACTCCCAGGGTAGAGTTCGTATCGTAAGTCTTGGCTATTTCAATACTCATGTATATGATCCCTCCAATATCATGTCCTGTCTGCTCCTTGACCTCTTCTCCCCAGGTATGTTGCCCATCCTTCCATAGACAAACATTTCCTGAGTCGTACCCTGGACCTTACCAATACCAACGGCAATAAACCCAACATTATCTACATTTCAAGCATCCCATAGTCCATCACTTCTGATCTTTCCAGATCACTCCCTCCAACTCTATGTCGATGCTAACTTTCTCTAACCTCTCTGGGAGTTACTGATAATATCCCTATTTCATGGAGCCTTCCTCACCTAACCACGATCAACAGCTTTGTCCTCCTTAAGGAAAAACTGCCACATTGGTTTAATTCTAACTCTGCCCCTTTGCCTATTCTGCCCCTGAACCCATGCAACTAACCTTGGCAAACACACACACGGACTCCACTTTGGATTTATGACCATAACCTCAAAGGGACTGTAAAGGCTGCTTAAAAAGAACACGGTATTTCTTTCATCCATTCACTTTCCTGCTACCCCAGAAAACTATTTCAATAGGTTTCAATCCTTCTCCATTGATTACCTGGCTTCCTAACATACTAAGAAAACTGAGGCAATCTGGAGAGAAGGTCCATAAGCCACCACACATCTGCAATTACTCCCATCGGTGCCATATACTCTCTCTCCCTTCCCCATTACTAAACAAATGCCCATCTTCTAATTAACGATGAGCCTCCCTTGTGCAGTGAATCCCATCCCTCATTACTCGTTCCAGTAATCCTCCCCATGCTCTCTGCAAATGTTTTACGATCAGTTCCATGAGCACAGAATCTTCCTGCAATTTCTCCTATCTTGAGAACAAAACAGCAGAAACAGACACTTATAACTTCGCAGGCCCTCTAGCTAATGCCCCACCAGCAACTTGCCTTCTCAGCAACACTCCTCTATGGGGTGGGAAGTCTAATGTTTCCAGCTCCTCTTGAATGATATTCTCTCTTGAAACACATCCAATGAGATTTGTCCCCCTTGCTCCACATTAGTAACCCAATTTCCAAGTCTCCACTGTTAATGTTCTTGAACTAATAGAAGTGTTTGATGCAGCGACTACCCTCTCCTACTTGAAACATTTTAATCATATGGCTTCTTGGACATCACATTCTTCTGGTCTTCCTCCTTCCCTCTTGGCTGCTTCTTTTATACGCCTTGATTGTTTCTATTTATTTATCTGACTCTAAATTTGGAGTGCTCCATTGCTCAGTCCCCATTTTGTTGCTACATCTGCTACAGTGGTAAATTCACACAGTAATATAGTTTTAAATATGATCTTCACTGATGACTTGGGAAGAAAAAGATTATTTCCCTTACATGGCTCTCTCCTCTAAAGTTAAGACTCCTATAACCAACAGCCTATGTACGTTTCCACTGAGATATCTACACCTCTCCCGTAACCTGTCCCAGACGGAAATCCTCATTTTTGTCCCCCAACCCACCCCTCATACAACATTCCCCATCTCAGATAAATGTCAACACCATCATTTCAGATGCTCAAGCCAAAACCCTTGGAAGCAACCTTCATTCCTTTCTTTTATAATCCACGTGCAAACTGTCAGCAAATCCTAGAGGCTTAATCTTCATCGTGCAACTAGAATCCAACTACTTCTTACTACCTCTACTATGAATGTCGTTTTCAAGTCAACATCATCCCACCTGTGAATTACTACAATGCCCTCCTTATTGATGTCCCTGCTCTGTTTCCTTATAATCTATTCTCGATGGGGCAAGCATTAGAATGATCTTTTAAAAATAGAAATCACTTTCTCAAAATTATCCACTTCACTTCCCTTTTTACTCAGAACGAAAGGCAAAGTTGATAAAATAGCCTACAAAACCCTACAGGGTTTGCACTCTGTCCCCAGTACTCCTCGGGCCTCCTACTACTTTGCTCCTAACTAATTCCACTTTCCAAGGAACATCTCTGTAAAGGACATAATACATGGCCAGTGGCAGTGACTTTCATCTGCTTCATTTCCCTGGTGCTGGCACAGGACAGATATTCAATAAATATTAATTGTATGAATGGTTGAATTCTCTTGACTACATTATTTCTCCTATGTTTTTGTATCATCTTTCAATTGCATATGCATTAAACAGTGGGTAAGAGTGTGGATTCTAGATCAAAGTAATAGGGCAAAGTCCTAGTTCCTCCACTTGGCCATTTGTGTGGGTTTGTACAAGCTATTTAAACTCCCAGTGCCTCATTTTTCTCATCCATAAACAAGATGAGATAAATAACCAGAGTGTAGAAAGTGTTCAACAAATGTAGACTATTACCACTGGTGTCATAAAAACAGTAATTACTATCAAAATTCAATGATGAAGAAGATAAGATGAATTATGGCTTTATTTTATTTCAATTGAAATTGAGCCCTTTATTAACTCTCCCTTGGTAAGTTTGCTTTCTACATCCATCCAACTGGACTATTGTCCAGAACAATTTTCTCCACCTACTTTTCCTAGAACAACAACAACAAAAAATGTCAACTATATTTTTCAAAATAAAATTAAAATGTATATATTATCACTTCCTGATTTGCTAGTTTACTAATCCTATCAGAAAGGAAGAAGTTAGGTATACATGAGTTTCTCTTAGAGAATGCTTACTGGCTCCTTGTAATACTCCCCCCCCCCCTTTTAATATGACACATTATAGCATATTTTATATTCCTTATAAACACAATGTACATTCAAATAATCACTTTCATCTGTTCAAAGTATGTTCCTAGCATTTTCCCTCTTCTCTCTTGTAGATTATACAGATTATGTGCTGCCTGCTGATTTCAAGTTTGGGGGCGATTTTGGTTTCTGCTCCTTACTCTTCTCACTTCAAGCCAACAACTTCCACCATTTTGATGTCTGGGTACCCATTTGTAGCAGCTACATGTGTGAGTAGAATGGGGTCTCCAAGAAAGGATATGCTCTTTAAACGCTAAGTGGGTACTAGATCATGGAGTGACTCAGTCCCAAGAGGTGGGGAGAAAGGAGCAGGTGGCCAAGGCCTCTAGCTTTCTCTCTGTCATCATCCCATGTCACGTTTCTCCCATTCGGGAAGAGCAGCAGAGGAGTCTAATCCCTCCTCCTGTGTCACCATCCCAGGGAGTAGCTGGCCAGGGCAGGAGGCAAGAGGGTAATACAGTGGGCATACCAGCACAACACTTCTTACCTGGCCTCACAGCCGACCTCTGGAAAAGTAGAAGATTTTTCACATTCTTCTTTGGGTCTTTGATGAGGCCATTGCATTCCCTCCAGTGTAAGAATAATCCACCTGTCAGGTAAAGAGTGAAAATATCAATTTTAAAATAAAATGAGCACCATGGGTAAATGCCACAGGTCTGCAGAGAATCAAACTGGTGATGGTAAGATTCATGGGAAGCAAGGACACTCTTGCTATGTGTTCAGAAGTAACCCTGAGAATTTGGAAAACTTTTTTTTTTTTTGCTACTTTCCATCTAATGGCTCATGGAAAGGGGTCCTTTTCTTTGGAGACTAGCCAGGGTCTAGTCATGCCTCCCACAAAGGGTCACTTCTTTTCCATGTAGTATCCTACACAAAGGAGGAAAAATCATGCATTCTGGGCAGATGAATTCTAACAGGGCATCACCTCTGTATGGATACAGCCTTTATGTGAACGCAAACTATGCAGTGATGCAGGCCCTGCTCCTGACCCCAGAGCACAACTTATCCTTACTTCTCTAATCAGTGGTTGAGCTCCCACATTCCCTTATGAAAGGCAGGAACAGCTCATGCTGGACCCTCTTTGTCTGTGACTACTACTAATCCCTAAGGCACAAGCCTAACCAATGTTCCAGCTTAGAACATTCTCCCTCCACCAGCCAGATCCTTACACTACTGGGCTCAAATACTGACTTCTGGGGGCACCTGTGTGGCTCAGTCGGTTAAATGTCCAACTCTTGATTTTAGCTCAGGTCACGATCTCATGGTTCATGGGATCGAGCCTCTCATTGGGCTCTGTGCTGAGTGGGGAGCCTTCTTGGGGTTCTCTCTCTCTCTCTCTCTCTCTCTCTCTCTCTCAGCCCCTCCCTGCTCTCCCCCCCCCCAAAGTAAATAAATAAACTTAAAATACTGACTTCTGGGGCTTCAGGATGAGAGACTCTTCACACCTGACCCTGTACCTCCCCCTTTCTTCAACTCCCAGTCTAACTCAGGCCCCCTACACCAGTGCTTGAAGCTCACGTGTTTCTGTACCTTCTGTCATCGGAGCCCCTTTCCTACGTGCTTCTGTCGGCTGCTCCCACCTTCATATCCCTTCAAGTCATTGGTCTTCCTCAACCTCCTCTCTTCCCACCTCGTAACTTAGCACTGTTCTTTTTCTGCGTATACCTCCGCTCCAGGCCACCTCAGCTCACAGTGATTTTCGCTAACATAAATCCCAATCCTCTGTGCATCTGCCCTTTCTCTAAAGTCAATGTTAAGCATCCTGAGAGTAGAAATAAGGCCTCTCTCTTAATATGGACCGACACCATTCCTACGGTGTTATCTCTCTAAGAGTTTTACATTACTTATTGATTGATGGATAGTAACATGGTGCACACATTTCCACAAGACAACTGAACTGATCATTTCTCTCTTCTCTGAGCAGTTTGCCATTACTGGATCCCTCTCGATCATTTCTGGGAAAAAGGCAACTATGCCCTTTGTAAGTATGAGAGCCGTCGAATCTCAGCTCGCCGGAATAAAAAGAACTTCAGAGGCAATAACTCTAGTTCAAAGTGTCCATTTGACAGCTTAGGGAAATAGGGCTCTGAGCAGGGGAGAGAGTTCTCACTGCTGGTCCGGTGACAGAACTGGGTGTAAACGCCAAATTCCCTGTTTCCTAGACCAGTACTCTTCCCCTATGTAATGTGCTCCTGGGTCATATTTCAAGGTTTACTTCAGTTGCTTGAATGGTAGACAATTTTAAATAAACCACGGAGTCTTTGCAGTTTGTTAGCTTGTTACCCTGAACAGGGTAGATGACCTTCTAGAACCTAGACTTCCTTTTCCGGAAAAACCTGTCTCAGAATGAGCCAATTTCCCTAAACGGCAAGGTCAGAGGCAGAGGTGTGTGGGCTTAGATCCTGTGGCTAGCTCCCCCACCCCCTCAGAAACAAGGAATTAACAGACTGTAGCCACTTTCCTGACAAAAGTCAGGAGTGTGTGGGTGGGGTCTTTGATACTCTAGCAACCTTTCCCTCTGCCTTGCCACGCACTCACAAAGATGACTTAGGGAAGGGCCACATCCTGACTCAGGAAGATCCAAGATCTAGTTAACTACGGTTGAGGGCACAGAAGATGGTGTTCTGAGGCTGGTATATGTTTCTTATACTTGAAGCTAGAATCTAAACCCCAGAACCAGAGGACAGAGTTCACCCCACTGGATGGAGTCAGAGTTCTGGACCCAGCACCAGGAAACTCTCATCTCAGATCTGTCACTCAGATCTGTGTGCTTGAAAAAGTTCCTTCCTTTTCTGGGCTTCAGTTTTCTCATTTATAAAATGGGGAAGAGGAACATGTGGCTGTGGCTCTCACGGGTGGCTTCCCAAGCGTCCTGAATACCCTGAAAGGGAAAACCATACTTGGGATGACCCAGCATGATGTGGGCTCCGCACGCAGGACACAAGACAGTACGTGGGCTCCAGTGAGCACGTGGCGGCTCTGGGCAAAGGCGCCGCCCATTCCATCGGCACTTCCTTTGGGAACTCAGCACTTGAAGCCACACGGCTCCCAGGCCAAGGGAGAAGGAAGGGCAGAGCAGTCATTCCCCCAGACGCACAGCATCCTTGAATGACGTTCAAAGAGAAATGAGCACATGCTGGGAACCTGGCACAGAGTCCGGCACCTCAGTGTCTTTGCAGAGGCATCATATTCTGCGAGAACCCTTTGCCCCAAAATATAGAATGTGACCCAAATCAGAATGTGGTGAACGTGGTTCTTGGGCCTGATCCACCTATAGGTAGGTATTCTAGCTTCTCCAGTTCTCTCTTTCATGGAAATAAAAGCCATAGACTGGTGTAGGAGGGACCAAAGGTCCTATTCTAGAAGGGCTGAAAGCAATAGAACGACTCTAAGGCTGTTGGGGAAGTCGGCAAGCCATCTCTGTCTTCAGTGCTGCAGAGAGCCAAGGATCCAGAACTCCTATACCGGAGGAGGAGTTACGTGTGCATTCTCTCACTCGACAAACATTTACTTATTGTATCAGGTGATAAACCAGGTAGTGAAGAGGGATACAGAGGTGAATAAAACATAGTCTGTGCCCCCTACGAGTGCACAGATTACCAGGGAAACAGACTCAGGGAAGCAAGTGTAGTACAATGGATGGAGGGTTAATAGCATCACATGCTGCTCCTGTTGTGACATCCCAATGCAAATTTTCTTTCTCAGGCCATGAGCACCCTGACCGCAAATGCAGCGAGTTCTCTAGCTGCTGGAGCAGGCCTCTTCCTCCTTGCTGACAGCCTGGTACCCCTGGAGACGGCCTCTCGACTGTGTGACTCAGAAAGGGAATACCTATCCTCACTGCCTTATTCGGGGTACTATTATTCAACTTATGAATTCAAGGACTGTCTCCTGGCTAGTGTCAGTCTGACGGTAAGTAGTTTCAGACTGAATATCTTGCCCATGAAATTCTTAGTTTCTCTCCTTTGCATAATCTCTGCTTTTTCAGCAGTCTGTGCCTTGTTGATCTGAATGGCTGGAAGCAGACCAAAAAAAAAAACCCCAAACTGTGGTTGAGTCCTGTCGGCAGACTGCAAAATATAGGCGATGCATTGTGCCAAGTCAAAAAAGGAAATAAAGAAGACTTGTGGGTTCTAGACATGTCTCCCCTGGCATGAGAACTAAGCAAAAATAAACTATTGGGGCTACACCAAAATAAAAAGCTTCTGCACAGCAAAGGAAAACATAAACAGAAAGACAACTTATATTTGTAAATGATAAATCCTACGAGGGGTTAATGTCCAAAATATATAAAAACTTATACATCCCAACACTAATAAAACAAATAATCCAATTAAAAAATGGGCAGAAGACTTGAATAGACATTATCCCACATATGACATACAGACGGCCAACAGACACATGAAATGATGGTCAACCTCACTAAGCAGCAGGGACATGCAAACCCAAACCACAGTGAAGTATTACTTCACACCTGTCAGAATGACTAGTATCAAGAAAATAAGAAATAACAAGTGTCGGAGAGGGTGTGGAGAAACGGGAAAACTCGTGCACTGTTGGGTGGGAATGTATAATGGTGCAGCCGCTGTAGTAAACAGTATGGAAGTCCCTCATAAAATTAAAAATAAAAATACCATACGATCCAGCAATTCCATTACTGGTAATTGACTCAAAGAAAACAAAAATTCTAGTTTGAAAAGATATATGCACCCATGTATTTACCGCAGCATTATTTACAATAGCCAAGATACGGAAGCAACCTGAGAGTGCACGGATAGAAAAGTGGATAAAGAAGATAAGGTCAGCAGTCTTTCTTGCATAGAAAACATTCCATTCTCAATAGGTTTAGCTCTCGGAGTGCCTCCTTTGTTGAAAAGGCATTTTCTCCCCCCTCGACGCAGGCAGAAATAGCCTCTTTATTTGAATTTTATCCACATTAAGTTAGCTACAGAATTTGGACTTTTTAAGCCCAAACACATAATTATACTTTGGCCCAGCTGGGCTGGCAGAGTGAGAAGGGGCTGGGAGATGAGCCTCCAATGGATTCAAATCCTAGCAGAAATGCCATCATCTCTGCAACATTTTCTTGCCACTTTCCCCCCCCAACACTGGATGGTCACCAGTGGTTGACGATAAAAATATTGGCTTCTTCAATTCTCTATATACAGGCTCATAGTTTTAAAACCATAAACTTTGGCCTTTTAGGGAGAAAATTTTCTTCCTTTGTGACTCCTCTAGCAGGAGCCAGGGAGATAGATGAAATCTCTCTTATTCCCTTGGACGTGTCTCAGGAATCCCAGAACATGTGTGCAAGTTTCCAGACTCACAGACTTCTGTGAGTCTGCCTGTGTGACCCAGAGGTTGCCAAAAGCAACCCCCCTGATACAGGAGCTTGAGGAAGTGGAAGGGCACAGAAATGCATCTGGTTAGAAATCAGTGCGAGGAAGCCCAGGATATGGCATCAGCCTGGTGCAGAGCAAAGCCAGGAGGGTGAGGGAGACATCCTCCCTGCTGGGGCATGAGGGTTTAACTCAATGGAAACTAAACTCAATACATCAAACTGACTCCTACTCTGAGACAACCAGAGAACTTCCTGCAGAATTGGAGAAGTTGCAGTAGGACTTGACTCCAAATGTCCGCTCTGTATTAACACAAAGATAACCTGAGCAAAGTAACACATCAAAAGATTCAAGATGTATATCTGAGGTTGGAAGAAGGAAGGAAGAGAGGGTGGGAGGCAGAAAAAGATCAAGGAAGAAAGGCATCGTTGGTTCCAGGAGCTAAGAAGGATCCTGCAGCCGGGCAATCAAGTTAAGAGCTGAGACCAGAAAGCCAGGGAGGCCTGGATGGGAATATAGGTGTTACAAGCTGGGATAGTGGCATTTCAATGTCCATGACAAATCTGAAGCTCTTCAAGCCCACACTGAGTGTCCTGCAAAAATGTTAGAAGCAGAGACTGAATATGTACCTTATTTATGAAAATAAGACAAGGAAAACTCTGCCCAACATCCCAAGGAGCTTAAAGAAACTCCACCATAAAGGTTTCTAGGATGAAATCATCTCACCAAGCCATGTGCAGGGATGGACAGTATCCAAATCCAAATTCCATATAAAACAAACGAACCTCAAATACAGGGATTCACTTAAAAACTGTTCCTGGGTCTAGATCTCCTGAGGTTCTATCAGAATCAAACCTAAAGTTTCCATCTAGGGAGTCATCCATAAACCCAACTAATCGGTCTGTCCTACATATCAAAAAATCCTCCCCCATCTCTCTCTGCTCCTCCCCTGTTCATGCTCTGTCTCTCTCGGTCTCAAAAATAAATAAACGTTAAAAAAAAATTAAAAAAAAAACAACTTGGTCGGTTAAGCATCCAACTTCGGCTCAGGTCATGATCTCACGGTCCATGAGTTCGAGCCCCGCGTCGGGCTCTGTGCTGACAGCTCAGAGCCTGGAGCCTGTTTCAGATTCTGTGTCTCCCTCTCTCTCTGCTCCTCCCCTGTTCATGCTGTCTCTCTCTGTCTCAAAAATAAATAAACGTTAAAAAAAAATCCTCCCCCACGCACCCATATACTGACATCATCTGAGAGGAAAAATATTTTGAAAAACCTAAGAAAAAAACGGGTTACAGCAGCAAATATGAAAGTTTAGTTGCTCAAGAATTGGAGGTTATATACCAATTTGGAAGACCATAATGAAAACATATTTTCAACAATAGAGACATGAAGAAAAGGAATTAAAACCAACATGAGATAACATGACAGCAAGAAAAAAAAAGTAGATTTGAAAAAGAACTAAGCAGTAGGATTAGAAATGCAAATTATAATCTTTGAAATGAACCATTTAGTGTTATCAGTTAAAAAGGAGATTCAACATATCCAAAGAAATAAACAGTGAAGTGAAATTGAGGTCTGATGAAATCACATGGAGCACAACACATCGCAGTAAAAATCTGAAAGATATGCGTGACGGGTTAACAGACAGGTAGGAGGCAGCGAACTGAAAAGAACCAGCACACATCTAATGTGAGCCCCAGTAAGCCTGCCAGGGAGAGAGGACGTGTGCAAAGAGAAATAAGTGGGGTGAATTTCAGAATTAAAAAAAAACCAAACATGAGATTTCAGATGGAAAGGATGAACTGAGACCATTTCTGGATAAGTAAAAGCAGATCCACACTAGAAATATCACACCAGTGAAAACAACTAGTGATAAAAGGAAGGGTTACTCTTATCTCAGAAGGTGGGATCCCACGGTTCTGAGAGGAAACCGTTGCCGCTTATTTCTCTGCTTCTGTGCCTTATTCTCTCCACGGCTAGAGCCTTCACCCCCAGTCTCCTCTCAGTCAGGCACAGGGCTAGCTGATGGCACCAACTGTTCCTGTCTTGATTCACAGGGGGTGCTGGTGGTGATGCTCATTTTCACTGTGCTGGAACTCTTAATGGCTACCTACGCTTCCATCCTTTGGTGGAAACAGCTGTACTCCAAGAACCCAGGGGTGAGTACTCTGACATGTCACATGACACCTGCTGGGTCCCAACATTGGAGCTGTGATGTTCCGGGTCTAAACAGTGGCAGAAAGAGGAGGCAATGAGGTTCACGTAGCAGTCAACCTTCAGAGTGAGGAGAGAGTTCTATGAATGGGCTCCTTCACGATGACACTGGTATCTGAGATTATTAGTGCCTTCTGGCCCGCAAACCAGAAGACCTGCTTATTAGAATGGCTAAAATGGTTTTAGAAATCACCTGCCCCAAGGGCGCCTGGGTGGCTCAGTCGGTTAAGCGTTCAGCTTCGGCTCAGGTCATGATCTCGTAGTTTGTGAGTTCGAGCCCCGCATTGGGCTCTGCCCTGGTGGTGCAGGGCCTGCTTGGGATTCTCTCTCTCTCCCCCTGCCCCTCTCTCTACCCCTCCCCCATGTGTACTCTTTTTTCAAAATAAATAAACTCAAAAATAAGAAAGAAATCACCTGCTCCAACCCCTTATAAAAGAACCAAGGCTCAGATAAAATCACAAGGAGAACAAATGATGTAGGCTGACGGGCTGAGAATGAAAAGCCTGTATCTCCTTCTTCTTGTCATGAACACAGCCACCTGCCTCCCTAGAGTCTCCATGACTCCGTTCCCTTGCGAATGCAGTCGTATCTTACTAGGGCATCTCTGTTCTGCTGATGGTGTCCTGTGTTCTTCCTTACTTCCCCTTAGGTCATGACTTTACAATTTGAAAATGCTGGTCTTTTCTCTAAAACCCATTTTTTTCTACAGAAATTACTTACAGGGCTTAGATCTCTGGAGAATGATCTCCTCTGGGCCCACCGGTGTAAAATAAACCTCCTGCCTTCCAAGACAAAAAAAAAAGAAATTATTTCAAGGGAAGGAATACATTATGACTCAATTACGATCTTATTGGTAAATGGTAATATGATTAGCAGATCACAGCATAGCATTTGTTCGAACTAATACTGATGCATTTTATATTTTGGTAAAGTTGGAAAAGCTACTACCATACATTTGGGGGAAATGCATTTCAAATATGGATCAAAAAAAGCTTCCAAAATCAGAGTTTAAAACCCACTAATAAACTTTATCTTTTCCAGAGTACATTTTCCATGCCTCAATCACAAGGTCATATCCAACATGTCTAAAATCCTTCAAGGTCATGCATAGGAGTAACGCCTCAGAAGAAAAAGGAGAAAGCCAGGACTCCTGGCAAAGTGTGGTTAGACTTTCCTGAAATTTCAGCTACTTTAGACGCTGAAAGAAACCTTTAGAAAAACGGTTTTTGTTTTGCACTTGCTCAGTCAGAGTCACTTTATTGCTCTTGAAAGTAATCTCTTGGGGTGCTTGGGTGGCTCAGTCGTTCAAGTGTCCAACTCCTGATTTCTGCTCCGGTCATGATCTCATGGTTAGTGAGTTCGAGCCCCGCATCGGGCTCTGCACTGACAGTGCAGAGCCTGCTTGGGATTCTCTCTCTCCCTCTTTGTTTCCCTTCCCTGCTCATGCTCCCTCTCTCTCTCTCAAAAAAAAAAAGAAAAGAAAAGAAAAGAAAAGAAAAGAAAAGAAAAGAAAAGAAAAGAAAGAAAAGAAAAGGAAAGAGTCTCTCAAATCCCAGGTGGGTAAACTGAACAGAAAGTGGTTCACCCACCCCTAAATAAGAAGAGAAAATGTGCACGCTTGTGCTGGTGCAAAGTGGCCAAGTCACATGGCTATGCAGTCTCCACTTCCGTATTATTTTCACACTCATATTGCTTAAATGTTATATAGTAGGGATTGCAAGAACTTTTAAATTAAAAGTACTTCAAAAATATACAGCTCCGTTTCTGTCAATTGAATGAAATGCATGTCTGTCAATTGAATGTGGCTCAATATTCTGTCTCATTTAATGACTTTATTCTGAAATATCTGGCTTCAAAGATTATAACTTACCACAATGCTCTTCCCCATCTAAGTTCTAGACCAAAGAAGAAATTAGCCATAATTTTATTACTGTACTGGAGTACAGTACACCTACCCAGTAGGTGTACCTACCCAGTAAAGACCCAATAAAGGCCTTGGGTCCTATCCCCAGGAGAATATACTACAGACATGCATACACGTGTTTTCCAAAAACATGTACAGAAATGGTCATATAAGTAATACACATAATTGCCTCCAAAAGGAAACTATCTAAATGACTATAAACAATAGAAGGGAGAAATAAAAATTCTGGTATATTCATACAATGGAGTACTAAACAGTAACATGAGTGGACAAACTATAATTACATGCAGCTATATAGATAAATCCCACAAACATAATGTTTGGGGGGAAAAGGTCATGCATAAAAGAGTCCGTTGACGGATGAATGGATAAAGAAGATGGATATTACTCGGCATTCAAAAAGAATGAAATCTTGCCATTTGCAACTACGTGGATGGAACTGGAGGGTATTATGCTAAGTGTAGTCAGCCAGAGAAAGACAAATATCATATGACTTCGCTCATATGAGGAATTTAAGAGACAAAACAGATGAACATAAGGGAAGGGAAGCAAAAATAATATAAAAACAGGGAGGGGGACAAAACAGAAGAGACTGTTAAATACAGAGTACAAACTGAGGGTTGCTGGAGGGGTTGAGGGTGGGGGAGGAGCTAAATGGATAAGGGGCATTAAGGAAGACATGTTGGGATGAGCACTGGGTGTTATATATCAGAGATGGATTGCTGGAATCTACTCCTGAAATCATTACTGCATTATATGCTAACTAACTTGGAGTAAACTAAAAAATAAATTTAAAAAATTATAATAATAAATAAAAAGAAATTGGTTACATAAAAAGAGTACATACGGTCTGATTCTGTGTATGTAAAGTTTAAACACAAGCTAAGCTAATAGTGTCAGAACTAGGATAGTGGTTACCTTTGGGAGTAGGTAGTTACTGGAAAGGAACCCAGAGGGTCTATGGGTTCATGGAAACATTCTTTTCCTTGATCTGGATGCTGGAGTTATATACATATAACTGTGTTCTGTTGTTTCTGTGTTTTAATTGAATAAAAACACTTTTGAAAAAGCTACTTTGGACCCCTTGGCCCATCTAGTTATTGAGCCATCCCCCACTTCTCCATAGTCAAATCCCTTTAAAACATGATCTTCCAAAAACCTTGGGGTCATCTTTGGCTCTTCTGTTTTTTTCACACACCACATCCAATCTAGCATTAAAACTTCCTAGTTTTAACTTCAAAATATATTGAGTCTGATTGCTTCTCACCATCTCATGAGCACTCTGGTTCATCATCCCCCATTGGCATTATTGCAATGAGCCAACTAGTGGGGCACCTACACCACTCGGTCTGTTCTCTGCATGGCAGAGAGCACATTTTTTTTTCCATCTCAAATCAGATCATATCATTTCTCTGCTCAAACCCACTCCATTTCATTCCAAATAAAAGCCAGAGTCCTTAAATACCCTTATAGGATCTGAACTCTCATTTCTGCTCTGACCTCTAACTATTCCCCTTTGCTCTCTCTACTCCAGTCACTTGACATATTCTTTCTTTAGAAATTTTACATCGGGGGGCGCCTGGGTGGCTCAGTTGGTTAAGTGTCTGACTCTTTATTTCAGCTCAGGTCATGATCTCACGGTTTGTGAGTTTGAGCCCTGCATCAGGCTCTGTGCTGATTCTCTCTTTCTCTCTCTGCCCCTCTCTCTCTCTCTCTCTCTCTCAAATATAATAAACATTTTTAAAAAGTTATTAAAAATAATATTAAAAAATAAATTTTACATTGGTCGGCCCTCTGGCTGGAATACTTTTCCTACAATTATTTCCATGGCTTCCTTTCTCACTTCTTTTGGGTCTTTCTTCAGATAGCTTAGCTTCAGTAAAACTTCCCCACCAACGTACATAAAATTACAGCTCTCTCTCCCTGTCACTTGCTTATTTTTTCCTCAAATCACAATGATCTGACATACTATGTATTTTATTTGTTTGTTAATTGTATGTCGACCCCCACTAATCTAGAAGCTAGGGCACTCACTAGTCTCTTCTGAGGTTTTCAACCCCTATTTGTGTGTTTTCAAACGTGTGTGTATTAGTATTTTTACACTGGGGGTGGAGGGCCTTGGAGAATCTTCCTCGTTCTGTAAGCCAAGCAACACAATAAAATATTTTTTTAAATTTATTTTTAATGTTTATTTATTTCTGAGACAGAGCATGAGTGGGGGAGGGGCAGAGAGAGAGGGAGACACAGAATCTGAAGCAGGCTCCAGGCTCTGAGCCGTCAGCATAGAGTCCGACGCGGGGCTCAAACCCACAAACCGTGAGATCATGACCTGAGCCGAAGTCGGTCGCTCAACCGACCGAGCCACCCAGGAGCCCCTAAAATATTTAATCCAGGATCCATTTCTTATTTGTTTGTTTCTCTGGCAACAGAAAGGTTCTTAAGAATATCTGGAGAACTATATTTGGAATTATCTGGAATAAGATTTCAGTAAGATTTCAAATAATACTATCTGGCATATATTCAGAATTATCTGGAATAATATTCCAAACTGACAGCAGGCGCAGTCAAGACTTTGTGTGTTTCATTTGCAACTTCCCTCCACTCCCCCCACCTGGTTGTCTTTCATAAATGGTATGTCCATCTGTTCAATCTCTAAAGCTAGGGATTTGGGCGTCATTTTTTACTCCCTCTTTTGTCTCACTACTGTATTCACTTTGGGAACTCAATCAGGCAGGAACCACTACCAAGAAGGTCTAATAAATTCTCGGCAAGAAAAGGAGTGAACACTTTCGACCCAGTCTAAGCAGACATTGCACATATTTAACATGCATATTAGAACTCTGTGTTCTCTCAACTTTTTAGAATAAAATTGCAGGTTCCCCAAAAGGTAACTCACAATTACTGGCTGAGCCACACATACTCAAATCCATACCACGAATTCTTTATCCTTCTTCCCATCTTCACCAGCATGGGTGAATACACTCCCTGGTGGCCTGATGGGAGCGGTCATGTTGAGAAAGCCGGGAACTGAGGGCAGCCAGCCAGCAAAACCCAGGGCCCTGAGTCATACAACCACAAGGAAATAAATTCTGTCAATAACCTGACTGTGCTTGGAAGTAGGTTTTGCCCACTTGAGACTACAGATGAAAATACGGCCTGTCTGACACCTTGATGATAGGTATCCATGTGAGACCCTGAACAAAGGCTCCCAGCTAGGCCCTGCTTCAACCCATGATCCATGAAAATGGTAAGATAACACATTTGTGTGTTGTTTTGAGCCACTATATTTGTGGTAGTTAATAGCAATTAAAAAAAAAAAAAACGAATACAGGGGCATCTGGGTGGCTCAGTTAAGCGTCTGACTCTCGATTTTGGCTCAAGCCTCGCATCGGGCTCTACACTGACAGCTCGGAGCCTGCTTGAGATTCTCTCTTTCTGCCCCTCCCCTGCTCACATTTTTTCTCTCTCCCTCTCTCTCTCCTCGCACCCCTCTCTCTCAAAATAAATAAACTTAAAAAAAAAAAAAAAAAAGAACACACACACTAGATTGTTACATGGAAGATGTAAGGGAAAGCCAAGCTCAAATTTCGGCCTCAACCCTTACCAGCATTAACGTTGGACCTGTTTCCTCCTCTTTAAAATGGGTGTGATAATAAAACCTACCACCCAAAGTTGTTGCGAGAGTGACATGGTAGGACGTGCACAAGGGTGACTCTAGGGAGGGAGTATCTCATGTTATTTAAAGCAGCATTGGCACATGCTAAGTGCTAAATGTTTCCTGCCAAACGCTAAGAGTGGTCTTCTGCAGGTTGAAAGCAAGAGGGAATAGAGGGAATACCATTTCCACCCAAAGAATATCATCCTGTTGGCAGCTGTCCCACAGAGATCCTCTCACCTCGCCTCTCCGTGGAATAGGCTAGTTTCTGCCTTCTGGTCTGAATTCATAGACTGAAATATTATCAAAGGACCCATCTTTAAGAAGAAGCAGGGGGAAAAGGCAGAGGCTGACAACTATAACCTGCTCAAAACAATAAAAGGAGATGTGTTTTTTTGAAAGGACCAAGGCAGATAAAATTGTAAGTGTCTCCTGTTTATCATCAGTTATTCTTTCCTAAAAATCAGGTATTCTTCATGAAGACGCTTCTTTCGCATCATTTTACAGGAAAAACCATATGCTATTAGTCAGCCCAAGCTCCCATACAATTTCCCCAAATGTTAAATAAAAGGCAATAAAATATCTATGTGTGAATGGCAAACCAACATGTCAGGTTGCAAAATGCTTAATCTATTGTAATTCCTTGACTGCCAAATAATCACAATGTTGGTAACAGGTGCTTTTCTTGCAGAGTGTGGCTGCAGTGTGAGTCAGCACTGCCCTGGGTCCACCTCCCTTTTATTGCCACGGCATGCTTTTCATGACTTCTCCACGTGATTCTGGTGATCTGTCACTTCTGGTTAGAATTTAAGTACAGACCTGTCCCACACTTTGTTTCGTTTAAAATGTTGCCTTGCCAAAAGACATGAATAGACACTTCTCCAAAGAAGACATCCAGATGGCCAACCGACACATGAAAAAATGTTCCCCATCACTCATCATCAGGGAAAGACAAATCAAAACCACCATGAGATACCACCTTACAGCTGTCAGAATGGCTAACATTAACAACTCAAGCAGCAACAGATGTTGGCAAGGATGCGGAGAGAGGATCTCTTTTGCATTGTTGGTGGGAATGCAACCTGGTGCAGCTACTCTGGAAAACAGGATGGAGGTTCCTCAAAAAACTAAAAATAGAACTACGCTATGACCCAGCAATTGCACTATTAGGCATTTATCCAAGGGATATAGGTGTGTTGTTTTGAAGGGACACATGCACCCCCATGTTTATAGCAGCACTATCGACAATAGCCAAAGTATGGAAAGAGCCCAAATGCCCATCGATGGATGAATTGATAAAGAAGATGTGCTTATATTATATATATATGTAATATAATAATATATATATTATATATTATTATATTATATACTATATTATAATATATATTATATTATTATATTACATATAATTATATTATATAATTATATATAAATATATATTTAATATATATTATTATATAATGTCATTATATAATAATATATTAATATATATTATTATATAATGACATTATATAATAATATATATTAATATATTATTATATAATGACATTATATAATAATATATTATATACAATTATATTATATATATATATACCTCATATACTCATATACTCATATACTCATATAATGAAGTATTACTCAGCAATCCAAAGAATGAAATCTTGCCATTTGCAACTACATGGATGGAACTGGAGGGTATTATGCTAAGCGAAATTAGTCAGAGAAAGACAAAAATCACATGACTTCACTCATATGAGGACTTTAAGACACAGAACAGATGAACACAAGGGAAGGGAAGCAAAAAGAATATAAAAACAGGGAGGGGGACAAAACATAAGGGACTCCTAAATATGGAGAACAAACTGAGGGTTACTGGAGGGGTTGTGGGAGGGGGAATGGGCTAAATGGGTAAGAGGCACTAAGGAATCTACTCCTGAAATCATTGTTGCACTATATGCTAACTAACTTGGATGTAAATTTGAAAAATAAATAACATAACATAACATAACATAACATAAAATAAAATATGTTGCGTTGCACTTTGGGCGCCTAAATTAAAATGTATCTGAATAAATGTTGGCAGAAAAATGCTGTATTGAGAAATACATACTCTCTCTGGAGTCTAGATGTGAAAAGGAGTCATTTTATCAGGAAAAAAAAAACAGAGAACACAGTCTGCAATTATTTCTCTATGTCAGTGGTTCTCACCCTGAAATGATTTTGTTCCCCACCCCCAAAGGACATTTGGCAATGTCCGGAGACAATCTGGGTTGTCATAGCTGGGGATGTGGGACCGGCATCTAATGAGCAGGGGCCACAGACGCTGCCAAGTGTCCTACAGTGCACAGGACAGGTCTCCACAACCAAGAATTATCAGGCCCCAAATGCCAGCAGTGCCGAGGCTGAGAGACCCTGCTGGCCATGGTTGCCACCAACTAGGAAATACTCAAGATGACATTTGTACATACATGGTTTTTGGGTTTGTGAAACCATTCGCCTTTATGGTTTAATACTTAAAATCAACAAATACAGGACTACAAAGAATTAAACATGAAAAGCAAAATTCCAAAAGGCACTTTATGTTCCTTTCATCATACTTGTATTGTTTAAACCACAAAGGCCTTGAGTAGGATGAGCTTTAGGCCTTTTGGAAGAGGGTGGAAAAAACACAAATTTTAGAGACAGACAAGTGGAGTCTGGCTCCTTTCCCTACCCATTAGTATGTTACTTTGGGCAACGTAATATTTCTGTACCTCAGTTTCAGCACTACAGAACTGTTAAAAGACTAAACGTTAAGAGATATCAAAACAAAACACTATCTACAGAATCTAGAACAGAATAGATATTCCGTAAGTTTTAGTTCCTTTATATCTCATGAGCATAGGTACTGGGATTTGTTTTCACGTACACCATCTTTTTTTTGTGTGTGTTTGCCACCTGTTTATACACAAACTGACAAGAAAGTAGGTCTTCTGGACAAGTGGATCCCAGGGGCTGGATGTGCTCTAGAATTCTAAGACTCTATGACTCAATGACTGTGATTCTGTGGTGGTAGGAGTGAGTAGGGCAACTGCTAAGGCTCATTGCTAAGGACTCCATGGGAGGCTAGTGGAAGACCATGACTCTAGCTGTGCCTTTCAATCACTTACTCTTCTAATAGAGCTCTGCCATTGAATCATGGAGTCTTCATCTGAGGACCAAAGATCATCCCACATCACGATACAACCAAATGAAACAGTACTGACTGCCCTTCCCTATGAGCCTCAGAGCTCTCTGCTGGATTTCCTGAAGGGAGAGCCAAAAGTCTTGGGGGTAAGTGCTCTCCTGTCCATGGGTTTTCCTCGGAAGGGAGAACAGAAGCTATTTTTCCAGGTGTGTCTGAATAGACACAGGAAGGGACTTGATTCCTTTTCAGGAAGGGACTTGATTCCCCTTCTTTTCCCTCACGTTTTGCCTACAATGTTTCCTTCTTCATTAATCATAGAAACCTCTAAGTTATTTGCTTGTACAAATAAGCAGATCTTCAGCAGAAGAGCCAATATGTAGCCAATAATACCATTTTCCTAGATTTTGATGAACAAGAGAAATAAAAATTCTGTTTAGAAATGCACACAGAGTGCCTTAGAAATGTCTTATTTATGAACATGTCTTAGAAATGTTTCTTGGTGGGGGGGCTCATTTAACCCTGCAATTAATAACTTCCCTAACCCTGAGGAAATCCTAGGGCTGTTTCATGTGGAGTTAATACTGTTCTTTGAATCCTGGCAGAGAGAAAGGCAGGAAACTGGTATAATTTCCCCCAAATATTTTATTGAGGAGGTGACCTCAGGGCGTGGTGGCATGTCCCTTGGAGCTAAAAGCCATGTGAGGAGAGGTTAAACTTCCCCTTTGTGCTGTTCCAGGCGTTGGGGGTTCTTTGAAAACTCTCTTCAAAGCTTCACCGTGAGCCACAATGTGGACATACAGACAAAACATTTTTCAGTCATGCATGTACCGAGGGGAGGGCTATGTATACAGCCTCTATCTTTAGTACAAGAGTAAAAGTACCACTTTGGGTGGTGCCATAGAGGTGTGGGCTGGGGGAAAAACCCAGAATGCTGGAGGAGAAGCTGTATCCTGAGAAGAGCCACCAGCCCTGCCAGACCACCAATGGTGCAGATTCCTCACAGGCCCGTGAGCCCCACTGGGTTACTCTCACCTCTGGACAGGCCCTTGCCGGAAGAGCAGACGAGACATAAACCTCACCCCAGCCCCTCCACTCTAGATCAGCAAACTTCACAGATTTCAGAGAATGGGGCTGAGCCGTAATTCCAAAAGCACAGACTGGATATGGAAACATGTACTCCTATCTGTCCGGCGCAAGGTAAACTGGTAATACAGGGGCTATAATAAGCAGTGAAGGGTGAAAGTGAAAGACGTGAACCTGTAGAACCCAGGTAAGCGAGAAGAAGAAAGAGACACCGGACTTTCTGAAGCTCTGAGGGCAGTGGGCAAACGGAAGAGGAAGGCATTCGTGTCGAGGGAGGTGTGACATAAGCATAGTGGGATGTCCCAGGGGCCCGGGAGAGTCCTAAGAGGCTGGGGCATCAGTGACCTCATGTACCCATTTCTCTCCTCCCAGGCTCTCCAGATCCTGCTTGCTCTGATCATTGCGGGTGTTGGAAGCATATTTGCATTCAATTACTTCCATTTCTCCCAGAGATTTCCCCTCGTTTTCCTCACGGGATATCCATTCTGGGGAGCATTTATTGTGAGTACTACCAGTTAGGAGCTTTTGCGAAATTACTATCAAGACTGGTTTGAACTGTGTCAAGTCAGGTCCCAGGATGAAGAATCCCATGAATATGGTCCTCAAGGAGACCAGATAGTCCCTTGTGTGGCAAGAGAAGCAACTCCATTTGGTCATTGCATCTACCATCATCACAGAAATAACTGCTCTTAGGCATACAGTGTTTAAAAGTTTCCAGAGCCCTGTGTGTAGAGTAAGTCATCTGCTCCTTACTACCAACCTGGGAGATCAGATGGGTAAATATCCTACTTTCTCTTTTGCAAATATGGAAACAGAGGTTGAGAGTAGACAATCTTTGAGTATAGCCAGCAAAAAATGTTCCATTAGTTTCAGGTGTACAATACAGTGATTTGACAAGTTTATACATGATGCTGTGCTCACCCAAGTGTAGCTAGCATTTGTCAACATACAACACTATTACAGTGTCACTGACTGAATGCCTTATGCTGTGCCTTTTATTCCTGTGATTTATTCATTCCCCAACTGGAAGCCTGTATGTCCCTCTTCTCTTAACCCATTTCTCCATTCCCCCTACTCCTCCCCTCTGGCAACTGTCAGTATTTATGGGTCTGGATCTGTTTTTTGTTTTGCTTATTCCTTTTTTTTTTTTTTTTCCTCAGATTCCACATATAGGTGAAATCATATGGTATCTGTCTTTTTCAGTGTGACTTATTTCACTAAGCATAATATCTTCTAGTTCCGTCCACACTATCTTAAATAGCACAATCTCATCCTTTTTTTATAGTTGTGTAATATTCCATTGTATATATACTGCGTCTTCCTTTTCTTTTTGTCTATTGATGGACACTTAGGTTACTTTCATATCTTGGCTATTGCAAATAATGCTGCAATAAACACAGGGGTGCATTTATCTTTTTGAATTAGTGTTTTTGTTTTCTTTCGGTAAATAACCAGTTGTGGAATTGCTGGATCATACGGTGTTTCTCTTTTTAATTTTTTGAAGAAACTCCATACTATTTTTCACAGTAGCTATACCAATTTACATCCCCACCAACAGTGTACAAGCATTCCTTCCTTTTTCTCCACATCCTTGTCAACACTTGTTATTTCTTGTCTTCTTTTAGTCATTTTAACAGGTGTAAGGTGATATCGCATTGTGGTTTTGTTTTCCCTGGTGATTAGTAACGAGTATCTTTTCATGTGTCTATTGACCATGTATATGTCTTCTTTGGGAAAATGTCTATTCAAGTCCTTTGCCCATTTTTAAATCATATTGTTTGCTTTATTTGGTGTTGAGTTGTAGAAGTTCTTTATATATTTCAGTTATTAACACCTCATTGGATATATCATTTACAAATGCCTTCTCCTATCCAGAAGGTTGTCTCTTAAATTTTTTTGATGGTTTCCTTTACTGTGCAAAAGCTTTTATTTTGATGCAATCCCACTAATTTATTTTTGCTTTTGTTCCCCTTGCCTTAGGACACATGTCCAGAAAAATGTTTCTGTGGCTGATGTGAAAGAAATTACTGCCTATGCTCTCTTCTAGGATTTTTATGGTTTCAGGTCTCACATTTAGATATATAATACATTTTAAGTTTATTTTTGTGTATGGTGTTAGAGAAAGTAGTCCAGTTTCATTCATTCTTTTTTTTTTACATATAGCTGTCCAGTTTTCCCAGCATCATTCATTGAAGAGACTATCTTTTTCCCACTGTATATTCTTATCTCCTTTGTCACAGATTAATTGACCATATAATTATGGATTTATTTCTGGGGTCTCCATTCTGTTCTATTGAGCTATGTGTCCACTTTTGTGCCAGTGCCATACTGTTTTGATTACTATAACTTTGTAGTGTATCTTCAAATCTGAAATTGTGATACCTCCAGCTTTGTTTTTCTTTCTTAAGATGCTTTGGTTATTCAGGGTCTTTTGTGATTCCACACAAATTTAGTGCTTTAGTATTATTTCTTCTGGTTCTGTGAAAAATGCTGTTGGTATTTTGATAGGGATTGCATTGAATCTGTAGATGGCTTTGGGCACTGTTATTAGTGTATAGAAACATTGCTGATTTGGGGGTATTAATTTTGTATCCTGAAACTTTACTGAATTCATGTATTACTTCTGGTTGTTTTTTTTTTTGTTTGTTTGTTTTCTTTTTGTTTTTTTTTTTGTTTTTGGTGGAGTTGGTGGAGTCTTTAGTATTTTCTACATGTAGTATCAGGTCATCTGCAAATAGTGAACATTTAACTTCTTCTTTATCAATACAGATACCTCTTATTGCTTTTTATTACCTGATTGCTCTGACTAGGACCTCCAATATTATGTTGAATAAAAGTGGAGAGAGTAGACATCCTTGTCTTGTTCCTGACTGTAGCAGAAAAGCTCTCAGTTTTTCACCACTGAGTACGATGTTAGCTATGGGTTTTTCTTACATGGCCTTGATTATGTTGAGGTATGTTCCTCTAAACCCACTTTGTTGAGTGTTTTTATCATGAATGGGTATTGAATTTTTTCAAATGCTTTTTCTGCATCTATTGAGATAATCATATAATTTTTATCCTTCATTTTGTTGATGTGGTGTATCATGTTGATTGCTTTGCAAATATTGAACGATCCTTGCATCCCTGTAATAAATCTCACTTGATCATAGTGAATGATCCTTTTACTGTATTATTGAATGTGTCTTACTAATATTTTGTTGAGGATTTTTTAAATAATTTTTTAGAGTTTATTTATTTATTTATTTTGAGAGAGAGAGAGAGAGAGAGAGAGAGAGAATGGAGGAGGGGCAGAGAGAGACAGAGGGAAAGAGAGAGAATCCCAAGGAGGCTCCACACTGTCAGTGCAGAGCCCAACATGGGACTTGAGCTCACAAACCATAAGAGCATGACTTGAGCTGAAGACAAGAGTTGGATGCTCAACTGACTGAGCCACCCAGGCACCTTTTTTATTGAGGATTTTTGAATCTATATTCCTCAGGGATATTGGCCTGTAGTCTTCCTTTTTTTTTTTTGGTGTCTTTGTCTGGCTTTGGTATCAAGGTAATTCTGTCCTCATCAAATGTATTTGGAAGCTTTCTTTCCTCTTCTATTCTTTGGAATAGTTTGAGAAAAAGAAATACTAACTCTTCTTTAAATGTTTGGTAGAATTCACCTGTAAATCCATCTGGTCCTGGACTTTCACTTTTATTATTATTATTATTATTATTATTATTACTGACTCAATTTCATTACTGTTAATCAGCCTGTTCAGATTTTCCATTTCTTCCTGATTCTGTTTTGGAAGATTGTGTGCTTTTAGAAATTTGCCCATTTCTTCTAGGTTGTCCAATTTCTTGGTGTATAGTTTTTCATGGTATTCTCTTATAATCCTTTGTATTTCTGTGGTGTTAGTTGTTACTTCTCCTCTCTCATTTCTGATTTTATTTATTTGTATCCTTCCCCTTTTTTTCTTGATGAGTCTGGCTAAAGGTTTAGCAATGTTGTTTATCTTTTCCAAGAACCAGCTCTTGGTTTCACTGATTTTTCCTATTGTGTTTTTTAGTCTCTATGTCATTTATTTCTGCTCTCATCTTTATTATTTACTTCTTCTACTCACCTTGGACTTTGTTCTTTTCTTTTTCTAGTTCCTTTAGGTGTAAAGTTAGATTATTTATTTGAGCTTTTCCTTGCTTCTTGACGTAGGCCTGTATCACCATATATTTCCCTCTTAGAACTGCTTTCACTGCACCCCAAAGATTTTGGACCACTGTATTTTCATTTTTATTTGTCTCCGTGGATTTTTAAAAGCTTATTCTTTGACTGCTTCATTGACCCATTAGTTGTTTAGTACCATGTTGTTTAATCTCAAGAACAGATAATAATTTAAACATATCTAGCTAGCACTCATAGAATCATATACTCTCATAGCTTAAGGAGAATTTTAAAGATGACTATTGTTGTTTAGTCCCCTTATTATTCCCAGAGACAATTTTATGAGTGTCACTCATCTAGTTATTTATAGAGCCATAATTATAATTCTTAGTGTACTGCTAGTTCCATTCAATCCCAACAGCTCTGGTTCCTAATCTTGTGCCACAATATTTAAGGGTACACTCAACACAGCTTTCCTCACTAGAACATACCCTCCCAAGATGGCAAAAGTATTATCTATTTTAGTTTCTGTTACATTCTCAGAAGCTAGAACCATGCTGCATAGTAGACATAACTCAATGAACAAAGGAATTAAATGATAATTCATTAAATAATTAAATGAGACTATTGTCTCTATTAAAAACCTGCTCTTTTGACAAACATAAATATTCCATGCTTTTTCTATAATCTCCAGGTCAAACACAACTAGTAGTATTTTCATTTTCCAAATAGAAATACTGTAATATGAAGTATAATCTTCAAACTACACATGCCACACTGTAGAGAAACAAAAAGACCAACTCCCCACCTCCTTATTTCACAACAAAATTTCCCCAGTGTGACTCAGTGTGGCCTGCACCGATGGATTCTAGTGAGGTTCTGGCATGCTGCTCTTTAAAACTCTACTCTTCACTGAGAAGATATTTACTGAGCACATAGTCTATCTTTGGCAGTGTTGTAGGTGCTGAGAGGCAAACAAGGCCCTCTTAGGGAGGTGGTGAAATGCTCCTCTTAGAAACAGATGGGGTTTGCCATATGATAGGGAAGCTGGAAGTGGAAAAGTAAAATTGACTCCACAGATATGTTATTTCACTTGCACTAAGTACTCTAAGAGACAAGTTCCAGATGCCCTGTGAAGATTTAATGGGGCATTCACCTGGCACGGAGGTCAGCGAAGTCCTTTGCACATAGGTGTTCACTGGGTGAAGTGCAAGGAAAGCCTCCCCTGGCAAAGGCAAAGCATGAGTGAGAAGCTTGATATGGGAAAGAACAGCAGAAAGAAGACCAATGAGTCTATGGCACTGGCACAAAATGAGACCAAAACTGTAGGATGGAACCAGGTTGTGCCAGCCCTTGTGGTCATATTAAGAATGTGGCCACTCTAATATGAGAGCAAGGGGAACCCACTGATAATCTTTAAACACGAGAGTGACATTTGAAGACTTGTTATCTTTAAAACATCATTGGGTTTTCTGAGCTGTAAACAAATTCAAGGATGGTAACACCAAACCTGGGACAATCAGTTGAAAGGAGGCTGCAAGAATCCAGGGGATTCCCTGACCTAGACGGGCCGCAGTGGAGATAGAAAGAGATGGGAAGCTTTGAGAGCGATTTGGAGGTAGAATCGATCCAGTGGTCATCTGTTGTGGGCAGTGAAGTGGAGGGAGGAATCAAAGGTAACTTTCTGATCTCCGTGTGTCACCTTGAGGTCCCGAACACTGAGACCCAGATGTCCTCAAGGTCCAATACCAATTCCGACAGAAGTTCTCATTCCCAGAATATTCAAATGAGTAAGGGGCTCCACTTTGGGTGACAGAGTTCTCCGTTTTCCTTGGGTTGTACAAGACTCTATGTTCCGGATACAAGAAGTGGCTGAGATAACTATACTAGATTCCAGCCCTGATATCAGCCGTTAGAGAGTTCTGCCCTGAACGTCTTCCTCCATCTGCTGAGAGCAGACACAGCTCACCATTCCCTCTTCCAGGCCCAGAGTCCAGGATTACCTTTTTGTGTAGAGCCCAGCTGGGCCAAACATCTGGGTGGTATTTTGTGGACCTTAAAGAAGGGCCTGCCTCTCCCAACTGACCCTGGCAAAGGGGTGTTGTTCAGTGCTGGGCATATCCAACACAGTATTTCTTCTTACATCAGTGCCTGCCCTCCTTCCTCCCTGATGCTCAGGGGGAAAGACCATATAGTTGGGGAGATTCACAGACATAGAGATTACAATATAGTCTCTGAAGGAATTTATACTGTAAGAGAGTCAAACACACTACCTGTTAACTTTTATCTCTTTTCTTCTTAATAGTTTGTTATTACGGGATACATCACAGGAATCAATGAGAAGAAAAAATGTATGGTAAGTTACTTTCATGACTTCTATGTAGTTTAAAACCTTCTGCTTGCTTTGCATCATCTTTCTATATAAAGCCTTTAAAACAAAGCGTCTCCCAAGAAAATCTTTAGACATCAAATTTGCAGTTCAGGTCATCCCTACCTGCCAACGTCACCATTAGCTCTCACCCCCACCAACAGAAGTTTTTCTTGGGGACCTGCCCAGGGTCTGAAAGAAAGAGTCTGACATTGATAGCAGATCATTCTGGGATAGAATCAAGGCTATCACTCATTGCTGTGTCAACTTGAAGAGAAAAGTACCTTCTTCAAAAGGTTATTCTGAGAATTTAATAAGATATTACATAGAAAAGACACTTAGAAGTCTGTACTACCTTCCAATGACTCGTTTTTTTTAAGGCTATGGATATGTGAGTCTTCTCTTAAAGCCATTCTGACACTGTTTTTTATGGTCCTCTGCCACTTCCCTCTAAGAATAGCTACAGACTATAGGAAAGTTCTGGGGGAACTATGGGAAAGCCCCCATCTTTCTCCACCCATAGAAATAAGCACAGACACTACAGATAATGACCCAATGCTGTTCTTTTCTCTGTATTGGTTCCCTTAAGAGCTGAGGAATAAACTAAGGATAGGCAGACCTAACCCTGACTCACTGAGAGCTAGGTAGACAGAGGCAGGCATGATGCCTTGAATAGATATGTTCAAGTTATAAAGGAACATATATATATGGAGTGAGTAGGAATATATATATACATATACATACATATGTATGTATGTATGTATATGGAGTGAGTAAAGGGAATTTGGTAGGGCAATCTGGTAGGGAATTTGGTAGGGCAATACCTTCCATGCTGGGACACTGAAATCAAGAAAGGAAATCATTAAACCCCAGTCCAAATTTGTAGCGATCTGTAAATATGTTAGTGATTTGGTTGATTATTGTTTGAATCCTCTGGGGGAATGAATATAAGCCACAGGAAGGCAGGACCTCATCTACTGTGTTTATTTTTGTGTCCCAGGGGCCTAATTCAGTGCTGGACACATAGTTGGGGTACACTAAACATTTATTAAAATAAATAAATAAATAAATGGATACTGCCCTAAAATTAGGTGACATTATTCTCATTTCTCGAGGTAGAAATTGAGCTTCCCAGAGATTAGTTACCTTGTGCAAGGTCCTAGTTCACTAGGACTCAAAATTAGGTCTGATTATAAGGCCAAGATATCTTCTAACACACCATTTTGCTTGTAGATTATGAAAGATGATGCATTAGGATAAAATGAATGTCTTCTTTAGCATTAACCATACAGCACTCCTTCTCTACCCGTTCCCTTTCGTGGCTTCCTGGCTCATTCTAAAACGTAGTTTGTCTGCTGACTTTGATGAATCAGAATTTGAGTTGTCTTGCCTTTTAAGTATACTGACCTGATGGAACAGTTCATCCTTGAGGCGTATCTGGAAAGACAAATGCACTAAGAATTTCTTACAAGGAATTTTTTTAAATTTTTTTTAAGCACATGTTTTCTTAAATTATTTTTTTATTTTGTTATTTTAGAGAGAGAGAGAGAGTGCAAGCAGGGGAGGGGGCGGAGTGGGGGGGGGGGAGAGACACAGAGAGAGAGAGAGAGAGACAGAGAGAGATAATCTTTAAGCAGGTTCCATGCTCAGCACAGAGCCCAGTGAGGGGCTCAATGCCATGACCTTGGAATCATGGACCTGAGCAGAAATCAAGAGTTGGATGTTAAGCCAACTGAGCCACCCAGGCGCCTCTTACAAGAAATTTTTTATTTGGTTTGGTTTTTATTTAATATTATTTGAAAACCTATTTTCTAGGGACAAGGTGTCACAGCCATGAATGTCATCAGTTCCTTGGTTGCGGTGGCTGGGATTACTCTAACCATTATCAGCTACAGGTACCAGCACAAGTACTGCCAGATGCCTTCCCTCGAAGGAATATGTGTTATAGGTAGAAACCTGTTCAATGTAAGTGGTCCTACTCCATACGGTGACTCTGTACGATCTTATCTGAGCTATGTTCACGATGCATCAAGTCATTAATTTTGATTCTAATAATGGAAGTTGAGTCAGCATTTGAACAGACTCTTGAGAAGACACTGTGATTCAGGATCTGAACCCTGCTTGTGTGACTTACACACTTGTGACCTTGGCCTAATATTGTAACTTGCCTAAGCCCCAGTTTTCTTTGTGTGGAAAATGAAGATAATAAGAATATCTCCCTCATTGGGCTGTTCTGAGGGTTACTTAAATTAGAACACTGCCTGGCACAGTGTAAACAGTCAAATAGGTTTTGGCTATTACTATTAGTACGGATGTAGATTAGATTAAATTTTACCTTTCTAGAATTAAAGAGGAACAAAATGATCTAAAGAGTTTACTCAACTAATACTAGAAACAAAATACAGTGGGAGAAGGTGTTTAAGCCACTTAATATGTATTCTAATAATTTTAGAACATAAACTATTTTACATAAATGTAGCAATGTTACTCACTACAGCAGATGAGATGTATCTTTGCCAGGAAATGCAACTGTAGGTGTAATTTTCAATATTTATCTAGTAAGTATTCAGTGACATTATTTTTATGCATGTCAGTGATTCCCAGAGGCCTCTCCCTTTACTTCCCCAAGTACATACTAGGCTTTCATTCTATTTCCGTCAGCCACATCTTGAAGGCTTTGGTCCCAGGACGTTAGTGAGACTTGACCTTTTGGATTGAAATGAAATAGAATCATGGGAAATTGTATCCCCAAATGAAGAGGAAAGAGAAAAGAACTACCAGTCACTGCATATGAGATCTTTTTAATCCTCATAATCACCTGTAAAAGCGAACCTAAGAACAATCCCATATATTCTGAGGTCAACTCCAGAATTAGACTCAAAAAAACTTACTAAGGAAAGCCAGAACACTACGTAAGGAACACAATCCTGTCCTAATTGGGCCAAGAATACAATATATTATAATCCCTTACTCTTTTTTCCAGTGGACAGGAGACCACTACTGTTCATTATGTTAGTAAGAATCAGGGAGAAACCGTGTACCAAAAGGGTTAAATCTCCAGATTTATAAAACTCTGCTGTCTACTTTCAGCTCTGCACAGTTAGGGATTTTGCAGGATTAGTGCCTACATGCAGAATCATGAACAATCCGTTCCAAGACCTCATGTGTATACAACTCCACAATTCCTTAGTGTAATTCAAACATCACAAATAAGCTTTAAAACACACACACACACAAGCCAGAACAGTGGGCTCTAGACATCTCCTGAATGGATGTCTTCTGTCTCAAAGACAAATCTACTTGTGTACTACACTGTGGCCGGAGTCATCATTTAAAAATGCAGATCTGAGCACATTACTAAAGGGCTTCTTGTGAAATACAGAATTAAGACCCAAATCTTAAAAGGCTTACAAGACCCTATAACACCTACCTTGCCTACCTTTCCAACATTATTCTGCGTCATTACCCTTCCCACTCCACACTTCTGGCACTTCCCCAAATTCCTTAATGTGTTAAATACCTACTGTCCCAGGACCATAAGACGAGCTTTCCCCTGCTTCCAATGTTCCCCAGCCCAGTGCCTACCCTCTTCCACCTACACAATTAAAATTCCCCCTCATTCTTTAACCTCGGTTTGAATTTCACTTCATTAAGGAGGTCCATCCTGATCCCGCTTCTACCCTTCCCAGGGCTGACCTGTTCAGATCTCCCACTATAGTAGTGCATGGCTCCCAATACTTTTTCATGGCAGGTAATGCAACGTAGTTAAAAATAACTGTCTAATTACTTGTCACTCTTTGCCCCCCTTATTTGATGCAAATCCCACAATGACCAGGAGCAGGTCTATCTTGTTCAACAGCAAATTTACAGTAGGCACTTCATATATTTCAGTCTTACCAACAAATGGGGGGAAATCCAGGCTTCTGAATGGGTTATAGGGAAACCAAGAATTAGAGACACAGTCACGTGACCAAGTTAAGTTTGGCCCGACTGCACCCAGCTCTTTCAGTCTTCACAGTCTAAGCTTTTGGACACCATGCTATTTCATATGCTGCTTCTTCATCTAACTATTATCTTGAAGCAGAGTGTGCAAAACAGCAGTCTGTGAGCTGCATCCAGTCTGCAGATAGGCTCTATTTGCTTCCCACAAGTGAAGGAAAAGCTGGAGATTTTCACATTAAAAATCTGTATATCCAGCTTCCTTAGGAAAGAAGAAAGACCTCATGGGGTCCTTGTTCCCACACGGTAACTATTGCTCAGAACTGGGAAATGGACACATTCTAGGAATATCTTTATTCTCTACTGTCTCCCCTTCCATTTCACTTATTTGGGATGGTTGCCTGGCCCCTACAGGCATTAGGGTTTGTTATCTCTGCTTGTCAAAAAGACATAAGATGAAAATTGTTCAGTCACTGATGGCTGTGGGGCATCTAAAATATGGGTTTTCCCTTCCTTACTTGGTCATACAATGTAAATAGTTCTTGGCTTTTACCTTTAAAATGATACAGCTTTCATTCCAAATGCCATATATTTATCCTCACTCTTTGCAGGGAATTTTGTCAGTCTTACTGGTCATCAGCATAGTAGAGCTCGGCATCTCTGTGACTATCTCCTCCTTCAGAAGCAAGTGCTGGACAACGTCCGATGAGGTGCGTTGGATATTACTGCAAGAATGGGTTCCTGTGGGGACACTGCAAGGTGACCCCCAGCCTATTAGTGGGCAGAGCAGTATTCTCAGATGTTGAACTACAACTTCTGAGGTGAGGCAGGTCAAGGAGAGACAAGCTTAACTAACAGCAATGGCTGGCTCACTCCACCCTTTGAGGCAGCCATCCTGCCCTCTTTGCTATCCAGTCATCTCTGTTCAGACATAGCTCCTTCTCTCCCTGCCAGAGTATATGAAGAGAAACAGACTTAATGGGAACCTATATTACTGTGACACAGAGAGCTTCTCCCTGGGCCACAAGGCTGTGTGAGTCAATCCCCTCACCAGAGGAGAGGCAGAGAAGAAAAATATTTCAGAGCCATACTCCTGTTATTTATAATTGTTACAGCTTACACTTACTGAATGTTTACTCTGTCAGTCACTGTTGTAATCACTCAGCACCAACCTAATCCTAACAAAACCATCAAGACTCCCTTCCTTTACATATGAAAAACTAAAACACAAAGAGTAACCTCTCCAGGTTCACAGAACATCAGGATTCTGACTCAAATAATGTGGTTCCAGGGACGCCTGGGTGGCTCAGTCGGTTGAGCCTCCGACTTCAGCTCGGGTCATGATCTCACGGTTTGTGGGTTCAAGACTTGCATTGGGCTCTGTGCTGATGGCTCAGAGCCTGAAGCCTGCTTCAGATTCTGTGTCTCCCTCTCCCTGCCCCTCCCCCTGCTCGTGCCACCTTTCTCTCTCTGTCTGTCTCTCTCTCTCTCTCAAAAATAAGTGACCATTAAAAAAAATTTTTTTTTTAAATAATGTGGTTCCTGAGCCTGCTCTCTAAATCCCAAAAGACAATTCCAGGACCCGTGTTAAGTGGGGTTTTTCCCCCACTTTTCTTTTACATCAACTTCGTAGAAGTATAATTTACTAACAATAAAATGCACCCATTTTAAATGTATGTAATTCAAGGGGTTTTGACAAATTGTACACCCCTGTTTAGCTACCATTATAATCAAGATATAGTGAATTCCTATCACCCCGAAGGAGTCTCTGGAACCTCTTTGCAATCAGTATCTCCATCACCTCGATTAGTTTTTATTTTTTCAAACTTCACACATATGGATCATAAATAAGTACATTTTTGTGTCTAGGCTTCTTTCACTAAGCAGCATATTCATGAGATTCATCCATGCTGTCTCATGTATCAATACTTTGTTCCTTTTATATGAGGGCACACCACAATTTGCTTATCCGTGTACTTCCCGATGGGCATGTGGTTGCAATGAACATTTGAGTTCACATCTTTGGGTAGACATATGGTGTCATTTCTCTTTTGCATTTCTCAAATCCATGACCTGGTTGCTAGATGGGATGGAAAATGGATGCTTAACTTTGTAAGAAAATATCAAATGGTTCTCCAAAATGGCTGCGTCACTTTGCATTCTTATAAGTAATATGAGAGGTATGGCTGCTCTCTATAACCAGCAACACTTGGAATTGCCAGTTGTATTAATAATTTTGTTATTCTAGTGTGTATGTAGTAGAATTTCATTGTAGTTTTAATTTGCATTTCCCTGATGGCAAATGATGATGAGATTCTATGTGTTTATTGTCCTCTTTTTTTTTTTTTTTTGAGATGTGTCTCTTTAAATTGTTAGCCAACTTTTATTGCATTACCTTATTGAATTACAAGAGCTTAAATGATTCTTAACACAAGTCCTCTTTTGAGATATATGTATTGCTACTATTCTTCCCAGCCTTGGCTTGCCTTTTCATTTCCTTAATAGTTTCTTTCACATAACAACTTGTGATTTATTTTCTTTTATGGTTAGTCCTTTTTGTGTCCCAACAAAGCTTTGCCTACAAGACTGTAAGGATTTTTTTCTCTATTTTCTTGTGGAAATTTTATAGCTTTAGCTTTTGTGTTTAGATCTTTAACAGATGTCAAGTTAACTTTTACACATTATATAGCTCTGAGGTGAGAAGTTCACGCACCCCTGCCATGGAGATATATAGCTATGCCAACGTTATTTGTCAAAAATGCAATGTCTTCCCCCATCACCTTGGCACCTTGGTTGAAAATCAATTGACCTCATATAAATATTTATGTTTATATGAGGTCCATATGACCTCATATTTATATGAGGTCTTTTTGGATGCTCTATTGTGTCCCAGTGATCTGCATGTCGATCCTTTCACATATTCCATGCTGTCTTCATTTCTGTAGCTTTCATGTAGTAATCCTTTTTTAGTGGCAAAATATACATAATATACTATTTATCATTTCAGCTACTTACAAGTGTACAATTCAATGGCATTAAATTCATTCATAATGATGTGTAACCATCAGCACTATCTATGTCCAAAACTCTTTCATCATCCCCATACAAACTGCGCCATAAAACATAACTCCCCCTTTCCTCCTCCTTCCAGCTCCTCATACCTTCTAGGTTATGTCTCTACATCTACTTTCCATTATCTACTGATGATTCACGTTTCGTGAGACCACAAAATGTACGATCATAACCTGAGCTGAAATCAAGAGTCGGATGCTTAACCAACTGAGCCAGCCAGGCGCTCCCATGAAAGGGTTATTTTTTAGTCGCATGGCAATGTGAGAAGTACAAAGAGAATGCAAAGATGTTATGTAATATGCACCCTGATCCCAAGAAGAGGAAAGAGTTATTTATCAAACAACTTCTCTGTGCAAACCACCGTGCCCCAAACATTATTTTATATAGTCTTCAGTAATAGCCACTCTGGAGTAAGGTGTAACTGAAGTGGTTATTATAAAGCATATATCAGAGATGAGAGGGGAGGGGAGGGGAGGGGAGGGGAGAGGAGAGGAGAGGAGAGGAGAGGAGAGGAGAGGAGAGGAGAGGAGAGGAGAGGAGAGGAGAGAGAAAAGTGCAGGACCTCGAATTCAACTGCAGTGTATGACTCCTAGCCTCACCAGTTAATAGTTCTGTGACACTGGTCAGGTTACTTAACATCTCGGAATCTCAGCTCTCTCAGTTATAAAACAAGGAAAATAACCTCATATGAATGTCATAATAATTACTTGAGATGACTTTGGAACTCTGTCCAGCACCTGGCAATCACTGTTACCATTAGAGAGGAGTACATTTAAAATCATACACTTAAAATCTTGAATAAAGTTAAAGAAATTCCAATTCATGCCTCCAAATCTTTCTTTTATCAAATGAAAAAAAATTACAATTCAAATGAAACAAAAGTTTTAGGGTAAGTGAGAATGCACAAATCTCCCCTAAAGTACTATTTATCCTCACATAAATATCCCTCCAATGGTGATAAAATATAGATGTGAAAACAAATTAGAAGGTGGGGAATGACAATGATCATACAAGAGAATGTGGCAGGCATTTTATTTTAGGCCTGCCATCAATCAGAGAGGTAACCATCATTAGGTCATTTAAGCACTCAGAGTTCCAATCACTTCATCAAACAGAACAAGTAGTCTATTCTGACTCTATGGATGACCTTAGGAAGGACACAGGATGGCAAAACTCAGCAGACTGAGGCTGTAATGACAGCCCCTTTCAAAAATAAATAAATAAATACATAAAGACTGGGAAGCATTGGCTAAAGGTTGTATCAGATGCTGTCACTTAGTTGTTTAAAAAAACTTCAATAGATCTCATTTACCTGTAAAGGAAGGTCCAAATTTCCTGGCCTAGTGTCTTGGTACCTTCAGGCTGCTATAACAACAATATCATGGACTGGGTGGCTCGAACAAGAAAAAGTTCTCAGAGTTCTGGTGGCTGGAAGTCCAAGATCAAGATGCCAGTAGATTCAGGCCTGGTGGATTCCAGATGGTTTACAGATGCCATCTTCTCACTGTGTGCCCACCTGGTGGGAAAGACAAAGGCGCTCTCTGGGTTTCTTTTATAAAAGCACTAATCCCATTCATATAGGCTTCACCCTCATGATTTAATTGCCTCCCAAAGGCCCCAACTCCGAACACCTTCGTGCTGTGGATTAAGTTTCCACTTATAAATTTGGAAGGGGCACACTCAATCTATAGTATTCCATCCCTGCCTGTCCCCCAAATTCATGCCCTTTCACATGAAAAATATATTATTTCCACCCCAACAGCACCAGAAGTCTTTATCTTGTTTCAGCATGAACTTTAAAGGCTAAGTCCAAAGTCTCATCTAAGTATCATCTAAATCAGATAGGAGTGAGACTCAATGTAAGATCCATCCTGAGGCAAATTCCTCTCTAGCTGTGAGCCTATGCAACCAAATGTGTTATGACACCAACCTTCCAAAATACGGTGTTGTGACAGGCATAGGATAGACATTCCCATTCCAGAAGGGATAAATCAGGGGGGAAAAGGTCAGGTTCCAAGTAAGTCCAAAACCTAACAGGACAAACAGACCTTAAGGCTCAAGAGTAACCCCCTTTGGCTGGATGCTCTGGCTTCCAACCACACGTGGCTCAGCAGGAAGGCCCCACAGGAACTCTCCGCCTGAGCTCTGCCCCTGCAGCAGCTCTCTGCCTGGGCCCTTTGACTCTTCCAGGCTGGAGTCCCATGCCTGTGGCTCTGCTGGGGTGGGGCCCCAAGCCCATGCTCTGTCACATGGCAGATTCTGAAACCTCAGTGGGGGTGGTCACGCTCCCACGGCTCAGCTGGTTGCAGCCCATGCGGTGGTGCCCACCTCTGAGACACTGGGAGGGGGCATTCTGGCTTGGCTTGAACCAGAGAGATGGTCCTAGCCTTTGAAATCATTCTTCTTCCAGGGCTCTTACACTGTCAGCCCCTGTAGGAGTGGCAGCCCCTGAAGCTCTCAGAATCACCTTTGGTGTCATTCTTCCATTGCTTGGAGAATAGGTTCTGGCTATTGTTGAGATGGCTGATCTATACTGATTTCCTTATCAAACAAGTCACGGCCATACTCTTAGTGTTCTCATTTTTTTTTTGCAGAATGGACAGACTTGGTCCTGCTTTCTTTTTGCTTAACAATTCCATTTTTAAGTAATGTCTCTCTTCTCATATTTTACCATTAGCTAGCTATCTGAAGGACTCAAGCTTCACTTTCAACACCTCTTAGGAATAGCTTAGCTAGGGGTGCCTGGATGGCTCAGTTGGTTAAGCATCTGACTCTTGGTTTTGGCTTAGGTCATGATCTCATAGTTCATGGGTTCGAGACCCATATCAGGCTCACAGAGCCTGCTTGTGATTCTCTCTGCCCCTCCCCCACTTGTGTTCTCTGTGTCTTTCTCAAAAAAGAAAGAAACACTTAAAAAAAATAGCTTCAGCTAAATTTCATTATTACATAAAATATTTATCATTCATTATTAATAATATTATTTACTACATGAAATTCCATCATTTCCTTCACTATTGTAAGTTCTACCTCCCACAAAACATTAGGACACAAACAATTCAGCCATGTTCTTTGCAACTTTATAGCCAAGATCACCTTTCTTCCGGTTTCCAACAACATATTTCTCATTTCTGTCTGACACCTCATCAGGATGACCTTTATTGTCCATATTTCCAAGAACATCTCGTTCAGGATTACTTAGGTATTCTCTAAGAAGACTAAGGCTTTATCTACAGCTCTCCTTTTTTTCTTCCTGGGCTCTCACAAGAATTGCCCTTAATGGTTCATTCATAGCAATATAAGTTTTTTCTAGTATGTAGAACTCAAAACTCCTCCAGCCTCCAAACATTACCCATTTCCATATATACTTCCACACTTTTAGACATTTGTTACAGCAGCACTCCCATTTCCTGGCATCAATTTCTATCTTAGTCCATTTGGGCTGCTATACCAAAGACAGAGTGGCTTAAACAACAAAAATGTATTATTCATAGTTTTGAAAGCTGGGAAGACCAAGATCGAGGTACCGGTAGATTCAGAGTCTGGTGAGAACCTGTTTCCTGGTTCATAGCTGGTAGTCTCACTGTGTCCTTACATGGAGGGAAGGGCACGGGAGCTCTTTGGGGTTCCCTTTTATAAAAGCACTAATTCCATTTACAAGGGCCCCACCCCCGAACTAATACCTCTCCCAAACATTCTACCTTTAAATACCATCACACTGGAGATTAGGTTTCAACGTAGAAGTTTGAAGGGACACAAACATTCAACTTACAGCAGCTAGCATACCACCCAACAATATCTGTTTATCATCTGCCTTCACACTATGCTGCATCATAGCCTTGTTTTTCTACCCACTGCCTCTTCTACCTGCATTTTGACTCCTATCTTACTTCATCTTACCTTTTTGCCCGAGGAATTCCTGTCCACCCATCAAGACATTGATCAAACATTCCTCAATGAAGCAATTTCCTGGCCCTCAGAATTAGGTCATGACTTCTACATTCCCATAAAGCACTTAGCACCTATTTCTATAATAGCATTTGCTAAACTGTATTACTGTCTATTTATATCTTGGTATACCTATAATTGTGAGCACCTTATAGACAACACCCACATCCAATTAGTTTTCATCTCCAGTATCTAATTCACCTAGCAGGTGAACAGTAAATCATTATAAAACTGAATATATGAATGCTGAGAAGATTATTTTAAATTTCTTAGAAGCTTTATAATATTAAGTACGGGAAGAATATTTCAGACAATCTTAACCAAATTCCCCTTTTCAATATTTGAGGTAATAGTGATAAATAGTGATAAAACCAGTGAGTCGATGGTAAAGACAATGTTAGTACTGGTATTTGTTTTCTAACTCTTTGTGTAGATGTTGTGTCCTCCCTACTGTCTTAAGGCAGAGGCGAAAAATAATTTGGGAATACAAGAAGAAAAGAACATCCAAGGTGATTATTCCATTAATGTTTTCTATACCCCTTGGTTTTATAGATTGTATTTTTCTTGCCTTCGGATGTTACTCAAGAGAGTGAACTCTCTGTCCCTGAAGAAAATACTGCAGTACAATTTGAGCTTCAAGAACAGTCCTCCACTGCTGATTCAACGACAAACATACAACCTGTTTTCATTGGAGGCTATACTTTCTTCAAGTTAAGAGTCACAAGAAATCCTTTAGCCTTCAGACATTCAAGGAGGAGAAGCAGTAAAACTTACTACACATCTTCCGTGTCTGTGCTAGATGAACAACAGAAAAGTATTTCTCCACCTTCACAAGTTCATGAGGAAAGACCTAAGCTGAAACCTTTGCTTCCCACATTGCTGGAAAGGTCCACAGAAAAGATCCCATATGCCAAACAGCTGAAAGATGAAGACCTAAAATCTGCTATTGCACAACGCCCAGAAAATCAAACCCAACTTCTGCAGTCCCGCGCTTTGCCACTCCAAGTTTTCCCATCCAGTTACATAAAAAAACTCCAAATGTTACCACCCCAGGCTCTGCCAGTCCTGGCATCTCAAGCCCCAACATACCATGACACACAGTCTCAAGGCCTGACATCAGAAGACATGCCATACCAAGACATATCATCCCAAGAATCACAATACCAGAGCATACCATCCCAAGATACACAAGCCCTAGACATGCCATATCAATATGCCCCATCCCAAAACACACCCTCCCAGAACACATTAGCCCAAGACATGCCATCTAAAAATATATTATCCCAAGACATGATATCCCAAAAGCCGCCATCTGAAGGCATACTTTACCAAGATCTGCACTCCCAACTACAAGCTCTGCCAGCACAATCCATGCTACTTGCAGCCCCAGCATTTCATGCAGCCCAGTCCTCTAATATGCAACGCCTAGATCAGCAAGCCCTAGATCTTCAACATCGAAACCAGCAACTTGCACGTGTATCATACCAAGACATGCAATCAGAAGTCATGTTACTGACCCAAGAATGGAAATCTCAGGAGGAATTCCAGAGCAGGAAATCCAAAAAGTGGCAATCCCTAGACTGGCAAAATGAAAACTTGCAATCCCGAAAGTCACATGATTTAATCAGGCAAAACAAAGGCTGGCAAACTCCAAAACAGAAATCCCAGGACTTGCAAATGCAAGGCCAGCAATCCCCAAGAAAGAAATCCCTAGACCAGCACATCAAGGACTGGCTATTCCCAAAGAGGCACTCCGTAGAGAAGCAAACCCAAGTTAAGCAAACCAGACAGAAGTCCTCAGATCAGCGAACTAAAGACCAGCTGCTGGTCTTAGAGGAACAATCCCTAAGGCAGCGATCCCCAAGTGGACAACGTAAATATCAAGAGGACAAAGAGGAAAAATCCCCAAAGGAACAGCCCAAAGATAGGCAAGATAAAGCTCAACAGACTGATACGGAGAAATCCCCCAAGAAGCAAACCCAACAGGAGCACCCTAAAGATCTGCAAGTCCGAGAGGAAAAATCCCCAAAGGAACAGCCCAAAGATAGGCAAGATAAAGCTCAACAGACTGATATGGAGACATCCCCCAAGAAACAACCCCAGTATGAGGAGGTTGAAAACCTGCAGGCCCAAGAGGAGAAATCCCTGAAGCAGCTACATCAAAACTGGCAATCCCAAATCCAGGAATACCAAGCTTGGCAATCTTCAAGCCAACAATTCCAAGACCGGAGAATTCAAGGCTGGAGAAACAAAGAGTGGAAAGCACAAGAATTGGCACTTGAAATGCCACATTCCCTGAGGTGGGAATCCCAAGCCTGGCAAACCCAAGATCTACTAGAGAAAGAGTTCCTAAAGCAGAAAGCTCTATACCAAGAAGCCCAAAATGTGCACGTCATAACTCGACGTCAGCAATTACAAAGCATTCCATTCAACGACAGTCAGTATCAAGATGAGGAACAAGACCTTAAATCCACAGATATCCAAAAAGAAGGTATGCGAACAGAAACCGTGCAAATAAGAGACAACAAACCAGAAAGCACGAAATACCAAAACCTACACAACCAGCAGTCAGAAGACAAAAATCCAGATTGTTGTTTCTCCTGCCAAAGCTCAGTACAAGACACAAATCTGGCCTATCTGTCTGATATAAATTCAGAACAAGATGTGCGAAAAAACATTTCAATTTGCTCAGCTTCATACCAAGATGATATGACTTTAACTTCTACCTCGTGTTCCCCAAAAGACCAACAGCAATCTGAGGACTCTGACTAACATGGAAAATCTACCCAAACGCCACAATGCTCCCAAGCATGCAACCAAAATAAGGAAAAACAATATAGTCTCCTCCAACCTATGTTCTCAAGTATGGTTGCTACCTATTCACTCGCCAGAAAACAAAGGGCCTGCAAAACACTCAAAGGATTTGCCCTTAACTAAAATAAAATGACAACAAACATTAACACCATAGTAGAATTTTCTGGGTTTGAAGGAGTAACTCACATTTAAACTTTGTTGTCGGTGTTAGTCTTTCAACTTATGATCGCCAACTCGTTTTACAGCTTAATACATTTTTACTGAAGTATAGTTGACATACAATACTGGCTGCAGGTGTACATCGTAGTGATCTGACAATTCTATACATTATGAAATGCTCACCACAGCCAAGTGTGGTCACCGCCTATCACCATGCAAAGTTATTACAATATTATTGACTATATTCCCTCTGCTGTACTTTTCATCCCCACGTCTTATTTATTTCAAAACCAGAAGTTTGTACCTCTTAATCCCCTTCACCTATTTCTCACACCATCCACCTCAACCACCGGTTTCTTCTCTATGAGTCTATTTCTGTTTTACACCTTAATACTTAATGGACCTGCTTTTCTATGGCGCTGATATTCCTCGCCTCTCACTCTGTGTATTACAGGGGCTCAGTAAGTCAACCAGAAAGAAGTCTGTGTACGCTCTCAAAAGGTGCAAGAACCAAATGAGTCTGTGGGAAATAAAAACCAATCCCACCACTCCCCTGGTTTGCCGATTCCAATCACCCACTTTACTCCCTGCTCTGCAAATCTACGTGGAGGATATATACTCTAAGTTTGCCCAGTTATTAATGAGGTATAATGTGGCAATGAGTACAGAAGTAGTGGACAGGGAGAGAACAAAATGTACTTAGAGACAGGGAAGTAGGAGGCAGGGGAGGGCAGGGATGCAGATGTCAAAACAGAAAGTAGGACAGACTGTGATACACTGAGCAAACTTCTACTCCCCTCCATATGCGTACACTCACTTCTAACTCACTACACTCACACATCTAATTTCATCCTCAATGGTCAAAGAAAATCGACCTTTGATGGTCAAATTTTCTGGTGAAAAGCCATCCGTTACCCTGTATCCTCCAAGCTTAATAACATTTTTTCAATCCTCTTTCTCCTCAACTTCTCTGATACATTTGGACCTGGTAACCCTCCTTTCTCTTCATCTCGCTTGTTGGCTTCTGCATTTTTCTTCCCATTTCAAAAAGTCTAAGTTAAGTATTTCCAGGGATCTCTCTCCAACCTCCTCCTTTTTTGAAATCTCACACTCTTTTAGTTCTCTCACATCCTTGTGAGTCACCCCATACTGGGTCATATCTGTGTCTTCAGAAGAATCCCACACAAAAACTTGTTTTCAAGTCTTTTTCAAAGGCATTCAGTCATTTTTAAAAACATAAACTCTCCACTTAGAGGTGAGTGAAGTTATATGCAGTAGAATAATGAGGCATAGAGCCAGAGACACTGGTAATCTGCTCCTTGTTGCCTTTGCCTCTGTAGTAAGGATTAGCCCCCTGAGCTTCCCAAGTTGGTTCAACCTTGGTCAGGTCCCTACCTGAGTTGGCCTCCAGTTCCTAAATGGTTGCCACTTTGTATTCAACTGGCTCTGGAGAAGAATCCAACATGGCAGAGAAGTAGGGGGACCTGAACTCATCCCTCAAACACAGCCAGAGGATTTGTAATTCCAAGAGTCTGGGCTGCAGAGTGACAGAGACGTCTCCAGGGGCCCACAGGGACAACCTGGTGGGCCACAGGTGCATGATTGTGAACTGGGGGAGATAAAACGGGCAGCGTAGGCACAGAGGGGAGTGATCCCCTTCTGTGGAGAGACAAAGGGAAGAGAAAGAGAGGCTGTGGAAGGGCAGGATTGTATTCAACTGACTCTGAGTAATACTAATAAATCTCCCTTTTGCTTCAGCTAGATTAGCACATGTTTACATGGTGCTTATGTGATGTGTTTCAGTCCACAAACTTGGGTGTGGACTGAAATATTTGTAATTCTTCATCATATTCTTTAAGAATCCAACCCATGCAGTCAGTTCTGCCCATTTTTCTCCATACCCATCCAACAAACTCACACACACACATTGATGCACCATGTACCATAAGGTCTTGGGGTCCTAAAATAGTGCAAGTCCTTGGAGAGGTGATTCCTGTGGCTAGTCCACACCACTTACCACCGAGAAACTCATTGCTTTGGTTCATATTAGACCCTAAGTGTCCTGTGAATTTGATGCTTCTGTACCACACTTGGAATACAGGATCTTTTTCCAAAATTGCAAAAATACAGTGTCTAGGGTCTGGACTTACAATGTAAAAATGTAAGAAAGATAAAAACCATCTTCTGAGAGGTTTTTCCGTCCCACTGAGAATGATTCTAGGAAGCAAGTCAGAGGCCCCTAAAGCCCCCTGGGGCCCACAGCAACTTCCCAATCTGCAAGAATTCCACTTTTCTCTGCTTTTCAAAGGCAATCTCTCCCTCAGCTCCCCTTTTTGAGGTACATTGTACTGTCCCATCAATGAGTTTGAGTCTAGAGCTGACAAAATCAAATGTGTTTAGGAGCCAATAAAGGAATGTAAATGTGTGAAGGAGCTGTTTATAAGACCAGGTGAAAAGGCTATAGGGAGCCAGAGCACTGATGATTTACTTAAAGGAAATCTAATTGTTTTTTTTTTTTTTAACTGTCTTACTAAACCTAAACCTTACCAAACCTAACCTAGGTTAGGTTTTCATAAAATTGGAAGAGTTGATTTTCTTTTTAATATGAAATTTATTGTCAAATTGGTTTCCATACAACACCCAGTGCTCATCCCAACAGGTGCCCTCCTCAATACCCATCACCCACCCCCCCTCCCTCCCACCCCCCACCAACCCTCAGTTTATTCTCAGTTTTTAAGAGTCTCTTATGGTTTGGTTCTCTCCCTCTCTAACTTTTTTTTCCCCCTTCCCCTCCCCCATGGTTTTCTGTTAAGTTTCTCAGGATCCACGTAAGAGTGAAAACATATGGTATCTGTCTTTCTCTGTATGACTTATTTCACTTAGCATAACACTCTCCAGTTCCATCCATGTTGCTACAAAAGGCCATATTTCATTCTTTCCCATTGCCAAGCAGTATTCCATTGCCAAGTAGTATTCCATGGTGTATATAAACCACAATTTCTTTATCCATTCACCAGTTGATGGACATTTAGGCCCTTTCCATAATTTGGCTATTGTTGAAAGTGCTGCTATAAACATTGGGGTACAAGTGCCCCTATGCATCAGTACTCTTGTATCCCTTGGGTAAATTCCTAGCAGTGCTATTCCTGGGTCATAGGGCAGATCTATTCTTAATTTTTTGAGGAACCTCCACACTGTTTTCCAGGATGGCTGCACCAGTTTGTATTCCCACCGACAGTGCAAGAGGGTTCCCGTTTCTCCACATCCTCCCTAGCATCTATAGTCTCCTGATTTGTTCATTTTAGCCACTCTGACTGGAGTGAGGTGATTATCTCAGTGTGGTTTTGATTTGTATTTCCCTGATGAGGAGTGACGTTGATCATCTTTTCATGTGCCTGTTGGCCATCTGGATGTCTTCTTTAGAGAAGTGTCTATTCATGTTTTCTGCCCACTTCTTCACTGGATTATTTGTTTTTCGGGTGTGGAGTTTGGTGAGTTCTTTATAGATTTTGGATACTAGCCCTTTGTCCGATATGTCATTTGCAAATATCTTTTCCCATTCCGTTGGTTGCGTTTTAGTTTTGTTGATTGTTTCCTTTGCTGTGCAGAAGCTTTTTATCTTCATGAGGTCCCAATAGTTCATTTTTGCTTTTAATTCCCTTGTCTTTGGAGATGTGTCAAGTAAGAAATTGCTGCGGCTGAGGTCAGAGAGGTTTTTTCCTGCTTTCTCCTCTAGGGTTTTTGATGGTTCCTGTCTCACATTCAGGTCCTTCATCCATTTTGAGTTTATTTTTGTGAATGGTGTAAGAAAGTGGTCTAGTTTTATTCTTCTGCATGTTGCTGTCCAGTTCTCCCAGCACCATTTGTTAAAGAAACCGTCTTTTTTCCATTGGATATTCTTTCTTGCTTTGTCAAAGATTAGTTGGCCATACTTTTGTGGGTCTAATTCTGGGGTTTCTATTCTATTCCATTGGTCTGTGTGTCTGTTTTTGTGCCAATACCATGCTGTCTTGATGATTACAGCTTTGTAGTAGAGGCTAAAGTCTGGGATTGTGATGTCTCCTGCTTTGGTGTTTTTCAAAATTACTTTGGCTATTCGGGGTCTTTTGTGGTTCCATACAGATTTTAGGATTGTTTGTTCTAGCTTTGAGAAGAATGCTGGTGCAATTTTGATTGGGATTACATTGAATGTGTAGATTGCTTTGGATAGTATTAACACTTTAACAATATTTATTCTTCCAATCCATGAGCACGGAATGTTTTTCCATTTCTTTATATCTTCTTCAATTTCCTTCATAAGCTTTCTATAGTTTTCAACATACAGATCTTTTACATCTTTGGTTAGGTTTATTCCTAGGTATTTTATGATTCTTGGTGCAATTGTGAATGGTATCAGTTTCTTTATTTGTCTTTCTGTTGCTTCATTATTAGTGTATAAGAATGCAACTGACTTCCGTACATTAATTTTGTATCCTGCGACTTTGCTGAATTCATGTATCAGTTCTAGCAGACTTTTGGTGGAGTCTATCGGGTTTTCCATGTAGAATATCATGTCATCTGCAAAAAGTGAAAGCTTGACTTCATCTTTGCCAATTTTGATGCCTTTGATTTCCTTATTCCCTTTTCTTGTCTGATTGCTGATGCTAGCACTTCCAACACTATGTTAAACAACAGCGGAGACAGTGGACATCCCTGTCGTGTTCCTGATCTCAGGGGGAAAGCTCTCAGTTTTTCCCCATTGAGGATGGTATTAGCTGTGGGCTCTTCATAAATGGCTTTTATGATGTTTAAGTATGTTCCTTCTATCCTGACTTTCTTGAGGGGTTTTATTAAGAAAGGATGCTGAATTTTGTCAAATGCTTTTTCTGCATCGATTGACAGGATCATAGGGTTCTTATCTTTTCTTTTATTAATTCGATGTATCACATTGATTGATTTGTGAATGAATGTTGAACCAGCCCTGCAGCCCAGGAATGAATTCCACTTGATCATGGTGAATAATTCTTTTTATATCCTGTTGAATTCGATTTGCTAGTATCTTGTTGGGAATTTTTGCATCCATATTCATCAGGGATATTGGCCTGTAGTTCTCTTTTTGTTGGGTCTCTGTCTGGTTTGGGAATCAAAGTAATGCTGGCTTCAGAGAATGAGTCTGGAAGTTTTCCTTCCCTTTCTATTTTTTGGAAAAGCTTGAGAAGGATAGGTTTTGTCTCTGCTTTAAATGTCTGGTAGAATTCCACAGGGAAGACATCTGGTCCTGGACTCTTACTGGTTGGGAGATTTTTGATAACTGATTCAATTTCTTCGCTGGTTATGGATCTGTTCAAGTTTTCTATTTCTTCCTGTTTGAGTTCTGGAAGTGTGTGGGTGCTTAGGAATTTGTCCATTTCTTCCAGGTTGTCCAGTTTTCTGGCATATAATTTTTCATAGTATTCTCTGATAATTGCTTGTATTTCTGAGGGATTTGTTGTAATAATTCCAATTTCATTCATGATTTTATCTATTTGGGTCATCTCCCTTTTCTTTTTGAGAAGCCTGGCTAGAGATTTTTCAATTTTATTTTTTCAAAAAACCAACTCTTGGTTTCATTGATCTGCTCTACAGTTTTTTTAGATTCTATGTTGTTTATTTCTGCTCTGATGTTTATTATTTCTCTTCTTCTGCTGGATTTGGGATGTCTTTGCTGTTCTGCTTCTATTTCCTTTAGGTGTGCTGTTAGATTTTATATTTGGGATTTTTCTTGTTTCTGGAGATAGGCAATTGCAATGTATTTTCCTCTCAGGACTGCCTTCGCTGCATCCCAAAGCATTCGGATTGTTGTATTTTCATTTTTGTTTGTTTCCATATATTTTTTAATTTCTTCTCTAATTGCCTCGTTGACCCATTCATTCTTTAGTAGGGTGTTCTTTAACATCCATGCTTTTGGAGGTTTTCCAGACTTTTTCCTGTGGTTGATTTCAAGCTTCATTGCATTGTGGTCCGAAAGTATGCATGATATGATCTCAATTCTTGTATACTTATGAAGGGCTGTTTTGTGACCCAGTATGTGATCTATCTTGGAGAATGTTCCATGTGCACTCGAGAAGAAAGTATATTCTGTTGCTTTGGGATGCAGAGTTCTAAATATATCTGTCAAGTCCATCTGATCCAAAGTATCATTCAGGGCCCTTGTATCTTTATTGACCATGTGTCTAGATGATCTATCCATTGTTGTAAGTGGGGTATTAAAGTCCCCTGCAATTACCACATTCTTATCAATAAGGTTGCTTATGTTTGTGATTAATTGTTTTATATATTTTGGGGCTCCCATATTTGGCGCAGAGACATTTATAATTGTTAGCTGTCATGATGGATAGACCCTGTAATTATTATATAATGCCCTTCTTCATCTCTTGTTACAGCCTTTAATTTAAAGTCTAGTTTGTCTGGTATAAGTATGGATACACCAGCTTTCTTTTGACTTCCAGTAGCATGATAGATAGTTCTCCATCCCCTCACTTTCAATCTGAAGGTGTCCTCAGTTCTAAAATGAGTCTCTGGTAGACAGCAATTAGATGGGTCTTGTTTTTTTTTATCCATTCTGACACCCTATGTCTTTTGGTTGGAGCATTTAGTCCATTTACATTCAGTGTTATTGAAAGATATGGGTTTAGTCATTGTGATGTCTGTAGGTTTCATGCTTGTAGTGATGTCTCTGCTACTTTGTGGTCCTTGCAACATTTGACTCACAGAATCCCCCTTAGGATCTCTTGTAGGGCTGGTTTAGTGGTGATGAATTCCTTCAGTTTTTGTGTGTTTGGAAAAGGTTTATCTCTCCTTCTATTCTGAATGACAGACTTGCTGGATAAAGGATTCTTGGCTGCATATTTTTTTCTGCTCATCACATTGAAGATTTCCTGCCATTCCTTCCTGGCCTGCCAAGTTTCAGTAGATAGGTCTGCCACTAGTCTTATGGGTCTACCTTTATAAGTTGGAGCCTGTTTATCCCTAGCTGCTTTCAGAATTTTCTCTTTATCCTTGTATTTTGCCATTTTCACTTTGATATGTCATGCAGAAGATCGGTTCAAGTTACATCTGAAGGGAGTTCTCTGTGCCTCTTGGATTTCAATGCCTTTTTCCTTCCCCAGATCAGGGAAGTTCTCAGCTATGATTTGTCTGAGTACACCTTTAGCTCCTTTCTCTCTCTCTTCTTCTTCTGGAATTCCTATGATACGGATATTGTTCTGTTTGATTGCATCACTTACTTCTCTAATTCTCCCCTCATACTCCTGGATTTTTTTATCTTTTCCTCAGCTTCTCCTTTTTCCATAATTTTATCTTCTAATTCACCTATTCTCTCCTCTGCCTCTTCAATCCGTGCTATGGCCACCTCCATTTTATTCTGCACCTCATTTATAGCATTTTTTAGTTCCTCATGACTATTTCTTAGTCACTTGATCTCTGTAGCAATAGATTCTCTGCTGTCCTCTATGCTTTTTTGAAGCCCAGCAATAAATTTTATGACTACTATTCTAAATTCTTGTTTCGTTATATTGCTTAAATTGGTTTTGATCAATTCGTTAGCTGTCTCTACTTCCTGGAGTTTCTTTTGAGGAGAATTCTTCTGTTTCGTCATTTTGGGTAGTCCCTGTGGTAGCTCCAAACTGCAGGGTACTTCCCCTGTGCTGTCCAGAGTAACTTATGTTGGTGGGCGAGGCCGCAGTCAGACTGGTGTGTACCTTATCTTCCCCTCTCCCAGGGGCAGGACTTACTGTGGTGTGGTGTGGCCCCTGTCTGGGCTACTTGCACAATGCCAGGCTTGTGGTGCTGCTTCCATGGGATCTGGCCAAGGGTGTATTAGCCGGGGTGGACCCACAAGGTGCACAGGGGCAGGAGGGGCCGGGTTAGCTCGCTTTGTCATCAGAAGTCCCCTGTGGTAGGGGGCCCTGCAGCACTGGGAGGGAGGCAGGCCCGTGGGAGGGATGGATCCACAGAAGCACAGTGTTGGGTGTTTGCACGGTACAAGCAAGTTTGGTGACGGGCACTGGTTCCCTTTGGAATTTTGGCTGGGGGATGGGAGAGGGAGATGGCACTTGACAGGGGAAGAGTTGATTTTCTTTTTTTTCTTTTTTTTTTTTAACATTTATTTATTTTTGAGACAGAGAGAGACAGAGCATGAACAGGGGAGGGGCAGAGAGAGAGGGAGACACAGAATCTGAAACAGGCTCCAGGCTCTGAGCTGTCAGCACAGAGCCGGACGTGGGGCTCGAACTCACGGACCGCGAGATTGTGACCTGAGCCGAAGTCGGACGCTCAACCAGCCAAGCCACCCAGGTGCCCCGAAGAGTTGATTTTCAAATATTACCTTATACCTACAGTTCCTAAGACCCTGGGGGAAAAATGAGCTGACTGTTCACAAGTACACTTTCATTTGCTAGATTAAATTTCCCACTTACGGATGATGGCAGGTGAGAGGGATCTGAGTGGGTGAGAAGGTAATCACCAGTGGAATGTCGGTGAGGCAATGCTCACCACTCCTAGGCTTGGCTCCTCAAATCCCCTGTATTTTTCTCATAATCTCTCTTCCCTCCTGTACTGGCCAGATGCAGAGAATCCAGGACCCAGAAGATGCTAAGATGTATGGAGAACTGACCCAGTTCATAAATAACTGCATACATTAAATCCATTGCTGAACATTCAGTTGGCTTGTGACCTAAAAAAGAAAACTTTTATGGTACTAGGCCAAGGAAAGCATGGAATTATTTGTCAGAGAGGTTAGCCTCCTCAGAGTAATAGAACTGCTAAGACAAAAAACCTTGTTCAAAATGGTTAACAGCCTTACCTTTTCCCCCTTGTATTAGCTATTGATGTGTGACACATTAACAGACACGCAGCTTCTTAAAACAGCACAAGTTTATTATCTCTGTTTCTGTGTGTCAGAAGTCCTAAACAGTCTGGTTAGATTATTTGCTCAGAGCGTCACTTGGCTAAAATTCGAGTACTGGCCAGGTTTGTGGTCCTGAGGAGTGCAGTCCTCTTCCAAGTTGGAAGACTTCGTATTGGAAGAACACAGCTCCTCACATCTGAGGTCAGAGGACCCTGCTTCCTGGCTGAATGCCACCTGGGGGCTTCTCTCTGCTCCTAGAAGCCACTTCCATTTCTTCTCATGTGGCCCTCTCCATCTTCAACACAACCATGACTTGTCAAATCCTTCTCAAACTTCTCCTGCTTCTAGTTCTAAGGGGTCCCAGGATTACATGGCACCCACTCAGATAATCTAGGATGATCTCCCTATTTAAAAGTAAACACAGTAAAATTCCTTTTGCCATTCAAGGTAACCTATTTTTGGGTGTGATATCCTGTCACATTCACAGTCCTGGGAATTAGGGCATGGAATTTTCTTGGGTGCCACAATTCTTCTGATCACATCCCTGATGCACAATAAAGAAAGAAGAAAGATGATTCAATATATCTTGATGCATTATTTTTCCTTTTGCTACATGAACTTGACTTGTCACACACGCAACCAAAGCAGTCATTTTCTAGGGTTCCAATAACCACAGTTCTATATTCACATGATTTTAAATATAACTAGTCATACGACATTATCTTGAGTAACAAGTAGCTCCACGTGGAACTCTAAACGCCTCTAATTCAGCCACACACCAGACAAATACCATTTTATATGAATGCCTTTATGTGAAGAAAGTGAAGAAGCACGGATCTCCTCATTGTGGGAGATCAGAATTTAACTCCCTTTCCTCTTTCCAACCCCCAACATGATGACACAAATAAATGTTCCCCATCCTCCATTCTCTCTATAAACTCATAGTTTAGGCAGAGAGACATGTGTTTTCTAATCTCTTTATATATGCCACCAGAACTGAGCCACTTAATAAACTATTCTTTCTCTTGCAGTGTTTTGTCCTCTGGAATGGTGTTTTTCTTTACTTGCTTGCTTGCTTTTTCTTGTTTCTTTCCTTTTCAACTTCAAACTCTCCAGCTTTCTAAATTTCTTAACACATTGATTCATATCACAAATCATATCCATTTTTTCATTTTGAAGGAGTTTCTCCTGGAGAAACTTCTCCTGGAGAAGCCTACCCACCTTCTATTGCTGGTACACAGCTGTCACCCCCAAATCTCTTTTCCATTATCCCTGGATTTTTTCCACAGCCTTTTTTTAAATTTCACTGATTTCTCGCTTATCCTCCCTTGTTATGAAAAATAAAACAAAAGAAAGTACAGTAGACTTTTGCATCCTTTTGCCACATATGGGTATAACACATTTATTGATTTAAAATTTTTTTATTTGAGTATAGTCGATACACCCTGTTACATTACCTTCAGGCACACAACATAGTGATTCAACTTCTCTGTATGTTACACTGTGCTCCCCACAAGTACAGCTAACATCTGTCACCACACAACACCATTACAGCATCACTGACTATGTTCCTTATGCTGTGCCTTCTATTCCCGTGACTTACTCATGCCATAACTGAAAGCCTGTATCTCTCACTCCCTTTCACTCATTTCCCATCCCCCTCTCCCTCTTCCTTTTGGCAACCATCAGTTTGTTCTCTGTATTTATGGGTCTGATTCTGCTTCGTATTTGTTCATACATTTCTTTTGTATTTTAGATTCCATATATGAGTGAAATTGTATGGTACTTGTCTTTCTCACTCTTGTTTCACTTGGCATAATTAGACCTTCTAGGTCCATCCATGTTGTTGCAAATGGAAAGATCTCATCTCACTTTTTATGGCTTCATAATGTGTGTGTGTGTGTGTGTGTGTGTGTGTGTGTGTGTGTACACATACACCATATCTTCTTTACCCATTTATCTATCTATGGATCCTTAGGTCACTTCCATATCTAGGCTCAATGTAATCCCTATCAAAATACCAACAGCACCTTTCGTAGAAGTAGAACAAATAATACTAAAATTTGTATGGAACCGTAAGAGACCGTGAGTAGACAAAGCAATCATGAGAAAGAAGAACAAAGCTTGGAGGTATCACAATCCTAAATTTCAAGATACACTACAAAGCTGTAGTAATCAGACAGTATGGTACTGGCACAAAAACAGACACATAAGAGACTCTTAAAAACTGAGAACAAACTGAGGGTTGACGGGGGGTGGGAGGGGGGGTGGGTGATGGGCATTGAGGAGGGCACCTGTTGGGATGAGCACTGGGTGTTGTATGGAAACCAATTTGACAATAAATTCATATTAAAAAAACCAGACACATAGATCAATAGAACAGAATACAGAACCCAGAAATAAACCCACACTTACATGGCCAATTAATCTTTGACAAAAGAGGTGAGAATATACAAAGGGGAAAAGACAGTCTCTTCAACAAACGATGTTGGGAAAACTGGACACTATACATAAGAATGAAGTCAACCACTTTCTGACACCATACACAAAAATAAACCCAAAACAGACTAAATGCCTAAATTGAGACCTAAAACCATAAAAATCCTGAAGGAGAACACGGGTAATAATTTCACTGACATTGGTCACAGAAACATTTTTCTAGATACATCTCCTAAGGCAAGGGAAATGAAAACAAAACAAAATAAAGCAAAAACTACTGGGACTACCTCAAAGTGAAAAGCTTTTGCACAGCAAAGGAAACCATCAACAGAATAGAAAGGCAACTGGCTGAAGGGGAGAAGATATTTGCAAATGATATATCTGACACAGGGTTAATATCTGAAATATGTAAAGAATTTATAGAAGTCAACGCCAAAAAGCCCCAAACAATCTGATTTTTAAAAATGGGCAGAAGACCTGAAGAGACATTTTACCAAAGAAAACATACAGATGACCAACAGACGCAGGAGAAGATGCTCAACATCTCTAATCACCAGGGAAATGCAAATCAAATACACAGTGAGGTATCATCTTACACATGTCAGAATGGCTAAAATAAAAAAGACAAGAAATAACAAGTGTTGGCAAGGATGTGGAGAAAAAGGAATGCTTGTGCCCTGTTGGTGGGAATGTAAACTGGTACGGCCACTGTGGAAGAGTATGGAGGTCCCTCAAAAAAATAAAAATGGAAATACCATATGCTCTAGTAATCCCACTACTTGTTATTTAGCCAAAGAAAACAAGAACACTAATTTGAAAAGATATATGCACTCACACGCATATCACAGCATTATTTACAACAGCCAAGATATGGAAGCACATTGATTTTAATGTTCCTAAGAACTGTGTTCTGGATCATTTTCTAACATAAAAATAAAAATTAATACCCACATATACTTTATTTTGGTACATACCTCAATAATATATATTTTTTTACTTTTCAAAGTCTGTGAAGTTTTTTTAACTTTACATTTTGAAGTATTTTTAGGCTCATTCAAAATTCTTTGAAGCTGCAAAGATAAGTATCTGATGTATCCCTTCACCTACCTTCCCCCATTGGTTATATCTTATATATCTGTAACACGATATCAAAACCAGGAAACTGACACTGGTACATTTACAGTGAATTAAAATTATTCAGTTTCTGACATCTTTTGTCATCCATTTGTGTGTGCGTGCATGTGTTTAGCTGTGTTTAGCTCCATACGATTTTATCCTATGTATATATTTCCGTAACCATCACAACAGTCAAGATACAGAACTGTTTCATACCCACAAAACAACTCCTTTTTGATTCCTCCTTGTATTATCACCTCACCACCAACCCTACCTCTGTCTCCTGGCAACCACTATTTTTCCTTCCCATTGCTTTGCTATTTCAAGAATGTTGCCTAAATAAAATTATACAATATTCAAGCTCTTGAGAGCTTTTTTTTTTCACTAGGCATAATTCTCTTGAGGCCCATTCATGTTGCTGTGTGTATCAGTAGTCTATGCTTTTTATAGCATTCCATTCATTGTATGCTCCTACCAGATTTTAAGCATTCATCGACTAAAGGACATTTGGTTGCTTCATGTAGTTTTGCATTATGAAGAAAGCTGTTAGAATCATTCCTGTACAGGTTTTTCTGTTAACGTGAAGTTTCATTTCTCTGGGATAAATGTCCAAGAGTGCAATTCCTGAGTTACAAAACCTGCCAAACTATTTTCCAAAGTGACTTTACAATTTTTACATTCCCATCAGCAACGTATGAGAGATCCAATTTCTCTGCATCCACACTAGCATTTGGTATTATCACTTTTCTATTTTAACTGTTCTAATGAGTTTGTAGTGATATATTATTGTGGCTTTAATTTACATTTTCCTTAATGGCTGATGAGTTCGAATACCCTTCCATGTCTCCAGTGGCCCTGTGAAGAAAAGCACATGGAAAGTAACATTTGGAAAATGTGTATGTCTGAAAATGTTTTAATCTAGATATCTTCAAAAGTTTGATGGGTTGTCTTGGCTATAAATTATAGATTAGAACAGCTTTTTCTTCTGAATGTTTAAGGCTTCACTGTCTCCTCAATTCTGCTATTACTGTTTGAAAAGTCCAAAGCCATTCTGGTTTCTAGTCCTTTAGGTGTGACTCAATTTTTTCCCCTCTTGGAATCTTAAAGGATGTTTTTGTTTGTACCAACTATACTGAAATTTATTCATGTGGGTCTATTTTCATCAATTCTGAGAATTTAATTGCAAAATTTTAAATGATTTTCTCCTGTTTTTTCTCTTTTCTCTTTCTGTAACTGCTATTGAATGTCCTGAATTAGCCAGTTTATTGTTATTATTACTATTGTATTTTCTCTCTTTTATATTACCTTGCTCTTTTTTTCCCTACATTCTGGTTAATTTTCTCTACTACATCCCAATACGTTTACTGATATTTTCTTTTTGGCTATCAATTTTGTTTTCTTTCTTTTTTTTTTTCTTTTTTAAGGTTTATTATTTATTTATTTATTTATTTTTGAGAGAGAGAGAGAGAGAGAGAGAGAGAAAGAGAGCGCATGAGAAAGCACATGCTAGCAGAGGAGGAGCAGACAGAAAGAAGGTGAGAGAGAATCCCAAGAAGGCTCTACATTGTCAGTGCAGAGCCCAACACGGGGCTCAATCCCATGAACCCGTAAGGTCATGACCTGAGCCAAAACCGAGAATCGGTCGCTTAACCGACTAAGCCACCCAGACGTCCTTCATTTTCATTTTCAAGAGATCTATTTGTTCTCTATTTCCATTGTGTAGTGTCTCTTCCCATTTCATGGATGCAATATTTCTTCCTACATTTCTGAGTATATTAATGGATTTTTTTGTCAAGTTTTCTTCTCTTACACAGTCTCTGACCTTTTTTTCTTTCAGTTTCTGTATTTCACATTTCCTCTTATTTCTAGTAATTTTTCGTCGTCTGCTCACATGATAGAGGGAAATATGAGAAAAGTTTACCTTTGAAAGGTTGGAACACACAGACAGTATTCGCCATCTGTAAGCTTCTCTGTTAGATATACTTACTGTATCACTGGTTTCAGAAACCCTACATTTCAGGGGCACCTGGGTGGCTCAGTTGTTGAGCGTCTGACTCTTGTTTTAGGTTCAGGTCATGATCCCAGGGTCTTGGGATGGAGCCCCGCATCCGGCTCCATGCTGAGCGTGAAGCCTGCTCGGGACACTCTCACACTCTCTCTCATGCTCTCTCTCTCTCTCTCTCTCCCCCTTCCTCCCTCCCTCCCTCTGCCACTCTTTCCTGCTTGCGCTCTCTCTCTAAAATAAATAAAAAATAAATTAAAGTAAAAGGAAAGAAACCCTACATTTCAGTATCTTTCTTACTTTCTGATTAGAGGCTTTATTTTTAGTTTCTGATATATTGTATGTTTTTACTTATATGATGTTCTGGGAAATGATTTTGTTTGCCCCTTAGTCTCTGGTTAAAATAATCCCCTTCCCTCATATCCAATTACCCCTTCCGAGATATACCTGAGAGGGGCACTGGGTTTTATCAATCATTCATGGGATAAGATCTCTGTAATTGCAAGAGCAAGAGAAAACCAGAGGATCTGCAAACACCTAAGCAGGTGACATCTGGTCTCAATAGTTAGCTGCCACTGCCTAGAGTATGAATATGCATCTTCAAAAAGGGGAAGATTTTGCACCAGAGAGAAAGACAATAAATTTAAAGGCAAAGTTGAGCTTCAGCTACAGGGAGAGAGGGATAAGAGAAAGCACAGAGGGCCTTTCATGCAACTTTCCAGCATGGGAATTAGGGAAGCTGAGGGAAGAAGAGACTTGACCCCAGTAACTGTGAATCAGAGAAGGTCGGTCGCTTGGATCATTGCAACTTTCCTGGAAAAGCCAGCAGTAAGAGGCTTCAAATGAAGCTTGATTTGGGAACATTGAGGAATACAGGGGTATTATACATTATTCCATAAGCCACTTTAGAACGAGAGCATTTTTCATGGAAATTGTAGGTTTTAGCATATTGGAAAATGAAAAGAAATGGAAAGATATAGGAAGAAAGAAAAGCAGTGCACAAATTTATCTCATTCGTGTATCGAAGGGCCTAGATGCTTTATTATCAGGAGGGCTACAGCATTCCATGGCCACCCTGAAATGTAGAAACGAGGTAAAATAACTTCTGACATTTCTAAAGCTCCTATAGCTAAGCTCACAAAAATCCGTTGAACACTTATCTGATAAAGAGCCAGCCAAAATAAACTTTGGAGATACTGCAAACACCAAGTAAAACAAAGCATTTAGCCACCATGATTAAAACAGCAATAATAATAAAAATAATGCTAACTGCTGCTATTTTTATAATTATAATTTGTTTAGCATCCACTACCTGCCAGATATTTTATAATTCACTCACAAAAGCCCTACAAGGTAACAATTTTTATTCTCATTTTTAGATAAAAGATGCAATATTTTAATAAATAGGTAACTTAATATGAATATGTAAGTTAATATATCACTTAGCCAAGACCTCATACCTAGTTAATAAAAAGCCTGGGAATTAATTCTAGGTTTTTATGTTCCAAGGATTGAGACTTCCAGAACTGCATCTCCAGAATTCGCTTGCATGAATTAAAGCATAATCAAAACTTCAGGTTATCTTTCTACCATTTTATGACTATTACAACATTGTGCCAGTCATCATGCTGAGAGAGAGAGAGAGAGAGGGAAAGACTGAAAAAGGTTTATAGGAAAGCTACAACATGAGTAATGGGGATGAAATGGTATTACAAAGTATACTGGAATAGAGTTTGCTTAACTGAGAGAACACTAACCCAATATCAAAGGATTTTCATAAAGGAAGATCACCATTAGGATTCCATGTTCTGAAAAACTGAATGCAAGAAAGTAAATTCAGAAAAAAACTATAAGGGGATTGGTACTTTAGTATGTTCTAACTGGAAAGTGGCTAGAGGCTGTCACGTCAGGATTTTCAATTTAGGGAGACCTGATCTTATTACGAAACACCAGGGGCACCTGGGTGGCTCAGTCAGTTAAGCATCTGACTCTTGATTTCAGCTCAGGTCATGATCTCACAGTTTGTGAGTTAGAGAGCCCTGCATCAGGCTGTGCGCTGACAGTGCGGAGCCTGCTTAGGATTCTCTCTCTCTCTCCCTCTCTCTCCCTCTCTCTCTCTCTCTCTCTCTCTCTCTGCCCCTCCCCTGTTCATGTTCTACCCCCCCCCAAAATAAATAAATAAACTGTAAAAGAAAGAAAGAAAGAAAGAAAGAAGAAAGAAAGAAAGAAAGAAAGAAAGAAAGAAAAAGGAAAAAAGGAAACACCAGAGGATGACAAAGGAAAGTATATAAATGAATACAAATTTTTCTCCTCCCTTCATGCAGGTCCTTGCATTATGACAGTACAGATCTTCCCATGAAGAGACGGAGTCTGTTTTCTTATCCTTAAATATAGGCCATCTCTGCAGTTTGCTTAGGTCAATGAGAGATTAGCACACACGATTCTGCAAAAGTTTAGAAAACATTGTGAGTTAGAGAAGAACCAAGAGTCTGTCAACTGCCAGCTATGTGACTGAGGTCACACTAAATCATCTAGCTTTGGCCACCCCACCAATCGACCACAGATGCAGAGAAAACCTGGCTGGTAAGAGCTGAGCTTGACCAGACCAGTAGGAACACCCACATGACCCATGGAATTGTAAGCGAAATCAAATGGTGATTGTTCCACACCATTCAGTGTTGAAGGGGTTTGTTCACAGATAAAGCTAATAAAATCCAGTGGCAAAAACAAAGTGACAACCTAAACAGCCACTATATACTTCAAGAGGTGGATTATTGATTAATTCTAAGGGCCTGAGAGCTCTTGTCCCCTACCTCCTGAAGACAGAGAACTAGAATGAATGTTCCTAATACTCATTTATTTGGGAAGGAAAACGTCCTCACAGATCATCTAGCCCAGCCTGATCAATGTGAATATATGGAGTCTGAAACTAAGAGAGAGCACATGACTTGTCCAAGGTCATGGTGAGGTTCTGACTGCACTACAACTACTGGGCAGGTCCTCTGACCCCCCGTCCTGGAAATTTTACTCACTAACCTCGAGATCTCGGCCAGTCCTGATATTCTATGACTCTATGACGCTGTGGTTCTACAATTCCGAGACAAAGCACAACAATGCCAGCGCTCCAGACAGCCTTGGAACAGAAGAACATGGTCTAGACTGAAGTAACAAGAACATTTTTTCATTTCAAAATATCAACTACACCATCATGGATTCAAACTCTGCACACAGTCCTGTGTTTCTTGTATTTCCTCCGGAGATCACTGTTTCCAAGCTTCAGTCACCAGAGTTTATAGCCACAACCTATGAATCTAGCGGCCCTTTTCCAAAATCACTTACCACAAAAATGAAAACCTTAGGGGTAAGTAAGATCTGCCCTAATGTATACTCTACTGAGGGTGTGTTAGGGACTGAATGTTTGTGTTTCCCAAAATTCATAGTTGAAACCGTAATTCCAATGTAATGGTGTTTGGAGGTGGGATCTTTTCGGGGTAATTAGTTCATGAGGGTAAACTCTCATGAGTGGGATTAATGCCTTTATAAGAAGAGGTCAGGGAGGTAAGTAGCTCTCTTTCCACCATGTGAACTTACAAAAGACAAGTTTCCAGCCTGTAACCCAGAGGGGGTCTACATCAGAACCCAACCTTGTGGCACCCTGCTATCAAACTTTCAGCCTCCAGAATCATGAGAAATAGATTTCTGTTGTTTATAAGCCATCCAGTCTATGAACCATGGGCTTAATCAGCCACCTCATCAGGGTATTATAGATTCTATTACTTTGTTCAGAAGCCTAAACTAAGATGGGGGTTGGGGGGGAGAAGAAAGAGAAAAAAATATTTGGTGGTGCAATGTTTCAAGGTAGGAGCTAATTCCAACTTTTATTTCCACTCAAATCAGGAAGTGTCACATTTCTATACCAACTATGTACAAATTTCTATGGAGAGGAAAAGAATCCTCTGGGCTCTTGAAGGTCACAATTAAAGTAAAAATCTCCAAAATGACCAACTAGGAGTTTTTTCCTAGTCAAGTTCAGAGAAAAGGAAGAGAAAATCAAGTAGAAGTCAATAGATCAGGTTCTATATCCTGGGTTACTGAGTTGTACGGTTTTATATTTTCCCAATCAGAACTCAGAATTCATTTTGATAACATGATATGGTATTTTTATATGCGGGGCTTTTGCAGAAAATCCCCTTAATACTGTAAATGCTCATCTCTCCACCCACCTATCCATTTCTTGAATATTAATTATTTTTTATTTACCAATCCTCCTTTCAGACAATGTGATTCAGTATGTTTGAGGCTGTGACAGGGCCTGTATCTCATAACATATTTGTCTTTTCAATCCCAAGCCTTCAAGGATGGAAAATAGGAAAAAAAATTTTTTTTTTTTTCAGAAAAAAAAAAACAAAGTAGAGAAAGAGGGCCCACTGACATGCAGGAAAGGGCCAACAGTCTAAACTGCTTTAACATCTATTTAAATATAATGGTACTCAAACTTCCACTAAACAGTTCATATTACTTTAACAAATATGGATTGAACTATGTGCAAAAAATTATGTTAGACACTATAGGGGGTTACAGAAATAAACACAACCCACTTTCTCTCATTGAGAAGAATAAATACATAATTTAGAAATAATAAAGTGACAATATTAAAAACCACATTTTAATGTAGCATCTTATAGGAGCCATATATGGTGGTGGGGGGGAGGGGGTTGGAATCCAGAGAAGGAACAGTTACTTCTACCTAAAAGCAATGAGACTGGGGCTCCTGGGTGCCTCAGTCGGTTAGGCGTCTGACTTTGGCTCGGGTCATGATCTTGTGGTTTGTGGATTCGAGCCCCGCGTCGGGCTCTGTGCTGACAGCTTGGAGCCTGCTTCGGATTCTGTGTCTTCCTCTCTCTCTGCCCCTCACCCGCTTGTGCTCTGTCTCTCTCTGTCTCTCAAAAATGAATAAATGTAAAAAAAAAAAAAAGGTTAAAAGCAATGAGACAACATCATAGCAAATTTGGCATTTAATCTGAACCCTGAAGGAGTGATGGAATTTTCTTAAAGTTTTTTTTTTAATGTTTATTTATCTGAGAGAGACAGAGCATGAGTGGGAGAGGGGCAGAGAGAGAGGGAGACACAGAATCCAAAGCAGGTTCCAGGCCCTGGCCCATCAACACAGAGCCCCACGCAGGGCTCGAACCACGAACTCTGAGATCATGACCTGAGCTGGAATCGGATGTTTAACCGACTGAGCCACCTAGGTGCCCCAGAAGTGATGGAATTTTAATAAGTAGAAATGAAGGGAAAGGAAGAAGACAGAATTTTCTAGATAGAGAAAGCACTGTGAACAAAGAGCTCATGGTGGCGTAGTTTGGGAATGGCAAAGAAGAGCTGGGAGAGAGCAAATTAGACTTGAAAGATTTAAGGGGATTGACTAAAAGACAAAAAAGAAATAAGAAAAATCAGGATGGATAAATAAACTGCGGTACATCCCCACAAGGGAATGTGACTTGATGGTCAAAATAAATAAGCCATCAAGCCATGAAGAGACATATGGAGAACCTAACATATGCATTGCTAAGTGAAAGAAGCCAGCCTGCGAAGACAACAAACTACATGATTCCAAGTATGTGACAGTCCGGAAAAGCCAAAGTACGGAGACAAAAAGATCAGTGGTTGCCAGGGGATGAAGGGAAGAGGTAGGGTTGACCATGTGGAGGGCAGGATGTTTAGGGAAGGAAAACTATTGTGCACAATACTATAATGGTGGATACACACCATTGCACATTCGTCAAAAGCCACAGAACGTACAACACCTAGAGTGAAGCCTAATGTAAACTATGGACTTTGATTGACAGTGATGTGTCAGTGTTGGTTCATCAATGACAACAAATGTACCAGTATGGGATGTTGGTAGTGGGGGAAGGCAACAGGAAATACATGAGAACTCTGTACTTTTCATGCCATTTTGCTGTGAACCTAAAACCGCTTTTAAAAGTAAAGCCTCTTAATTTAAATAAAATGGTAAGTACGGTAAATTTTGTTATGTATATTTTACCAAAACTATTTGAAATGTGAAAAATCACCTTTAGGAACTAACTGGGAGAGAAAAGGAAACAACCAGGAAGGTAATTTGTGGAGACCTAATTGCCAAGAATCCTATATCCCACCCCTACTTTGATTTTACAATATAGACAAGAAGCTTCCAATCTGTGAAACCAACAAATTACCTAAGGAGCTTTATAAAATATATACCTCAGGTCCCTGGGCCTTGTTCCGGAACCACTGAACAGCGATTTTGAGGGTGGTGGTGGTGGTTGAAATCTGTAATTTTTAAACACTTCTCTGAATTGGATGACCGCCAGATTGGGCAGCTTTGTTTCAAACGGATTGGTTCTGTCTTGCTATCCTACTTCAGCACTGACACAACACTGGAATAGAGAAAAAGGAAGCTGGTGCGGAAAAGCCAGGCAGGAAACAATTTTAATAGTTTAGAGGACTGGGCGGTGGCTATTGCGTTGAACTTACTCGAACCTGGACTTGAGGAAAATGATCTCATTCACAACTCACCTACTTAAAGGTCATAGTTACCATGGGAGTGAATGAGATTACTCAGACCGAGAAGACAGACGGAGAATAAGAGGGCAGAGAAAACAGACTCACACGCGGTACACCTTCCATTCTTTATGTCACGCTCACCAATCTTCCCTAGCAGTTGTTAAACCCTGGCTTTATTTGTATTCATTATTTGCTTTATTTTTAATTTTTGGAGGAATCTCCATACTTTTTTCCATGGTAATACATCCCCACCAACAGGGCAGCCCATCCTCACCAGCATTTGCTCTCTTGTCTTTTTGATGATAGCCATTTTAACAGATGTGAAGTCCTATCTCCTTGCGGTTTGGATGTGCATTTCCCGGATGCTTGGAGTTTGACATGGACTTCTCAGCCTCACCTGGAGATTCTACTCACTAAGTATAGGATATAGGATACAGGGCCTGAGAGTTTTCATCTCTAATTCTCAGCAGGTCCTAATGTTGCCAGTCCATGGACTACATTTTCCAGAACACTGATTTAGATCACTTTACCCATTACAAAGTATCAGATAAAGGGATCAAGAAAACACCTGGGAGTATCATAAAAGGGCTTCTGCTATCCTTTCCTTATTTATAAGGAAGGTAATTGCCAAATCCTTTTAACCAAAAGAGGATCATGCACATTTTTGAAAAGGGAACCCACCGTTTTGCTTTCTCCTTATCATGACTTTTCCTCTATTTACAGGCTATCCAGATCCTGTTTGGACTGCTGAACTTTTCCTTTGGAGTTGTTTTCCTTTTTACCCTTGAAAACCCATACCCAAGGTTCCCCTTTGTATTTATTTCAGGATATCCATTCTGGAGCTCTGTTTTGGTGAGTATAGGCAATGGAGTTAAATTTGAGGCCACGCCAACAGGAATACTAGGGAATTCTTAATTACAAAATGAGCTGCATTCAGTGCATGATATGCTTTGAAAAGTTAAAATAAAAATCAACTTTGTTGAAATTTTTTCCCCATTAATTCATCAGAATTGCTGATGTTCCATCACTGGGCCTTGAAGTTCCTTTGGGAACATTTCCTTGGATCTTGACATTATTTGTCCATTAATTCATTCAAAATAAGTTGCCATCTTTATAAGCCAGACACATGGAGGAAGGCAATGAGGGTCCAGAGGTTAATAATACATGGACCCTCACTATGAAAGACGGTATGAAGTTTCCTCAAAAAATAAAAAATAGAACTACTATATGATCCAGAAATTCCACTTCTGGAAATATATCCAAAGGAAATGAAAACCCTATGTGAAAGATACATCTGCACCTCCATGTCCGTAGCGGCATTATTCAAAACAGCCAAGATGTGGAAACAACTTAAGTGTCAATCAACAGATGAATGGAGAAAGAAGTGTATATACATACTTGTGTGTGTGTGTGTGTGTGCGTGTGTGTGTGCGTGTGTGTGTGTGTGTGTGTGTGTGTGTGTGTATTACTCAGCCATAAATAACCAAGAAAATCCTGACACTTGCAATAACATGGTTAGACTTTGAGGGCATTATGTGAACGTGAAATGAGTTAGACAGGGAAAGACAAATACTGTACAATCTCACTTATATTTAGAATTTTAAAAACCTCACAGAACTAGAGCTCAGATTTAAGGTTTCCAGGGGCAGAGAGTGAGGAGAGAAGGGATGGAGGGAGGTGTTCAAAAGGCACAAACTTCAGTTATGAGATAAATAAGCATAACTTCAGTTATAAGACAAATGTATGACAGGATGACTACAGTTAACACTGCTGTATGATACATATAGAATTTTTTAAGAGAGTCAATTCTAAGAGTTCTCATCACAAAGAAAAATATTATTTTTCCTCTTTTTCTTTCATTTTTTTTTGGGGGGGGTGGATCTATATGAGATAACTGATGTCAAGTAAACTCATTATAATCATTTCACACTATGTTTAAGTCATATCATTATGCTGTACGTCCTAAACAGCACTGCATGCCAACTATATCTCAATTAATCTGGGGGGGGGGGTAATAAACAAACAAAAAGAGTAATACATGGGCACTTCCTTCAAAGGGCTCTCAATTTACCAAGAAAGCAAACATGTAAACAGGTCATTTCAAGGTACTGGGATTAATGATACCACAGAGGGTGTAGAAAGTGCTTACAGAAGTCGAGATGAAAGTAAAGTAGGGAATTCTTAATCAGAATTTTTTAGAAAAGTCAAGAAACTTTTTAGAAAAAAGTTTTAGAACTTTTTAGAAAAGTAAAGAAACAGAGGTATCTTTGAGCTGCACAGAGACATTTAATCACATTTCATAACATTCAATAAGCATTATTTTGGGACCTAGTATAGTGCCAGAGAATAGTGTGTGGGAATTCATAGAAAAAGCAGTTCTCGGTCTCAAGGTCTCTCAAGTGGAGAGTAGGATAATTACCATACGGTGTGATGAGTGAGAACAGACAGGCAAGCTGCCTCTAGAGGAAGGGCACCCACAAAAAGGAGGGGAGACTTCCCAGGGATACTTCCAGTCTGATGGGAGTTTTAAAGGGCCAGTGGTTAAGCAGGAGGAGGGCACACACAGAGGATGGGAGTGGGGAATGGCTGGGGGTAAGGGGTAGGGATATCTTGCTGCCAAGGGAGGAGGGACACTTTCTATTCTGAGAACTGTAAGAGTTCAGCACAGAGAGTGAGGGTAAGAGGTGAGGCTGAAGCAATACCAGGCGGTGGGACCAGAAACTTAAAAATGGGTGTGCTGTAATCCCATCTGGAGTTTCTGCCAGGTAATGATGCTACTGCTATGTATGACTCACCTCCATGAAAATCCTGGGGATTTTTTTCAGAATGCCCAGCCTATTAGCTGGGAGAACACACTGGATCGCACATGGGCATGAAGGATGTTTCTTTTTATTTTTTTAATATGAAATTTATTGTCAAATTGGTTTCCATACAACACCCAGTGCTCATCCCAACAGGTGCCCTCCTCAAGGAGGATGTTTCTTAAAAGGATCACAGAACCTGATCTTATTGGCTGTGAACTGATTTGACACCAATGTGTCGTGACATCAAAGCTGAGTCCACAACAGCTGTAAAAGGAAGATGGATGAGAAAACTAAAGCCCAGTGTTCAAATAGATAGTTAAGACTAAAGCTACTTTCTAGTTCAGTATTTTGTCCGCTACTCATTTGTCGATAGTCATCTGAGGCATCTTGCTCACTGCTTTGAGGATCATAGGAATTAGGAAGGCATGTACAAGAAACGCGGAGAGGTCTGTTCTCTGAGACCTCTTTAGCACCAGCTAAACAAGCCCATCACTAAGATATTTATTCTTTTTAATAGTTCATTAATTCTGGAGCCTTCCTAGTTGCACTGGAAAGAAAACCCACAGGAAGCCTGGTGAGTTAGATTTCTCCTTTCCTAAAAAATGTGTAACATTGAAATAATTAAGTCTAGCCTTGAAAATGAATTTGGAAAATCTTTAAACCACTACAATTCCACAAACTGTCAAGTACTGATACCAATTGATGGCATTTGGCTTTTTTTGTCCATAGAATCATAAAACACTAATGCCAGAAGAGTTTTCTTTTCTTTTTTTTTTTTAAATTTTTGGTGTTTATTTTTGGGAGAGAGAGAGACAGAGTGCAAATGGGGGAAGGACAGAGAGAGAAGGGAGACACAGAATCTGAAACAGGCTCCAGGCTCTGAGCTGTCAGTACAGAGCCGACGTGGGGCTCGAACCCATGAACTGTGAGGTCATGACCTGAGCCTAAGTTGGACGCTTAACTGACTGAGACGCCCAAGCGCCCCTAGTGCCAGGAGAATTTTCTAGGTAATCCAGTTTCTTATTTATGAAAACACTGAAACACAGAATAAATCTCCAAGTTCCTAAGCCAAAAGGTAAAATGGGTCTCAGCATTTCAGTGACACACTCAGTCATTCTTTTTGTAAGTATTTGCGGTCCCATCTCCTGCCAGACATTTCAACAGGCACGAGTTTATTAGCTCACATGACAGGCATACCGTGAAGACAATCTAATTAAACCTTATAAGCAAAAGTTCAAAATAAATAATATAGTGTTAATGAGTGCGAGATTTTAACTTACAGATAAATTATAAGCAGAATATTTTTACTTTTCTCAAAGAATCAAAAATGTGAGATATTAATTAAGAAGCCAAGAGAGTAATTCCAGCCCAGGGTGTCCCCTGCAGGTTTGAAGTTTGGGGAAGAACTAAAAATTGCAAAGAAATACAATGTTTAGTTAGAGTCATGAAACAAAAATGTAAGTAGGTCATGACTTTTACCAGGGCATCAAAATGCAATGCAAGGTGACAACGCCTAAGTCCCTTTTTGTCCAGTGTGCACTCCTTCCCCAAGTAAATGGGAGTTAACTCGGGTACAGATCATGGAGGACAGAAGGATTTTTCAGAGCTCCCTGGATCCCATTATTCTGTGGCTGAGAGCCCGAAGCCCGAAGGGATGAAGTGTCTCACAGATGATCACACAGCTGCCTAGTGGCATTGCAATGCTGTGACTAAAACCCTCTCCCGGTCTTCCCACTGCTGCTCTGCCTACAGCCTGCGTGTTACGTTCATCTCTTTCAGGTGAAGACAACCCAAGCAATGAATTCTCTTAGTGCCTTGGCAGCAACAGCCGGAATTATTCTCATCGCACTTGGTCTCGTTCTAGATCAAAACTACTTTTGTGGCCATGAAGACACAAATGGTCGGTGCTGGGCCATTAATACCCTATTCATTGTAAGTATGCCACATTTTTACAGTAAGGGATAATGGGGGTAATCGTAAAGATTTATTAGCACCCGATCAGCAAAATCTAAATAACATTGTAGACACATGTATTGTCTTTTATTTACGAACATTTACAGAAATAATAGGATCTTCTAGGTTATACCAGGCATTGTGGAATAGAAAAATAAACGCATTATGACCCCCACCTTTAGGATTTCACAGATGAGTAGAGAAGGCAAAACGTGTACCAATGAGTAATATAAAAGACCGAGTGTTACAAGAGGAAAACTACAGGTAGAGCAGTTCGGTAGTAATTCATAGCCCTAGATGTACATTAGAATCACGAGGGGAATGTTTTTATGGTTTTGGTTTTGGCTTTAATATTTAGTCTGGACTTCTGACAAAACATGGCATACACTGAAAACAGGGATTTACTTCTAATCTTTCCAAAACACCACTAATATTAGTTTAAGGTAAGGTAAAAGATGTAAATCTACAGAAAAAACAGTCAACAAGACCCATCAAAATGTGCAGAGAAAGCTGGAAAGTAATCACCTGAGGAAAAGGGAGTCCTTACAGAAGTAAAATATGGTGGGGCACTTGGGTGGCTCACTAGGTTAAGTGTCTGCCTTCGGCTCAGGTCATGATCTCACAGCTCATGAGTTCGAGCCCCACGTTGGGCTCTGTGCTGACAGCTTAGAGCCTGGAGCCTGTTTCAGATTTGGGTCCCTCTCTCTCTGCCCCTCCCCTGCTCATGCTCTGCTTCTCTCTCTCTCTGAAAAATGAAATTAAACATTTTTTGTAAAAGTAAAATATTGGGGTGCCTGGGTGGCTCAGTTGGTTGAGTGGCTCAGGTCATGATCTCCTGGTTTATGGGTTCGAGCCCCGCGTTGGGCTCTGTGCTGACAGCTCAGAGCCTGGAGCCTGCTTCAGATTCCGTGTCTCCCTCTTTCTCTGCCCCTCCCGCAATCATGCTCTGTCTCTCTCAATAATATAATAAATAAATGTTAAAAAAAAAGTAAAAAAAAAAAAAGTAAAATATGGACATTGCAAGAGCAGACATCCTTCCTCATCTTTTTCCTGTGCTTAGAATGAAAGCATGCATGGGGCACCTGGGTGGCTCAGTCGGTTAAGCATTCGACTTTGGCTCAGGTCATGATCTCATGGTCTGTGAGTTCAAACCCCACATCGGGCTTTGTGCCGACAGCTTGGAGCCAGGAGACTGCTTCAGATTCTGTGTCTCCCTCTCTCTCTGCCCCTCCCCTGTTCACGCCATCTCTCTCTGTCTCAAAAATAAATAAACATTAAAAAAATCAAAAATATAAAAGAATGAAAGCATGCAGTTTTTCATCATTAGGTATGCTGTCGGCTGAGGGTTTTTTATATGGACTTGATCAGATTGAATAAGTTTTTTCTCTTCCCAGTTTGTTAAATGTATTTACCACGTGTGTTGAATTTAGTGAAATTCTTTTTCTAGATCTACTGAGACAATCATGAGGTTTTTGTCCTTTATTCTATTATTATGCTGCATTGCATTGATTGCCTTTTTGTCTTAAAGAAACCTTACATTCCTAGGATAAATCCCACTCAGTCATGGTATATAATCCTTTACAAATGTTATCAGATTCAGCTTTCTAGTACTTTGTTAAAGATTTTTGCATCTATATAAGGGATACTGGCCTATAGTCATCTTTTCTTGTGACGTCTTTATTTTTTGTGTCTGGTTAATACTGGCATTATAGAATGAGTTGGAAAATATTCCTTCCTCTTATACTTTTTGTTAAATTTTGTGAAAATTGGTATCAAACTTTCTGTAAACGTTAGGAAGACTCACTGGTGAAGTCTCCTGGGTCTGGGTTTTTCTTTGTGGGATGTTTTTACAATCACTGTCATCTGTGTATTTAGGTTTTCTATTTCCTCTTGGACCAGTTTCAGGAGCTTGTCCCTTATTGTCGGCCTGAGTGAATGAAGAAGCATGACAATACTGATTTTCAAAGAAGGTTGCCATGGTAATACTGTGTATGTAGGGTTGTCTACCAATAACCTAGCACCTTGAACTAGCACAGAGGAGATAAAATAGCCAAGATGATAAGCCCATCGCCATCAATGGCATCTGTCATTTTGAAGGGGGAATAATTTTGTTCTGGTCATCTTGAGCAGAGGAAGCAGTCTAGTTCCTAATTGTGAGGAGCACAGGGCCACCTGTGCATTAGCTGTCCTAATCTTTTAGACCATTTGCTTCCGTGAGGTTTCTAGGTTATAGCTTGATGTCTATAATAAGTGTGGTAGTGGTGGTGGTGGTGGAGGTTTCCATAAGATCTTATGAAAAAAGACTCAAGTGTACTCTTTCCCTGATGGTATTTCCAAAATAACCAATCCCCTGCCTAAGGTCACACAAAAACGATTAGCTGGCTGGCAAGGGAAAGTAGTCCACATCTGTTTGGGGGGGGGGGGGGGGGGCAAGACAAATTTTATAATCAGTTATCAGAAAAGAAGTTATATAATTCACTGAGATATAACACAGAATCAATTTCTGAGGATTTAGTCAATGATTACCAGGAAGTAAGAAGATATCAGGGACAGCAAAGGCCTTAGAAAATCTACCCCTGCCTGCAGATACAAGGAATCAGCAGCCTCCAACAGGTGGAATATATGAAGAAGAGTCTCTCCTACAGCCAATTTCCTACACATAGACAAGACTGGAAAAGGTTTCTTACAAGTTTTTACTAAGCGATCCAAGATAATTGGTTCTAGAGAGGATACTGGTCAAAAAGACATTTTACTCATTAGCCCTAGTGGCTGAATAAGAAGACAGAATTTTAAATCTATAATTATTCCTTCCCTAAGATTTATTCTTTTTTTTTAGTGTTTATTTTTGAGAGAGAGACACACAAGAGTGAGAATGAGGAGCGGCAGAGAGAGGGAGACACAGAATCTGCAGCGGGCTCCAGCACAGAGCCCTGTCAGCCCTGTCTGTGCCCTGTCAGCACAGAGCCTGATGCAGGGCTTGAACTCATGAGCCGTGAGATCATGACCTGAGCTGAAGTTGGACGCTTAACCAACTGAGCCATCCAGGCGCTCCCCCACCCCATGATTTATTCTTATAGATACACAAAAACATAGATAAAAGGCAGATGGGCAAACAGGATGGTTAGTGGCAAAGCTTTGGCAGACTGTCTTTTTCCTCCCCCACCAAGTAAAAAGTAAACAGGAACAAATGTGAAGGGCTAATGAAAAAGTCCTGGGAGACCTGATTTCTAGGACAAATCAACACTATTCAATAAAAAGTGCTAGACTCCCCTCGTCAACAGGGATGTGCAAACCCTGCACAGGGTTGCTCAAACAGATTCAGTGGAATAGTCACTAAATGAGTCAAAGGACCAGGACCAAAACGGTGAGGGGTCTGGCTAGACCTCTCTGGGGGTCTCTGTGACTGTCTGGCACCTTCAAAGACCACCAGGAAAATCAAAGGCAGTTAAAAGCTGAATGTATTAAATCTGCTAATCACAGGAGAGCATAGGGTCTCAGGTGCAATAAGGGGAACCAGAAAAGAGCATTTATAGGCTTTCATCAGCTGGAGTAGTCACAAGGTAATTTTAGGGGAGAGGAACAGTAGTCTGGAAAGGATCTGGTCAGAGTTGCAAACTAGAATAGTTGCAAGGATAGTCAGTGGTCTAATTTTTGGAAAACATTAATTCACATGGAATCACCATTAAGACATTTCTCTGTGGTCTTACCTTGAACATAAGGCTCTGAGAAGCCTTATGTTAAAACCTTGAACTTAGATATTTGGTCTTGCATCTATACCATGCTTTGGTGCACCTCAATTTGCTGAGTCAAAGTACAGTTACTTTTCAAATCATGGTTTCTTTCCATGATCAATTCTTAATAATCTTAACTAAAACTAAAGACCATGAAAATTACCAAAAGGAAGAAGTAGAAGCCACTGGACTAACAGTTAACTTCTCAAAAGCAACAATAAAAGCCAGAGACTGAACTGATATCTTCAGTGTTTTGAAACAAACAAAAAAATACCAACCAAGAGCCTGTCATTCATGGCCCATTAAAACATCTTACAAGAATGAAGTGAAATGAAGTCTCTTCAGAGATGCAAAATTCAAGCTTGTCTCCTGCAGAGCAGCATTAAAGGAATAATAATGAACTCCAAGTACAAAGAAAATGATAGCACAATGAGACACAAGAAGGAAGGAAGAACAAAGAATGTGATAAACACATGGACAAATACGAGTGAAGGCTGCTTGTGTAATACAGCAACAATAAGATACACTGAAATTAAAAATAAAGTATTTAAAATACCAGTCAGGGGGCGCCTGGGTGGCTCAGTGGGTTAAGCGGCTGACTTCAGCTCAGGTCATGATCTCGTGGTCCATGAGTTCGAGCCCCATGTCGGGCTCTGTGCTGACACCTCAGAGCCCGGAGCCTGTTTCGAATTCTGTGTCTCCCTCTCTCTCCGACCCTCCCCCATTCATGCTCTGTCTCTCTCTGTCTTAAATATAAATAAACGTTAAAAAAAATTAAACAAAATTAAAAATAGAATAATAAAATACCAGTCAGAATTAACATGTAAATAGAGAAGGGAGCAAATCGTGTTTTTGCTATTTGAGTTTGCTAAGGGCCTGAGTTTTCCCTGAGAAGAGGGTGAAGGTTTGAAGAACTTTAGACTTTGATATGTTTTAAAACTTAATGGTATCATCAAAAGTAAAAAACTAGCTCACAGATATATTTTGTCTACTATTCCAACAACAACAGAATACACATTTTTGTAACACACACAAAAAAATGATTATATATTGGTAAATATGACAATTTCAGATTAATACCAAAGGTTGAAGTCATAATGTATGTCCTATGCAATAAAACCATAAACAATGATTTAAAGTAATTTCAAAAGCCCCTACGTGGTTGGATATGAAGAAGTGTGCTTCAAAGGAATTATCGGATCAGAGAAAAAATTAAAATATAAATCCAAACATGTTCTGAAATGAAAGCTCAAAACCTTGAGGGCAGAAGGTAGAACAATACTTTAAGGCAATTCATAGCTTAGAAATGTAGATACTATAAATTATGAAACTTTGAAAAACAATGGTCCAAACATTAATCTCAGGGATTAAAGGAGAGAAAAGTTAGTCCAAAGAAAGAAGAATAAATTAATATATAGTGACAAGAATGGAAATTAGTAAAAAAGAAATCATGCATACATTAGAAAGGAGTAAAACAGCCAATGACTGGTTTACAGAAAATACTCATAAAATATACAAATCCTTGGGGCACCTGGGTGGCTCAGTCAGTTAAGCGTCCGACTTCAGCTCAGGTCCTGATCTCACGGTTTGTGGGTTTGAGCCCCGCATCAGGCTCTGTGCTGACAGCTCAGAGCCTGCTTCGGATTCTTTGTCTCCCTCTCTCTCTGTCCCTCCCCTACTCATGCTCTGTCTCTGTCTCTCAAAAATAAATAAACATTAAAAAGAATTTTTAAATATACAAATCTTTTTTTATGGTTATGACAGAGTAATTTATATCAGAGCATCCCTCTAGTGAAAACCACTTTAATTAAAAGCTTATTAGAATTTCAAAACATTTCCAGCTGTTTGAATATACATGAAAGATACCACAGCCGCCAGGATTTGAAGTGCAAGGATCGTGTAAGAATTGTACACATTGAAGTAAACCCAAAATGCTCCATCGCGTTCCTCCACAAGTTATTTGCTGACTCCTAACGTGTAGGATGCAAAGCTCAGAAGCCAAGTTGATAGGAAGCTAAGAGGCTAAAAGGCCAAGAATAGATTTCAGCAGTCATGCAGTGCTGGGGACAGACACACAAACTGTTCAGAGTCCACCAACAGCAGTGGTGGAGTCTAGTAAACACCCCGAAATTTCACTTCTGAAGAAAGACTACACCCTAGAACCAAGGACAAAAGAAACAGATCAGCCATCCCACAAAACTGAAATCCATCCTTGGAATTATTCTGATCAAGGTAACCTTCCCCTAATCTGTCTGATGGAAGAAAATTACATCATCTCCAGAGGAAGACAACATAATTTAGAATTTCTACCATTTTTTGCATATTATGTTTAAGTGTAAACAAACAAACAAACCAACAAACAAACAAAAACCAGACAGAACCACTCATGCCAGAAGATAGGACATCCCATTCAAAGGAATAAAGGTAAACTTCCAACTGACTTCTCACTTGGAGGCCTGATAGAGGCCGCAGGACAGCGGAATGACATTTTTAAAGTGCCAAAATAAATAACGCGTGGAATTCTATGTCCAGTGAAAATGTTCTTTAAAAGTAAAGTTGAAATAGAGATATCAAACCAACACAAACTGAAAACAATTGGCATTGGCAAATTAGCCCTGAAGAATATTGAATCAGTAATCAAAAACCTCCCAAAAGAGAAAAATCCAGGACCAGATGGCTTCGCTGGCAAATTCTACCAAACATTTAAAGAAGAATTAATACCAATCCTTCTTAAACTCTTCTAAAAGGTGGAAGCATCCAAATTCATTTTATAAGCCCAGGAATACCCACACCAAAACAAGACAAGTACACCACAAGAAAATTGCAAGCCAATATCCCTGATGAATATAGATGTAAAAATCCTCGACACATTATTAGCAAACTGGATTCAAGAGTATATTAAAAGTCGCATACACTATTATCAAGTGGTGTTTATTCCAGGGATACCAGGTTCAACATATACAAATCAGTCAATGTGATATACCACAATAACATAATGAAGAATGAAAATCATACGACCATCTCAATAGATGAAGAAAAAGAATTTGACAAAACTTAACATGCAAAATTTAAACATAATTTAAATTCTCAACACACTGAGATAAAGAAACCTATCTCAACATAATAAAGGCCATATATGACAAGCCCACAGGAACAAGACAAGGATGCCTACTCTTAACACTTCTATTCAACAAAGTACAAGAAATTCTAGCCAGAGCAATTGGGGGAAGAAAGGGGAAAAAATGAAAAAAAAAAGAAGAGGGGAGGGGACGGGAGGGAAGGGAAGGGAAGGGAAGGGAAGGGAAGAGAAGGGAAGAGAAGAGAAGAGAAGAGAAGAGAAGAGAAGAGAAGAGAAGAGAAGAAGAGAAAGCACCGAAATCAGAAAGGAAGAAGTAAAAATGTCTCTGCTTGCAGATGACATATTATACACAGAAAACCCTAAAGACTCCACCAAAAAAACTATCAGAACTAATAAAATGAATTCAATAAGATTGCAGGATCCAAATACCAATATATAAAAATAAGTTGCATTTCTACATACTAATAAAGATCTATGAGAAAGAAATTAAGAAATCACATCTGCAATTGCATCAAAAAAGATAAAGTACCTAGGAATAAATTTAATCAAGGAGGTGAAGGAACTTGAAGACATTGATGAAAGAAACAGAAGGCACAAATAAATGGGAAGATATCCCCTGTTCATAGATCAGAAGGGTTAATATTGTTAAAATGCCAATACTACCCAGAGCAATCTGCAGATTCAATCAATCCCCATCAAACTACCGATGGCATTTTTCTCAGAAATAAAAAATAATCCTAAAATTTGCATGGAACCACGAAAGACCCAAAGAGCAGAGCAGCAATCTTGAGAAAGAAAAACAAAGCTGAAGCCATCACATTTCTTGATTTCAAATGTACTATTAAGCTATGGTTCTCAAAAACAGTAAGGTATACAAACAGACGCACAGGTCAATGGAATGAATACAGAGTCATAAATAAACGTATGCATGTATGACCAATTAATTTACAACAAAGGAGGGGCGCCTGGGTGGCTCAGTCAGTTAAGTATTCGACTTTGGCTCAGGTCACGATCTCACAGTTCGTTGGTTCAAGTCCTGCGTCAGGCTCTGTGCTGACAACTCAGAGCCTGGAGCCTGCTTCGGATTCTGTGTCTCCCACTCTCTCTCTCTCTCTCTCTCCCTCTCTCTCTGCCCCTCCCCCACTCATTTTCTCTCTCTCTCTCTCTCTCTCTCTCTCTCTCTCTCAAGAATGAATAAATGTTAAAAAAATTTAAAAACATTCACAACAAAGGAGCCAAGAATATATGACGGGGAAAGGACAGTCTCTCCAATAAATGGTTATCAGGAAAATTAAAAGGCCACACACAAAGAAATGTAACTAGACCACTATCTTACACCATACAAAAAAATGACTCTGAAGACATTATGCTAAGTGAAATCTCCATCCGACTAGATGGAGGGAAACAAGTACTGTATGATATCTCTTACATGTGGAATCTTACAAATCTATCTATTTTGAATGAATAGAAAAATCATTCAAAATAAAGACCTGAATGTAAGACCTAAAATCATAAAACTCCTAGAATAAAACATAGGTAGTAAACTCTCTGATATCAGTCTCAGCAATGATGGTTTGAATTTGATACCTGAGGCAAAAGCAGCAAAAGCAAAATAAACAAGAGGGGCTACATCAAACTAAAAAGCTTCTGCAAAGCAAAGGAAACCATCAATAAAACGCAAATGCAACCTATGGAATAGGAGAAAATATTTACAAGTCACATATCTAATAAGGGGCTGATATACAAAATATATAGCTTGTACAACAGCAAAAAAAATTAAAAAGTGGGCAGGGGATCTGAATAGACAGACATTTTTCTAAAGAAGACATGCAGATGGCTAACGAGTACATGAAAAGACACACTATATCGTGAGTCATCATGGAAATGCAAATCAAAACCACAATGAAATATCACCTCACATCTGTTAGAAGGCTATTATCAAAAAGACAAGAAATAACAAGAGTCAGTGAGGCTGTGGAGAAAAGGGATCCCTTGTGCACTGGCGGTGGGAATGGACATCGGTGCAGCCACCATGGAAAACAATACAGAGGGTCCTCAAAAAAAAATTCAAAATAAAACTACTATATAATCCGGCAACTACACTTCTGAGTATGTATACGAAGGAAGAGAAAACACTAACTCAAAAAGATATGAGCCACCTTCATATTCTTTGCAGCATTATTTACAATAGCCAAGACATGGAAACAAGCTAGACGTCCATGAACAGATGCATATGTGGTTCACTTACAATGGGATATTATTCAGTGATGAGAAAAAAGGAAAGCCACCTGTCTGTAACAACACGAATGGACTCTGAAGACATTATGCTAAGTGAAATCTCCATCCGACTAGATGGAGGGAAACAAGTACTGTATGATATCTCTTACATGTGGAATCTTACAAAGCCAATTTCATGAGAACAGAGAGTGGAATGGTGGTTACCAGGGGCTGCGGGGTGGAGAATTCGGACAGATGCTTGTCAAAGAGTACAAACTTCCAGCTAGACGATGAATAAGCTCCGGAGGTCTAATGCACGGCAATGTCAATATTACTAACAATACTGTATTATATACTTTAGTGTTGCAAAGAGATTAGATCTTAAATATTCTCACCACCAAAAAACCCCCAAATTGATAATTAGGTGACATGATGGAAGTAATTAGCTAACCAATGTGGTGGTGACCATGCTGCACCATACAAGTGTATCAAATCAACATATTGTATACCTTAAACTTAAACAGGCTTATATACCAATTATAACTTAATTTAAAAAAAAAAGTAAGTGAAAAGGCAAGGCCCAGAATGGGAGTCAATCTCCTCAATACATCTATCTGACTGAAGACCCATATCCAGAAAGTATTAAGCACTCCTGAAAATCAATAATAAAAAGACAAAAAAAAAAAAAGAGTAGCACTTGAACAAGCTCTTCACAAAGAAAGACATGCCAATGGCCAGTAAGCACGTAAAAATTTGTTCAACATTATCAGTTATGAGAAGAACGCAAATTCAAATCACAATGTTTGTATGCACACCAGAATGACTTTAATTACAAGGACTGGCAAAACCAAATGTTGGCAGGAATGTGAAGCAAATGGAATTCTTGTACATTTTTGGTGGGAATGTAAAATGGCTCAACCACATTGGAAAACTATCTGGCAGTTTTTATGAAAATTAATCAGGCCTAGTTTATGTCTCCACAATATATATAAGAATATTCACAGAAAATCTATTCTAATAGTAAAAACTAGAAACAATTCAAATGTCTATCAACAACAGAGTGGCTAAAGAAACAGACTATTCAAACAGCAGGATATTACTTAAGAAACAAAACAGAGGGGCGCCTGGGTGGCTCAGTCGGTTAAGCCTCCGAGTACAGCTCAGGTCATGATCTCCTGGCTCGTGGATTCGAGCCCCGCATCGGGCTCTGTGCTGACAGCTCGGAGCCTGGAGCCTGCTTCGGATTCTGTGTCTCCCTCTCTCTCTGCTCCTGCCCCGCTCACGCACAGACACACTCTCTCTCTAATATAAATAAACATTAATAAATAAAATAAAAACCATGTGACTCTAAAATAAACAGTTTGTCAACCTATACTCACACCACGTAGACACGGTTGCAGAACAGAATGTGAACCCTATGATCTTCACAAACTTTCACTGGCAGAACACTGCGTGTCCAGCCTCTGGGCTCCCAACAAAGTGTATATACTGTTCGTGCTCTTTGGTGCCAAGATACAAAGCATTTTAAGGGTCTCTGGCAGTTATAAAAAGAACGGAAGATGGTACTATTAGCCTATGCTTCGATCTGTATGTCTTTTTCGACATGTTCCTCTTTTTTCTGGGCCCTGTAGGGTTTTCCCCTCTCTTCTTTCTTTCCTTTTCTATTTTTGCTTCTATTTTTTTTCCTATTTCTTAATCTTTCTCCTTCAACAGACTACTTTTTTGATATCATTTTTTATATTGGTATATATTTATGAAATGGAGGCTTTCCTGCCTATGATACAGAAAATGTATTGTTTTGTATGACTTTCTCGAAGAAAATAATAGGCCGTCCTGCGCGGTGTTAAAATGCCTGTATATTCTTACGATCTTGCACTAATTTACTTCGTAGGCACGGGATGCACTTGAGACACGTGGGAGAGCTTTTCCCACCTGGGCATTTCTACCTCACTGTCATCAGAAAAATCATTATTGTGCTAATACCATGATTCTCCTTTTTTTTCCTTCTTCTTCTTTTTCTTCCATTCCAGGGAATTTTGATTATGTTGATGGCCTTCAGCGTTATTGAATTATTCATCTCTCTGTCGTTCTCAATTCTGAAGAGATGCTTTTATTGTTGCAACTGTGACTAATGGTGCTGAAGCGTACTGTGGGAATAAAGATGTGTTACAATCTTTAGGTGAGTTCCTCCTCACCTCCTAAAGAGGTGAGTTCCGTGTGGGAGAAAAAGCCAGCGGGAACATAGAACCTGAAGGCTGGCAACTGTCTGAAGCAAAAGGGGAGTGACTTCAGAGGGTGGGCTCTGGGAACATTCTGGCTAATAAAACACATCCTTGCCAGGTCCTCCTCTCCCTCAATCACATGGTCACCTTGCTGTCGCCTCCCGTTATTCATGCATCCACTGAGCAACACAGCATCGCCACCGTACAAATTGAGAAATGAGCCAAAGCCCACGGTGTGGGGTGAGCAGGTCCGTGACGTCTCCCGCCGATCTCTCCAAGAGACTCTACCTTAACGGCTCCTTCTCCATGGTTGTATGGAAAAATGAGGTGGTCTGGAAGAATGGCTCGACCCACACATTTTACAATGATACTGCAAGATCATTAATGTTAGCCACTCATAATAACCAGAATAGTTAACAATGAAGGTATATATCGGTAAAAGCCACTAGAGCGGTCCGGGCACTGTGCTAACTGTTTTAGGTGTGTTACTCATTGAACCTCACAAAAAGTCTAAGAGGTGAATGTTATTGTTATATTCATTTCATGGGCCAGGGAGCTGAAGTCAAGAGAGGGTAAGTAAAGTGCCCCCGGTGACAAAGCCCACAATGTCAGAGCCATGACAGCAACAGGCGGCCTGGCTCCAGAGTCCAGGGTTTTGATCCCTACACCCACGTACCAACGTCCCTTAAACTCTTGGTCTCAGAACCCCTTTACACTCAAAACAATTATTCAAGACCCATCACACATAATACAAGTAACATTTTATTAACACAACATTTTATTAACATGACATTTTTTCCAAAAGAAAAAAGAAAATTAGTGTGGAGAGTGGTGCTGTTACATAGTTTTACAAATCCTCTTTTTTTTTTTTTTAGGTTACTTAACATTATTTTATTTTTATTTTTTAAAGGTATAGTTTATATACCAAAAAAATGCACACGTTTCATGTATACGTATTCCCTGATGCCATCCCCATACCCAAGGTACTCAGCATATCCATCACCTCTAAAAATGTTCCTGTGCTCTTTTGAGGGTTTTTTTGTTTGTTTTTTTGTTTGTTTTTTGGCAAGAACACTTAATGTGAGGTCTATTCCCTTCACATATTTTAAAGTGTACAATTCTGTATTAGTAACTAAGTACTCTGTTGCACAGATCTCTAGAACTTACTCATCTTGAATAACAAAAACTTTATACCCTTTGAGAATCAAATGCCCATTTAACTTTACTGCACATTCAAATCACCCGAGCAACTTTTATAAACGCCTTAATGCACCACTCCACCCCATGGCAATCAAATAAGAATGTGGTGAGAGCTGGGCATCAATAATTTGTAAAGATTTCCAGGTGGTTCCAGTGCAGAGCTTCTCTCTAGCTTAATGGAAGGCAACTAGATTCTGGTAACTGCTTTAGCAGCCCGTCTGATGTGATGGCTCATGTTCTGTGGCCTGTGGAGAGACCGCTCTAAACTTGTGGAAAGGGGAACTAAGGTCTCAGTATTATTATGAAAGCGATCTTGAGGTCACAGACCCCCTGAAAGAGCCTCAAGGACGCCGGGAGATTCCCAGGCTGCATGCAGAGACGGCCGCCTTACGCTGCATTTCCTTCCGCTGACACTATCCGCCAAGTACTGGGGATCTTCCCGCTGTCTTTCCACCTGCCAGGACAGCCCTCTGAGGGAGCTCTGTGGAGCCTGCCCCTTAGGCATGAGAACCGAAGCTCAAAGCGGTTGAGTTTTCTGAGACTACAAAAGGGAGTAGGATTTAGAACCAGGATTTGAATCAAGACGCCAGACTCCAAATCTCATCATCCTATGCTGCTTCGGGCGCAGAAAACGTTTAGCCTATGCAAAGAAATACACTATCAGGTTTTCGTTTCTGCCATAAGCTGGAAGGAGAAAGGCCTATGCGTACATGTGTGACGGTAGGAGACGGGGGAGCAAGATTCTGATGAAAAATAGTCATTTTATTTACTTAAAATATCTATTTCCAGTGGAGTCATGTTCTGATGAAAAGTACGTGGCAGCCGAGTAAGGCTGAGATGTGTGGATATATGAGATCTATTTACGGGTGGGAACACCATCGCCTAACGGTAAGGGCTTTTAAGTCAGATCCAGGTCTCAGTGTTAGTTTTGCCATTTAAAGCTTAAGGACTTGAACAAGTTACTTAACCTTTGTGAGCTTTGAATTCCTAGACTAAAATGCAACAGTAATACCTACCTAACGGGGTTGCCGTGAGCTTTAAATGAAATGTGAACTAATTTAACCAGAGCCTAGAACTTAAAAATCGCGTCGTAAATGGCAGGATTTCTTTCAAATTTGTAATTGAGGGTGTCTTGCTTTCCCAACGTCACATTTCATCACTTATGTGACTCGGGGCCAGTTTCCCTCATTTCCTGAATGTTCGTCTCCACAATCCTAAAACGGAATCAATACTACGGGTGTTATACGGACAGTGCTTGGCATATAAGTAGGTGCTCAACTAGTAGTATTTGCCTGTTAAAAATACAAAGTAGTTCCTCGGATCAGAAGGAAGACCTCGCAAACTCCAAAGCTCTTACGCACTTGAGTTTACGTTTTCCTTTGGTATCAGTGATTTACAAACACAACAGTGACATTTTCCAAGTCATGACCAAGATCTATTTGCAGTAAGATCTTTAGTTTCGCCTCTCAGGAACCCTGCTTCTCCCTTACCAATTCTCTGAAACCGAAACCCTCCAACACCAGATAATTCGGGGTCCCCGATGCCTTGCTGAGCAGCGCCTTGTCTTGGGGAACACACCATAATATTACCTCCTGATACTGGAGAGAGCATTGTGATAATCATCTGGAGGCGGAGAAAGAACCAAAACAGAACCACAATCTCTCAACAATCAGAAAAACTGGCCCTGCTTTCAAGGGACGTGTAGTAAGGCTGACTGAGTAAGGCAAGGACAGATATCATTGTGCTGTAGAATGTAGTTTTCATAGGAGAGGCAAAATGTCCCAAGGATTAAAAAAAAAAAAAAAAAGTAGGAGTGTTAGGAGGTGGGGGGATAAAAGGAAGGCAAACTGAACTAAATTAAAGTTTAGTTAATAAACTTGTGTGTAGACTTTAAGAGAGAGACCATCATCAGGAAGGAAGAAAGCCACTAGGTAATGACAGGAGGTTGCATTCAGAGGGGGAGAGATTTTAAATGGGTGGCAGACCCAATATCCTCAAACATGACAGAGAGAAAAAAATTACAGAGCAAGTGCTACCGACAAATCCAAACTGTGGTGGGGATGTCGACACACTCAAGCACTGAAAGGTCAATCAATCCAAACCAGCAAAGGTAAAGCCAAAATGTGTTTGTTTACGCAGAATCAAATTCAAGTTTATTCAAATTCAAGTTTATTTATTATAGAGCCGCCTAACTGATCTCACTGGCCACCGAGAACAGGGTAGCAAACCCTCTAAGCCAGACGTGGGCAGAACAGGGCCGACACGAGAAAAGGATGTGGAATTCAGGTTGTGCAAACCCAGTCCGAGCCTCACCGATGCCATACGTGAGCAAGCCCGGACCCTGTTTCCATGCTCACTGAAATGAAGGTGCGCTCCACTGACCACCCACCGTCCTGGACTCCAGCCTCACGCCTCCCCAGCATCCACAACTCCGATGTCACGTTAATGATCAGCCCCGGCACCGACCGTTCAAGCACTTCAGCGGATCCTCAGACCCACAGCCAGAATCTGAGATGGATGGTGGAGCTGATGGTCCCACTTCCTTCTACGAAATTTATGGGAGGTGACTGCGTGCCTTTCACGTGTGGACACTGATGACAGCAAGTCCTCTATTCAAATGGCAGCCCGTTCCACTGACGACCTGCTTCAGTGGTGGGGAGGTGTCGTTTGTTTTTATGTTGCACCCAGACCAGCCACTCCAGAACGACTACCGCCCATTGCTTATGACCCTCCAGTCGGAACCATCTTAAAGAATAGAGAGTGAGAAGGAGAAATAGAGAAGAGAGGAGGGAGGGAGGAGGAGAGGGAGGAGAACAGAGAGAGGGACAGAGGGAGGGAGAGATGGAGGGAAGATAGGAATTAACTCAGATTTGGCAGGAGCGCTGCCTCCTTTCATCACTAGATGAAGGCAAACAATTGCTTAGTTACAGCCCTGACTCCCTAATAAGATAAAGCGATGCACAAGGAAACTAAAAAGCAATAAAAAAAAAAAAATCCAACAACATGAACATAGGGGTTGTACAGGTGGAGGCAAGGGGTACGAAACCTTTGGGCAAAAATTCCTTTCCCAAATGTTCACACTTTCCTGGCCACCGGCTTCTTCCATCCCTCACTTGATCTACCCCTAGCACAGCTCCAGGCCAGACTGAAGAGAGAGGCGATGCAAGAGAACCAGAAAGATGGTGGGAAAAGTGAGTCTGTAGGTAAAAGTCCTACTTGAGTTTGTATCCCCAAACACGCAAATCTCGCCTCAAGCTTCTGGGTCTGTGCTCTACAATACCAAAGTATATTTTTTAGGCCATTTCTAGTAAATCCCACACAGGACATACGTGGTCCCACGAGGACCCTAAGTGCGGGCAAACGTGGACAATAGTTGCAGAGGGATACCTGCAATACTCCCGAGCAACCGGGCTTACTGATTCCTGAATCTCTCTGCTTGGATGACTTCTTCCCACCCACTCACTCCTAAAAGTGAAGTAAAAAGGTAAAAGTCCTAGCAGCCCATCTGTAGAGAGTTTCTAGAGCCCTTCTTGCCCTTGGGGACCCACCGTCCACACCTGCTTACAGGGTGGGGGCTGCAAAGTTCTTCTAATTAGGGGAGCGTAAAGTACGCCAGGCAGTCCCCTGGGATCCTTTTCGAGAAGTGAAACCTCGTGGTAAGGCAGAAACTTTTTTGTATATCCTTTGGCTCTGGCATGTGTGCATTAAACCAAAGTGATTGGGGCAAAGGCCAAGGTAGCAGAAGCCACTGATTTCCTGTCACCTGGTATCTATCAGAGGCCCCAGGCCTGCCCTATGTCACTCACCTCCTGTGTACGTGGGACACCAGCAGTGGAAGTGAACTCGGCAGCCAGCATCCGAGTCAGCCTTGCGACCTAAGGCCTCAGACACTCAGGTAAGCAACCAGTTTGCTTTGTTTAAGCGACTAAAAAGGGGGCGTCCGGGGGGCTCCGTCGGTTAAACATCTAACTCTTGATTTCGGCTTCGGTCATGAGCTCACGGTTTGTGGGCTCCAGCCCCGCGTTGGACTCTGCGCTGGCGGTGTGGAGCCTGCTTGGGGTTCTCTCTCTCTGCCCCTCCTGCACACTCTCTTTGTCTCAAAATAAATAAAAACTTAAAAAAAAAAAAAAAAAAAGACTAAAAGGGAGTGACGCGTAAAGCATAGGATGCTTTTGGAGACTCGAGTTTCTCGGCTTTCACCCGAGGGCTTCCCCGGTCGGGTTTTCTGACAGTGTCACAAGTTGAGGAGGGGTACCAGGCTTTGCTGCCCACCCGCTTTCTGAACCACTCCCTCCCTCAAGAAAGGCGCTGGCCAGTGAACTGGGTGTCCTGAACAAAAGCAGCAGACTGTAGCACGTAGACGAGAGCGTGGTTACCAATCTGCTGGGCTCCAACCGGAGCTCCACCGCCTATAAGGTATCTACAGTGGTTCACTTCCACTGCTGGTGTCCCACGTACACAGGAGGCGAGTGACACAGGGCAGGCCTGGGGCCTCTGATAGATACAGGCAAGTCACCAAACCTCTACATCCCTGGTTTTACTCACGCACAAGATGGGGGTGACAGTTAACACCCGCTGCTTTACGTAAGATTAAATGAGCTAAAATCCTAAGGTTCTCAGAACCACCTGACACTGAAGAAGAAAATAATCAGCCGTGGTTATAATGAAAATATTTCCATTTCTCTTGCTTTGAATGATTTGGTCTCCAAAGATATGCTGCTAAATGTGAATACCCCAAATGTTGTTAAACCTCGCAGGCTAACATGTTCTGGAGGGGACTGGACGACGGGGGGGGGGGGGGGGGATATGAAACGGAGCATCAGATCCCGCCTCAAATCCATCACAGAAGCCTGCAGTGAGAGTGGGCACTGCAGATGAGGAAGATCTAATGAAGGGCAACAAAGATGAGCTTTAGCCATGTCATAATTGTTTCCTGAACCAGTATATAATGTGACCATCTTTCCCTGTTTTCCACAAAATGGCCTGATGTCACTGATCATCAGGTGAGGTGACATGACCACCTTTTGGTCCAACATCCGGCGGGCTCACGTGGGAATCTTCGCTGAGGAAGTCGTTCGGTTTAACATCTATTGAGCTCGTAGTACATGGAAAGCAGGTTCTCCACGTAACCCTAGCAGGACAGCCCTGGGGGAACATACCCTCAGTTAGAGGAGAAAACAGCTGAGGACAAGTAAGGAATACAGAGAGCTGGGGCCTTTGAAGGAGTCCGTGCCGGGAACAGTCCCAAGGAGGTGAATGTCTAATGGGAAGACCGCGAAGGGGGCAGGAGGGGAGCATTTCAAAGCGGAGAGGGAAGAGAGAGGAAGATACCTCCAGACCAGCGGTCCAGCGGGGAGCGGTGCGGCGTGGCTTCCAAATGGGATGCCACGATGCTCCGTGAAGGCCATGGGGTGGGGGGGCCAGGCGCAGGTTTTCCCAGGAGGCCAAGACAGATTAGACAAAGAGCTGAAGCTCAGGTCGAGCAGGACTTAAAGCAGTGATTCGGGGCCTGCTCTAGCCGCCCCTGTGGAGGATGGATTAGACGAGAGCAAGACTGAAGGCAGAAGAGTACGATTTTTGTGCTCAACCAGCGGAGGAAATGAGAAACTCAGGGGGTGACACTGGAGGTAGAAAATGGTCCGCATGCAAGAGAAGACACCTTACAGAGGAAGAAGCAGCAGGACTTGGGCCCTGACTGGGCGTGGAGGTGAAGGGGCTGGAGAGAACCGCGGCTCCAGCTCTTGGAACCTGGGTGCCAGGGGGACAGAAATAAAGCCATCTGAGTGCTCATGCCTGAGGAAAGGCCGCTGACTCTGCAGGGCAGTCCTTGCACAAAGTGGCCTCAGCCCAGCGGCTCTGCCCACCTGCTGCGAGGCCCCCAGAGGGGACGGGTGGGGAAGAAGTGGAGGAACAGAGTGGAGGGGCTCTGAAGACGCCGGGGATGACAGAGGGGGGCCTGGGCAGTGGCTGCTGGATGAAAGGAAGGGGCTTTGGGAATGGGGACGCTGCGGTACATCTCAGTCCCACAAAAGACACAGTTATCCTCTGAGCGTTTACTACATTATAAATTGCAAATTCTCCCACGTTCTCAGACAGTACTTTGAGTAGCGAGGTCACAGACGTGGCAGGCCCCAGAGCTGGGACGGGCACTTTCTGTGGCACGCGAGTGCACACGGACTGAAGACACAAGACCCGCTTGCCCTGAGGGGCTGCCATCCTGGAGGAAGCAGGGGGGCTGGAGAGGGGCTGAGGAGCCCAGGCAGAGGGAATGGAAGTAAGAACATTCCTCCTCAGAGCTCAGCGCACAGGACCAGAAAGGGCAGAAACCCAGAACTATTTTGAGTGGCAGGGGAGGAAGTGGAGGTAACGAAAGCTAGGCAGCTTTGAACTTCTCATTAAGTGATGTAATTACTGGACCTAAACAGTCATTATTCAAACCCAAACCCATACAGGCTGTGAGACTGTCCTGCAGTGGATGCACCCAGAAACAGTGGTGCCTTTGAAAAACCAGAAGAGATTTGCAGAAGTCGCTGTAATAGAGTGAGGCAGTGTCAGATAAACCGAGCCCTGAGGGTGATATAGTTTAGTGAGCACAGAATCCTGCTGTTACCACATTTTGGCCAATGTGCTCAGTCACCCCTGCGGATGTACGAACCGGGCTTTGAGCAGAGCTGTGTGCCGGGCACTGTTTTAAATCACCGTGAACAATTAAGAAACAACCACAGGGCAAAGCTGCGGGAATCTACAATATCCTTGGGAGTATGTGGTCTAATTTTACATATTCCCATACAATGAAAATTTTCAGTTCCTGGTCGACAATGCCCTGGCATTGAAATATGTACATATTTTAGAAAGCTTATTTCCATACAAAATGATGGGTATGTTTGTGTTTATAAACTATTTTACAGTAATATGTGTCGAAGCCTTCACAGGAGTACAGTTGCCATAATGAGACATCATTTTTTTAAGCTTATTTATTTATTTTGGGAGAGACAGAGAGTACAAATGGGAGAAGGGCAGAGAGCGAAAGGGGGAAAGACAGAGGTTCTGCAGCAGGCTCCACACTGACGGCAGAGAACCCGATGAGGGGCTTGAACTCACGAACTGTGAGATGATGACCTGAGCTGAAGTCAGACGCTTAACCGACTGAGCCACCCATGCATATTTTTACCAGTGAAATAAAATATGTCCCCCCAGTGGTCATTACTGCCATTAGCCATTACAGATACAGCCGCAGCAGAACTTGCTTACGTTAAGAGGTTTATCTCACCAGTAACAGTGACACAGCCTCAGGCAGCTGAAAAATAAGGAGAAATTCAAACCACACTAGTCCCATCATTTCCTTCTGTCCAGATAATTGATGACCTTTGCTCTTTAAGTTGTCCTCGCTAAAATGAGCCCCCTGGAGAGGAATGTGGTGACTCCCAGCCCATTCCCTTCCTACAAATGGGGAAACGAACCAACCCCTCTGAACCTGCATTTCCACACCTGCAAAAAAAGACAAGATGCCTTCTGGGTAAGACAGGTGTTGGGCAACCTGGAACTAGATGTGCAGTAACCCCGGCACATAGAGGATGCTCCATAAACAACTACACGACATGGTCTGGCTGTGGGGCCGCAGAGAGAGCACCGGCCTCAGAGCCGCGGTGACTGCCTTCTGGTCGGCTCTGTCACCAGGTGCAAGGTCTGTGACGAGGTGCGGCCCATCTCTGGGCCACAGTTTCCTCATTTATCAAATGGCCACAATGGTTTCTGAGCTTCTGACCAGCTCCCAAAGTTCTGCCTGCTGGCCAGAATCAATCTGGAGGCTCCTTAGAGGCCTACCTTAGTACACTCCTTTTTGTCAGTCATCTTGTTGGGTGTGGTTTGTGGTGCAAAGCACCGAGACCTCCAAGACCGCATGACATCTGGTAATCGGCAGGTGGGGTGAAATCAAGTGCAGAGCACCCAGCCGAAGTCTCCTCTGTCCTCCTGACAGGGAGTGTGTTTTCAATTGCTTTATAGTAGTCATCCAAACGGCACATCCACCTGAAGTAGGGAGAGGTTCATAAGTGAAAGGCTGAACCCCTGGCCTGCACGGGGGGCAAAGCAGCCATAGATGCCTCGTTGGAGAGGTCCGAGCCCTCACTTTCGATCTCCAGTAGTCATGTAACTGGGAACAAGGGACTAACTATTCTGTGCCTTTGCCACCTTTTCTACAAAATGAAAGCAACAGTTCATCCCTTGTCTACTCTGTGAGGCTTCAATGAACTGAGGATGCAAAATCTCTTTGTAACCACACACTGGGTGCAAACGTAAGGCCTGGGTGACTCCCAAGGACCTGTCCTATACCACAGTGCCGGGCTTGGTGTGACTTCAGTACGATAAGCAAGCTGGACAGACAGTCTTTGTCTCCAAGGCTCCTTACGTGACTGACAGCCAACAAGGACGAGACCAAAGGTGCATCTCTAAGGAGAGTTCCAGGGCCCAGGAAAGACCCGATAGAATTCACGTAAGTAGCTGACGCAAACATAAATTCCAAGACGAAGCACGAGACGAAGAAAACTGGGCAGTCTTAAAACATGAGAGCTGGAAAGGGTCTCAGTAGTAATCACCATCTAACTTCAGAAATGAATAAAGCATGAATTCTGAGAACAAACAGCACTTGCTCCTTTCTCCCCATGTAGGAGGCATTTTCACGTCTGAACTTCTTTCTCACAACATGTCTGCGACAGGGACGTTGTTCTCATTTTTCCAATGGGGAAAAACATAGAAACTAATGCTTACAGAGGTAATAATAGTAAAAACAAGAATAGCGACAAAAACAGGCAATAATTATTCAGACATGGGTGCTTTACATGCATTTATTTCCTCAGTAATATTAAGAAACTATTCAATCCAGGCCCCATTTAGATACTGAACAAGACAGATAAGGTCTCTGCTTTGAAGGGATTTATATTCTAGTGGGAAGAGACTGACCATAAACAAGCAAGCAGATAATCAAGGTAATTCCCTGCAGTGATACGGGCCACGTACAGAAATAAAACGGGTGGTGTGAAAAAGACTGTGCTATGGACCAAGGATTGGGGGAAGGCTTTTCTGAGAGGCTGACATTTGAGATATACCTAAATGAAGACACCAGCCACACACAGCTCATCAGTCCATTTGAGTCTTACAGAAACCCTATACCGTAAGACAAGAATTATTATTCCCATCTTACAGCTGAAAAGCATAAGGCCCAGAGTTTAAAGAATTTTCCTGTAGTTTCACCGCAAATAGAATTTGATTTAAACCTAGGCAACCCGTGTCAGGAGGCCACAGTCTTACATACAACCTCTGAGAACCTCCTTAAAGTGATTACTCAAGGTTGCAGAGTTGGTGGTAAAGGAAGACTAGAATCGGCCTCTGTTGACTAAGGACGGTCCTCATCTGACTCTCCCTCTCTCTTTTTAACATGTTTAAGTTAAAGAGACATTATGCCAAATTTAATGTTTTAAAATGTTTTAAATTTAATGTTATGTTAAATTTAATGTTAAAGAGAGAGAGAGACAGAGACAGAGCACGAGTGGGGGAGGGGCAGAGAGGGGCTCGAACTCGTGAACCGCGAGATCATGACCTGAGCTGAAGTCAGACACTTATCTCTCATGATGCCTCTGGCCCATCACAATGGACAAAGGCAGAGAAGCAAAAGGACAAGGAAAAGTCAGTACAAAATACACTTTCCAATATGAGAGCGTAAGAAAAGCATTCAGGGATGAGAAACAACCAGGACATGTTTCTTCTCAACAAACTTTGCTCAAACAGGACATGAGCATGGTGTTCTCTTCCATGATAAAGTATGCCCCAAACATTGTTGTCAAGAATACCGGCAGGATTTCCAGGGGCCCTATGTCCTTGCCTGAGATGCTAGAACATAGTAGTGGGCTTTGCCTCAGACCCAAAGCCACTGGGAAAAGTCCATGCCTATCCTCAACGACACTCACGGAGAGAATAAAGGGAAAAGTATGCCAATGCATGAGACAAAAGACCGCTGAAAATCCTATTCTCTCTCTCCCCCGTTTTATTATTTATTTTTAGGAGTTCTGAGGGTGAAATGGCGACACCCAGAAATTCAATGAGTGGAACTCTCCCAGCAGATGCTATGAAAGGTCCGACTGCCATGAATCCCGTTCAAAAAACAATTCCCAAAAAGATGCCTTCGGTGGTGGGCCCTACACAAAACTTCTTCATGAAGGAATCTAAGCCACTGGGGGTAAGTCAACTGTGCTCCGTTCCATATCGGCGAGACTCTCTGGCCTAGACAAGCAGAGGCTATAGGCCAGGTACAGGATGCAATCCAACGTGAGGTGTCCTTTATGTCGGACACAGCGTGCCAAATCAGGGATGTACAGAGAAGTTGTCACGGTGATCTTATGTCTCCTTTTGATTTTGCGGTCTGCATATTTAGGGGTCTCCCATCCCAGTTTGTCACCAGCATCCCAGACATGTCTGTCTTGGAAATGCCCCAGGTGGTGAGGAAAGCGGATCGCAACAAGACAAAGATCTTGGCACCTTCCCCACTTCCTTTAGGCGTTTTACACAGCCCCGGGTCCGGAATCAGGGCTTCCAGCCTTTGCTTTCTGACTTGATGAGGACTTGACTTCCTCATCAGACCCCTAATTCTCTCTCCAGGCTGTCCAGATTATGAACGGGCTCTTCCACATGGCCCTAGGTGGCCTCCTGATGATCCACATGGAGGTCTATGCACCCATCTGTATGACTGTGTGGTACCCTCTCTGGGGAGGTATTATGGTGAGTAACAACTAACAGCCCTTTGGGCAGTGATGCGGACAAAAAGGTTTAAAAGCTCCACAACAGCATGCTAGATTATTTCTGTGTTGAGGCAAGTATGTGGCTGGGAAATAGGTTATGAGGTGACAGTAATTTAGCGGAAGGAGAGGTTGACGGAACCGAGTATGAATCTCCCTGAGTCAGTGGTCACACTTCATGTACATTCAGAAAGAGGTGCCCTGCATGGATCTACACAGGGAAGGAAGACCGTTCAAAGCAGGACTCTCCAAAGTCAATGTGGAGAGGGGTGAGAAGGGCACTAGACATTTGGACTGTGCGGCGGGGTGTTTCCGGAAGCAGGAAGGAGCAGGCGCATCCCATTTCGTCCCACCTATTCCTTCTTCCTACAATTCTCTTTAGCTACTATCTCAGGTGGTGAAATCAGTCCCATCGCAAATGAATCTCCTTTGGCTGACCAGCAGAGCAGCAATCTGTCATGAGCAATCCCCATGACTGTTTCGTGTACGTGTTTTCTAGCCGCGTCTGGGTGTGGTACAGAGGAGTCATGTTTATATCCCCATTAGACTTTCACAGTTACTACTAGAAAGATACGCCCAGGACTGAGATTTTCAAAACAAAGAGAGATGGATGAGAGCAAGCGTCCCCTCCATTTCATAGCTTGAACAAGGAAGATGGGAAATGCTCACCATCAATTCCTGTAGCAGCAAACGGTTTAATGGCGTGTGCCCGTGGCACTCAGGCCACCTTGATTCATTCTTCCCTGGCATCACAATCAGTGAAATCACTGTGAACTCCAAAGAGAAATTCCACAAACTTAAAAAAGAAAAGAGAGAAACTAAAAATAAAGCTTTTAAATTCACAGTGTTAGTATTCGTTGGCACAAAAACTTGTGTTCTGCCTCTGGTCTTACTATATTCCTGGTCGCAGCTCCCCAGTTAGTTGCATAAAAGGCATCAGCTGAATATAGCTGAGCATGCAAAGAGGAGAACTATGACTGCTGAAAAATGAATGAATACTGCAAAAATGGCTGCACAGTTTGGTGAAAGTGGTTGGAAATGTGGATAGCTTTTTAACAACCAGTTCTCCATGTTAAAAGCCATCTCCCTCTCTGCCTCCCTCCCTGTCTGCCTCCTCTCCCATCTATCCCATACCTTCCCCACCCACCACCTCTCTTTTCACAGTATATCATTTCTGGATCACTCCTGGTAGCAGCGGAGAAAAACCCCAGGAAAAGTTTGGCAAGTAATCGTATGTCCTTCTTCCCCACGCATCCGAGAAATGCCTACTTTCTCAGTTGAAAACAAAAACCATTACACACCTTTGGAATCACAGTAGCACTGAGTTCTCTCTCAACCCCAAAAGGCAAAAGATTCTCTAGAACGCTGTTGTGATTTTATTCATGAAAAACTTGGAAATGAGGCCTACCTGAATTATGTCCGCGGAAACAGAATTAAAGGCAGACCAAAGAACAGCCACATGCTTATGGTCTTATGAATGTTAAATGTGTGAGACTAACAGGTCTCTTTGAAAGCCGTGTGCTTTCTCTCCGACCACCGTTGAGGAAAACTCTAATCAATACTGTGATTAACTCAATCCTCGCCAACTTTGAGCAAGTCGGTTTGCCCCTCCGTACCTCTAAAAAATGGTGGTACCATATGGTCATGAGTATGTAATGGAGTAACATACGTGCAGGTGCTTCAGAGGCTATATAAGGAGCTACAGAGGGTCTTGTCCTATAGCCCTCCCAACACACTTACACCCAGGTCATGAGCTTACCAGCAAGTTTCCTCCCCCAAGTTTTTTATACTGACTAATAAGCTGTTACTGACTTGTGGCACTTCCAAAGCCAGTGACGGATGGAGTGGATTGAAATAGCTCCTCTCAAGAGGTGGTCTGCTAAACTCAGTTTTTGAAGAAAAAAAAAATATTTAGGAAGATCAAGTTGTTTTTATTCTCCAGATACAGCAAGTCCTACTGACTTGCAATCTGTAGGTCCTACAGCCAGGGATGAACTATATAGGTCTTAAAATAACCATCAATAATCCCATACTATTATGGTACCTGTCACTTATATTTTCCTGGTTTGACCTTCTATCATCCCTGCAGGTAGAACTCATTCTGACACCCTTCACCGGTGCTACCCCGAGGCATCGGCCCTAATTATGTTTTGAAAGATGGTACACTGAGGCTGATTGCAACCCATGTCAATAGGGAGTAGGTGGTGGTGTTCTTGCTACTGTTAGTTTCCACTTGACGGTAGAGACCCAGAGGGCTCTATCTGCGCTCTCCCTCCCTACACCCACTTCATGGTGATGCAAGAACCTCCTTCCCTTTCTTCCCTGTACCTTCTAATGCAGACATATATAACATGAAGACTATTTACCTTCACTTAGCCAGTATTTACCGAATGCCACCAGCGTGATGGCAGGGGCAGTGAAAGGAACTGCAAGGATGCAAAATAGACGAATTTAGGAGTATTCCTAAAATTTTCTCTTGATAAACTGATTGGATGTGACAGGGTAAAATGAGATGAGGAAGACTGAGGAAGGAACAGGAATGAGAGATGAAGGTTTTCATTTTACGGTGACAAGGACATTAAAAACCACTGAGAGAAGTGTGGCTTAGGATGATTTGGGTGCAGTGCCTTTATGAATGGGAGGAATGGGATCTGGAATTCCTTCCTAGCTTGTATTCTCCAAATGAAATCAAACCCCATTAACATGTCTTTATGTCTCCATTTCAGGTCAAAGGGAAAATGATAATGAACTCACTGAGCCTCTTTGCTGCTATTTCTGGAATGATTCTTTTGATCATGGACATATTTAATATTGCAATCTCCCATTTTTTTAAAATGGAGAACCTGAATCTTCTTAAAAGTCCCAAGCCATATATTGACATCCACACCTGTCAACCGGAGAGTAAGCCCTCTGAGAAAAACTCTCTGTCTATAAAATATTGTGACAGCATACGATCTGTTTTCTTGGTAAGTGTGAGACTGGATTTCTTCTCAGGAAAGAAGTCTGACATTTTTATTACGAGTGCCAACTCTGGATCCAGCCTGGCTACATCTGCTACTTACTGCCTATCTGGCTTTGGGGCAAGAATTTTAACCACATTCTGCCTCAGTTTCTTCAACTGTAAAATGGGGAAAGTGCCAGTACTTACCTCACAGGGCTGTTTTGAGCAGCAAGTTAACACATACAAATACATTTAGAACTGGTACACAGAGGGTGCTACGTGTTTGTTTAACATTTTTATATTAGTATCGGTTAACATTTATTAGCTTGATTAAGGTGAACATTGAAGAAGCACCTAAGTTTTATGAACACCTTTTGCCTCAGTGAGTTTTTAGTGGAGACTCTGAAGGGGAAAAATGCATCTCCCGAGTATAGACAGGTTTCCTTGGTTGTGATACCATAACACCTAAAAAGCTGGATACAACTTAATTTGGGAGTCACTGATTAATTTTTCCTACATAGAATTGATTCTTCAACTAATTGCTGCTACCTTATTTCCTATCGGCAACATGCATTAACCGTCTGTGAAGGCAGCTGTGCTAAGGGTCGGGGTTATGAAGATAACTAGTAGTGTTTACAGTTGGTCATTACTCACCTATAGAATTCATCTTCTAAAGAACCCATCTTCTATAGAACTGATCTTTTAATCATTTAATTTTAGCCAAGAGTCATTTACTGAGTACCAACCATATTCTTTAAGCTGTTATCACATTCTTGCCTTCACTTTTTCTGTCGTTCCTCAGAGCATTTTTGCCGTGATGGTGGTCTTTACCTTATTCCAGAAACTTGTGACAGCTGGCATTGTTGAGAATGAATGGAAAAAACTGTGCTCCAAACCTAAAGCTGTGAGTAGTAGCCATCCTGTCCACTAAGCCCCTCTAGGAAATCACGTCTACAAAAACTCATTTCTGGAGAATGTAATCTGACGTAACTTTGAGACTAGGAGCTTCGTGAAAAATGGTCTTGGCAGATTTCTGGAAAGCAGAGAATACCAATAATGAGGAAAAAGTGTCTTGAGATTTGAAGCCAGTCTAAAGGTTAGACAGAGGATACAGCCCTGCAGTACGTGTGCTCACGAGCCTTCAGCTCTGCCCCGTTCCAGGCGTCCATCTTGATTTCGTGATCCCACATGTAACGTGCGGAAGCCGGACAGGCTCATGAAAGCACTGGTTCGTCCACTTCATTTCCCAGCATTCCCCTCCCCACCCTGCCCCACCGCCACCCTTTCATCAGATCCCACTTCCAAAACTATGGGTCAAAGAGGCTCCACAATTGGGAGATACGAATATCCCCGTGACAGAGCTGCATCAACTGCTTCAGAACCACAGAATGTTAGATTCCCGACACAACCTAGAGGCTGTCACAAGTCCTTCATTTAGCAGATGAGAAAAACAGGACTAGAGAGAAAATTACCTTCCCAAGGTTATAGGCAATAAGAGGCAAATCAAAACTCGAATCTAAATTCGCCCATTACTGCAGCGTTCTTTCCCAAAATACTGTGTGATCATTCCAGGCAAAGTGGCAAATATCTGCTGATCTTGCAGATGAGCTTTGATGGGTGATTTGGTGAGGATCTGGGCACGTGGGAAATCAGTCCTGGTATCTGGAGGCATATAGGAAAAAGCATAAATGGCACAGAAAACAGGAGGTCTTTGATAGACATTCACAGACACTGCTGACAAATGCACCAAAAGTAAAGGTCCAGAAACGCTTGTTTAATTTTGTATTCCAGGATGTAGTTGTCCTGTTAGCTGCCGAAGAAAAAAAAGAACAGCTAGTTGAAATAACAGAAGAAGCGGTCGAGCTGACTGAAGTATCTTCCCAACCAAAGAATGAAGAAGGCATTGAAATCATTCCAGTCCAAGAAGAGGAGGAGGAAACGGAAATGAACTTTCCGGAACCTCCTCAAGACCAGGAACCTTCACCGATAGAAAACGATAGCATTCCTTAAACTATTCTTTTTCTGTCTTCTGTTTCCTTTTCTTAGGCATTAGTGTTCACAGCTTCCAAGAGACGTATTCACCCTCATTTCCTGAGGCCCTCTGCAGGCACCCTCCACATGTCTCTCTGGCCTTCGCACGGAGTGACCACAGCTCACTGGCACTCGCTCGCGCTCGCTCGCTCTCTCACGCAGAGAATCCAGCCATGGCAGGCGACCATGTCGGCACGTTTCCTGTCTGGGGCAGCTTACTGAAATTCAAACAAGGCAGAGCAAGGGCTGCACCTCGGCAGTGCTCACCGGCCTCCTTCCCGGGCGAGGCTTTGCAGTAGCGGTCGGAGTAGAGGTTCCACCTCGTCCCTCTGCAACAGAGAGACTCTGCCCCTGATGAAAAAGATAAACCACTGTGCAGGCCATCCCTACACTTCATTTAATTCCTTCCACATCTACGTATGTTGTGGAGTCCCTGGTGCACCACTGTCCTAAAGAGAGTAAAAAGTAATGGTAGGGAGGTGAGATAAGGAACTAGTCCAGCTATCTTTCTACGGGGCTGACACTGTGGTACACTCTTAGAGTGCCTACACCCCACCAGGGAACTTCTTAGTGGCCAACACCCAGCTCTTCCTTCGTACAAACAGCGCAGCTTATAAATGGGCATGTCTGTATCTGTCTTAACTTTCCCTAACTCCTGCTCTAGGCTCTTGGTTGCACTGTCTACCTACTTTCAGCCTTTAGGCAAGAGAAGAAAGAATCAAAGAAGATGCCATAATGAGTACCCACATCTTAAATGATAATCAATGGTTGCATTTGTAGAGTAATTTCCACTTCACAGAGTAGTTTATCAAATAATTACATTTGATCTTCCATCATCAAGAAAAAAAAAATCCCTATCCATATTTTTACAAGTGATTCAAAGAGGCTAAGTAACTTAAAAATAAGTAAAGGTAATTTGCTAATGGTCACAGCTAGTAATTTTGAGAGCCTTCTTTTGTACCCATATCTTCCTACTCTAATCCTAAAATGTTTTAAATAACCAAACAGCCTGTATAAACTACCTGAGCAAAGTCAACAGGTTTTAATAAGCACCTACTCTCTGATTAGCATAAAATAGGTGTTCGGAGAGACACAGAAGAGTCAGAAATCAAGTTTTGCTTCTCAGGGATAAAAAACACAGACATCCACAACATTTGGAAAACTACTCACATCATTAATATATACTTGGTTGTTAGGTTACATAATGCAGACACTAAGTACTATGGACATTCTCAAAAAAGATCATGTTTGAAAATAATGTAATTAGTTACAATGCCAAATCTCAGGCAATCGCTACCCTACTTCTCAATTCCTGTTCATATTTAGAGATACTAGTACCTTACATAGGAAGAATGTTTATAATCTATCAATTACATTTGGGCATTTTCTATACGATAAACCCTGCCAGATTCTGGCAGGTCAACAGTCAAAGCAATTTCCATGCCTTGTGATATTTCTACTTTGTTAGGGACCACCGATAGAAGATCTTTCCTGTGCTTAGAAAAAAAAAAAAGAGAGAGATGAAACATCTCTATATGTAAAGTCCTGAAAATTAGCCTTAAATAAATAAAACTATATTTGTGTTCTTGTCTGAAACAGATGATTCCAACACAGTGTTTTCCCAGTCTTCTCTATTCTTGTAACGTCAGACCACAAGGGAGGCTCCTATAGCCTTAAGTTTATATTCACATAATCCCAATACGGGTTTGAACTGTGGGATGTCAGGACATTAACTATGTATATCAGTGTATTCTTTTTTTTTTTAATATTTATTTTTATTTTTGAGAGAGAAAGAGAATGTGGGTGGGGGAGGGACAGACAGAGAGAGGGGGACAGAGGATCCGAAGCAGGCTCTGTGCTGACAGCAGCAAGCCCAATGTGGGGCTCAAACTCATGAACTGTGAGATCATGACCCGAGCCAAAGTCCAACGCTCAATGGACTGAGCCACCCAGGTGCCCTCGGGTGTCAGTGTATTCTTACACACATGCATTCCCAAGGAAAGTTTTCACGGAAGATTTAATAATCGAATAACTGATTTCTCACATTGAGCACTCCGGAATGTGCCTGAAATAGGCGGCAGGCACTCCTGCCTTGAACTAGAGGAAAGGGAAGACAGCAATGGCAGACCAAGGAAAAAACTAATGAGAAAACCTTCAAAGAAGATAAGCTCTGTCTTCTATCTTATTTTCTCCATTTCTGAAATATATGTGAGGATCCCTCTCCAAAACCATTGTGTCTTTAAAAATTTTATTTTATTTTCTTGGGGCGCCTGGGTGGCTCAATCGCTTAAGCGTCCAACTCTTGGTTTTGTGAGTTTGAGACCCTCATCGGGCTCTGCGCAAGCAGCATGGAGCCTGCTTGGGATTCTCTCTTTCCCTCTCTCTCTCTGCCCCTCTCCACTCATGCTGTCTCTGTCTCTCAAATAAATATATAAAGAAAAAAGTTTAAAAAAATAAATTTTATTATATAGATGTATTTTTGTTCAAGTATAATTAACGTAATGTTATATTAGTTATTTTATTCATTTTTATGATCTCAAATCATAATCAGTTTGTACTAACCTCACATAACTCCTTTTGAGACACCATTAATGTCTATTATTAAAGAAGAACGAAAATCATTGCTATGACTTTTCTCCCCAATTATCCCTTTGGCAATTTGTTCCTTAGAGGGTGACTGACCATCCCAGTCTGTCTGGGACTGAGGGATTTCCTGAGATGCAGAACTTTCAGTGCTAAAACCTAAATAGTCAGAGGCAAACCAGGAGGGTTGATCACTCCAGTTCATAGTAATACATAATTGTACCTGGCTGCAATCACTACATAATATAATGTTTTTTTATAATTAACATTATATCGTAAATATTGTTCCTTATTGATATATAATTCTCATAAGCTATTTAGTTGCAACTTAGTACTTCACTAATCAATACAGAATAATTCAATATTCCTCTATAAGTGAGTACTAAGGGCCTTTTTTTTTTTTTTTTTTTTTTTTGCAAATCACTTTTGGAGCTGCAGAATGTGATTTTACACTTCAAACATTGACAAAGTCTGTCAATAGGAAGTAATGACATATGTTAAAAGCCAGGAAATTAATTTTACACTTTGACAGGTAAATAGTCAAAGATCCAATACATATAAATGGTAGCTTCAGACTGAGTTAGCACGAGTTCATTTATGGATTTGATATGTTTTAAAAACCTAAAACATTGATGGGGAAGGTTCAAATCAGAAATTTTCCTACATTAAGTCTGCAGTGCTTTTTAACTTTTATTTATTTAAGTAATCTCTACACACAATGCAGGGCTCAAACTCACAACCCTGAGATCAAGAGTCGTGTGCTCTTCTGACTGAGCAAGCCAGGTGCCCCAAGTCTAAAATTCTTAAACGGGTTTCCTTTAATTTAAAAGCTGGTTGTATGTTCTGAACTAATGAGGACCAAGTAATATAAAATGAATATGGTAGGATCATATGGTGGCAAAAACAAAGCTAATTTCAGATTATTCTCTGGAATTATGTTTGCTCTTCACTCATCACTTCCCTTCCTGACTTACTAGAAAAAACTTATTCGTGCCTCCTATGCATTCTTCTGCAAGAGAGAACAAAAATCCTAAAGTAATTCATTCATCCAAAAATATTTGTTGATCTCAGGCTTCTGATGAGCAAAAATAAGCAGAGATCCCTCCCCTTAGAGCCTCACTATCTGATTGGAGAAACAGACAGTAGCAAAATATCCACCAGGCACCTAATATGGTCAAGGAATACTGTAAAGTATAGAGGGGTATACCTAAAGATAAGAGAAGCTCCAAGTCCTCAAAACTTGTAGTGCTTAATTAGAGATGATTTAAAAGTGTACCTATTATAAGCAAACTCTCAACAAAGTTGGTATAGAAAATATGTACCTCCACATAGGGGCACCTGGGTGGCTCAGTTGGTTAAGCGTCCGACTTCAGCTCAGGTCACGATCTCGCGGTCCGTGAGTTTGAGCCCCGCATCGGTCTCTGAGCTGATGGCTCAGAGCCTGGAGCCTGCTTCCGATTTTGTGTCTCCCTCTCTCTCTGTCCCTCCCCCACTCATGCTCTGTCTCTCTCTCTGTCTCAAAAATAAATAAACGTTAAAAAAAAATTAAAAAAAAACAAAAAAGAAAAAAGAAGAAGAAAATGAAACAAGTGAAAATATCTTAATAATATGTTTTAAAAATTAAAAAAAAATATGTACCTTCACATAATAGAGCATTTATGACAAACCCACAGCCAAAATCATACTCAACAATGAAAAAAATGAAAGCTTTTCCTCTAAGATCAGGAATAAGTATGCCCAGTCTAATTACTTTTATTCAACAATGTATTAGAAGTCCTGGACATAGCAATTAGGCAAGAAAAAGAAATAAAGACATCTGTATTGGAAAGAAAGAAGTAAAACTGTCACTATTTGCAAACGACATGATACTATATATAGAAAACCTTAAAAATTCCACCAAAAACTCTTAAGCTAACAAATGAAATATGTAAAGTCAGAGGACACAAACTTACCATACAGAAATCGGTTGCATTTCTATACACTAATAATGAGCTACCAGAAAGAGAAATTAAGAAAATCCCATCTACAACTGCATCAAACAGAATAAAAGACCTAGGAATAAATTTAAATAAGGAATTAAAAGACCCGTACCTGAAAACTGTAAGACATTGATGAAAGAAATTTAAGATGACACAAATAAATGAAAAGATACACTGTGCTCATGATCTGGAAGAATTAATGTTGTTAAAAATGTCCATACTACCCAAAGTAAACTATAGATTCAATGTAATCCCCATCAAAATACCAATTTTCGCATTTTTCACAGAACTAGAACAGAGAATCCTAAAATTAGTATGGAACCAAAAAAGACCCAAAATAGCCAAAGCAATCTTGAAAAAGAAAAACAAAGCTGGAGGTTATCACAGTCTTTGATTTCAAAACTATAGTACAAAGCTATAGTAATCAAAGCTATAGTAATCAAAACAGTATGGTATTGGCACAAAACAGATATACATCAATGGAATCAGACAGATATACATCAATGGAATAGAATAGAAACCCCAGAAATAGACCTACACTTCTATGGTCTATATTCTTGTCCCATATAAAAAAAAAAAATTTAATGGGCAGAGGACTTAAATAGACATTTTTCCAAAGAAGACATACAGGTGGACAACTGTCACATGGAAATATGCTCAACATCACTAATTATCAGAGAAATGCAAACGCAAACCACATCAGATATCATCTCACACAGATCAGATTGGCTATTACCAAAACAGACAAAAAGTAACAAGTGCCGGTGAGGATGTGGAGAAAAGGAAATCCTCATTCACTGCTGGTGGGAATGTAGACTGGTGCAGCCACTATGGAAAACAGTAAGGAGGTTTAATTTCCTCAAAAATTAAAAATAGAACTATAATACAACCCAGCAATTCCACTTCTGAGTATCCAAAGAAATAAAAAAATTTATTCAAATTTTCAGAGATATAGGCAAGTCCATATTCATTGAAACATTATTTATAACAGCCAAGATATAGAAGCAACCTAAGTGTCCACTGATAGATGGAGAAAGGTGTGTGTGTGTGTGTGTGTGTGTGTGTGTGTGTGTGTGTAATGGAATATTACTCAGCCATAAAAAATAATGAAATCTTGGGGCATGGGGTGCCTGGGTGGCTCAAGCAGTTTAGCGTCTGACTTGATTTTGGCTCAGGTCATGATCCCAGGGTCATGGTATTGAGTCCTGAGTAGAGCTCTGCACCAAACATGAAGCCTGCTTAAGATTCTGTCTTTCTCTCTGCCCCTCTCCCTCTCTCTCTTTCTCAAAAAAACAAAAAGAAAGAAAGAAAGAAAGAAAGAAAGAAAAAGAAAGAAAGAAAGACAGACAAATACCACATGGTCTCATTTATATGTGATATCTAAAAGACAAAATGAATGAATAAACAAAACAGAAACAGACTCATAGCTACAGGAAACAAACTGGTGGTTGCCAGAGAGGAGGGATTGGGGGGGAGGGGTAGGCAAAATAGGTGAAGGGTATTAAGATATACAAACTTCCAGTTATAAAATAAATAAGCCATGGGGATGTAATTTGCATCACTGGGAATGGAGTATAGTTAATAACACTGTAATAACTTTGTATCGTGACAGATGGTAACTAGACTAATTTGGGATCATTTCAGAATGTATAAAAATACTGAATCACTATATGTATACCTGAAACTAATAGGATATTATATGCCAATTTTACTTCAATAAAAAATAAAATAAAGTCAAATAAAATTAAAATAAAATAAAATAAAAACTATTTTGTTGGGGTAAAAAAGATAACCAGCACAGGTTCAGGAAAATTCGATGGAAAAAGAATAATCTTTTCAATGAATTGTGGTGGAAAGACTGGTCAGCCACATGAAAATGAAATTGGACACTTACACCATGCACAAAATTAGGTCAACATGGATCAGAGTCCTAAACATAAGAGCCCAAACTAGAAAACTCTTAGAAGAAAACCTAGGTGGAAACTTCATGATATTAGATTAGGCAATGATGAAAAAATAAATTGGACATGACTGAAATTAAAAACTTATGTGCTTAAAATAAAACTTTTGTGCCACAAACATCACCATAAAGAAAGTAAAATTAGAATCCATCGAAGGGGAGAAAACATTTGTAAATCTTATGTCTGATAAGAGTCTAAAATCCAAAAGTATCAAGAAAGCTTACAACTCAACAATTAAAAAGACAAATACCGGGGTGCCTGGGTGGCTCGGTCGGTTAAGCGTCCGACTTCGGCTCAGGTCACGATCTCACAGTCCGTGAGTTCGAACCCCGCGTCTGGCTCTGTGCTGACAGCTCAGAGCCTGGAGCCTATTTCAGATTCTGTGTCTCCCTCTCTCTCTGCCCCTCCCCTGTTCATGCTCTGTCTCTCTCTGTCTCAAAAATAAAAAATAAACGTTAAAAAAAAAATTAAAAAAAAAATAAAAAAGACAAATACCCAACTTAAAAAGTGGCAAAGGATCTGAATACATATTTCTCCAAGTGAAACATACAAATTGTCAATAGGCGCATGAAAAGATGCCCAGCATCATTAGTCACTAGGGAAATGCAAATCGAAACCACAATGAGGACTACATCACACCCACGGGGGTGGCTATAAACAAAACGGAAGTAAGAAGTGTTGGTGAGTATTTGAAGAAACTGGAAACCTCATATAGTGCTAGTGGTAATAGAAAATGGTGTAACGTCTTTAAAAATGTCTTTGGCAGTTCTTCACAAAGCTAAACGTAAAGTTACTATAAGACCCAGTGGGCCACCCATAGTCTCAAGAGAACTGAAAACATACGATTACACAGAAACGTCTACACAAACGTTCTCAGGAGCATCATTCGTAACAGGCAAAAACCAGAAACAATGCAAATGTCTACCAACCGATGAACAAAGAAAATGTGGTGTATCCATATAATAAAACATTATTCAGCCATCAAAAGGAACAATGTACTGGTACATGCCACAACATGGATGACCCTTAGAGACTTCACATTAAGTACAGGAAGCCAGATACAGAAGCCACAGATTTCTTATTCGATTTATACAAAATGCCCATGATAAGCAAATCTATGGAAACACAGAGTAGATTAGCGGTTGCCAGAGGCTGGGAGGAGGGGAAAATGTAGAGTAACTCTCAGGTTTCCTTTGGAGGTGATGAAAATACTCTGGAATTGATAGCGGTGATGGTCATAAAACTTTGGGAATGCCATTTAAAAACACTTAAAACAGGTGAGTTTTACCATGTGTGAATTGTATTCCAATAAAAACAATTTTAAAAGAGATAGAAGACAGCCAGGAGGGACTAAATAACAGTCAAATGCCCTAGTTCATAGCACAAAACAATTGCTCAATACTGTTACGGGATAGGACTGAGCTCTATGAAGTCTTAGCACATCACAAGAAAATCTCATGGAATGGGAGGAATTTGAGTTGAACTGAGAATAGGTAGAAATTCTATAGTAAGAGAGTAAGGAACAAATACTCCAGGTAAGTGGGGCAATACCTATACAGGATGAAAACAGAAACATCCTAGTTGTGTTCAGAGGCAATAACAGAATCACCTAGATGGATTGTGGTTAAATTAGTGGGTAATTAGACTCAAGGCAGTAGAGAAAGGCCGGGGCCACGTTGTGCAGAATCTTAAATCCCCACAGCATCCAGACTTGAATTCATAAGCATTAGGGAATCGCTGCAGATGTTTGAGTAGGAAAGCAAGAAATTATAATTAATAGGGGCGCCTGGGTGGTGCAGTCGGTTAAGCGTCCGACTTCAGCCCAGGTCACGATCTCGCAGTCCGTGAGTTCGAGCCCCGCGTCAGGCTCTGGGCTGATGGCTCGGAGCCTGGAGCCTGTTTCCGATTCTGTGTCTCCCTCTCTCTCTGCCCCTCCCCCGTTCATGCTCTGTCTCTCTCTCTGTCCCAAAAATAAATAAAAAACGTTGAAAAAAAAAATTAAAAAAAAAAAAGAAATTATAATTAATAGTGTAGAAAATAAGAGAAACAACAGGAGTAAATAAGAAACTAGTCCTGCATTAAGTAGAGAGAAGGGCGAGTGCGTAGAGATATTTCAAGTGTATTTAAAGATATTTGGCGGTTAATGGATGTGAAGGACTTTATTAGCTATAAAAGGGAAGTAATCAAAGATCTCTCTCAGCTTTGAGTTTGCATGATAGGGGTAGGAAGGGCATGAAATGGGGACAGGGCTAGTGGAGAGAGATGGGACGCCGAGAAACCGGAAGCTTGGGAATTGGATCACGAGCTCAGACTGGGCTGGTTCTACAATTTCACACTGCAGACTGAAGGGTCATTCTGATATGCAAATACCTGCAAATACAAGTTTGAAAATCAGATGGGAGAACAGGATTGAAGATCGAACTGCACAAAAGATTCACTCACAAATTGACAGAGTTAATGAATGGAAGCTCCCAGGAGAAGGTGACACTTTGTAAAGAAGGCCCAGGTTTAGCTGTTGTCGGAGAAAGTGAAATCAGTAAAGATGAAATTGAGGGCGTCCAGGAAAGCAGGAGGGGGACTTAAGAGAGTGTCCTGTTTCGGAAGCTGAGGAAGGACAAGTGTCTCAAAGGGGAAGGAGGCAGCAGAGCAGTGTTGCCGGGAAGAATCCTAAGGAGTGAGGATGAGTAGAGGCCACCGGGGTCAGGAATTGGGAGGTCACTGGCAGCGTTAGGAGGGACAATTGTAGAAGACAGTCAGGAAAGACGACAGACTGCCATCCACTGAAAAATGGATGTGGCAGGAAAACACTGAACCTGTGAGAGGAGACTCTGCTTTGGGAAGTTTAGTCATTAAAGGAAGGAGAGAGATGATTCAGTGGTTTGAGTGACGAGCAGGGAAGGAATCGCCCTGAACGGAAGACGGCCTAAAACCTGCAGGCACAGGTACGCATGAGGCTGCGTTCATTTAACAAGTTCAAATATCTGCTGAGCACCTACCACGTGTCCTGTTCTACGTGATGAGGCCGTAGGCAGTGAGCAGCACAGACAGACATCCCTGCCTTTGTGGGGTCTACTGCGTTCAGATGCATTGACCTGCTGTCCCTCGTGAGTGGTGAAGAGGACGCGGCAAAGCGGGGACGCTTGTGTTTACTCAAGAGCTGGGGTTCAGTTGTAGCACTCCCGGCTTACTCACAGAGGCTTTTACAATATCCTTGATCTTCACCAGTATGTTCTCGGCTTGGTTAGGAACGACCAACAGGGAAAGCAGTCAGACCAGATTTGTGGACCAGGTGAGAGGACGGTGGAGAGATGTCGCTGGCCCTAAAGCGTCTAGAAGCTCTCCTAGTGTATATAACTGTGGCAGCATTTCTCAGCAGCTCCTGCGGTGAACGAGCTGCCGAGAGATCCGTCCACAGCTCTGTGCCTTCATCTTCGTAGGAAATGAAACTTGGCTGAAGTTACCCTTTTGCGTTCGCAGGAAACAGCTGCAGTGAATCTAAGTTCATGACAGGAACAATCCAAGTCACAAGACGGTAGAAAACTTTGTTAAAGCTTATTGAATGAGGCAGACACACGAGTATTTTTCTTTTAATTAAACTGGAGCATTTTTCAACTCTCACGTGATTCTAATGTGCTTTGGTTTCAGGACCATTGGTCTAAATTCCTTCCATGGAATCCAAATCATTAAGATCAAAGAATTTAGGTAACTTCTTATCACTTTAAACAGCTTCTAAAATGCACTTTTGAATTGGAAAGGCATTATTTCAAGAATTTTGAAGGAATGATGGAGAAGAAAACAACATGAAACTTAGTTTTCTGACCACCCGATTTCACCTCGTTCTCTACACACTTCATCGTAACTCTCCACTTGGCACTTGTTTGCCATAATCTGACACGTCTGTTTGTTTCTCCTTCCTAGAACACAAATTCCTGAGAGCCGGGACTTGTGTATGGTGTTTATCACTGAACTTGCAGCACTTAAGAGTGTGTGGTACAGAGAAGGTCCTCAACCAATATTTATTAAATAATGATGTTTGAAAATCAGTTCTGCTAATGGTTATTTGTATTCCTGTTAATTGACATACTCTTTTCTCCGCATAACATTTCTAATGTGTTTCGTGTATGTATTTTCATCTTTCTATAGTTTCATGTTATTTTTTAAAAATTGTTCTTAATGTTTATTTATTTTTGAGAGAGAGAGAGAGAGAGAGAGACAGAGCATCAGCAGGGGAGGCACAGAGAGAGGGAATCTTCAGAATCTGAAGCAGCTCCAGGCTCTGAGCTGTCAGCACAGAGCACGACACAGGGCTCGAACTCATGAACTGTTGAGATCATGACCTGAGCTGAAGTTGGACACTTAACTGACTGAGCCTCCCAGGCGCCCCTCTCTATTCTCATTTTAATGGCTGCACTAGAAACGCCAAAATTATTTTACCCAACTGTCCTGTTGGTGAACACTACAGTTGAATCTGGCTGTATGCTCTACCTAGATATCTATTCATCTGTGTATCTGTTTTCTCATTTAATGCTAAAATATGCTCAGTTGTATTCTCCTTTTATCCCTTTATTAAATAAATTTACCTTAGAAGTCAGGGTAATACTGAATCAAAGGGATTTCAATACTTTTTCTCACATGTGACAATTTGTTCCATATCGTTTGTAGAAAAGATATACAGTCACCCTAAAAGATAGGTGTACCCTGCTCACTAAATTTAGAATAGTTTTAATAAATTGCCACTCTCTCTCATATTCTCTTCCTTATTAATTCATTAAGCAGAAAATTGTATGTCAGCTTAATAATTTATTGTTAGTGAAACGGAAAAGCATTCTAATAGCATTTCCCTTTTGTGTGTGTTATTTGTGCACCAAAATGTGTTTTACCTTTGTTTATGTTTTTATTAAATTAATAATATCAAATATTTGAAACACAGTGGAAATACAAGACATAACAAAGCATAAAATCCATATAGTGTGGAATAAAGCTATGTTCCTTTCTCTCTTTCTCTTTCCTTCCTTCTTCTTTGTTTTTCTTGTTTTTGGTTTTGTTTTTTTTTTTGTTTTTTTTTTTTTTTTGGAGAGGGTGCCTTTAAAGAAGGTAGATGCTATAATTTCTGAATAAATGAAATAAAAGAAATAATGAAGAGGTAATTTAATAGCGAGAGTAGAGTTGGTGACAGAAAAGATACAATGAGCTAAAGAAGATATGATTAGAATGTTAGCAGAGAGAAAAGAGAAAATGAAAAGCCAATATTTAACCACATTCTGTAGCATTACCTAAGAGGAAGACACTGAATGTAGGGGATATCCTTGCTGAGCCAAGCCGCTGTCCATAATAGAAAAAATGAGAGTTGCTCTTTTCAGATATTCAGCAAGCAGAGAATGAGGTGGCCCACGGGAGATCTTAGAGGCAATCAGAGATTACGATGGAAGCAGACAGTCTTAACAAGAGGAGGCAAAATCAAGGACTAGATGAGACAGCCAGAGGCAAACGGCTGAGCCCATCCCGCTTCCGTCTAGGTTCAAAGCAGTCCAGGTAATGAATCTGTCGGGTAATGGCCACTGAAGTCTCCATTTCAACCAGCAGGGCAGGAATGAGAACAAAGAGCAAAGGGACAGCAGTGGCAGGAAAGAGCAACGGTCTGCTCTAAGACTGCTCTTCATAAGGCATCTCCGTTTAGAACCATGCCTGCACATCACAGGACCAAAACGAGGAAATGCACTTAATACAAGAAATATAAATATAATAGTTCAAATAAGGGGAAGAGAAACTACATTTTGTTAAACATACACCATGTAACGGGCATTAGGAGAGAAGCATTATACCCAGTAAATTATTTACTCCTCACCTCGACCCAGCTGCAGTGGTTGTGATTCCATCTTACAGACAAACAAATGGAGTTTAAAGAAATGTCACTTCCCAAGGTCACCCATCTGGTAAGAGGGGAGCTGGGATTCACACTTCAGTCTGATCACAAACGCCTCATCTTTTCTCCTACTGTCTCTCTTAAGGCTAAAAAGGAAAATCTCTGTCTTCCTTCTAAAGATGTGCCATCTTATATCAATTCTATAATTTAATGATGTGACAGAGTCAATGAAATATGATATAGGACTGCCTCTTGATAGAAGTTATGGCAGAGATATTTTTTAAAATAACAAAGCCGGGTGCCTGGGTGGCTCAGTCGGTTAAGTGTTCAACTTGATTTTGGCTCAAAATCAATCTCGCAGTTCGTGACTTCAAGCCCTGCATCAGGCTCTGCACTGACAATGTGGAGCCTGCTTGGAATTCTCTCTCTTCCTCTCCCCCTGCCTCTCTCTCTCAAAATAAAAAAATAAACATTTTTTAAGTAAAAAAAAAAAAATAAAAATAAAATAACAAAGCAGTTTAGATTTGAATATGCTCTCTTGGATGGATGGCAGGGGTCTGGAACTGAAAATTTCTGAGAGATGGCTTCTTTGTTTGGCTATGTTCTTTACACTTAAATGATAACTCTTCTCTCTGAAATATTCTACCTTCCAATAACTGGCAAAAACCATTTTCTACAGAAGCTCTTTTGCTTTGCTCGTCTGAAAAAAATGAACATTTTCTGATAGACTACACCCACAAAAAGAGTCTGTTATTAATAATGCAAAAACTAAGGTGTACTTGGTGGCGGGGGGGGGGGGGGGGAGGTATCTTGTAAAATCAAAGAAGGATCTTGGAGGAAAAAACTCAGGGCCCTCAAGAGACTAGGCCCACACCGTACCTCCCTCACCTCCTACTCCAGAAAGCAGTAACTCACGGGGGAGGGACAGGAAAGGAAGTGTTTCACGATGTCCACTGGGGGGTGCAGATAGGGGCTGACCAGTCTTGTGTGCCCCCACATCCCTACCTCTGTTTCCTAACACAGGGAGAGGGTGGGCTCCCTTTCTCCCGCTCAAAAACCCAGGGGAGATTATGAAAAGTGATCACCAAACATGACCGCTCGTCCTTCTTCATTGATTCTTTTGGGGAAGAGTCAACGAGTGAGAGAGCAGAGGCCACTAATGGTTCCCAGTATTAGACAAAGGTATATTCTCATGCTGCTGCTTTTAAACAAAGATTGCTTCTTAGCTCCAGGGATCCCATGGACCCTCTTACCTCGGAGGAAGTCCTGCTCAAAGGCAAGTGCTTTCCCCACCAAGCACCATGAATTCTTATCTGATGAACTAGTTGGATTTCAGAGTAACTGCATATTTCACTGACTTTCACTCACTTACTCTCCCATTAGGACATCAGCTGTCTGAAGGTAAAAGCCATTTTTCATTCACCCCAGCATCCCATCTCCTGCTCAATCAATCCTTTTTGAATAATTATGTTAGACTTTATTCTTTAAGAACCTAGTGGAATCACCTCCGAGAATCACCTCCGAGACAGCTTCCATCAGCAACACTAACTTCTCAGGGCGCTCAGATTAGAACAAAAGTAAACATGTCTTTGTCTTCTACACAACTTTCCTCTTTTCCAAGTATCCCCGACATCAGTTCCAAGTACTTGAGCTTTTATTCTCCTGGCTCAAACTTCCGGAGAGGTAGTTCAAATCGCTACCTGTAGCTAATCCTGTTATCTGTACCTTCTGAGCCAACCGTGTATTCTCCTAGTCTTCCAGGTTGTATTCCTCCCCAACCCGGCACCCCTCCCCATTCCCTGCAGGGTGTTTCTGTCCATCCTCTGGGCCCCTGCACTTGCCCTTGTTCCCCCAGCCACTCTAACCCACATCTCCACGGTTCTTTCCCCACCTCTCTGAGTCTTTCCCTATGTATCAAACACTATAAGAGTGTTTTGTAAACATAATCCCTTCACTGTCACCATAAGCCTTTGGCATGGATACTATTTCCCCTTTCCCATGATGAGCTGACTAAAGGACAGAGAGGCTAACCAACTTGCCCAAGGTTACAACTAGCAAGGGGGAAAACAGGAATCTGAACCCGGAGTATCTGCATTAGATTCCACCATGGGCTCGGCCTTCCTTTTCTCTTTTCAAACGCCATCTTTCACATTTATAGCCTCACATCCGCCTCGGTTTGCTTTGTCTTTTGTTTTTACTTTTTATCTTGAAATTCTTTTAGATTCGGGAACAGACCGCTAACATAGCACAAAAGCTCCCTGGCACCCACCTCTCACCTTCTCCCACGTTCTCATTTTATATAATCTTAGCACAATTACCAAAACCAGGAAACTGACATTTGTATGATACTATTAAATAATAAGCCTCAGAACTTATTTCACCAATTTTTCATACGGTATTTTTTATGTTTATATAGTTTATCGCGTGCATAGATTCATGTAATGACCAGCACGGTCAAAGCATCCCCAAAACACTACCTTGAGAATATAGAACGCTTCCATCACCACAAAGAAAGTCCCTCATGCTCTCCCTTCCTAGTTACACCCTCACCGCTAACCCTGGCAACCGTAGGTAGTCATTTTAAGACTGTACACGCTATAGATAAAATCATATGGTATGTAACCTTCTGAGATTGGCTTTTTTCGCTCAACATAATACTCCTGAGATCCATCAGCTGTTGTAGACACCAACAGTTTATTACTTTTTATTACTGACTAGTATTCCACTGAATGGGTACACAGCTTATCTGCCACGAGAGCTTTTTCCAGCCCCCTATGCTTCTGCTATAATAATCCAGTGATTCTCAAAATATGGTGGCCTCCCTTCAACTGGGAGTGATTATTAAAAACTCTGAACCCCATTTCAGACCCATTCAGTCTGACTATCTGTGGGTTAAGACCTGGGGTTACGATATCTATGTTCAAATACTTCAATTCACACTGTAAAAATGGTTACTTTTTAGCTGTATTAAGCTAGACACCAAGTAGCTACTGTTGACATTAGAAATGGCGATGGTTAACTGGAATTCGGATTATGAAACACATTCTCCGGAGGCAATTAGTTACAGTGATTGACATTAGACCTTCTGCTAATTAGAGCAATAAATGTCATAATTTTTTTGAAAACGGGTGGCTTATTCCACAGCATTGGCATGTTAGAAATGGGTTCCCACTGGTGAAATGAAAGGTATTAATACTTCAGAAACTCCCCCACCCAACCTGACCCGAACAGAATACAAGTATCTGAAAATGTCTGTAGCCTTTACCCTTACTTATGCCATCAACTTGGAGGGCTCTGATGATAGGATCCTATCTTAGGAAGAAACTTGGTCTGCTCGGCCGAAGCTTTAATGCAGAACAGTAGGAAGAGAAGCACCTAAAAGACACAGAACCACAGAGTGTGAAAGTACTTTCTGTCATGTTCACTCATCAGAACGCAAGGCAGTGTCGGGCCCTGAATCGGCCCTCAGTGAATATCTAGTGAATTTTTAAATGTGCTCTGTTCTTCTGCACTTTAATAGTGTTAGCTAGAGTCACAAAACCAATTTAACCCTTACCTACTAGAATTCAAGGTCTTTCATAGACAAATGCTTTTAGGTTCAAGATATGTGAACCAAATAGACATACTGTACAAGCATTATTATAAGATTCCCAACTGTTGATTATTTTCTAGGATTGTACAATGTCAGGGGAGAAGCAGAAGGACATGTGTTCTTGTCTCTGAAGGTTCCACAATAATGTCCTGATATTCCAGAAAAAGAATTAAAACTGTAATGCAAAAAAAAAACCAAAAAAAAACAAAAAAAAAAAAAACCACTAAACTTGAAGGCCATCTGGTGATGAAATCTGTCACTTTTATGTCACAGTTACTTCTCCATACTGCACTTGTCACTTGAGGCTACAACTCAGGCTCAGAAACCACACACACACAGTTTCCAAGCCTTGTAAAAAGCCACACCATGGAAGCCACATGCGTTCATTCATGAGTGCACCTGGCCTCTGGCTAACTCCCCTCCTCTTGGTTGGCTCATATTTGACCTACAGTCTCAGAGACCCAGTTCACTGGAGGGGAATAATCTGAATATTTCTAAGCCAGGAGGACTGCAAAATGTTTTACAATGAAAAGATGAAAGGGCAAAAGCAAATGCCAGTGAGTTAGAAAAACAGAGTGTTTACAGACAGTGATGGCAGGTAATCTAACTTAACGGCAACCAGAAAGGAAATGGTGGATGGTTTTGACATTAGCATATCTGCAAAAAGCCATGACAAATCACCTTATGAATTTTATATCCCATCAAAAGTAGCTCCATAAATCAACAGTTAATCTTTCCAGAGTCCATTTTTTTAACCAAAAGAAAAAAAATAGTTACTCTGTAACTGCACTGGATAAACTGTTGGAACTGACTACTGATGGCTTGAAGACGTGCACTGAGAATATGGCATCAATTACCTTATTATAAATGTTAAAATAACTATTGTGTATTTGCTGAAAATATTCTAAATCTCTCCTTTTCCTATAAACATACTGCTGTGTGATTGATTTCTCTACTCTGAGTATTATTAAAACAAAACAGAAACAGCTTAAAAATACATTATCCTCTGCAAGTAGCATTGCCTTCAGTACAATTTATATTAAGCAAACTAATAACCATGAAACAAGCTCATTTAAATGGGGAACTTTAGAAGCGCCTGGGTGGCTCAGTCAGTTAAGCGTCTGACTTCGGCTCAGGTCATGGTCTCAAGGTTCAAGGTGAGTTCAAGCCCTGCGTCAGGCTCAAGAGTCTGAAGCCTGCTTCAGATTCTGTGTCTCCCTCTCTCTCAACCCCTCACACTTTGTCACTCTCTCTCTCTCAAAAATAAGTAAATATTAAAAAAATATCTTTTAATGTGGAACTTCGAATTTTTAGTGACACACATAATGTGTGTTCCAAGCATGAGTATAGATTTTTAAAGTGGAAACTCTTGATTTACTCTGTAACTTTTCATTCAGCTTCAAGTTTGAAGACCAAAAGTTATGTGCAATATAATTATATTAATTGCTTATGAATCAGTGCCTTCAAATTTGTGACTCTTCTATTTTCCTATGTTATGACTGCTTTATTTTTATTATAACAATTTTGCGCCCACTGATTCTAACAAAAGAATTGGGCTTGACTTGTTGTCTTTTTTATTTTTCCTAGCGAATAATTCCTTTCACATTCCCCAAAAGTGTTAGTTCCCAATGGATGGAAAACACTTTTTTTTTAATGGTCTTTCTTCGCAGGTAGTTTGCGAAGCGCTGACCTGGAGGGCCGTTCTTGGCCAGTGCTCTGGTTCCTCCACTCCAACCGCAGAACCGGGGTGCAGCCTCACACCTGCCCAAAACCAAGCCTGTCTGAAATTCGGACCGTTGGTTCATTTCTTAGGAATCCGGCTCCACGATTTCCCCAGACCTGAAACTTTTAAAATGATCACTTACTTCCTAGAAAAGCTAACTAGAGAAGCGTTTTTGTTGTCCTTAAGTTATAATGACAGGGCTCTGGTTATACAATAGAGTTCTAATAAGTATACTCAAGTGAAAATTTCACTGCCTAAGAGAACAAATCATTTGATTCCATAATATTTTTGCCATGTGAGTTCACTCAGTTACTTATACGCAAAACTTAGAAGATTAGGATGTATGCAGTTTCATAAACTGGCCACCAATTTAACTGTTACTGTGTGACAAGGTGTCTTTTTTTTTTAGTTTTATTTATTTTTGAGAGAGGGAGCACAAGTGGGGGAGGGATGGCTGTGGAGGTGGGGGGGGGGGGAGCAGGGAGGCGAGGACAGAAGATCTGAAGTGGGCTATGTGCCGAGAGCAGCAAGCCTGATGCGGGGCTCGAACTCATGAACTGCAAGATCATGACCTGACCCGAAGTCCCGACACTCATCCACTCATCCAACTGAGCCACCGAGGTGCCCCAACAAGGTGTCTTTATACAGGAACAAACAGGAGAAAACAGTAAACAGCTAACCACTTTGCAGTATAAAGAAGCCACCTGAACCACTAGCCTGCACCGCTCAGAGGCTGCGTAAGACAGACACTACTTTGTGAATATGCACGGTGCTCTCTCACAAGGACCACACTACTCCTCCGGTCGTTTGCAGGTTTTGAGAAATCAGGTAAGCACAGATTAATGTACTTCTAAAATGATAATCTAGTGACAGCATAAAGTCAGTGAAATGGGCTATTAACTTGCAATAGAGATTTGGCAGGAAGAATTCAATGCAATACTGTTCCCTTTTTAGAGAAATGGAGTAGGGGTGTACTTTTAGTTGACCAAGAAATTAATATAGTTGATATGAATTACATGTGAATATTTGAAATCATGCTGAAAATCCAGAGAAAAACAGCAAGGGTATTACCCTGTTGACAAAAGAGAAGTAACTCTTTAAGAAAGGCGTGTTGGCAAATATAACTCGTGTATCAACATCTTAATTTCCTTCTGTGAAACAAAGGGATGTGATCAAAAAAGAGCAGATGAGAGAAATTTCCATTTGTGACCTGGTTACCCTAGGGAGTACCCCTAAGATAGGGAGCCTAGTGAGAGAACTGCACTCAAATGTGTCAAAAGGAAAATATTTGCATATTGAAGGGTCCAGGCCCAGTTTCCAAGCGATGTTACTACAGACAGAGAGCAGTCTGACTTCACTATGAAAGGCAGGTGTTACAACCTATGTCCAAGTGGTATTTGTGGAGACTTAGTATTTAGCATTTACTAGTTTTAACACCCTGGGCAAGTTACTTAACCTCCCTCTGACTCAGCTATAGAAAGTTCCCTCTGACTCAGCTTTAGTAATTGTTAGCTACATTATTATCATAATAATAGCAACTACTATCACATATCCCTTGTTTAGTTGGAAGTTCATTATCTAATGATATTAATTCCCACACTTTCTCTGGAGATCCTTTCAGTCACAGATCATATCATTGCAATCCCATGGGATACCACCATGGGCACAACCTTCTCTTAGCTAGTGGAGAAGATCACCGAAGGTAGAAAACACATGTTGTGGGGTGCCTGAGTGGCTCAGTCGGTTAAGCGTCCGACTTTGGCTCAGGTCATGATCTCGCAGTTCATGGGTTCCAGCCCTGCATCGGGCTCTGTGCTGACAGCTCAGAGCCTGGAGCCTGCTTCGGGTTCTGTGTCTCCCTCTCTCTCTGCCCCTACCCCACTTGCTCTCTCTCTCTCTCTCTCTCTCTCTCTCAAAAATAAATAAACATAAAAAATTTTTTTTAATAAAAAATAAAAAAAAAAAAAGAAAACACATGTTCTGAAATACTTGTCTTTCTTGGTAGCCCTTATTTCGGAACTCTGAACTCTGAATAATGAGTTCCATATTCACTTAAGAAAGAAAGAAGCTTTTTCTTCCCTTATAAAAATGAAGTAAGCATTTTATTTTAAATAACTAGTAACATCTGTCACCTCTATTTAACGTTAAACTCGGTTTTACAAGAATGTTTTAAGCTAGTGAGGCACAAGGCATTATGGGACCAGGAAGGAGACACAACAATGCAGAAGTCTACTAATAAGTAAGATTTACTGCATGGAGGTAGGTCTGGAAGGCCACAGGAGAAGGGAAGGCATTCTAGGTTTAAAAAACACCATTTATTTTCACCTTTCTCCTTCCGTTGTCTGGATAACATGAATCATGTTAGTCATGTGATACTTTGCCAGACAAGTATCACCATGCCTCTGTGGCCTTTCTAAAATAACGCTGATTTCTTGTTTCTTTAATCACTTTCAGTCTTTGAGCAATGTTATTGCCTGAAACTGTCACTTTCCCAAGTTCACAGCATTCATAAATCTTCAGTATCTATTTTTCCATTTTAGAAAAATATATCAAAATGTAAAAACCACAAGAGAAAGAAAACTTCAACAGTACAGATAAGGAAACAGATAAGGAAAAAAAAAAAACATAGAAGAGGAATCTGTATTCACTCCACTAAGTCATTTGACATACATTTAATGAATCTTATCATGGTTGAGATGTTGTATAATACACAGGGCTAGAGATGGGACATTGGTCCCTGCCCAAGGATCTCTGCCCTCAAGGCATTCAGGTGTCACTGTGAGACAGTCCTGAAAATAAATAATCGAAATGTAATAGGACACTTCCCCAAAAAGGGGTACCATGTCACTATTAAGAATTACAATAATGGGGTGCCTGAGTGGCTCAGTCGGTTAAGTGTCCAACTTCGGTTCAGGTCATGATCTCATGGTTTATGAGTTCGAGCCCTGCATCGGGCTCTGCTCTGACAGCATGGAGCCTGGACCCTGCTTCAGTTTCTGTGTCTCCTTCTCTCTCTGCCCTCCCCCCACCCCCCACCCCAACTCATGCTGTCTCACTCTCTCTCTCTCTCTCTCTCAAAAATAAACATTAAAAATTTTTTAAAAAAGGAATTACAATACTTATGAGCTTACTGACATGAAAAGACGTTTAAAAAACATGAAGCTAAAAAATCCGGTTACGAAGTGTATATGCATTCTGATCCTAATTTAGGATCCTAATAGGATCCTAATTTCATCCTAATTTATGGTCCAAAATCATAAATGTCTCTATGTAAAATATGTATTTACAAACAAAATATTAAAAATCTAAATGAAAATATTATCATTGATTACATGTGGCTGGTGGGAGTATGGATGCTTTTCTTTGTTTCTTATCTACATTTTCCAATTTTGTTCATCTAACTTAAAAGGCGCTGAAATGCAGTAGGATGTTGCACTAATGAGTATCAGAGAGCGCCAAGGGGCTGGAAAAAAACGAGCACTTACGTGTTTGGGTGTGTCAGAAAGGGCTTCCCAGGACAAAGGGGAGGAAAGTGTAAAAGCGCAGCCTATTTCCAAGTTTACAGTTGGGCCCGCGTATCCACTTGGGGTGGAAGAGAGTCAAGGACAGAAGGACTTTGGAATTAAATAAAAAGAGGAGACAGCTTGATTTGAAGTAAGGACGTGAAAAGTGCCTCTAATAACCAGATAAACATCTCAGACTGGCACAGAACTTGGAAGAAAACGAGGAAGCAGATGGGTGCCAAAGGAACGGAGTAAGTCCACTGACACATCTCTGTCTCTTCCCCCAAATCAATGGGCGGAAAGAGCAGCGCCGGTCTGTCCCCAGGTGGGCTCTCTACAGCATCCCGTTCTCTAGGCTGGAGGGATGAAGCTAACTCTGGACTCCAAGTCAGGCCAAGCAGATAAGTGAGGGAAAAGAGACCACGAGAGGGAAGAAGTGAAATAAGGGGAAAATGCAAAACAAGACAGAAATGAAAAAGAATGTCAGTTGCCCTAACACAGGATAAAGATACTTCAAGGGGAAAAAAAATCAAAAGTTAATGCTAAGAGAGATGACAGAGGAGGTTCAAATGTGTGCCATTCCACGAACATTAATCAACAAGGGGAAGCGATGTTCCATTTGTGAGCAATCTGATGATAATGCGGCTACCACAGGACTACAGAGCACGGCAGAAATACTGTAGCGCTGCTTCTGCAACACTTTTTGATCGAGGCGCTTTGTTACGGGGAGAAAAAACCGTGGTGGGGAAGATCACTCATTTTCACTAGGTCTGTATTCCTGTTTATGTATGCACGGGGGGCGGGGCGGAGGGGGAACGCCGTAGAAATGATTTAGAACTATGATCCACTGTGTGCTACAACCTCTTCTCAAAGATGGGGGTCATCCTCACCCTGTAACGTTAAAAGTGACATTCATGTGGAAGGGAGGAAAAAAAAAAACTAGAATAAAGTAAACGTTTCCAATTTTTATTTGCAACAGTCCTGTGCTTTTGATCTCATTGGACCTATTTTTTTTTTTTTTAATGTTTACTTATTATCTTGAGAGAGAGAGACAGATGCAAGCAGGGGAAGAGCAGAGAGACAGGGAGACACAGAATCCGAAGCAGGCTCCAGGCTCTGAGCCATCAGCCCAGAGCCCAATGAGGGGCATGAACTCACGAACCACGAGATCATGACCTGAGCTGAAGTCGGACGCTTAACCGACTGAGCCACCCAGGCGCCCCTCATTGGACTTATTTTTGATGTGTTCTTTGGGTTTACAAATAATTACAGTTGCCCTAATTTTTAGAAGAAAGGACAACTGATAGTAAATATTTTACCAACGGTCAAGAAAAAATATCGCACAAAAGGCGCTATTGATGAAAACAGTCATTTCATTGGTTTCCCTTTTCCTCCATCATTTTCAGGATTATCTTCATTTCAACTGAATTATTATTTAGTTATTCCCCTGAGCATTTTCCCTTCCCTTTGTACCAACTAGGTAACCAGTAGAGCTGTTTGTACATTAAGTCATTTTAGTATAAAGTCAAAGGATCGAGACTGGCTCAGCTCTTTAAACCTTTTTCTACAAGCAGTACTTGCCCCCATAAGAATGCATCTAAGACTAGCATACTCTTTATAAACTATTAATAGTCTGGATTCTATATGGAACACACAGGCCTTAGTCCAAGAAGTAAACAGCAGATATGAAATCAAAAAATGTTGATAAATAAATGAAAAACCTTGAAATTTCTTATTAAATTTCCCAATGAAACAAACAAAAATGACAATGATCAACAGGAAAGGAAGGAGGTAACGAGAGCACCTCCATGCACAGATCATTTAATTGCTGTAACACTTAAAGAAAAAAATCTTAAGAAAAATTTTGTTCTGGTTAATTACCGAACCATGAGCTCCCATCTCCTAGCTCCTTGGTCTTGGCACTGACCTTTTGAGTTCAATCTCCATCATACACTTTTCATATGCCCACATTCCCTTCTTCAACCTAGACTTTGGGTTCTGAGAATAGAATGATAGTTGCCTTTTATCAAGCTCCATATGGGCACCGTTCCAACAGCTTCACAGGAATTAAGATTACCTGATCTTCATACCTGCCACTCCGAATGACATCGTTAGTCTCATTTCATAGCTGAGACACAGGGACTGATAACACGGATTTGGTTAAGAAAGCTGCTCCAGGCCCCAGAGTTAGTGAAGGAGCAGATGGGGAGTTAGGGAAATAGCACATTGATAGGGCCTGAGCACTAAATAGTCACAGAAGTCACATCCATGGGTTATAAAATCTCATATTCTCAAATGTTATTTGAGAGCTATAGGGAGTCACTCCAAGAATCACAGCTATGGAACTGTTTGTTTGTTTGTTTAAAATAAATCTTTTGTGGGGCACCTGGATGGCTCAGACAGTTAAGCGTCCGACTTCAGCTCAGGTCACCATCTGGCTGTTCATGAGTTTGAGCCCCACGTCGGGCTCTGTGCTGACAGCTTGGAGCCTGGAGCCTGCTTTGGATTCTGTGTTTCCCTCTCTCTCTGCCCCTCCTCTGGTCACACTCTGTCTCTCTCTCTCTCTCTCTCAAAAATAAATAAGTTTTTAAAAAAATTAAAATAAATAACCTTTTGTGAATTAAAATGTGTTTCTGCTCTGAAAAAGTAATCCCTTTGTACTCAGAGGTTTCCAAAATGTGTTTTCCACCTTTCCCCTTAATTTTCCACCTTTTTCAGTTGTATCTAGCACCTAAGCAGCTCAAAGCTAAGGGTTACAAGTGTAGGTTCTGATGCAATTCTCTCACTGTACGATGAGGATGATATTAATACCTACCTCATCGGGGGCAGCAGGGGTGGTTAAAGACTAAGAGAGATAATATATTTCATCAGCTTGGCAGTAATGGAGCCAACCCATGAAGTTCTAATAGGTACAACTCTAAGAACTTTACACGGAATAACTCCTTAATACTCCAAGTAACCCTATAAGGAAGGTACTCCTATGATCCTCATTTTACAGATAAGAAACTAAAGCAAAGAGGGGTTAGCAAGCTTGCCAAAGACACAGAGCTGATGTCAGAGCCAGGATTCTAACCCCAAGTTCTTGCTCCTGACCATGACACCCTACTGTGCCTATAATAACTGTTTCATAAAATGCTAGCTCTCTAGACAGCTCACTTGAGGCTGAGGCCTTACCAAGTTAATCACTGAACCATTAAGAAGTCAGTCTGGCTTGTAAAGTCTTCTCCATGCATCAAAAGACTGTAATTCTGGGGCACCTGGGTGGCTCTGTCGGTTAAGCGCCCAACTTCAGCTCAGGTCATGATCTCACAGTTTGGGGTTCGAGTCCTGCATCAGGCTCTGTGCTGTGTCACAGCTCAGAGCCTGGAGCTGCTTTGGAGTCTTTGTCTCCCTCCCTCCATCCCTTCCCCATTCATGCTCTCTCTCTCTCTCTCTGTCTCAAAAATAAACAGGCCAGCTCTGCCAGCATCCAGAGTGAGCAGGGTGGTTGGAATGGGGAGCTCCACACCAACAACCAAGAGCTCAACCTTCTAGTCCTGGTTCTGCCACACATTTTCTATGTAACCTCAATCACGGCGTTTAACCTGTATTGCTCCAAATTCTCTTCTGTAAACCCAAGGTAAAAGACAAAACAATTGGCAAGACTCTGAAATTTCAGGATTCTACGACATAGTCCGAATAAGCGTCACTGATTAAACACCAGTGGAGGAATGCGCCAAGCAGACTACTCATACTTCACACAATGATGCAGGCATTCAGCACTCCTACTTTTTTAATATTTATAATGCACAAGAAAATGGTTTGGGAAGGAGGTCTTAAAAAAAGGAATCTAAGGACACTGAACACAAACTTTTTTAAGTATCATATATTTTTTTTTTCAAGGGTAAATAATGATTACTGTCCATATATAGTTGTGCTGGTTGATTTCCAACAAAATGCCCCTTGGCCACAAAGGACCCGAGATACTCTGTGCTTCCAGAGGACAAAAATGAATAGGGAACCTCAAGAGTATTTTTCCTATAGAACAAGACGATCAATTTAATTGGCCATATGTGAATTATCTATTTGGAAAAGCAGTGACAGATTATTTTAAATCTTGGACCGCTTTTTTACCATCCAATTGTATCCTTGGCCCCTGTATTAGTTTTCTATTTATTGCCATAATAAATTACCATAAACTTAGTGGCTTAAAACAATACAAATTCTCTGACAGTTCTGTAGCCCACCAGTTCCACTGAGCTAAGATCAAGGTGTGGGCAGAGCTGCATTCTCTCCTGGAGGCCCTAGGAAGGAATGTTTCCCTTGCTTTTTCCGGCTTCTAGTGGCCACCCTAGTCCTTGGCTCCCAGCTCCTTCCTCCACTCCAGGCCAGCAGCACAGCCTCTCTCCAACCCTGCTTCCATCTCCACACCTCCTTCTCTCTCTTCTACCTCCCTCTTCCACTTTTAAGGACCCTTGTGATTACACTCGGCCCACCCAAATAACCCAGGAAATCTCCGTTTAAGGTCAGCTGATTGTCAACCTTAATTCCATTTGCAACTTTAAACCCCATTTGCAACTTTAAACCCCCTTTGCCGTGTAACCCACCATATTCATGGCTTCCTCGGTTAGAATGTGGACATCTCTGGGTCAGCCCACCACCATCCCTTCCCTCCCTCTGTTGTCCTTCAGAAGCAATGAACTCAGGGAAGGTTAATATGTATAAATACTTCACAAAATTGAACAATCATTGGAAAATAAAACCATCCCTGTCTTCCCCCTCCTTCGCTTCCTTTGAACTATAGGAGGTATATACCTTCCAAAGTCAAACGAGGATCGTGTTTACATTGGTTGTCATCACCCACTATTTGCTCACTTGCTCTACAGTGTTCACACAGAAAACTGACACTTGACAAGATTGTCTTTAATTTCTTTCGTGGGTAAATTTACAAGTTTGTTATGTTTTGTAGTACTTAGGACATAGTGATGTCATCCCAGCCAACAAACCAACCTCAAACATATGAAACCACACTCAGTCCTTACCCACCAAGCAACACCATGGCTCCTGGGTCTCCACCACCCCTGGGTTTCACGCACCCCACAAAACAAGCTCAGAGTGCCCAGCCTCCCTTCTTTGGGTCTCCAGGAATCATCACCAAGAGTCAGCAGGGCCAAGGAAACATACAAATGGTAAACCCAGCTACAGGAGCAGCAACCACAAACTTTAGAGAAGAAGCAAAGATACTAGGGGTAAGTCTACTTACTATGAGAATTTTAATTTTGCATTTGCAAGGTTTGATTGTGCTTATAAGTTATAGGTGGAGAGAAGTTTGTGATCTCATGACCTACATGTCCAATCATTAAAAATTTCTGAACACTCTTCTAGAAACTGTATAGTGGGGGATGACAACCAATGTAAATAAATAAAGAAGCATAAAAAGTATAAGAAGTACCAGGCAGTGAAGGGCAGGGGTAGCAATTTCAAGTTGATCAGAGCAGGCTTTCCTTAGAAGATGACATCTGAGCAAAGACAGGAAGGGAGGAGCACACCATGCAGACATCAGGGCAAGAGCTTCCAGGTAAAGTTGGAAAGGCCTTTAGAGGAGAACATGCACTGTGTCTGGGAAACAGGAAGGAGGCCGGTTAAGTAGAACAGTATGATGGAGGGAGGTGGTCGTCTCAAGGAGGGCAGAGGAGGGGTGGGGGCCAGACCCTGTGAGGCCTGGAGGACAGAGGCTCTGGCTTGTACTCTGAGTGGAAATGGGGAGCCACTGGGGCATTCTAACTGGTAACAGAGAGGCGTTCAGGGGAAGGACTTTAAAGTGATGGTTGCCGTTTTGTTTGTAAAAGTTCCAGTTGACAGAAGCTATTTATTTTCCCTGAAGACTGTACATCTACACTATTAGTAGCCCCCAAGCACCACAACAGTACAGGAGCCGCAGGTGGTAGGACTTGGGGCATCTGCCCCAGCAGACTCAGAACGTAAAGTAGCTGTGGCCAAACATCAAGAGTAAGTTAAATGACCAAATTACCAAATCTGGCCTGTAGGCAAGTTCGGTCGGTATATGGTATAGCCAGGGTGATACCAGGAGAAGAGTAGACCAGCATTAACCCAACATCTAACTGCCATCAAGATGATGGCAAGGGTGAGGATAAGAAGCCTGAGGTCAGATGACTGAACTTCTTCTCTAAAGAAGAGTCTGTAAAAGCCAAATATAATGCCTAATCACTTCAACTGAGACCCGTGGTTGGCTAAAACAGGCCCATGACACCTCTGAAGTTCTATACAAAAGTGTGATGTGTGTATGGATGGATGTTTAAGAATGGTTTTTCAGGGAGAAGGCTCATAGCTTTCATTAGCCTGAATTTCAAGGAAATTCATTATTCAAAGAAAATATGAATCTCTTAGCACTATTTAGGAAGCTGTGATTTTTTTTTCCAACTCTGATTCAACTTAGTAACTTAACTGTACTCAACAGAAAGCTACTGAAGAAATAAACACAGCAATCTTTGTATCTGCAGTCTTCTTGGGCAGATTAAGGCATACGTTTGGGAAGAAACAAATGGTAAATCTCCAGTTAACTTCTGGCCCAATCTAACAGTTCTTATTTCTCACAAATGTGCTCATCCAGGATGAAGGAAGGTGCTCTAAGAGGTACAAAGATGTATTCCCTGTCTTTGAGGATATGTCTTGGCCAACAAGAAAATGTTTGTGCACCTAAGATTTTTTTTTAAAAAAGAACAATATAAACAAGCATAAAACCAAGTAATAAGGTGTATAATCTATATCATAAGATAAAACAGGAATTTAGAAAGAAAGAAGAGCTTACGCTGACCAGTATAATCGAGATGACTTTGTGGAGAGGTGGAGCTGAACCTTCAGGGAGGCTGGATGCAATACTTAAGACACAAGTTCTGGAATCAATTTCCTATATTAAATTTCCAGATCTGCTCTTCAGTAATTATATGACCTTGGACACTGCTGTGTTCTGAATGTCCTCCCAAAATTCCTATGTTGAAATCCTAACTTTAAAGATAGTATTAGGAGGTGGGCCTTTGGGAAATACTTATTGGATCATGAAGGAGGAACTCTCATGAATGGGATTAGTGACTTACAAGAGAGGCTCCTGAGGGATCCCTAGCCTTTTCCGGTATGTGAAAACACAGCGACAAGTCCCCCGCTATGAACCAAGGAGAGAGCCCTCACCAGAAGGCAACCACCTTGAACGTGGGACTTCCCAGCCTCTAGAACTGTGGGCATAAATTTCCGTTGTTTATAAGCTACCCAGAAGGTAGCACAGTATTTTGTTACAGCAGCCTGAGAAAACTAAGACAGACAACTCTGTGTCTCCATCCAATCGGTTGGAAGATTACATGAAACAATAAAAGTGAAGGGTTTAGAATATTATCAAACATGTACTTAATGCCCCATAAATTCACCGATACTTCCTTCATTGATATTTTCTCCACAACAGGGATTTCCCAAGCAAAACAGGCCCATTTGGAACGGCCATCAAAGTTACAGCATTTTTTGGGGGGCGCCTGGGTGGCTCAGTCGGTTAAGTGTCCGACTTCGGCTCAGGTCATGATCTCACGGTCCGTGGGTTCGAGCCCCACATCAGGCTCTGTGCTGACAGCTCAGAGCCTGGAGCCTGCTTCGGATTCTGTGTCTCCCTCTCTATCTGACCCTCCCCCATTCATGCTCTGTCTCTCTGTCTCAAAAATAAATAAACATTAAAAAAAAAATTAAAAAAAAAAAAAGTTACAGCATTTTTTCCCAGGGGCACCTGGGTGGCTCAGTTGGTTAAGCATCTGACACTTGATTTTGGCTCAGGTCATGATCTCACGAGTTTGTGGGCTCAAACCCCACGTTGGGCTCTGCGCTGACAGTGTGGAGCCTGCTTGGGATTCTCTCTGTGTCCCTCCCTCATGCATGTGTGCTCTTTCTGTCCCTCTCAAAATAAATAAATAAACTTTTTTTTAAGCATTTTTTCCTAAGAGTCTTTTAGAGGCTCTCAGGGGACACCACTGCATGCTTGACCACGCACCTGAAGAACTCTCCTTGGGCCATCCTTACAAGCCTCCCCAAATACCTCAAACAAGGCCTCTGCTGAGGGCCTGGCTCCAGCGTCTGCCAAAACCTCTGTGGCCCACCTCCTGCGGTACAGGTATATATGCATGAAGGACAGCCATGCATCTTGACGGAGCTGACAACAAAAAAGCAGCAGCAGCAGTGACAGTGATGCCTCATTCATACCTGAAAATGAAGAAGCAACCTGAAAATGCCCGTTTTCTTTTTTCAGGCAATCCAGATCCTGATTGGATTGATGCACATTGGTTTCAGAATTATTTTAGGTTTAATGGACGCCATTTATGGACTAGTTTTTGCATTTCTTTCCTTTGCTTTTATTAGCGGATATGCGATCCGGGGTGGCATCTCTGTGAGTAGACTGCTAGAACACCTCTCCTTCTCACTCTATCAGATACCGCTGTCCCGAGCCTATGCATAGCCCATTTTTTTATAAAAGCCCCACATCCGATCCACTGTAAAAGTGAGATATAGCAGCTCTGGTTGAGTATTTAAAAAAGAAGAGCTTTTCTTCTCCATTTTAACCTGCAGTTTAAACTCATACCCTCAAGTTTACACTGATCAAGTAACCAACAAAGTTTTAGTTCCTGATTATGTTTTAGATGGAAATGTATGTACTGGGTGGAGACAGGCAAAAGGAGGCGATCGGGAACATGATTAAAACATGCAAACGATCATGACAAGAGACGGAGCTGTGAGCTCAGAAGTCATCACACATGGTAAGCTCACAAGAGAATGAGTTCTTTACATGCGAGAAACTAAGGAGAGAAAAAAAGGGAGAAGTCCAAAGGAAACAATCTCGGAAAGTTACTCCAGAAAATGGAGAAGTATGAGAGGAACTTTCGACAGGGAAACTAGATGAACATAAAGAGACCAATCTTTCCTACTAAAAGAGAAGCTCCCACGACCAAAGAACCCATCTTTCACAAATAAATGTGTCTGTTTCTACAGTTCATCGCTACCAGTGCTCTCTATATACTGGCATCCAAGCAGTTTTCCCCTAGTCTGGTTAAGTCAGAATGTTTCTACTTTTTAAACTCTTTGAAAGATTCATTTAATTGATCTGGAGAGGAAAATTGAGAAAGTGGACTCAGAAAATGCAAAGGGGAGCACTCTTTCCCCCAAAAATATTTCTACCGGTTGCCTCCATGGTATGTGTGCCCCAGCACGGTCCACACAATTTGCCACTCAGAAATGGCAGAGCCCCATGTCCTGACTGTCTGACTCCCAAGAGCGGAAACTGGTAAAGGTAAGGTTTTTAGCTTTATCCTGGGGCTCCCTGGTTCCACTGGGTCACACTGCATTAGGGGAACTCCAAAGCAGAATATAGGAGCCAGGAAATACCCACCCGCCACTTTGGTATCAAAGACTCTCTTATTCATTTGCCACTTCTCAGTTCTGCCTTGCCTTGTATTTTTATTTTTTATTTGCACACAGCCTATTTTTACTCAGATGTGACTTTTGTTTTACAGTTTGTTAAGTCATCACTGAAAGCACCAATTGGGTACAGAAAAAGTTTATGAAACCAATCACTGAGACAGGTCTTTCAACTCTCTTGGCCACAGCTCCCCACCTTTGGCAATTTCCTGGTCTACTTTTGAAACAGGAGCAGGAACGTGATTTGCCAAGACATGGTGACAACCAGAGCAGAGGTGGTTTCAGGATTATATTTAATCCGGCGCAGGAGGAAAGAATGGGAAAATGGGAACAAAGAGTCCTGCTGCTCAAGTTCTCCTAGACCAGACACTAAACTAGACACTAAACGCTAGACTAGAGACTGGACTAGGGACTAGGCTAGACTAAACGAAACTAAAATCAGTCTAACCTCGATTAACCACTCCTGTCGTCATCTAAAAAACAAAATAAAGCACCCTTTCTCTGCATCATTTATGGATCCTTCCCTCTAACTGAGGTTGTCCAGGCACAGAATCTGTCCATTTGGAGAAGACAGCTACTAAAATGGTACCTGAAGCAATTTTTCCAGCAGCATTTTAGAGGCCCGTGGGGAGACCCTAAGGCATGCCAAAGCTCTTGTGAATTCTAAAAAGAACTAACTCAGCCACTGCTAGCAAGTTGGCTGAAGACTTGGCTTCCCAATTATCCTGCTGCGTGTCGAAATCTTCTTGTAGAAACTGAAGAAAATTTTGTACTCTACCCATACATCTCTACCCACAAAAGCCTAATGACTTCCTCATTCTAAACCTGGGGTTTTTTTTTACCGAGTCCCTAGAACGACTTCAGGGTTTTCGTCAATTTCTAAATTTATCAGCAAACATGTCTTTGCAGACACGCTTTTCCATCTATGTAACACTGGATGCTTTGTTGTACTACCTTGTATGGCGGTTTTAGGAGTTCCATGAGACAATGTACGTAAATGATTTCACACAACGCGTGCCGCAGAAAAATGCTCATTGAAGCTTTCTTTGTTGTTTTAGTATTTTAAACCGGGAACACAACTGTTATTGTGTGTGAGGCTTTTAGACAAACGCGATGGATGAGCTTCTGCTCTGTATTATGTACCTTTTTCTACAGATACTAGAAGTACGCTACCTTCACTCTGCATACAGCACAGTTTTCAAGAAAACTCAGAGAGGCAGGAAAAACAAAAGTCATTTCGACTTCAAAATTTGTTTGAAGATTTCAAGGATTGAGAGCCATTATATTTAACTGATTCTTATTTCATTTTGCTTCGTTTTTCTCCTACGTATGATTTCTTTTTCCTGTCACCTCCGTTAGATTAAAGGCAGCCTAGGCATGAACACGGTCAGTGCGATCTTTGTCTCCACTGGAGTGACTCTGCTGCTGCTGGATGCGGGTATGAATGGGATCCTCAGCCAAGACTGCTGGGCAATCGTAAGTATCCCATCATCCACCACACGTCTCCTCTCTGGCCACTCTCACACGTATCTCTCATGACTGTATAGCAGCCCCACTACTATGTCACAGGATCGCTAGGACTGTAGAATAAAGTGGAAGAGCCACCTCTGCAGATGGATTGGGGCAGAAAGCACACCCTCTATTGCTTTCACTGTTGATCACATGAACGATGGGGAAGACAGCTAAAGAGACTTAAAGACGCCCAGACAGTATTTCCTAGAGGTTTGAAATTCTGCGTAACAAAGACAGTCAAGTTATGGAGTAGTTTCATTTTAGACTGAGAACGGGATGAAGGGAAACTGGCCACGTCAAGGATGTTCAACTTGTATTAGAGAAATTCGAAAAATGAAGCAACTTGAAAATGAAGCACATGCCTCTCAATGTTCTCCAAACAGAATCATCCATTCATTACCACAGTCAGGCAAAGCATGGACTCTGACCATTTCCCCAAGAGCCAAGTGCACAGAAGTGCTTATAAGAAGGCAAGAATATGAGGGGACTTCTTGGTAACTACCACAGAGTGAAGCAAGAACACAATATATATCCTCTATAATACCAAACCAAAGAACACAAATTACTCAAAAATCGCCATTTAAATAGGCATCCAAGTGAAAAACCAAATGATTCTGCTGCGTCTCAAGGTGGCAGAGCACAGCTCCTGACCTGGTTTCTTACTCCCCAGAAACAAAACTAGCAAAAGCAGGAAATGACAATATACAGAGAAGTCTCGCTAATGCTCTCCGATCGAGGGCTAAGGAGACTTAGGTGGAGAGCAGTCAATTCTAAGAAGGCATACAGCAAATCCTGAATGCTAAAAGCCCTTGGTATCCCAGGACCTCAAGAGAAGTAGGAAAGGTCACCAGAGTTAACTTCTTCCAGTACACCTTGAAAACCTGCAGGAGTGAGCAGAAATCCACAGGAACAGGATATACCTCTGACCTTGGAGCAAGTGTTACTATAGGCATTTCTCAAAAGAGACAGAGAGAGAGCAGAGCCCACATTCACCAGCAAGAACTGTGCTCAGTGCCAGCTAAGCTATTTTTCTCACTGCTACAGCTGCATCGTTAGCATTGAGCAAAATGTACACAAAACTGTATCTAGCCCTTAAGTTGAAGCTGGAAACAAGGAAGACAAAGTGGACAAAGTTAAGGAGAAATATAATCGGGGAAAACTCACCTGTACTATATCTGAACAAACATAAGGCCTATATACAGTTGTTCACTTGAAGAATGAGAAAACTGAAAAAAGTGGTAGGAAACTATCTAAATACATCAGAGTGATTAAAGGAAGAAATGGAAGGAAAAAAAGGAAGAGAGGAGGAAAGAAAACTTAAGATTCCCGCGGGTTAATGGGTCACCAGAAACACTCAGATGCCTATTATTTACTTTGAATAAAAGATACACAATTCAACTGATTAGAACAAAAGACGTATCAGATGATAAAATGGATGTAAACACACGTGTCTTCCCTCTTCCTCACAAGATGTGCCCTGGTTTGATGGAGATGTGAGTCACACAAACGAGGAATCCACTGAGTGTCCTCGTTCTCGTGGTTAGATTCCTTACTAGTCTGGGCAACCACTTCCTTAAATTTTAGCTCAAATTCCTGTTCTCTGACAGAACGACTCTACTCTGTGATTAACACATGAACCAGCTCTTTGGTTTCAGGTATTGGTATTCAATCCCAGGTATAGGTTTTTCCATTTAACACAGAGACAACAAAAGAAATTTCCAATAGCAGGTCAAGCCATGTTATACCATGTCGCAGCAGTGGCACACATAACAAGCAAAACGATACCACCAACAAAAAACAATACGGGAGAAAACATTACCCAATTATCAATAGAAGATTTCTCATGAGCATTTTTATACTACTGAAAATCATTAATTAATAAGAAAATAAAATGGGGGGGCCTGGGTGACTCAGTTGGTGGAGCATCCGATCTTGATTTCGCCTCAGGACATGATCCCAGGGTCATGGGATCAAGCCCTGCATCGGGCTCTGCTTTGAATGCGAAGCCTGCTTAAGATTCTTTCTCTCTCCCTCTGCCCCTCTTCCCACTTGTGCACGCTTTCTTTCTCTCTCTTCTCTCTCTCTCTAAGAGAGAGAGAAAAGAAAATGACAGGATGAAATAAAAAGACCTGTGGCACTAGAGAAACCAAGTAGCCCAAACCATTACAGATCTAACAAAGAAATCACACACAGCAAGAAACACAACGGGCTCAATAAATATGGTAGAGAGAAAACCTGCTGTCACAGTCTTCACAGAAGACAATGAGACAATGAGAAATACATTAAATAGAAAGAAGATAATAAACATGGCAGACAGGCAAGTTTCATCCAACATAATAATACTTGGTTTCCATGAGTAGAGAATCCAACACATGGTACAGAAAAAAAGTAACCAGGGATACTGAGCAAAAAATCCTGAACGAAGAGAATCACTGAATTTTTACATTGAAAGAGAATAACCTATCTGGGAGAAAGACACGTAAACTCATTGAGAAAGATGCATAGATATAGACCCTTGTTAAGGTATCAAGTATAACAACAGATTCGTTAAGGTTTTAGGCAGAGAAATCCAATCGCCTATAAGCTGGAAGAAAAGTCAGCGTGACTCAGTGTCCACCACAGCAACATGCAGGGAGGAGAGACAATGGAGCAATGTCATCAAGTTTTTGGTGACAAAAAACTGTGAGTCAAGAATAACACATCCAATAAAATTCTTGAACAAGGCTTCTTCAACCACACATGATGTAAATTAAATCAAGAACTCAGAAAGGCAGGGAGAAGTTGTATAAAAAGATTAGCAAGGAGCGCTAAACCAATGAAATGATCATCTGGGACTGGAAGACTGAACAGCAAGGGAAATGACAGCTACAGGAGTGAATATAAAGCTTTTAATGTTCACCCACTCCCCCCACCAAAATAAGTGAAAAGTGACAGAATCACCAAAGTCTGAAAGGTGAAGAGAGGTGAGACGAGACAGATGTCAGAGTGCCCAATCGCCTTATTCTTCGTAAGCAATCATTTCACACTAAAATTGAAACGGGTAGGTTTAAAATTACTTCAACTTCTTCATGGATTTCATACACTTTTAGTTGTAATTTTAGCAGACTTAATTTACTTATTTCTATTCTTTTAAAATCAAATGGTATTTACAAACTTCAAAACAGTAAGTACAAAACAATTCCATTCTTGAAGAGTTCTTGCTGTCTCACGACACATCCATTTTTCTATCTGCCTTTTGGCCTCTACATAGAGTTCTAGAAAAACAGGCAGAAAATATTAATTTTGCTTATTTCTAGGCAGTGACATTAGGGAGGATTGATTGTTTTCTATATGGCTTAATTTTTTTTTTTTAATAAGCAGGTAACATTTTTATAAAAACAAGAAATCCATTGCAAAGAAAAACAGTGCACTTCTTTTCCAATGTTTCTAAACAGTCTGCTGGAGAAAAGGAAAGTCTTGTGGCATTTTAAAGAAAATTCAAAATTAATTCACATTTCCCTGAAATAAGCATTTGGTGATAACAGAGAAACAATCATGGAGTAAGCTGAGCATGAACAGTGGCACCTTTGATGAGCCAATAACTTTTTGAAGCCTGCGGGGAGCCCTCCTGATGAGTCAAAATTTCAGCGTGTTTTTTTCTTGATCTCAGATTCCTTTCTGGGAAAGGAATCTCAGCCCTGCTGATCATCTTCTCGGTCTTGGAGTTCTGCACAAATTGTACTGTAGCCCATTCTGCCAACGAAGCAATCACCAAGACCAGCAGGGTGAGCTGGGCCTCTTCTCTGTAAAATAATTGAGTATGTGCTGGAGGAAGAAGAGCAGCAGTCAAGTCCCACCGCAGGTTCACAAGAGCTCACCTTGAGTCAGGGGAGGGAGAAAGGGCTGGGGACCAGGACTGAGGAGGACTGTAGTAACCATAGTGCTTCTTTTATTCTTTCTTCCCAGCCCGTCCTGGTTATTCCAAATGTGTATGCAACCAGTACCTTGGCACCAGAGTCTTCCTCAGCTCCTCCCAGAGACGATGGTCACCTCACTTATGCCATTTAAAACAAAAAAGAGCACCAGAAAATCTCACGGGGTTAAACTGCTCTGCAGGAACTTCTTAAGAAACTGTCCTCCACAGTCCACGATGATCGCTGATCTTTGAAGACTGTGTTTGAGATTCTTCTTACTTTGTCACTAATGATAACCACATGTATTTCCCTGACACAGGTTCTTCCCACATACCACTACCACACTGGCAAAGGCGAAGGACCGGAAGACTGAACATGGCTCACGGTATTTTGTACATTCGTATCATCAAACCCTGCCTCCTGGATAACTACAAAGCTTTGCTATTTACAGAGTATTTTCACGTACATCAAACTCATTTGCAGTGGGGTAACAGCAGGCCAAGGATGAAACACTGAGTGAGTTTTACTGGGGTTATGGCTATTTTGTCTCTGAAATGGGAAAACCCTGGGCGTGTTTAAAAGCCAAGGGGAACAATCCGGCTAAGATAGAGAGCTGTTTAATATATTAGAGAGAAGGGATGACTGTGGTATAAGCATCAAGAAATCAAAGTGTATATGGAAGGCATGGCCCAAGTGATGCAGAAGGGTGGTTTAGTCACATAACACAAAGAAAAGGAGATGTCACTGTTGCAGATATCAACAGGTTTGCAGGAATAGTACCCAGGATGTAGGAAACCCCATTACGATGCCTTGTGTCATCCCTGTCAAAGCAGAAGTGAGGGGGAGCCTGCGTGGCTCAGTTGGTTAAGCTTCCAAGATCTTGACTTCGGCTCAGGTCATGATCTCGCAGTTCACGGGTTCAAGCCCTGCATCAGGCTCTGTGCTGACAGCTCAGAGCCTGGAGCCTGCTTTGGATTCTGTGTCTGCCTCTCTCTCTCTCTCTCTCTGCCCCTCCCCTGCTCATGGTCTTTCTCTCTTTCTCTCCCTCAAAAGTAAATTTAAAAAAATTTTTAAAAACTAAGCAGAAGTGAGGTGACACCCAAGGTCGGGGCCATGTGTAGAATCAGAATATTGAACAGAAAGGGTAATGTTGGAAAAGTCATGGAAATAGAGAATAAACTGATCAGAGAAACAGAAGAGGACTGCCAGGCTACCCTGAAGGCACGTTTGAAGCAATGCTCACAAATTTATAACACAAACTGACTGCTTCAGCACGGCTTAGGCTGCTCAGATGCGAATCTAGATAAAGTGCCTATTTGGTTTCATCCAGGATTAGGGTTTTGCAAGACAGGATGACAAAATACCAAAGGGGCAGAAAAGCATGAGACACTGCCAAAAGTATTACTGAAATGATGGATTATGAAATCTAAACTAGGTTAAGAGGGGAAGAAAAAAAAAAAGGACAGATAGATTGATCAAAAATTGTTATCTGCCTTTCTCCAGTAGAGATGTTGTAAAGATCAAATAACATAACATTATGTGAAAGCAGTTTGGAAACAGCAAAGTATTACCCATTTTTGAAGTTTCTGAATTATTTTTAAAAGCCAAGTGGAAAAAAAAAAAATTAAAAAAAAAAAAAAATGGGGCGCCTGGATGGCGCAGTCGGTTAAGCGTCCGACTTCAGCCAGGTCACAATCTCGCGGTCCCTGAGTTCAAGCCCCGTGTCAGGCTCTGGGCTGATGGCTCGGAGCCTGGAGCCTGTTTCCGATTCTGTGTCTCCCTCTCTCTCTGCCCCTCCCCCGTTCATGCTCTGTCTCTCTCTGTCCCAAAAAAAAAAAAAAAAAAAACGTTGAAAAAAAAAAAAAAAAGCCAAGTGGGACAGGGGCACCTGGGTGGCTCAGTCAGTTAAGCGTCCGACTCGATTTTGGCTCAGGTCATGCATGATCCCAGCATTGTGGGCTCGAGCCCCAAGTCAGTTTCCATGCTCAGCATGGAGCCTGGCTGAGATTCTTTCTCCCTCACACCGCCCCTCTCTCCGGCTTGTGCTCTCTCTCTCTCTCTCTAAAAATAAATAAAATGAAAAAGAAAAAAAATTAAAAGCCAAATGGGACAAAATATATAGGGAAAGAGTAGGCAGAGAAATTGAAATCAAGGAAGAGGCAGATGAGAAGAATGGAATTTTTGCATCTGGGAAAGCAGATGTATTATGTCAGGTGACTATTACACAGTTCCAAATTTCCTGGTCTGCCTGGGTCCTCACTATTTAGCATTTTGGGTAATCAGGAATGCTGTGCCCTTCACCATGAAGCTCATCAGCTAAATGAAAATAAAGACACGCACCCCATGGTCGGAGGGCACTAAATAGCACCCAAAATGCCTGGAGGGGTAGCATACTGTAAATCTAGAGAAACAACTTAAAACGTAAGACTTGCTTTAGGGAAGAGAAGCATGTCTAGCAAAGCTGATTTTTGAAATAAATTTCCATCAAATAAATTTCCATATTCTTTTTCTCACTTTACTTTAGTAGCAGTAATAATGATAATAACAAATATTTAGCCTACGCTATGTGCCAGGCACATCCCAAACACTTAGGAAAAATTAATACATTTAATGCTCACAACACCCCTGTGAAATAGGTACTATAATCAGCATCATTTTCTCGGGGGGCCTGGGTGGCTCAGTCAGTTAAGCATCCGACTTTGGTTCAGGTCATGATCACATGGCTCATGAGTTCGAGCCCCACATCAGGCTCTGTGATGACAGCTCAGAGCCTGGAGCCTGCTTTGGATTCTATGTCTCCCTCTCTCTCTGTCCCTCCCCCGCTCACACTCTGTCTCTCTCTCTCTAAAAAAGAAATATTAAAAAAAAAATTTTTTTTTAATAAGTATCATTTTCAGATGAGAAAACCACAGCAGAGAGATTAAAAACTTGCCATTAAGACATGCAGTTGGCAAGACGGGAGCATGAACCTGAACCCAGGCAGTCTGGCTCCGAAGTCCACACAGTGTTCCTAACCCCTATTCCCACTCTTCTTATGGTCTGGGGTAGAATGAGAGATTTGTAGCTCCAAAACAAACAAACAAACAATGTTTCTCTATAGTAACCTTCTAGTCCATGTTGAAGGAACCACCTGACTCCGATGGGAGAGAAGGAGTTTAGTAATATAATAAGTACGGTCATCACTTGCTTCCTGAAAGTTGCCCTGGTACCTTTTAATCACACCTAAGAGTCTCTTAACTCAATATCTAGCGTGTCAATTGATTTGCCCCCTCTGATTCTTCTTTTGGCTGGATACTCAAAAGATGCTAACAGATACGGGTTTCAACCATCTAAAATTTGTATTTTAAGTTGAGGCCTTGGATAGTGTAAATAAAAAAAAAAAAAGACTGCCTACTTCTGCAATTTTAACAATGCTGTAAGCATAACATTCTTATGTAGTAGATTCCTTTTAAACAAAGCAAACATGTTTTTATGCAATTGGGGAAAGCATTCAAGCATTCATTCACTCATCATATAGCTAGTGAGTGCCTACTCTGTAGAGGGTGCTGTTCTGTGCGCTTGAGAAAAACAAAGCTTCTGTTCTTGGATTCCTATACCCTCTAAGTGTTAGACTTCCTATGGAAAATCAAATCAGTAAGTTCAACTTTAAGTTTTAAATTGCCTCAGCTTTCTAAAAATGTAACTGTGATCTGAGACCTGAGAAACTGACTGGAGTAGAAATATACCCTAGCATAGAAGTCATATGCCTATTACTAATACTAAATCACTATTGGAAGGCCTTATGGATCATGCTGGATGGATCCATGATGATCTATGGGTCATCATGTTCGTTCTGGATCATCTAAAAACATATTCATTTCTTCATTCATTTGCTCAAAAAAACATATTACTACTTTGTGACCAAACACTGTTCTAGGCTATTACACAAAGTTAAGGTTTTACATACCTTGTATTTGGGGTAATATAAAATGGGGTAGAGCAGGCCTTATCTAAATGCTAGTATATACAGGCTTTTTTCATGTGCAAGGAAAAAATGCTGGGTTTGAGTACAAGACTTCACTCAAGAAACTTAAGTGAAGCTACACGAGGAGAACCCACATGTACCATATATTTATTGTCTTCCCGCCTCAGAACAACACAGGTTATGATTAGATCTCTAGGGCTCCAGGGTGTCTACCAATTCTAAATTCTAAGACTTCAAGAAGGTCAAGATCTCAGTATGAGATACACGGGTTCAGAGTCCTCCTTCCAGAATCCACACATACATCACGGATACGTACGTATCATTGATTCATTCAAGGCCTACACAAGAATTCCAAAAGCTCTTTTCTCCACAGTGTGTTTTGCATTTGTTACATCCCTCTAAAATTCAACCGGTCACAACTGTCCCCTACTCCCATGGAGCAGATGAAGCTATCCTAAACCTGGATGACCAGGAGGGAGACGCCCAGGATCCCCAGGCATCTATTTGGAGAAGCGGTTCGAATCAGGGGAAAGATCCTGCAGGAAGTTTTGAGCTCAAGTATCTGAAGCTGGAGCTCAAAGAGCAGGAAGTGGAGTTCAGCTGCCAGCCTGGCCTCCATGCCCGTGACCATGACCGGGATTGAGCTCCATGGGGAAAGCTGTGTTCTCATTTGCACATGGACTGTACCCAGGCTCCTTGCTCTGTGAGGAGGACTGAAGACAATGCAAGGCTGCTGGGCCCCCCGGGCTCTAGAGCTTGGGAAGCAGTAGGGGACAGCACCTGGGGCGGAGCCACCTCCTCACAAAAGGCCCCTGCAATGGGGCGCATCCAACTTCAGCTCAGGTCATGATCTCGTGGTCTGTGGGTTCGAGCCCTGCGTTGGGCTCCGTGCTGACAGCGCAGAGCCTGGAGCCTGCTTCAGATTCTGTGCCTCCCTCTCTGTCTGCCCCTCCCCTGCTCATGCTCTGTCTCTCTCTCTCTGTCAAAAATAAACAAACATTTAAAAAAAATTTTTTTTAAAAAACAGACAAACAAAAGTCACCTGCAAGCCCTGAAGGAAAGTGGCTTCTGTGCTCACAACAGGGTGCAAACTCTGGGGACTCCCAAAAGTACTGTGGAAGTGGGGATCTTCAGAGAACTGAGGTGTGCTTGAGCAGATAGGGGGGCAAGGCAGGCGGATGTGGCCACACCACCAGTGTGTCCTAATTCCCACAGGCTGGAGAGGACTCGGACATTAGCATTTTCCTAAAACTGGCTCATTTCTGCCTTTCTCCCTTCATTTTGCAATTAAAACAAACAGAGCCTTCCTCTCCCCCAGACTATTCTCTACAAGGCAATTTACATTTTTGAAGTATTCCCTCTTCTCCCCAAGCCCACCTCTTCTCTGCTCCCCAGTTCCCTGACTTCACTCTAAAAACGGACAGCCATCAAAAATAAATAAAAACACCAAAAAATAATAATAATAAAAATAAAAAATAAAAACAGACAGCCCTTTACTCAATTCTAGCAGCTCACCAGTACTCAGCGAGCTGCATCAATCTCCTTCTCTACCCTGGTATCTACCCAGCTTACACCTCACTCACGATGTGGCTGTGTTTTCCCAACTCCCGCCATGCCCCCAAGTATTTAGCAACACTCATAACCTGGTACAGACTTTTAGGCCAAAGGCTACTTCATGTAGTCACTGAATGCCAGCTGCAATGTCTAGTTCTGTTGGTCGCGGCCTACTGATAGTGATGCTATCAACCTGAATGTCTGCGGCCCTCGCCTGGGCCCTACCACTCGTGGCAGTCCCCACAGACATGTCCCCTCCTGAAGCCAATGCTGTGGCTGGACTGGCACAGTCCTTGTGGTCCTTACTGTAAATGCAGGTTGCACCTCGGCAGCAACCATCAGGAAACTCCAAAGAACAAGATTTACTACTCACACGTCCTGGAAGGTACATAGCATGCCCTAAGGGCCAGGTAGCAAGTTCACAGGGAGGGTGTGGGAGGGAGGGAGAAAAGGAGAAAGAAAGCACAAACGTGGGGTTCTGCCTTTATTAGGGTTGAGGGTGGAATATCTACAGTTTCTTGGGTTTGCTCTTTATGGGTGCATTTATTTATTCATTTATTCATTTACTGACAAAGACAGAGAGAGTGCGAGCAGGGGCGGGACAGAGAGAGACAGAGAATCCCAAGCAGGCTCCTCGCTCTCAGCACAGAGCCCAGTGTGGGGCTCAAACCCTCGAACCATGAGATCATGACCTCAGCCAAAATCAAGAGTCAAAGGCTCAACAAACTGAGCCACCCAGGAGCCCCTTTATGGGTGAATTTAAACATAAGAGCAGGATAGGACACCTGGGTGGCTCAGTCCATTGAGCCTCCGACTTCAGCTCAGGTCAGGATCTCAAGGTTTGTGGGTTCGAGCCCCACATCAGGCTCTGATGCTATCAGCACAGAGCCCACTTTGAATCCTCTGCCCCCTCTCTCTCTGCCCCTCCCCCCTCACCCACACGCACGCGCACTCTTTTTCTCTCTCAAAAATAAACATTAAGGGGTACCTGGGTGGCTCAGTAGTTTAAGTGGCCGACTTCAGCTCAGGTCATGACCTCATGGTTCGTGAGTTCGAGCCCCGCGTCAGGCTCTGTGCTGACAGCTCAGACCCTGGAGCCTGTTTCGGATTCTGTCCCTCCCTCACTCACGTTCTGTCTCTCTCTCAAAAATAAATAAACGTTTTTAAAAATTACAAAAATAAATAAACATTAAAAAAACGTAAGATCAGGAATGAGGGCACAGGAAGGGAAGAGTGGGGTCATTCAAGCAGTTAGTAATCCATGTTAACCAGAGCTTTCTCAAAGGAAATCCTAAGTAAAGCGGCCTGTTTCTTCTCCAGTTGTTTCGCTAGTAGCTGTCATGCAGCTGGCAATTGTTTCTTTGAGAGGAATGTCCTTGAAATGGATGCACTAGCAATCAAAAGCTTAATGTCAGGGACATTAAGACATGAGACCCTAATTTTACAGGGGAGAAAACAAAGTCAAAGACCAGTACGAGGGAGTACGCGCTGTCAGAACCAGAGCTGAGAACCATCCCTAGACCTTGTGATTCCACCAACAGTATTCCTTGCACAATTCCGTGACAGGCCTCAGGCAGGGCTCTTCCAGAAGCAGGCCTGAGAACGCGAAGGGGCACAGATTCTGGAACTAGACTGCTAGAGTTAGGACGGCAAATTGCACATTTTATAAGCTATGTGACTATGAACAAGACCCTCAACTTCTCTAAGCCTCAGTAATCTCACCAGTTAAAATAATAACAATGGTGAAGTTTAAGTAGATAAGCCAATGTGATCAACCTTGTTAAACAAGGAGGCCATTAGACCAGAGTGGCTCTAATGCCTGGACAGCCTACATAAGCAAACTGCAACCAACACCAGAATCAATGCACTCCGATCTCAGAAAATTAAACTTCAGAGCAACTAACCACAAACAGCCAACGAGGCTCTTCCAAAGAAGGCAGCTGTCTAAACTACAGCCAGTCACATAACTTCCTTGCTTTGCATCCACATCTACACAAAAACTTTTCCCCTAGCTCCTGCTAACAGAGTGCTCCTTTTTTCAGTTTGTGTTGCCCAATTCAAATCAGTGTTTGCTTCAACTCCTCAAACTTTTAATGTATCTCAGTTTACCTTTAAACACACGTCAAGCACATAACATACTGTCTGGACATAGAAGATGCAGGAAAAAAAGGCAAAATAATTTTTATGCTATTAATTAGCATCTCATTAAAGAACTGAATTTAAGTAATAATGCTAATTATATGGAAATTAAAATCTACTACATATGTATATATGTGTGCAAGTATATGTATCCATATACATAAATACTATATTTCATATTAATATATATATATATTTATTGCATATCTACAATAAACTCAATTGTTTAGTTTCCCCAGTGTTATACAGATTTATTTCCATTTTTCTTACTAGAATAACCTAATGTTTACCCAGAGGAAGTTGTTTTCTCCTATACATAAGTGAAATTAAAATGCTCACAGCAACTTCGACAAAATATTCTATCAAGGTTTATAGCCAGTGGAGTTCTTGTAATAAGACCCAACAATGATCTTAACAACGTTATATCAAGAAGCGTAGTGGTCTCATTGCATTTCCTCATAATATTTTTGTTACCTTCGTAATGTCTTTGTTATCCTTGGAACCAGTTCAAGAGAAACTAACAATATAACCGGCATGGAAACATAGTTTAAACGACAAAAATTAAAAAGTCAAAAAAAAAAAAAAAAAAGTAAGTCATATTGGATGTCATACCATGACTGACTGCCTCTTTATTGTTGAAGGATGCAGCGTTTTGAGAACCAAGTGACAAAAACAAGAATGAAATTAATTCTGAATTTCTAACCCCGGTTTATGGGGACTGAGAAAAGCAAACTTGGTTTACTGATCTGTGATATTATCAGAGGAATTAAGAAGTACCAAGGAACTTTGCCCATCCCACAGTTTGACCTACTCGTCTATTCTTGCCTATGTTCACACCGAATACATATGAATATGTATTGTATTCGCTGAATAAAGACGAGTACATATTTGGCCCCCCATCCAAGAAAATCCTCAAATCCAAGGTAACTTCCTTTCTTAAATGAAAAGATGTATCACTTCTCTTACAATCAGTCAGTCATGGCAGCCAATTCCAATAGGGGACCATCTCATCAAAACTGACTCTCATTTCTACAAAATCCATAATCCTGATATCGATAATACATTCAAGCGAGTTCCTCTTTCTATAGCGCATAGAATGCTTAATATTGTCCGATCGCTCTCTGCTCAGACAGGTAAAGCACAAAACAACAATCCTAATGTTAGAAACTGAAGTGTTTTATTACAGCACTAAAACAAATACCCTCGGTGATACACTGACCAATACAAGATGTAAAGGTATTAGAACAGCCTGGACATATTTTCTTTTCTTTCAATTGAGGGGACTGTAGAGTCAGAATGCAAGGAACCTACCTGTGGGGCTAACAATAAAGTTACTGAGTTTATAACTGATTTTCAGGCTATGCATGATCCTAAAAGATCTTGGTGGCTTTAACATATACTGGTAATTTGCCTTTGGCAAAAAGGGGTTTTTTAGCGGCCTTTAGGTAATTTCCTTATAAAAGAAAAATCTGTTTCTGAATGCTTTGCTCATTATCACTCACTAGATATTTACATCCCAAGCTTGAATTTTAATTTTCCCAAGTACCAATGTAAATTTTCCTAGAACAAAAGAGACTTTATAACATTAAGCCATTCTGTGGCTGCAGGAATGTCCGCTCTGCAGTGACTTTACTGCCTCAGTAAGTCATGGTAATTGCATAATAGGAGTACCTGCACTTGTCAGTTAATTTAAGATCACATTTTTTGCTTAAGGTTCCCCCCAACCTCCGACTTCCTCATCTACCTTCCCACAGCAGACTCCTCTATATCCTCCGGCTGCTACCTCTACTTCTCTACACACCTTTTCCTAAAGATTGTTTTCACGACTCTCCACATCAAACAGAAAACTGATACCAGTGTAACCTGAAAGGTAAACTCACCTCGGGCAAGAGGATCAAAAAGTCATGCCGGTATCCCGCTAAATAGTCTCTTCATTAATTTCCTTCCTTGGCTTCTTCCGTTTAACACAAAAAACGAAAACAAACAAAAAAACGGTGGAGGGTAGTCATCGACCCAACTGCCTGCCTTTTTCAACAGGTACACCTCCTAAAATGCATTTGCGCCACTTGTGCTACAATTTTCTTTTGAGGACAGAGAAAGTGAGGGACTGACTTTTCATCAGTGATCCTGGCCACTCATTATATACAACATGCACCAGAAGGGTCAGTAACAGAAGGCGAAGTTTGGAAGGGCCATTTCTCCAGACACCAAGCGGGCCCGACCACGTGGCCCGCAGAGCCCTAGTGAGTCTGCGCACACGGCCCCTCTCCCCACCGTCCCCGCCCCCTTTGCCGTCAGGTACCAGGAGTCCCTGCGCAGGCGCAGGCGCAGGCGCAGGCACAAGAGGAAGGTGCAGCTGCTGCTGCCGTTGGAGGCCCGCGTGGCCTGAAGAGCCTGCGGGCCTGCTGGGTCCTGGGCTCCTGGCAAGCTCAGTGATGCTCGCCCAGTAGAGTCTGGGGGCCTGGCCCTGAGGGCGCCGCCAGCTGAAATCTGCCTCTTGAGCTAGGCCTGGGTACTGGCAGGACGACCCGGACGGGGTGCTGGAGGAGCGCTGCTGGGCAGGGAGACCAGCCCCTGCGGGGATCCCCCTCTTAGCCTCGGCTTGGACCTGAGAGGGCAAAACTCGATCCTTAGGACCTTGACCAAGTAAAATGAGGGGTAATGATGTCGCTTTGCTTCCGCGATTTCTTCGGTGTTAAAAGCCCTCAGGGGGCATGGAGACAGGATTGGGTGTCCCCCACCTCCCTTATTCTGCCCCGCCCATCTTTGTGCAGATGGCCTCAGCCAGTCCGTTTCATCAAGTGTGAGTCCCAGGGTCACAGCCCAGGTCTGGCCCTGGAAGTGCAGAAATGAATCCCTCCACTTCCGGGAGCTCACCCTGCCTCGGGAGCCAGTCCTGATCATCCAAAGTGAGGTGACACCGTGATGTAGTTTAGGTGAGCAAGGAGAGGAGTATTAACGGACTGGTGGGGCAGAGGCTTCCCAAGGAAGGTTGTTTTGGAGCTGTTGGGGCTGAACCCCAAGGAGTGACAGGGATGAGGCTGAGAAGGTGGGCAGAGAACATTTGATGAAGGGCTTTCTCTGCCCTGCCAAAGAGTTTGAACTTTATTCTGAAGACAGTGAGGCGTCGCGTGCTAAAGATGGACAAGAGGTTTCTAGACATGAGCTCTCTGTGACTGTTCCAGAATTACTATGTAATAAGGCAAGTGTAGGGGATGAAGATAGGGCTGGGAATAAGGGCTAGGGGCTTGTTCTGCAGCTGGCTTTTGGGATTAGGGATGGGACCACCAGAAAATAAATACAAATAAATTATTTATTATTTATTTTTTATTCATCTAATTTTACAAAAATGAGATGCTTAACTGGGTTGTAGGGTAACTGAATGTAGATAGAATGTCATTTGAAAAAGTGCTAACTATCCTTTATTCCAGCAACATATTGTCGAATTTCTTAGTTTCTTCCTTCCAGCAGTTAAGCTAAAGAATTTTAAACACACACACACAACCTGTTTTTTCTTGGTGCTTTAATGAGTACTTCCTTAAAGTGTTGGTGGTTTGGGTGGGGGCCTGATGGAGATGCCAAAGGTGCTAAATATCCTCCCCAAGTCACTCGTGGTGCTTCCACTATCCGCTTTGTGAAAAGAATTTTTTCTGCGTACGCCAAAGGGCTAATTATTTTTTATGATTTTCCTAGCAATCTAGATATGACTTCCTCATTACTTTATACATGAATTCTGAAATTCTGTGTCTTTTATTTAAGCATGACAAAATGATCAATCTTGGTTGCTGTCTAGGCCTATACCCTTTCTTTGGTATTTCTCAGAGGTGGCATTTTAATATACAAAACTTATTATTTATACTTAGGTGATTAACATTGTTTTCTCTGCTGTCAGTAGCTCTTAAATTCTTGCCTAGCTTTTTTCTGTCTCTATACTTTAAGAGATTTAAGAGACACTCAGAAAACCAATATTTGCAACTAACGACTCATTAAAATAATCAAATCATGAGATTTTAAGGGTATAGGGAATGAGAGATCATTTACTCAAACCCTCCTTTCTGAAAGGACCAAGACTCCAGGTTTAAGATCATACCTTAGATGATCACCGGGCTAAGTAGCATGATTCATGTTATTGACCCAAGTATGACATGTTAGAAGATGTAGGACGATGTAACGTCAGATCCATAAAGGATACAATTATTAGCCAGGTTTTCTGAACACCAGGGAGAAATGCAGGAATAACAGGAAAAAACAAAACAATAACAAAAGAACAGGAGAAGCCTTTAGGATTGTAGAAGCAACTCCGGTAAGTTGTCTGATGGCAGAAAAAGTTCTTTCACACAGAAAGATAGCAAACCGTGTGTAGGAAAAAAAAGAAAAAAATCATGAGCCCATGATGAATTTAAGTACAAGAACTTGGGTTTGAAATGCAAACATGGCATTATGAATTGCATTGAATCGATTACACATTGCAAATGAATTGTAAAAGCTTTACTGAAAATTCTCTAGCTCTGTTCCCTGGGTGTTCTTTATACCTTATCATCCAGAGCCACTGTTGCCTACTCAGGAAAAATAACTGTAATATACCTATACTTTTTAGTCATAGAGAGACCTTTCACTTATGGAGGCTGTTATTCAGAACAGGCAGATGCAAACTGATACCTTTACAAAGTAAGGCAGGGAAAGAAGAAAGCAGTTGCTTCAGAGTTTGGGGAGGTGGTTGTGAAACAGTAGGGAAAGAATCAAACTTTCTTTGAAGCAAAGCGTGTATATGTGTTTTGTGTCGTTTTGTAGAAGTTTGCTAATAAAGATATCACCAAAGATTCGAAGCATAATCATCTAGAGGAAATGCTGGTGGTATGGCTGTATGTGTATGTTCAAAACTCTCTACAGCAGACAGTCTTGTTTTAGGGGTAAGTAAGACTTCGCTCTTGATTAAATTCAGGAACATGCACTATTTCAGTTGAGCGAGGATGGTTCTTCCATCTGAAGAGGGGCATATTTGGTTAAGATAAAAAAAAAAATGGGCTTTTAAGATTTTTGGGTTTTTTTTTTTAGTTGACACACAATGTTACATCAGTTTCAGGTATAAAACGTAGTGACTCAACATGACTATATGTTATGCTATGTTCAACACAAGTATAGCTACCATCTGTCACCATACAATGCTATTACGATATAGACTATATTCCTTGTGCTGTACCTTTTATTCCTGTGACTTACTCATTCCATAACTGGAAGCCTGTATCTCCCACTCCCCTTCACCCAAAAAATGTTTTTTAATGCTAATTGCCTTCTACAAATTTTGACTTATCTTCTGTCTCTTCATAAAGAAATACGTGCTTAGATATAAGCATACTGACTAAACCAATATACACAGGGTAAGAAATAAATCCCAAAAAGAAATCAAAGACATGGTATTTTTTTTAACTAAGAGAGAGATCCATTGCTGATCTCTTTCAATTACTGTATTGATGTCTATGCGCGAGGATGGTTACTAATTCGTCTCTTTAAGTTATAAACAGAGAGCTTAGCTAGCTCTTAATAAACACCAAGGAATTAGGAAGATCATGCCCTTTCATATCTGAAGGAGAAAGAACTTCTCCACTGGATGTGAACTTTTCCTTTGAACTTGGCTGCTGTGTAGATCACTTGTCTAAGTCTCCCACCTGACTGTTCAGCAGAGGTTATTAATCTCTTTGTAGTCGCAGACCCCTTTGTACATAGGAAGAAGGTTCTGAATCTTCTCCCCAGATTCATGTGTATATAATAATCTTTGGCCCTCATATTTTTGTGTTGGGGGAAGAGGACTGTGACTTCCTAGAATCCCATCTGTTGACTCTAGGTTAAGAACCATTTTTAAATAAGAAAACCCATCTTGTCCTTCACACACTAGCAACCTTGCTTTCTTGTAGAGTCCTTTTCAAGCTTTGGCTACTTGGATGTTTCATAGTATTATACAGGAAAACTGCCAAGGAGACACTTTTTCAAGCCCACTCACTTAACAGTTGGAAAGCCATGTGGAATTAATGTTCTTCATACTGATGTGCTTCTACAAGAGGTATTTACTGGATGCCTGCTCTATGCCGGGCACCATATTAGAGGCTGGTGACAACGGGGAGATAACTGAAGTCCGGGCCCTCAAGGATTTTGTGATTTTCTCCCAATCGAATCCAAAGAATCTCTGAAGATAATGCCATTCTTCCAAATTTGATGCAGAAGAAATCCTAAATTCTAAATCTGTAAAAAGTGCATAAGGTTGTTACCCAAAAGTGGTCTTTCTATAAAAGAAAATTCTCTAAAGTGTATCTCTAATATTAGCCAATTGCATTTATGTGTTTTTAGGCTACTTGCTTTACCAAGAGCTGGAACTATTAAAACACTAAGCAGTGTCCTATTAAAATTTATGTTAAAGTGAAAATAATGTACCCTCTGAAATTTTTAAAGAGTAGTTAAAAATGTGATCCAATATATGAAATACCAGTCCACATATAAATTGAGAAATAAATTTACTGGCACCTATTTACTTGGATTATAATTATCTTCTTACAAATTAAAGTTGAGTAATAATTCTCCCCTACACAACCCCTCCCCTATCCAATAGGAAGACCTCATACAAGCAAGTCTACATTGGAAATTCTTTGTATTTCTTGCTTTCTTTTTCTTTTATCCCTAGTTTTAGAGAGAGGGAGAGAGCATGGGGAGGGGAGGGGGCAGAGAGAGAGAGAGAGAGAGAGAGAGAGAGAGAGAGAGAATCTTAAGCAGGCACCACGCTTAGCATAGTGCCTGACACAGGGCTCCATCCCACGACCCTGGGATCATGACCTGAGCCGAAATCAAGAGTCGGACACTCAACCAACTGGGCTACCCAGGTGCCCCTCTTTGTATTTCTGTGTTGGACCATGCCTCACCCCAGCATGCTTGTGAACAAGATACACAACAACTAGGCCTTGAAAGAAAAGATAAATAAAAGATGCAAAAAGTGATTCAACCTTAATAAATTACTAATGTACAAGCAAATATTGGCCACATGGCTTCCTGCATGCAAATCAATTAGAACCACAGTTTTCCTCAAATACCTTCAGTTTTCTCCTGCCATTATTTGATAGGTAGGGAAGACAGCCAGTAGTAGAGTCAGACTGTCAACTTTTTTATGAGAGAATTGACCAGAATTATCATTGAACATTCTGCTGCTCCAAGTATGGCTTACTCCTATTTGGTAAACCTCAGTACTTTCTAGTTAGGGCTCTCTTTTGAAGCTAACCAATCCAGAAAATACATGGTAAGTGCATTGCTATTTTACTTTTATCTTTCATAAAAACCTTGAACGTGTCTTCTAGTTAACACTTACTGGAATTATGTTGTAAATTGCATGGTTTCAGTACTAATACCATTCTCTTCTCGCAGGCTGTCCAGATTATGATTGGCATATTTCATGTTTTCATGTGGTACTTCCTATTGATTTTGTATATGGGACAAATTAGAGGAGTCTTTGGGACATACGAACCTATAACTTACAAAGCAGGATGTCCTTTATGGGGAGTCATCGTGAGTAGAATATATTTATATGATTTCATCATGCCGTAAATACTATTTGTGCCACTAGTGGAAGATAGGGAACAATTTCTAAACAGAGTTTTCAGAATTATGTAAGTAAATCCCATGTTGGTAACTTATTCAAAATCAAATTCCTTTTTTCAACAGATATTTTTTGAGACCCTTTAATTTACCAGTGCTATTATAAGAGATGTGGATACAGGAGGGAATAGACTGTGACAACCACAGGTTGGATTGTCCTTAGATATGTGGAAGACAAAGAATCTGAATTATAATAGCCATTAGCCTGGTTAGTTTTCATATTTAGGGTCCTTCTTCACACAATGAGTCTACACTCACATTTTCTAATGTGTGTATTCTGTGGTTTCTAGACAGCCATAAAGGAATAAAAAATTTGGAGAGTACAGCATCCTCAAAGCCAAGTAAACAATTAAGGAAAGATAAACTATATTGAAATCTGTTATTTTGCCAAATAGGGCTGAGAATTGGCCATTGGATTTAGCAATATGGAAGCCAGCAATAAACTTGACATGTAGGTTCAGTTGAATGGTGGGGCAAAAACCTGACTGGAGTTGGTTTAAGAAATAACGGGAGGAGAACTAGAGACCACAGATACAACTCCTTTAAGGAGTTCGGTGTAATGTAGTGTATGTAGAGAAATGAGGTAGTAGCTGGGGAACTTTGGGTCAAGAGAGAGTTTGCTTATTTGCTTCAGTAAGTTGGAAGTATCATGTCATTTATCGAGGGGACTGAACCAGAAGAGAGAAAATGGATATGAAATAAATGGAAGCAGGTTGGGATTATTAGAATCCCGTACTGGTGTAGGCAAGAGATGATGAATTTTAATACATAAAATAGCTAGGTCCATGGGAAGTTCATCTCTAGCAGTGGTTCTCAATGAGAGCTGGTTTTGCCCCTCAGAGAATATTTGGTGATGTCTGGAGACATTTTTGGTTTTCACACCTGGGGTGAGCTTCTAGCAGGCAGAAGACAAGGATATGACTAAATACCTCACAAACATATAGGATGGCTCCCACAACAAAGAACTGTCCATCTATAATGTAAACAGAGCCAAGGTGGGTAATGGGATGGAAAGGTAGAGGAACAGAAAGGACAAATTTTGATTTGCAAGTAGATGGGACATTGGGAGCTTATGGAACTTTTCTTCCAATGGCTTCAGATATCTCCGTGAATTAGGAAGTCAGATCATGAGCTGGGAATGAGAATGGGATAATGGACTGGTTGTTTGAAGAAAGAATATGAAATAGTCATCCAGAAAAAGAGAGTGCATGCATTGTGGAAAAGTAGTTTGCCTTTCGCTAAGCATTAAGAGCTCACTTAAGCTTTAGGAACATGATTTGTGTGTAGTGAGATGGGTCAAGATTGTTGTGTGTCTTAGGTCATGTTTGGCCACATGGGTGCAGGCATTCAGTAGGAAGGAGAACTGCATTTAATCAGGATTTGGATTTGACCATGATCTGTGATCAAACAAGAACTGTGAAAAGGAGTTGAAAGTGTATGTAAGTGAATGTCGTGTTGACCATGGAGTTTAAACTGGCAAAGGAGAGAATATAACGGAGAGGTGAGGGTCTCGATTATAAATCCAATCCAAATGACTGTTAGAGTTGTGATACCACAGGCATGAGGTATAGAGATAGAAGCTGGTGGTCCTAGTGGGATACTTTAAATTGAGATTTGAAAGATGTTACACTTATTGGTAGAAACAAGCACAAGAGAATGAATATGGGAGTGAGTGACTGAGATAGGATGGGGTCGGAGGTCTGGAGAAGAGAAAGTCAAAGAACCACAAGCCCAGGGTGTTAGAAGGATAATTACCAAGATGTAAGAGGTGTGAGAGAGTGAGACAAGAATTAAAATCACCAAGAGGAGTGACCAAGTCGTCAATAGATGACTTCAACCAGGACAGATAGTGGGTGGTAAAATCTGACAATATTTGACGAGAGAGAGAGTTGAAAGTAATAATGAGGAGGAAGGAGACCACTTATCTTATGCCTAGAACCAATGGTATCAGGGCTGTAAGAGAAAATGACCACCACTTGAGAGGGCTATAGAGAAAGTTGTGGCCTCTAGGAGATCCCCTGCCTTTATATGTTGGTTCACAGGTGTCAATGCATTGCTTTACAGAACAGTAGAATAGTGAATTTGCAGTCAAAATCCAGATAAATGATTCATGGCCCTCAGCGTTTAATCATACGTGTTACAAAAATAGCATGTGTAACTCCTAGAATAAATTATCTAAAACTTCAATCAAATTTAATTAAACGCAAAACTTCTCACTGAGGTCATAAACTTTGAAAGGTATTTTGTGAAGCACATGGTTTGGTAATTAGCTAGAGAGCACTCTAGTTTAAAATTCACCTTTATACTAGTTCTTCCTTTCACTGTGTACTTCTTAGAAATCTCAGCTTACAGAATGTTACAGAATGAAGTGCTGAGTGTGCAGATTTAAGTTATCCTTAAAGATAATTAGGAGTTAGTAAGCTTCAAGGTTTGGCCTTCCTGTAAACGGGATAGCATGAATGCTGTGTTTCCACAAATTATTCTTTGACTTAGATCTTTGTGAAAATGCCTAAAACAGATAAGACAAAAGGAATATATCAAGGGAATTGTACAGCTCACCTTCAAACAATATGGCATAGCTTTACACTTCTGGGAAATAGACAAAGTAACTTGGTATAAAATAATGGAAACTCTTAAAAAAAAAGGCAAAAACATGAAATGTAGTTGTTACCTTAATAATGACTACAGTTTCAAGAGGTGTGTTTTGTACAAACAATTTGGAATAGACTCATGAGCCACTTTTTCCACATCTGGATATATACACAGTAATTACAATCAGTGGCTTCAATTTATTAGGAAGGATAGCATTCGAAATAATAATCAAGTGAGTTCAGAAAGTCTGTGCAGATATAAGCAAACTTGGTCCCTGACTCGGGACTCTTGAAGTCATCTTTGGCATATCCCACAACCTGAATTCTGCCCACTGTTCCCCATAAGTTTCTGTGATTAGTGACCCTGCTATAACGTTTCAGTTCATGACTATATGATGGAAACTTGTCCTGACCCCTTCTACTGAAACCTCTTTATATTTTATAATTCTTTGTAGTCTAAAAATAATTGACTTAGAAGAGGAGTTGTTAAAAATATGTTTTAAGTTGATGAGCATCATCAATGAGTATTTATAAATATGTTTTTATATCCAGTTTATCATTGCAGGAGTCTCCATAATAAGAGTAGTAAAGCATCCAACTCCAGGCGTGGTAAGTGGAGATACTTAGGGTATCCTAGAAATCACTTGTCACAAAACTAAAAGGTTTTAGTGAGTATCTAAACAATGAAGGAATCTACCGTGCTTGTAAAATAAAGAATCAAGTGAAAATCTAGGAACACGTAATTTAATGTAGACATTCTATAGTGGTCAGTATCATTATGCAAAGGTTTCTAAATTTAAAGATAGGGCGTTTTTGGTTTAGTATTCTATCTTATTTTAACGTTGTATGAACTTTACTAGTAGAAAAAATTTAATAGGACCTAATAATGCCTTTATGTATAGACATAATACTACTATAAAACTTTATTTTCCAAACTGTCTGTCTAGTTTGGGGATAGTATTGGATCTTGTAATAAGATAGAGGATCTATCCAGAGGATCCATCTATGGTACAGGTAAGATATTGGAAAGAAAAAAACTCTCAGAATCTTAGAGCTCAAAGATACCTTAGAAGTCAATGAGTCTGATCTCACAGTTTTACAGATAAAATCTTACATCCAAAGATACGGATGGATCTCCCTAGAGAATGAAAATCCTGGGTTAAAAATCATTGACTCTTATTTGACTTACTTTTTTTACATTTTTTTTTAATGTTCATTTATTTTTGAGACAGAGAGAGACAAAGCATGAACGGGGGAGGGTCAGAGAGAGGGAGACACAGAATCTGAAACAGGCTCCAGGCTCTGAGCTGTCAGCACAGAGCCCGACGCGGGGCTCGAACTCACGGACCACGAGATCATGACCTGGGCCGAAGTCAGCCGCTCAACCGACTGAGCCACCCAGGCGCCCCTTATTTGACTTATTTTTACAAGCAGTCATTTTCCATCTTTTTTTTTCTTTTCCTCTTTGCAGTGGAACTCCTTTTGTTCAAACCCTATCTTCATCTTTCTTTCATATGACCCAGAATATTGTAAAATACAACATTTTTAAGCCCAAATGGAAGACTGATGCTTATTGGTGTGATATTTCACTGTTCCCTCCAGATTAACTGGGTATCATGTAAACCAGAAAAATATTTTACTCTAATGGCAAGCATACTAACACCTCTGAAACTTCAGAAACTAGATCAGCATTTTGACTAGATGATTTTTTTTCAGCAGTACAAACAACCAAAGTGTTTATTTTGAATATAACAAACTTTCCATGTATCTTCTTTACAGATTACATTTGCTCTGATCATGAACATCTCATGCATAATGACTTCAGTTATTGCATCAGTTCTAACAATAATTGAGTTGTCTTCTTTTAATTCGGTGTCATATAGGAATTATGGACAAGCGGTAAGTGGCCAATTCCTTAGGAACATCTTAATTTAAAACAATTCTCTTCCAAGGTTTTAAAGCCTTTGGAGGTAAAACAAAGCTTTTACCAGTCTTCAGGAAATTCTTTTATTTAAGTAATAAGGTCTTGATTGAAAGTTATTTTGGGTTTTTTTATGTTTATTTACTTTGAGAGAGAGAGAGTAAATGTGCACCCGCACGAGCAAGGGAGGGACGGAATGGCAGGGGGGACAATATCAAGCAGGTTCCACACTGTCAGCGCAGAGCCCAACACAGGGCTCTCAGTCTCATGAACCATGAGATCATGACCTGAGGCAAAATCAAGAATCGAGTGCTTAACTGACCGAGCCACCGGGCGCCCCTTGATTGAAAATTTTAATTCAAAAATAATTCTGACATGATTTTTTGGTAAATATTACTAGAATGTTTGAATTCCTGACATGCCTAATTAAAACAAAGCAAGTAAATAATGTGAAGGCTTCAGTGATAAGTGTATATGCATTAGGCGTAGGGTCACTGATGATTCTCTTAATGAAAGAAAAGTATAATCCTAGACCTTAAAACGATTCCCAAAATCAACAAAAGAATTCTGCTTCCCAATGCTTATAGTTGGAATTGTTGACACCTAGTAATTTCTGGTTTAACACAGAGCTTTTCATGTGTAGCCTATTTTTGTGTCTCGCATCAATTTGCCTTGTGTCCTCAAATGCTAAATGTACATGAATCTGTCTTGCTTCCATTTAATCGAATAACCAATCGTATACCTTGTACTAGAGAAATAACTGCATTTCTTTGTAAGATAGTAACATCTTCCATTAAATGTGAGTATCTTCACTGATATCACAATCTGTTTCAATTGTGTTGGCTTTAAATTCAGAATCCCAGAATATTAGTGCTGCAAAAGACTTCAGCAATACTTAAAAATCTTCCATTTCAAATGAGAACATACTAGAGTGGAGCTCCTCCTTACTTTCTTTTTCTTCAATTTTGTTTTCAATGTTTGTTTATTTTTGAAAGAGAGAGACCGAGCACAAGCAGAGGAGGGGCAGAGAGAGAGGGAGACACACAATCTGAAGCAGGCTCCAGGCTCTGAGCTGTCAGCACGGAGCCCAACACAGGGCTCCAGCTCAAGGACCGTGAGATCTTAGCCTGAGCCAAAGTCAGACGCTTACCTGACTGAGCCACCCAGATGCCCCTCCTCTTTATTTTCGAACAACAGAACAAAAAATAACAATTTGAAAGTTTTAGTTCAAAAATAATTCTAATGAGAAGAGTCATTGTAGATGAGGGATGAACTTCCTACTCCCCCCATCGCGCTCTCTACCTGCACTGTATTATAAAGGGACCATCAGTGCTGACCTGAAGTCAGTATTAATGATCAATTTCAGTCTCCCAAATGCACATGTTTCAGTTTTGTTTGCTGTGATTAATTACATGAAATGAACTTATATATTAGACCCACAATCTTTTCCTGGAGGCATTATAGAATTCTACTCCTGCATTTACTAAGGCAGCCAACATTTTACAATATTTTCCATATGCCAGCTTTTCTAACATAAGCAAGTTGCTTGGCTAACCCCACAAATTCATCAAGTTACCAGTGTTTCCAGGTAGGTTCAGCTATCCCAAAAAGTGCATGCCCCTGAAACATACTTCTCAGATAGGAAAATGGTTGCTAGTATAAATCCAGAACCAGACTGACTTTATTCAAACACTATCTTTAATACTCATTGTATGTGACCCTACGGACAAGTTTCCTAACTTCCCTGTTCCTTAGTTTTTTTATGTGTCAGTGGAGCAAATGATAACACATACCTGTTAGTTAAACTGCTTTGTCTCCCAGACTCCAGGCCTGTAATTCCAAATATGCCTGTATATCTCATATGGATATGCTTCTGGTGTCAAACAGAATTTCAACAGATATAAAATGGAAAATATTTGCCTCCTCAAAAGTACTGCGCTGCAAGACTCCCTTATTTCAGCCTCCGGAGCTCAAAACCTTGATGCAATCCTGTACCCTTGTCTCTCCACTGTCTTCCCAATTACCAAGTACTATTTATTATTTACTCTAATTTTTATTAATTAGGGCTCTCTTGGTTGTAAGTGCCAGGAAATACAATGCAAATTGACTTAAGCAAGAAAAGGACACTCACTGATTTATGTGGGATTCAAAGGCTTAAATCACGTGTCAAGAACTCAGTCACTCTCTGCTGTTTGCCTGTTCGAACTTTTCTGGCAAAAAGCGGGGAGAATTTGTCTGAGAATAACACTTCACATGTATAAATTAAGGAACGTGGGCAAAATGACTTTTTACAATCTTGGTAGCTAAGAGGTCACCAGAACTTCCCAGCTAAGATGCTACAATCGTGTTTCTGCCAACAAAATTAGATCAGAATTCTGATAAGGTAACTTGCCATTTCAAACCCTCTATAGTCTTTTCTTTATCCTCCTGTTAACATCATGCACTCCCTACACCCGAGTTAAATTCCCTTTATCGTTTTCTTAAAACACAAGTCACTCTTTTTTTTTTTTTACATTTATTTATTTTTTGAGAGACATAGAGACAGCACAAGTTGGGAGGGGCAGAGAGAGAAGGAGACAGAATCCAAAGTAGGCTCCAGGCTCTGAGCTGTCAGTACATAGCCCGATGCAGGGCTTGAACTCACAAACCGTGAGATCATGACCTGAGCCGAAGTTGGATGCTTAACTGACTGAGCCACCCAGGCACCCCAAAACACGGTCATTCTTGCATTCAATTTTTCGTTCATATTTCAAACCATAGGTCGTGTGATATGTATTTTGGCTTTATTATCATTTCTATTTTATGTCTCCATTTCTTAATTATTTTGTCACACTTGTAATGTGTGCTATTACATTTTTTCCAGAACAAGATAGGTTACACTGAAACTAGTAAATGAAAATTCAAAGCTGCCTAGAATGTTGCATCCCTCCTTCATTTTTCTCAGTCCTACTCTTATTTCCAATGTCTTACCTCTTTATGAAGCCTTCCTAGATATGAATGGCTTAGGGTAAACCTCCCGTCCCCTAAAATTACCGAGCAAGTTTTTTATCCCTTTTGACGTATTTAACCTTATCGTATGTTACCTTACATTATCTGTCTTTTCTACTTGAATATAAACCTTAAGAAAGCTAGAATTTTTGGTCATTTCATTCTTACCGTCTAATCCCTACCACCTAATAGTTTCTTGCATAAAAGATATCAAATAAACTGAATGAAAATGGAGAAGGAGGAAGAGAAAACTGAAGGAGAGAAAATTGTAATGTTACTCTTTCCACGTCTGCATATCATTCTTGTCTTTCTACAGCCAGCACAAAAACTACATTTATTTTCAGGATTAAGACCAGTATCATTCATCCTGATATGTAGTTGAAAATATCTTTCTTTACAGAGAGGGAAGGAGGCAAACCATAAGAGACTCTTAAAAACTGAGAACAAACCGAGGGTTGATGGGGGGTGGGAGGGAGGGAAGGGTGGGTGATGGGCATTGAGGAGGGCACCTGTTGGGATGAGCACTGGGTGTTGTGTGGAAACCAATTTGACAATAAATTTCATATTTAAAAAAAAAGAAAATCTCTTTCTGACAGCAACAGAAGGGATCTGCTTTATTATCCCAGCAAAATCATAATCACCTTATACTTCCAAGTGAGATGGTGGTGTTTGAGTATTTACCCATCCTTCCACATCATGTTCCAGCAATTTCTATGTGAGATTTTTATCACCACACAGATACATTTAAGTAGGTCTGTAATTAACAATAGTTGTTTTAATACATGAAGATTGCTTGATAAAATCTTTTAGTAGGCGTCTTACCATTGGAGACAGAAGAATCAAATCTTATTGACTGAAGTGTTTGGATAGAGCCCCTCGTCATGAAGAGAATAACAAGAATGAAGAGTTCTAAGAATCAAGACTAGAAGGCTGAGTGATGAAGATCAAAAACGGAAGCTGTAGATGGTGAACTGGGGGAATTAAGGCTAGAAAAAGTGGAGCCAGAGGCTAAGGAGTAGAAAATGACTAGGGAAGTCAGATGGTGAAAGCATCTTACTTATTTTTCCTGTTTTCTTTGTCACGGTAGGAGCTCTTTCTGTGAATGTACTTGCACTTACTAAAGATAATAATGCAAGATTTCTCCCTATTTTCTGGTTTCAGAAACTTGGAAGGGAAGTTTCACGTATTTTACTGCTCTCTTACTCCTTTGAGATTTCTGTTGCATTAACATACGCAATCTTTGGCTGTATTGGTTTGGTAAGTGTACGTGTCAAGAGATGTTGATTTCTAGCACACATTCTATAAAGAGATGATACGATGTGTTAGAGCTCATGAAAATTGAATATGTGACTATTTCCTTTAACGTTTTTCCTTATTGTTTATAAAGTTACCAAAGTAATACCTGAAACTATCAAGTAAAATTAGAGTAAATTATTGTCCTCATCATACCCACACATCCAAATCCACACAAAAAAGACACAAACACACACGCAGACCCACACATACAGTTTTCTTTTTTACTAACTGTGTGATCCTATTCATATTGCTTTCTCACATGCATTTTTTCTCAACTGTCATAAACATCTTTCCATGATAAAACAAAACAATGCCTTTTAGTAGCATCATACTTTTCCTTAGTATCTATTTCAACATTTTTTGGCTGCATATTTATCTTTTTTCCAGTTTTTTAAAAATTATAAACAATGATCTTTTCATATAAGACTAGTATTTCTGTAGGTAGTTGATTTCTAGAAGTGTAGTGACAAGTTTGATAACATCCCAAAATGCTGTCAGAATCCAGAAGTTTATGAGAATGATTATTTTGTCACAAGCTTAAAAAAGCCAAGTACCTACATTGATTCCTTCTTTCATATTTATGGAGGGCTTACTCTTTACTAGGCATTGTAATAGGCACTAAGAATGCAATGATTAAGGGGCACCTGGGTGGCTCAGTCAGTTAAGCTAACTTTGGCTCAAGTGGCTTGTGAGTTTGAGCCCTACGTGAGGCTCTATGCTGACAGCTCGAAGCCTGGAGCCTGCTTCGGATTCTGTGTCTCCCTCTCTCTCTCTCTGCCCCTCCCCCACTCACACTCTGTCTCTCTCAAGAAATAAATAAACATTAAAAGAATTAAAAAAAAAAAAGAATGCAGTGATTAACAAGACAACATCCCTACCATCAGAAAGCTTTCCGTTTCAGTGGAAGAGAAAGACAATTAACAAATAACATACACACACACACACACACACACATATATATACACCCACAAACATATGTACATATATGTATATATATATACACACATATACATATCTTTATATATATATTATATTTATATTAATTTATAGTACTATATATGTTAGATTAATACTATACTTTTATATATTAGATATATATAATATATATTATAGTACTATATTTTTGAGTGTTTATATATACTACATACATGTGTGTATATATATATATATATACACATACATATATATATATATATATATATATACACACATACATATATATATATATAAATAATTTAAGGAAGTGGAAAACTTATGGAGTAAAAGGAAATGGAGTAAAAAGACAAAGCAAAGATTATTTTTACATAGGATAGTAAGAAAAGGCCTCCATGCAGGGACTAACTGAAGTGCAGAAGTAACTGAGACTACATGGAAAAAAGAGTTTTCTAAACAGAGGGGATGTGTGGGGCTTCCAGAATGGTTGAGTGAGGATATAGTAATGCTCCCTAAAAATAAATGCTAAAACTGGACAAACTGTCAATAAACAATCTTTTAAAGATTCTGGAAATTTACCAAAGCATACAAAATATTGAGAAGCATTTACTGAAGCAAATTCACTAAATCTCACTAAGAATAGTTTAAACATTTTAGTTTGGGGCTGCTCCAATTCCTCCCAGCCTCCACTCCCAGATTCCCTTTTGCAGAAGTTTACATAGGATTGGTTTTTATTTGGTTTTACTCTGTTAGAGTACAGAAAGTTTAATGACCAGGGGTGTTATTAAAACGGTAGTCATCTCAGTGGCCAAAAATCTAGGAAAGCCAATATAACACTCAACCTAACTGAGCTCATGATGTTTGTTCGGGTAGGAATTGACTGGCAACCAGCCAGAAACTTAACGGGGAGATCCTGAGAGCAAGAGAGCCAAAGTGGGCCTTGATAATATCCTACTTATCCTTGTTTCCTGGAACATTATAAATGTGCATGGGCTAGGCTATGCATGCATTAGGACACTGGAGAGGGTCCTAGTAAACTGCTCACCCCTGGCTGAATAAGACACCTTGCAAACACAAATTAAAAGCTGGGGCAGATTTACAAACAGCCTAAACTTTGAATACATCCCCTAAGCTACATTGATTCATTGACAAAGGCTGGAAATATTACTGGTTCAAAATATATATTACTTCGCTAGGGCTACCATAACAAACTATTACAGACCAGATGACTAAAACAACTAGAATTTCATTTCTCACATTTCTGGAAGCTGGAATTCCAAAATCGAGGTGTTGGCAGGGTTTTGTTTCTTCGGAGGCCTCTCTCTTTGGCTTTAAATGTCTGTCTTCTCCCTAGGTCTTCACATGGTCTTCCCTCCTCTTATAAGGACATCAGTCATTTGGAGTAAAGCCCACCTTAATGACTTTATTATAACTTTATTACTGCTTTAAAGACTGTCTTCTAATACAGTCACATTCTGGGGCACTAGGAGTTAGGACTTTAATATATAAACTTTAGGGAGACACAGTACAGCACATCACAAGGTGTTTAAGCACACCTCTGACCACTGATTGGCTGACCACCTATCCTGACCAAGGAAGAACCCCATTAAACCAGTCTTAAGATTAAAAACATAAATGAAAAAATGAAAAAAGTAAGTAGATTGATATATCAGAGGCTATATACTGCAAGGGACACAGACTCCACAAAATTGATACAGGCAAGTCACAAAAGGCAGCAATAACAACCACTCTTGGGGAGAAGATAAGGGAATCAGAATCCAGAGTAGCTACAATATATTATGTAAAATATCCACTTTTCAACAACAACAAAAAAATATGACAAGCAAAAAACAGGAAATAGTGACACCCTTGAAAAAAAGCAGTCAATAGATACAGTCTTAGGGAGGAAGAGAATGACAAATGATGGGCTTCACAAAGAAAGACTTTAAAGAACTAAAGAAAAACAAGTTGACTAATATGTTAGTTAACATATTAATATTAAAAATGATGACTCATCAAATAAGAGTCTTAATGTCTATTACCTTGATTGTAGTCATATGGTATCATGGTATTTGTGTATGTCTAAATTCATCTAATTGCACCTAAATTCATATAATTGCATCAAATATGTACAGTTCTTTATATAAAGCTATTAATTTTTAATAAACAATGATATAAATGAAAGAAATACTAATTTTTAAAAAGAACCAAATGGAAATTCTGGAGTTTAGAAATACACTGTTACTGAAATGAAAAACTCACTAGAGGGACTGAAGAGCAGATCTCTGACAGAAGACAAAATCAGCAAACACGATAGAACAATATAGATCATCCAATCTGAAGAACAGGAAATAATAAGAAAATTTAATAAAGCCCCAGAGATCTATGGGACACCATCTAGTACACCAACATATGCATAATGAGAATCCCAGAAAGTGGAGGAACAGGAAAAAAATCTTGAAGAAATAATGGCCAAAATTTTCCTAAATTTGATGAAAAGTATTATTCTATATATGTAAGAAGCTTAATAATATCCACTTAGAATAATCACAAAGAGATTCACTCCTAGACACCTGAGACCCAAACTTATTTTAAAAGGAGAGAAAATCTTAAAAGCAGCAAGAGAAAAATTGATTTCATATACAATAGAACCACTATAAGGTTAACAGCTGACTTCTCATCAGAAACAATGGAGGCCTGGGGCGCCGGGGTGGCTCAGTCGGTTAAACTTCTGACTTTTCAGCTCAGGTCATGATTTCACGGTTTGTGAGTTCGAGCCCCACATGGGGCTCTGTGCTGACAGCTCAGAGCCTGGAGCCTGCTTCTGATTCTGTGTCTCCTTCGCTCTCTGCCCCTCCCCCACTCACACTCCATCTCTCTCTCTCTCTCTCTCTCTCTCTCTCTCTCTCTCTCTCAAAAATAAACATTAAAAAATTTAAAAAAAAAAATAGAAACAACAGAGGCCTGAAGGTAGTGAGATGGCATATTAAAGTGTTGGAGGAAAAAACAGTCAAGCATGAACTCTATATCCTTTAACTATCCATTCAGAAATGAAGGTGAAATAAAGACATACACAGATGAACAAAGAGAATGTGTGGCTAGGAGAACTGCCTTAGACACTATAGGAAATTCTTTGGTCTAAAAGAAGGTAATATCAGATGGCACTCAACACCTGAAGAAATAAAGAGCATCAGGTAAAGGTAATTACGCAGATGACTATAAAAACAATATAAATATATCTTTTGTGCTTCTCTTAACTGATTTAAAAGACAATTGCGTAAATTGCATTGAACTCACCCAGACAATCGAAAATAATCTTTTTTTCAAGTCATGTGATTATCAACCTTAATTCCCAATGACTCAGCTCTAACTTGTAGCATTAAAGCAGCCATAGGCAATATATGAATGAATGGATATGGCTTTATTCCAGTAAAACTTTCCAAAACAGGCAGTGGGCCAAATTTGGTCCATATGCCATAATTTGCCAATCCCTGTTCTATAGATACATATTTTCTCCTTTTTTTCTGAAATTTTAAGAAATAAGTTTACAAAGTCAATAATTATAACACTGTATTGTTGACTATATGACATGTAGGTGTAATATGACAATAATAACACAAAGGAAGGTGAAAGGAATAGAGCTATACGAGAACAAAGTTTCTATATTTTACTGGAATTAAATTAGCATTCATCTGAAACACTGGTAAATTAAGATGCACATTGGAAGTCCTAGACTAATGAGTAAGAACACTGAAAAATTATAAGGAAATAAGATCAACAAAAAATTAAGATAATATATAGAAAGTACTAATAGGTAAGGGAGGAACATAAAAGACACAAGACCTATAGAAAAGAAATAGCAAGGTATTAGACATAAATCCAACCATTTCAGTAAAAAGATTAAACTAAAACTGCACTGAGATATTAATTTCCTAACAGAATGATTACATTTCAAAATACAATTCTAACTAATGATAATGACTATGGGTAAAAGAAATCTTTCACTCCTACTTGGAATATAAAATATTACAACGACTTTGAAAACTTTTGGGGCATTATTATGGAAAGTTAAGGTGTATATACCCTATCAGTAATTTTAGTTCTTAGTACGTATCCAGCAGAAATGTGTGTGGGGATGTACTAAGGTATACTTCCAGGGAAATACCAATATTAATTCATAATAGTCCCAAGGTGGAAACAGTGCAAATGGGTGAGTGGTGAATATATTGAGGAATGTTACTCTAACAAAATTCTACGTGGTAATTAAAATGAACTGTACCTTCCCTTAACAACATGATGACTCTCATTTATTCAATGTTAAGTATGGAAAGTCAGACTCAAAGAATGCATGCTTTATGATTCCATTCGTATGACGTTTGAAACCAGGCAAAACTAAACCTGAACTGTAATGTTTACAGAGGGATGCAAGCTAGTAAAACTAGGAAGAAATGATTAATTACCTAAAAGTCAAAATGACAGTGACTTTGGGAAGGAAGAAATGGGTAAAAATTGGGAAATATCGTGACAAGGTAACTTGTGGGGTGCTGGCATCTGTTCATGTTCAAGAAGAATATTTTGTTATTGTTAAAGTCTGGAAGTCTGCCAAACCTACCAACGTCTAGTAGGAATTAAGAGAGTGGGTTGAAGTAGAGATGGGACAGAAAGAGGACAAATGGAACTTTGACATTTTACTCTATAAACATCAGTACTGCTTATATTTTTTTTAAACTAAGTCATTAGATGTATGATATTAGGAAGCATGATATGATTTACATGAGGTTAATTTTTTTTTCAGAGTCATCGTAATGAAGATAGTCTCACAGCTGTCCCAGAGGAATTTGAGAGTACTTTTTAAGAACCTTAAAAATGTGAGATTTTTCCTGGTGCTCATACCTGCTGTGGGCCCTAATGATATCTCTGTATAACAAAAAGCTGCTACAAAGCCCACAGGTGTTGTGCAAAAGAAAATACAAAACAAGTTGGATTTTTTCTTCTCGGTATTCAAGAAATTTCTCTGCACATATTTTTGTAGGCTCCAAGTGGAAAGCTTTTCCCTATTTAAATACGTTATTATGAGGGAAAAATTATTTTCTAGTACTCTGAACCTGTCAACCCTGTCTTAACTCTGAAGCTGTCACCTCTCCCTAAGAGAGCTTTCGTAAGAGACCATAAAAAAGATCTGTGATTGTCTCTAGAGGGCAGGCTATAAAGACTTGGTGAGTGATACTACGTCATTCTCAGGAAAACTTTAAAATACAAGTAAAGAGTACATTTCAGCATGACTTCTTCTACCAGAACTAGCTTCTACTTGAACAAAGGATGAATCCAAAGTCATCCGACTCATAGTCCCTTCATTGTTCCTCTTTGACTGTTTCTCTCCTCATTAAAGTTCCTTCCTGCCCTGAAAGTCTCTGCTGTCTTTCTTCCCTTTCATTTCCCTTGCTTCTTATTTCTCATTGCTTTGATCATCTGTGCAGTTGCTTTTCAAAGTGAACAGGCTGCTTTTTCATAATCAGGAGAATCTCCCAAGAATCTGTTCTGAATTCAGATTCCCCCTCTCTTCTAATAGGGAACAGCACTTCAGAAAGCCTTGCTCAGCAGAATCAATCATGCCAGTGAGTTCATGTAGCTCTCTTTTAAATGTGCTGCCGTTTTTTGTTGGTTTTCGGCCTTGTCTCAAAAGGTTTCATCAGTTGCTATAAAAAGATTTCATGGGTCTAAGAATTTCGGTTCAACACACATTGAGTGTCTTCCGTGTGCTAATGATTATATTAAACTCAGGAGTATCAAAGACTAATAAGGGACCTCACCACGAAGAGTTTTTTGTTTTTTTGTTTTAGGGGAAGAAACAAACAGGTAACAAATCAAGACTATGCAGTGTGATATATATATATATATATATATATATATATATATATATATATACAGAAGTATGAAACAAATGAAGTGGCACAGAAGAGATAATGATCCTTCTGTTGGGATATAAGAGGAAATAAAGCTTTATGAAGGATATGGCCTCTGAGCAGGGGGGTTAATTGTAGTTGATGAAGCAGATTGGAAGGTGGGAAGACATTTCAAATGAGAGTAGCTAGTGCAAAAACCAAAATGTGAGAACGATCATAGTATATTCTAATAACTAAAATATAATTAAAACACAATGACAAGAAGGAGCAGTTCGAGTGAAAGTTGGAGAGGGAAGAAAAGGCCAGATACTAAGACAAATCATCAAAGATTGATGACTGTATTGTATTGAACTGTATCTTGAATATAGTGGGAAGCCATTGAAGAGTTTTTAAGTAGGGAATGACAGGCTTGGATTTATTTTTGAGGAAAAAGTATTGAATAGGGAGAAATGCATTAGAAAGGTTAAATTTGATAAGAACGGCTAGAGTGTGGGAGGGAGTAATGGATAACTATTGCAATGATTCAGAAAAGTAATGAAAAAGAGGGTAAGTTTTAGCTATAATGACTGATTAAACATAGGTGATGAAGGAAAAAAAGAATCTAAAATAACCCACCCCCCCCCCCACCAGTTTCTGGATTGAGTGATACAAAATGTAAAAGACACAGCAGGCTTCAATAATATGACAAATTCTATTTTTGGATAAATTGAATTTAAGATAACTATGAGACATTAAAGTAGAGAGATCTATTAGACAGTTGAAAATACATACCTAGGAGTTGAATGAAAGCTCACTATAGAGATTGATTTTGGTAGTAGCTAAAAATATGAAAATGAGAGTTTCCATTTTCAGCAATTAAGGACTAGGTTCTTGCAGCCCAAACATCCTACAAAGAACGCAACAAAGGCAAGCCACAATTTTTAAACACCATCTGTTCGAAGATAACCTGAGATCTAGGATTTAGGGAGATTGGATTTAAGGAGCTAAGATTCCAGAGTTGCAAACAAGGCACAATACAAGCTTTTGGCATAGCTTTTCCGCAGATGCATTTTCTGAATCACAAACAGCAAATGAGAGGTTAAGAAGCTGAGAGGAGTTTCCAGTGTTCTTTTGGGTTGTGGAGACAAGTACTTGGAGCTCAGGCTCACTGAAAAGTGAGAAACTCATAAACATCCAGAATTCTCTGTTGTGTTCCCTACAAGAGCTATATCCTAACAGTGAAAGTGAGCAAAGGCGGGCCATCCCTCTCACAGACCGATGCCGAGACCCAACCAGCTCAGTTACAGATTGTACTAAAGCGAGCTTCTCTAAATCTAACACTCTACCAAAGCAAAGATTTCAAGAGGAAAATAGCATTATCCTGAACATCAAGTTATCACTAAGGTTTTGCATACACAATGGGGGTTCAATCAAAGCCAGAATTTAAAGGGGCACCTGGGTGGCTTAGTTGGTTAAGCGTCCGACTTCAGCTCAGGTCATGATCTCACAGTCTGTGAGTTCCAGCCCCATGTTGGGCTCTGTGCTGACAGCTCACAGCCTGGAGTCTGCTTCAGATTCTGTGTCTCCCTCACTCTCTGCCCCTCCCCTGCTCATGCTCTATCTCTCTCTCTCTCTCTCTCAAAAATAAATAAACATTAAAATTTTTTTTAAAAAAACAATTTAAAAAATTAACTGAAATCCAAGAGAAACCACAGGCCCACAATAGATCCAAATAACAGAATTATAAAATCTTAAGTAAGATTTCAGGAGAGAAATGAAAATTATAAAAATGAGAAAGAAATGAGAAATGACATAACAAATTAAGATCTAAATATGTGAATGTAACAGCTATTAAACATAACTGATAAGGAGGGGCGCCTGGAAGTCGGTTAAGCGTCCGACTTCAGCTCAGGTCATGATCTTGCAGTTCTTGAGTCCGAGCCCCACGTCGGGCTCTGTGCTGACAGAGCCTGGAGGCTGCTTCGGATTCTGTGTCTCCCTCTCTGTCTCCCCCACTTCCGCCCCCCCCTCCCCCCAGCTAGCAATCTCTCTCTCTCTCAAAAATAAATAAACATTAAAAAAAAATTTTTTTTAAACATAGCTGATAAGGAAATCAGTGAGATAAAAGAAAAAGTAGAAGGAAAAATCAGACTAAAGCATTGATAAAATGATCGAAAATGCAATGTGGGGAGTGGGAAGAGTAAGAGACCTATGGCACTGATGAAAAATTCTAATACCATGTATTTAGAATTTCAGGAGAGTAGAGATAAAAGCAAATAAGTCATGGTCCGTGGGTTCAAGTCTCACATCGGGCTCTGTGCTGACAGCTCAGAGCCTGGAGCCTGCTTCAGATTCTGTGTCTCCCTCTCTCTTTGCCAATCCCCCACTCATGCTCTGTCTCTCTCTCTCTCTGAAAAATAAACATTAAAAAATTAATAATGTAAGAAAATATCAAATCATAGATTCAAGAAGGGTTATAATCCTAAACTTAGTAAATACAAAGAAACGTACATCTAAGGACACATCATAGTAAAACTGCATAAAAACAGCCACAGAGAGAACAGTCTTTTTTTTTTAACATAATTTATTGTCAAACTAGTTTCCATACAACACCCAGTGCTCATCACAAGTGCCCTCTTCCATGCCCATCACCCACTTTCCCCTCTCCCCCATACCCCATCAATGCTTAGTTTGTTCTCAGTCCTTAAGATAAGGTCTCTTATGGTTTGCATCCCTCCCTCTCTGTAACTATTTTTTCCCCTTCCCCTCCTCCATGGTCTTCTGTTAAGTTTCTCAAGATCCACATATGAGTGAAAACATATGGTATCTGTCTTTCTCTGCCTGACTTATTTCACTTAGCAAAATACCCTCCAGTTCTATCCACGTTGCAGCAAATGGCCATACTTCATTCTTTCTCATTGCCAAGTAGTATTCCATTGTATATATAAACCACATCTTCTTTATCCATTCGTCAGTTGATGGACATTTAGGCTCTTTCCATAATTTGGCTATTGTTGAGAGCACTGTTAAACATTGGGGTATATGTGCCCTTATGCATCAGCATTCCTGTATCCCTTGGGTAGATTCCTAGCAATGCTATTGCTGGGTCATAGGGTGGATCTATTTTTAATTTTTTTGAGGAACCTCCACACTGTTTTCCAGAGCAGCTGCACCAGTTTGCATTCCCACCAATAGTGCAAGAGGGTTCCCGTTTCTCCACATCCTCACCAGCATCTATAGTCTCCTGATTTGTTCATTTTAGCCACTCTGACAGGCGGGTATCTTAGTGTGGTTTTGATCTGTATTTCCCTGATGATGAGTGATGTTGAGCATCTTTCCATGTGTCTGTTGGCCATCTGGATGTCTTCTTTGGAAAAGTATCTATTCATGTTTTCTGCCCATTTCTTCACTGATTATTTGTTTTTTTGGGTGTGGAGTTTGGTGAGTTCTTTATAGATCTTAGATACAAGCCCTTTATCCGATATGATATTTGCAAATATCTTTTCCCATTCCATCGGCAGAAGAATGAAACTAGACCACTTTCTTACACCATACACAAAAATAAACTCAAAATGGATGAAGGACCTGAAATAGGTGAGACAGGAAACAATCAAAACCCTAGAGGAGAAAGCAGGAAAAAACCTCTTTGACCTCAGCCACAGCAATTTCTTACTCAACACATCTCCAAAGGCAAGGCAATATAAAGCAAAAATGAACTATTGGGACCTCATCAAGACAAAAAGCTTCTGTACTGCACAGAGAGAGCAGTCTTAAAGTAAACAAGGCTAAAAGACATTTTACGTTTAAAGAACAGCAACAAAAGAGAATAGTAGCCGATTTGTTAACAAATGCCAAAAGTCATCAGCATTGATTTGAAAGTTCAGTAAGTGTTCTTAAGACAAAAGGGAAAGGCTCCCACATGGAAACTTAAAGAAGTAGGAAGGGGAAAAGTAAATATGAAATAGCATAAATATCTGAGTAAAGATTAATGAAGGTGACCATATAAATAATTTCTAGGCATACTAAAATATATTTAAAAGAGAACTTAAATAGCACAATACAGGTGATGAGTGAGTTAATATGTTCTAGGGTCTTTGCCTTGTCTGGAAAACAGTAAAGAACTGATTTATAATAGTCCTTAATAAGTTTAGGGAGAGTGGATATTGCAATCACTTAAAGAATAATAAGGGGCTCCTGGGTGGCTCAGTCAGTTAAGTGTCCGACTTCAGCTCAAGTCATGATCTCACAGTCCATGAGTTCGAGCCCCGCATCAGGCTCTGTGCTGACAGCTCAGAGCCTGGACCCTGCTTCAGATTCTGTGTCTCTCTCTCTGCCCCTCCCCTGCTCATGCTCTGTCTCTCTCTGTCTCAAAAATAAACAAAAACATTTAAAAAAAAAAGAATAATAAAAGACTGTATAGCAACCTAATAGTTTATAAAACAAATAAAAATATGAGAAATCCAAAAGAAGGCAAGAAAGGAAAGAAAAGAAATAGAACAAAGGAAGACAAACTAGTATTAGGGTAAATATTAAAGCAAAAAAATTCTTAAGATGAAAAGGAAATTTCATCAAAAGTGTCAATCCATCAGGAAGACATAATTCTACATTTGTATGTAAATAATGACACATCATTAAAATACATAAAGCAAATGTTGAACTAAAACAATGAATGGACCATCCATGATTATACTGGGAAAATTTTCATAACTTTTCTCAATAATTGATGGAGCAAGCAGACAAAAAAATCAGAGTATAGGATTGAATAAAACATGATAGTATCCACCCACCTGGATGGCAAAAACATATTTAAAAAGAATGATAGAATCAACTCTTTTGGATCATGTAGAGAACCTGTAACTTATATACCCAGCTTTTAGAAACATATAAATTGTTACAACCACTTGTGATAACAGTTTAAGAATATCTAATACTAGAAACTCCATTCCTAGGTTTATAGCCTGAAAATTAGTACATATGTTCAACAAAAGACAAGAGATTCATAGAATAATCATAGAATCAGAATTCCAAAGCCCAACTGAAAAAAATCTAAAATTCCAAATCCAAATACTCATCAATAATAGAATCGATTAATATTGAACAAAAATACCAAGCACCAAGTATTATATACTTCAGGATTCAATTTGCTTGAAGATCAAAGCAAGTAAAAGACCTTTTGGAAGTCAGTATAGTAACTTTGCAGAGGAAAGAAAGGATAGTAAACATCACACTTCTAACTAAGCCACAGGTCAAACAAGAAGTCTCTAGGGGAATTTAAAAAAATCATTGCATTTTTGCATTAACAATGAACTAACTGAAAGAGAAATGAGAATTCCATTCACAATAGCATTAAAAACAAAATACTTAGGAATAAATTTAACCAAGATGCTGAAAGATTTGTACACTGAAAACATTAACACTGAAGAAGACACAAATAAATGAAAAGATACCCCGTGTTCTTGGAAGAGAAGAATTAATAGTGTTTACAAATATCCATACTATTGGGGTGCCTGGGTGGCTCAGTCCATTGAACGTCAGACTCTTGATTTTAGCTCAGGTCATGATCCCAAGGTCATGGAATCAAGCCCCTGTCTTGAGCTCTGTGCTGAGCGTGGAGCCTGCTTAAGATTCTCTCTCTCCCCCGGCCCGTCTCCCCGGTTTGTGCATGCTCTCTCTCAAATAAAACTGAAAATATATTTTTTTCCATACTACCTAAAGAGATCTACAGATTCAATGCAATCCATAAAAATTCCAATGGTATTTTTCTAAGAAATAGAAAAAACTATCCTAAAATTCATATGGAATCACAAAAGACCACAAATAGCTAAAGCCATCTTGAGAAAGAAAAACAAAGTGAAGGCATCACACTTTCTGATTATAAGTTAATTGAAATTATACTTGTATCCCCTACTTTTCAAAAGTCCATGTTTTGTCAGTTTGCTTTTATAAGAGATCTACATTAGTGCCTGTTTTCACTAACTGAAAGAAATCCAAAGGTTTCAGTTTGGTTTATACTTTAACAAAAAAGGACAAAAAGTGAAAATAATGTTTAGCATTTGTTTTGCAGTGAGCCATTATAGAGACATTGTGCATCCTGAGCAGCAACAGAAGTTCTGCCATGTTCCTTCCCCAGAGAACTATACTTAGCGTCTCAGCATCAAACCACCGTCACTTTGAATTGTGTCTGTGAGCATCTGTGCTTTATCTTGATTTATTTTGTGTATCCATTAGCAAGATGTATCCTAAGTTGTCAGAAAAGCCTAAGAGGTTATTTTGGGGGTCTGGAACATTCAAAATGTTTTCCATATGAGTGAGTGGTAACTGTTTCTTTGATTTATGCCATTTTGGCTTAGGAATTAAAATAGTGTGGTACCAGCATTAAGATAGACATAGACCGATGGAATAGAATAGACCGACGGAAATAAATCCTCACATATTCAGCCAATTGATTTTTGACAAGGTTGCCAAGACCATCCAATGGGGAAAGGACAGGATTTCTTTAACAAATGGTACTGGGAAAACTGGATATTCACATGCAAAAGAATGAAGTTGGACCCTTATATACAAAAATTAACTCAAGGTAGAATAAGACTTAAGCTTAAGAGCTAAACCTATAAAATTCTTAGGAAAAAATATTGTGGAAAATTTTCATGACAGATTTTTTCAACAATTTATGGGTATGACACCAAAAGCACAGACAACAGAAGAAAAAATAGATAAATTGAACTACATCAAAATTAAAATCTTTTTGTGCATCAAAGGACACTACCAAAAAGTGGGGAAGAAAAACAACCTACAGAATGGGAGAAAATATTTGCTCATCATATATATGACAAGAGATTACTATTCAGGATATATAAAAAGTCCTACGACTCAACAACAAAACATTCAAAAATGGGCAACGGATTAATAAAAACTCCTCAAAAAAAGGTACAGATGGCCAATAAGCATATGCGAATATGTTTAACATCACCAGCCATTAGTAAAATACAAATCAAAACTACAATGATATACTGCTTCACACACACTAGAATGGCTATTATTTAAAATAAAATAACAAATGTTGGTGAGTATGTAGAGAGTTGGAACACTTGTGCTGTGCTGGTGGGAATATAAAATGTAGTCTCTGGAAAGCAGTGGAATTAAACAAAAAAAAATTAAACATAGCATTACCACACATTCCAGCAACACCACTTCTAGGTGTATATCCCAAGAAATTGAAAGCAGGGACTCAAACAGATACATATAAACCAATGTTCAAAGCAACATGATTCGCAGTAGGCAAAACATGGAAACAACCTAAATATTCATCAACAGATGAATGGGTAAACAACATGTGGTCTGTACATCCAATGAAGTAACACTTTAGTTTTACAAAGGAGTGAAATTCTGCTGCATGCCACAGCATGAATGAACCTTGAGAACATTGTGCATAGCTAAGTATTTAGACGTAGAGGGGTAAATATTGTATGATTCCAATTGTAAGAGGTACCTAGAATAGTCAAAATCATAAAGGCAGAAAGCAGAATAGATGTTACCAGGCACTAGGAAAGAAGAGGGGAAGTTATATTTTAATGGATATGGAATTTATGTTGGGTACGATGAAAAAGTTTTGGCTGCAGGTAATGGTGATGGGTATATAGCATTGGGAACATATTTAATGTCACTGAATTGTACACTTACAAATGCTTTAAATGATAAATGTTACATATATTGTACCACAATTTTTAAAAAGATAATACAATAAGCTTTTAGATTTTAATATAGGTGAATATCTTCATGATCTTGAGGCAAGATTGTGGTCCACTCTATATGTGCAAATGTCATGTCCCATTGGGAAACCCAGGTCCAGCAATCCAAATGTCCACAAGAAACCAGGTATAAAACTTTATAAAGTAGTAGCCAGATGATATCTTAGAGATCCCAAGCCTTCTATAAAGGCCCTTAAAATCAGAATTAAGAAACCAAATCACAGAATTAGTCAAACAAACAAAACCCCTTAAAGTTTGTAAGCTAAATTGGTAAGTTTAGTTCAAGGATCTTTCTAATTGTAGTTTCTGAAGAGAATGAAAATAGAAGGGACCCTAGGGAAGAATATCATTTAAGACCAAAACATAAGGCCATGGAAGGGAGTCCACAGGAGCCCAAAGAGAACAAGGAGCAAATCAAATGTTGGAAAGTAAAGAAAGACATTGGCAAGTGGTACAAACAAACAAAAATACAGTTGTTTTAACCATAATAGCTTAAAGTAACAATTATGTATTTCTAGCCCCTACAATTAACACTTAAACATAATTTCTAGTACTTCCAAGCCACATTTGTATTATTTTGACTAAAAAATTAAATATTCCTGGGACGCCTGGGTGGCTCAGTTGGTTGGGCGTGGGACTCTTGATTTCAGCTCAGGTCAGGATCCCAGGGTCCTGGGATCGAGCCCCACAGCAGGCTCCAGGCTGAGTGTGGAGCCTGTTGGATACTCTCCTTCCCTCTGCCCTTCTCCTGTGCTAGCATGTGTGAGCTCTCTCCTCAAAAAATAGAAGTATAAATAAATAAATAAATAAATAAATAAATAAATAAATAAGGTTATAAATGGCACCTGGCCTCAAGGAGTTGGCGCTCAAGTTAGGATTCCAATATATTAGCCGTTGGGAGCTGATGACAACAAATCTGAAGCTTGTATTACACGGTTTCGTACATGTGGGAGGTACACAGAACATAGATTATTTCAGGGTGCAGCAAAACAATCTAAAGAACAGGGAAGATAACTATTTTGCCGCAAGCATCCATGTATCTAATAGGAGAGTTAAGGACCAAGGCCCAGGATTACGGACCAGTACTGTTTCCGCTACACTGCGTCGAGATTAAGGGTTGAAAGACTTTCGGGGACCCCAACCTAGCAGAAAAGGGGAGATGAGGACATCTGTTTGACGGGGAGGTCTCTGCGGAGGCGGCCAGGGAATCAGGGAAAGGCCCGGATCCGTGGTCAGAGCACCAGGCAGGAAGAGCTTGGCCTGAGTCAGCTCTCTCCCCCGCCACCCGCTCTGCATCTCACGCCCTGACAGCGTCCTGGGAGCCTGCGCTCAGCAGAACTTGGAGGCCCCCGGCCGTGCAGGGGTCCGCGCGGGGCCCCTCGCGCTGCGCCCGCAAAGCCACGCTCTTGGCTCCAACCGCAGCGTTAGGGCCCCGCGAGGGGAAATGAGGGGCGCCGCTGAAGAAGCGGCGCCCACTGGGCAAGTGTCGCCCCCAAGACTCCCGGAGCTGGACGGCACCGAACTAAGGGCACCACCTGTGAGATCGAGCCCCTCTAGCCCTGTAATCAAGTGACCGCAGGGATCCATGGTCCGTGCGCACCACTCTGAGGGCAGGTGTTCCCAGTGCTGGCTCCTGTTCAGGTTTCAGTTCTGTGCCAATTTCTCTTATTTGCTCCCCCTCCCCCAATACAATCCTACAGGATTGTTTTTTGTTTTTGTTTTTGTTGTTTTTTGTTGGGGGGGGGGGCGGGTTGCTGCTGAGGAAACAGCCTTTGAAAGAATAAGTGATATGGGCAAGACCACGTAGTAACTGGTAAGGACAAAATTTGAACTTCAGTTTGACTCTTTCCTCTATGCCTTTCTACATTTTCTCAGTTGCAAGCGCTGACAGGCCATGTCAGGGGCGACTCAGAGCCATAAGATTTCCTGGTTTGTGTAAATGGAAGGGGAAGTTTGTAAGTGAGGAATCTGAAGACCCGTCTTAGACTTCAGGTATGGTTATAGATAAGAGGCTGGAGAAAAACAGAAGAGCCATCAGCCATTGGAGATTCTGGAGAGCAGATTCTCAAAGCCGTGTGAGAAAAGTTAGAAGATGAGGCCATTACAAAAATAAAAAGACTTTCACTGCAAGAAACAGAAACTCTCTCTTACTGGTTTCAGCACAATGAAGATATATTTATCGTAATATAAGAATAGCTATGTTTACATAATGTAAGGGCAAGAAGGCAACCAGTTTTCCAAAAGAAACTGGAAGGGGAAGATTGAAAGCCATCAGAAACTCAGGAAATTCTGTTCCTTGTCCGTCTCTTCATTTCTCTGGGTGTCCTTTCCATTCACCTCCCTCCCAAAACTCACCTTCTCTCCCACTTTGTCCATTACGGTGGGGCGTGACAAATCACATCTCCCAAGGTCTATCTTCTCATCGGGAGACCAGCCCAAACAACCCAGGAAAGAGTATACTTATACTATGGAACCAGTTCAAGTTAGATGCTCACCTTTGGCCCGATCAGCTAGGATCAAGGAAAAATCCTCATGGATGTTAAGTATGCAGTCTAGGGAGGACTGATAGGAGTTATATAGAAATCCCAAAGGTTATCCACAATTGAATGGTAGCTGTCTGTTATTTTTAATTGTCTTATCTATTGAACACCTCCCCTGCATTTTTGTAGATCCCTAACTTGTGAAGCTCACCTTTCCAAAGTAGAATAGATGACATTTTATTTTTCAGCTTCCCTTGCAGCCAACATAGGCACGTGGATAGATTCTGTGGGTACCCCTGCACCAGGTTCTAATTTGGAGAGAAATAGCATGGAGTGAGGGAACAAAGCTCAGCAAACAAAAGTCCAATCTCCCTGACATCATGAAGGTGGGGATATGGGTAATTTCTAGAGGGATCGATGGATCAGGGAAGCCACTGCACAACAATTTGCTACAGTCCAGTTTAAGGTTGGCAAATGAGTAAGACTTTTTGAGAAATAATTATTGGATTTTTTTTTCAAGATTGCAATCTTGATGGTTTGAGGAAAAACATTCTCTCAAGGGACTACAAAACAGTGAAAAATTAGCAACTCTAGGGGTAGATGTTCCTCTTAATTTTAACCCAAGAAAATAATTAAAATTAACTTGTCCTTAAATTTTCCTGCAGAAAAGAAACACATTTCATCCTCCCATTTCTCTATTGTATCTTAGTGAAAAATGCCAAGACGTCGTCTGTGGATAAGAGAAGAAACAAGATTGTTGGGGGTAAGAGCAAAATGCTTCTTGAACAACTAAATGACTGTAGTGTCGCAATTTCTAAATGCAAAACTGAGGAGACTTTAACCACCTCTATTGTGAACTTTCCAAACGGAAGAGGGTTAATGGTTACGTCATGCCTGCATTTTCCACATGCAAGCAGATCATCTAAACTGTACATCAGGCTAAAGCTACATACTTTAAATACTACATTTAAATAATTCCAAACCATTACAACTTAGTCACACTCCAAGAAAAATATACTCTGAGTTATGGGTAGAAAATCCCTTTTGGGCATCTAGAAATTATTTCATGTTAAACTAATGATAACACGGCCCCAAATGAGATGGTCAGATTGTAGAAATGTATTCAGGAGAAGCTGCCGACATAAAGCTTTGTGGACAGTGATCATAGTGGCGATGTGTTCTTGACTTCATCCCCAGGACATGCCACTGTTTTCCCAATCAGCTCCCAGCAAATGTAGCAGGCTATCCTTTCGCATGATCTCCCCATTTTGCTGGGTGATAGAGTCAGATTAGGAATCAAACCAACAGGATTAAAGCTTGGTCCAGGAATATTCCCAACATCCCAAGTGTATTATTGCCTTCACTTATTTAAGATCTACCTCATCTTCTGACAGAATTGGATGAGGACTCTACGTTAAAGCACGCAATGAACCCAAAATTTCCTCTCCTCTTTCCCAATAATATGATATTAAAGGTTTTTATTTCTGACCTTCTTGCCCACTTATCTGGGCAAGGATATTGAGAAGGAATAGTTAAAGTGTGTCTGAGAATAAATAGGACGGTTGCTGGCTACATTACTGCCCTTCTAATGAGATCTACCATTACCCAAGAGTTCAGGTCTCATTTCATTTAATAAAACATTCTAGCCTCCAGTTCCAGTTTCCAAGATGGAATAGACACACTTCTCCCTATTCCTATCACTAATTACAGCTAAAACTTTTGACAGATATAAGAAGACTCCTAGCAGTAACAAGGCCATACCCCCATGTCCTTGCCAACACAATACACACGAAGATTTGCTGAAACAGATTTAAACTGTACTAAAATACAGAAGCATAAAATTTACCATCAAACCCATTTTTAAATGTACAGTGCAGGGACGTTAAGTACATCCACACTGTTGGGCAACCATCACCATTGACGGTTTCTTCACAGAACTCTTTTCATCTTGCAAAATTAAAACTCTGTACCTATTAAACAATAATCCCCCCACTCCCTCTCCCTGCCCATGGCCCTTAGCAATAACAATTCTACTTTCTGTCTCTATGAATTTGACTGCTGTAATACCTCAGATACTTGGAATCATGTAGCACGTGTTCTTTTGTGATGAGATTCTTTCACTCAGGATAATGGGTCCCAGGTTCATCCGTGATGTAGGTGATCTGGAATCTCCTTTGTTTTCAAGGCTGAATAATACTCCATTGTATGCATAACTACACTTTGTTTATCCATTCATCTGCCAATAGACACGTGGGTTGCTTCTACCTTTTGACTATTGTGAATAATGCAGTTAAGAACATAGGTGTAAAGTAGGTCTTCAAGTCCCTGCTCTCAACTCTTTTATATATATACCTAGGAATGGAAATGCTGGGTCATAGAGTAGTTCTATGTTTAACCTTTGAGAAACTGCCAAACTCTTTCCCTAGCAGCAGTAACATTTTACATCCCACCAACAGTACACAAAGGGTCCAATTTCTCCACATGGTCTTCAACATTTGTATTCTTTTTTGATGATAGCCATCCTAATAGGTATAAAGTGGTGTGGCATTGTAGTTTTGATTAACAATTCCCTAACGGTTAGTTAGGCTGTTGAGCACCTTTTCATGTGCTTATTGGCCATTTCCATATCTCTAGAGAAAGGTCAAGTCCTTTGCCCATTTCTTAGTTGGATTGTCTATTTTTGTTACTGTTGTTGAGTGGTAGGAGTTATTTATATATTCTGGATATTTACTCCTTCCCAGATATATGATTCACAAATCTGTCTACCATTTTGTGAGTTGCCTTTTCACTCTGTTGATTGTGTTCTTTGGTGCACAGAAGTTTTAAATTTTGACATAATTCAATCTATCTATTTTTCCAAAAATTATTGCCAAATCCAGTGTCATGAAGCTTGTCTCCTATATTTTCTAAGTTTTTGTTGTGTCATCCCAGCCTATTGATAGTGATTTGGGGGGGATAAGAAACATGTTTTGGCCTAAGGCACATATTATACCAAGGTCTAGTTCCTCATTCTGATATTATGCTATAAATTGCATAAGATGTAACCACTGGGAGAATCCAGGTTCAGGGTGCACAGGACTTGTACTATTTTTGCAAATTACTGTGAATTTATAATCATTTAAAAATAAAAAGGGGTTTTTTTCTTATTATTTAAATTCAAGTTAGTTAACATGTAGTGTAGTACTGATTTCAGGAGTAGAATTCAGTGATTCATCACTTAAATATAATGCTCAGTTCTCATCCCAAGTGCCCTCCTTAATGCCCATCACCCATTTAGCCCATCCCTCCACCCATCTCCCCACTAGCAACCCTCAGTTTGTTCTCTGTATTTAAGAGTCTCTTACGATCTGCCTCCCTCTCTATTTTTACCTTATTTTTTTCTTCCCTTACCTTATGTTCACCTGTTGTGTTTCTTACATTTCACATATGAGTGAAATCACATGACACTTGTCTTTCTCTGACTAACTTATTTCACTTAGTATAATACACTCTAGTTCCATCCACATTGTTGCAATGGCAAGATTTCATTCTTTTTGATCGATGAGTAGAATTCCATTGTATCTATATACCACATCTTCTTTATCCATTCGTCAGTTGATGGTCATTTGGGCTCTTTCCATAGTTGGGCTATTATTGATAGTGCTGCTATAAAATTGGGGCGCATGTGCCCCTTCAAACAGGCATATTTGTATCCTTTTGCATAAATACCTAGTAGTGCAATTGCCTGGTCATAGGGCAGTTCTAATTTTAATTTTTTGAGGAGCCTCCATAATGCAATCCCTATTAAAATAACACCATTTTTTCACAGAACTAGAACAAATGATTCTAACATGTGTATGGAACCAGAAAAGACCCCGAATAGCCAAAGCAATGTTGAAAAAGAAAATCAAAGCTGGAGGCATCACAATTCCAGACTTTAAGTTGTATTACTAAGCTGTAGCCATCAAGACAGCATGGTACGGGTACAAAAACAGACACATAGATCAATGGAATAGAATAGAGAACCCAGAAATGGAGCCACAAATGTATGGCCAACTTATCTTTGCCAAAGCAGGAAAGAATATCCAGTGGAAAAGAGACAGTCTTTTTAGCAAATGTTGTTGAGAAAACTGAACAGTGACATGCAGAAGAATGAAACAGGATGACTTTATTAACCATACATAAAAATAAATTCAAAATAGATGAAAGAAAACCATCAAAATCCTAGAGGAGAAAACAGGCAGCAACCTCTTTTACCTCGGCAGCAGCAACTTCTTAGTAGACATGTCTCTAGAGGCAAGGGAAACAAAAGCAAAAATGAGCTATTAGAACCTCATCAAGATAGGGGCGCCTGGGTGGCTCAGTCGGTTGAGCGTCCGACTTCGGCTCAGGTCACGATCTCGCCGTTCGTGGGTTCGAGCCCCGCGTCGGGCTCTGGGCTGATGGCTCAGAGCCTGGAGCCTGCTTCCGATTCTGTGTCTCCCTCTCTCTTTGCCCCTCCCCTATTCATGCTCTGTCTCTCTCTGTCCCAAAAATAAATAAACGTTAAAAAAAATTAAAAACAACAAAAAAAAAGAACCTCATCAAGATAAAACCCTTCTGCACAGCGAAGGAAACAACAAAACTAAAAGGCAACCAACGGAATGGGAGAAGACATTTGCAAAGGACATATCAGATAAAGGGCTAGTATCCAAAATCTATAGAAAATGTATCAAACTCAAGGCACAAAAATAAGAAGTTTTTAAAGATCCTACATCCTTCACTAAACTCAGACTTCAGACAAATTTGTTGTATCCTATGAAACTCTACACCACTGCCATGTAGGAAAAGCCCTATCTACCCCAAAGACCCCTTGCTTCCTTCCCCTGCCACAACCTGTCAGAAGTGCCACATAATGCATGGTATTGTGATGCATGGATGGCAAAGTATTCTCCAAATGAGAGAGATATCCCCACCAACTAGCCACTTTTTGGCTCTCCTTATAATCATATACCAGAACAGAAGCCTGTTGCAAATTTCAAGTTAGTTATCCTGTTTATGAGGATCTGTGAGGAAAAAAAGATGTCAGTGTCCCCAGGCATTGTAGAAACACGAGTAAAGCAAGAGGTACTAGGATCTGAACTCCGATATAACTCCTTCAGAGTTTTCAGGCTTAACTCTTTCAGATTTTTCAGGCTTAACTCCTGTGTTTCAGTGGTAGGGAGGTGCAAGGAGGGGTGGTTGATTCAGCTGTGGCAGAAGGAGGCACACCTGAGAAACATCTATCTGAAAACCAATGGAAAGTCCCTACAGCGAGTTGTGGCTCTACATAGCAAGCTTAAAAATTTCCTCCTCCTTTGACTTGGAAACGATCATAGCTGGTCTGGCTTTAGTGGGCAGAAATCCTCCTCAATCTCCACACCTGATAATGTTTCTTAGGAAGAGTTATAAGAAACCAGAAATCCCTTGGGGCACCTGGGGGCTCAGTAGGTTGAGCATCCGACTTCAGCTCAGGCCATGATCTCATGGTTCGTGAGTTCAAGCTCCACGTTGGGCTCTGTGCTAACAGCTCAGAGCCTGAAGCCTGCTTCAAATTCTGTGTCTCTCCTCTTAAAAACAGAACAAACTGAGGGTTGATGGGGGGTGGGAGGGAGGGAGGAGAGGGTGGGTGATGGGTATTGAGGAGGGCACCTTTTGGGATGAGCACTGGGTGTTGTATGGAAACCAATTTGGCAATAAACTTCATATATTGAAAAAAAACAAATTCTGTGTCTCCCTCTCTCTCTGCCCCTCGCTTGTACTCTCTCTCTCTCTCTCTCTAAAATAAATAAGCATTAAAAAAAAAAAAGAAACCAAAAATCCCAAGGATTCACTATCTCTTTTTTTGACTCCTGTTTGTAAAGGACAGAGGACACTACTATATGTCCAGATGGGCATGGGGGTGGTAAAAGAAAATCTCAATTTTAGGAGGATGAGAGAAGGACAAGTAAGGTCAGAAATGCCAGGTCTGGTAGCTGTATCTGCAGGTATAGATTGTTGGCCACATAGGCACTGATGAACATTGAGGGACATCAATTCTTTCAGGGCTCCAAGAATCATGCCATATGATCTCTTAGCTAACCAAGTACATAAACAAGCTCCTAGTAAAATTTTATTGGGCACGTGAATAGTCATCGTATCTGAAAACTGCTCTGAAATAATAGCAAAGCCTCCTCATTTAAATTAAATGTTGAGAATCCTAAAATTCTGTTAGGTAGTCGCCTTTTGCTCCATCTTGACATTTTCTTGATGTTTGTTCCTTTCAAAGATTGAACTAGAATAGTAGTAATTAATTAATGGCATTCTTTCCTCCCAGGCCGTACAAATAATGACCGGTCTGATTGTTCACTTCGTGGGACAGCTCTGGACGTATTTGTTTACCACACAAGTTATTGCATTTGGAAAAGCGTATCTTCCTCTTGTAGTAATAACAAGATACACATATTGGTCATCTGTGTGTGTAAGTGAATAATCTATTCCTTCATTGTTGTTCATTTATTCATCACATTTAGTGACTGTTTCCGGACCAAGCAGTGTGTCAGAGATAGAACACACAAAAAATTCACAATCTCTATTCTCAATGAATGCATTCTCATATCTAGTTGAAAAGGAATCTATCAATAGGAAAAGAACCTAGATCCTTACCAGTAATATTCCTTCACAATAAGAGTATGTCTTTGTTAACAGGATACTTTTTACATCCTCTTTGGATAATGGGAACAATAGTAATAGTAAGGTGCATAAGGCGCATTTTTGTAAAATAGAAAATGGTTGGTGACTATTTCACTACCCATAGGCCATTTATTTTGCCAGTGGGGCAAGCAATATGAGCGAGCACAATTGCTAAGGAAATAGTGGGACATACAGAATTTACATAGGGAAAGAAAACTGAAGTCTTTTTGTTCTGTTGATCTGAGAAGAATTTGGTGGAATTGAAAAGAAATCTCTAAAGAAAAATTCACTATGTCTGCGAGTGTGGTGGATAATGCGACATTGTCCCCACAAAATCCTGAGTGAAAATCTTAATAATGATAATAATAACAATAATATTAAGAAGAAGGAGAGAAGGAGAAGAAATTTGAAATTTGGTCATTCAACCAGTACTTATAGAGTACCTATTATATGTCAGGTCCTGTTCTTGCTGCCTAAAATGCATCAGCAAACAAAACAGATCCCAGACTTTAGGGAGCTTTATTGTAGCAGGGGTAGTATGTTACAAGGGCTATGGAAGTAAAAAAGAAAAAGTAGAGTAGGGGGGAATGAAGGTTCTGGGGAAGTAGTGAAAGGATATAGGTTATTGTTTTAAATTGAATGGTCAAAGTAGTTCTCATTACAAAAGTTACTATTAGTAATCTATTGTTATATAACAAACCATGACAAAACCGAGTGGCATACAAACAAAAGTACAGTTGACCCTTGAATGAGGTGGAGGTTAGGGACACTGACCCCTGTACAGTTGAAAATCTGTGTATGTTAATCAACATAGTACCAGAAGTCCTAGCCACAGCAATTATACAAGAGAAAGAAATAAAAGGCATCCATATCCATATGGGTAAATAAGTAGTTAAACTGTCACTATTTGCAGGTGACACGATACTATATATAGAAAATTTTAAAGACTCCACTAATAAGTCAATTCAGTATACTTGCAGGATACAATATTAATACCCAGAAACCAATAGCATTTCTATATACTAATAACAAAGCAGCAGAACGAGAAATTAAGAAAACAACACCATTTACAATTACACCAAAAAAAAAAAAAAATTAGGAACAAACTTAACCAAAGAGGTGAAAGACCTGTACTCTGAAAACTATAAAACATTGATGAAAGAGGAGCACCTGGCTGGCTCAGTCGGTTAAGCGTCTAACTTCAGCTCAGGTCATGATCTCACAGTTCATGGGTTCAGGCCCTGCATAGGTCCATACGCTGACAGCTCAGAACTCAGAGCCTGGAGCCTGCTTCAGATTCTGTGTCTCCCTTTCTCTCTGCCCCTCCCCTGCTCCTTTCTCTCTCTCTCTCTCTCTCTCTCTCTCTCTGTCTTTCCAAAAACTAAGCATTAAAAAATTTTTTTAAAAAATTGATGAAAGAAATTGAAGACAACACAAATTCGTGGAAAGATATACTGCGCTCATGGATTGGAAAAATTAATACTGTTAAAATGTCTACAGATTCAATGCAATCTACAGAATCAATTCAATTCCTATCAAAATACCAATTGCATTTTTTACAAAACTAAAAACAAATAATACTAAAATTTGCAGAAACCATAAAGACCCCAAATCTTGAAAAAGCAATCTTGAGAAAGAAAACAAAGCTGGCTATATCACAATCCCAGATTTCAAGGTATACTACAAAACACTATGGTACTGGCACAAAAATAGACACATAGATCAATGGAACAGAATAGAGAGCCCAGAAATAAACCCACGCTTATATAGTCAATTAATCTTTGACAAAGGAGGCAAGAATATGCAACGGGGGAAAGACTGTCTGTTCAACAAATGGGGCTGGCAAAACTGGACAGCTACATGCAAAGAATGAAACTGGACCACCTTTTAACACCATACACAAAAACAAACTCAAAATGGGTGAAAGACCTAAATGTGAGACCTGAAACCATAAAAATCCTAGAAGAGAGCACAGGCAGTAATTTCTCTGATATCAGCAGTAGCAACATTTTTCTAGATATAATTCCCAAGGCAAGGGAAACAAAAGCAAAGATAAACTATTGAGACTACATCAAAATAAGAAACTTTTTCACAGCAAAGGAAACCATCAACAAAACTAAAAGACAACCTATTGAATGGGAGGAGACATTTGCAAATGATATATCCAATAGAGGTTACTATCCAAAATATGTAAAGAACTTACACAACTCAACACCAAAAAAAAAAAAAAATCAATATTATTACAAAATGGGCAGAGAGAGAGGGGGAGACACAGAATCCAAAGCAGGCTCCAAGCTCTGAGCTGTCAGCAGAGCCCGATGCGGGGCTCGAACCCACGAACTGTGAGATCATGAGCTGAGCTCAAGTCAGATGCTTAACCAACTGAGCCACCCAGATGCCCGATTCACCTATTTAAAGTGGCCCCCAAATATTCTCTTATATACCATCAGCCTGAGTCTGACAAATATAAATGTATGAATAGAGAAAATGGGAATTTTATAAATCAGTTATAGCCCATAAAATCAAGGGTTTTTTGTTTTTGTTTTGTTTGTTTGCCATACCACATCCCATTAGCTGGTCTCTATGTCCTAAGCCCTTCTTCAGGGGAATTGACATCTTTGAAACAGTTGATGATCTAACTATAAATCATTTGGAATTCACTGTTGCTCATATACTCCTTTGATGTTTTTAATGGATCATCAGCCAGAAATGGAGCTGCAAAAGTGAATGAACGTATGTGTTCAGGCTCTGCACTTTGGGATGAGCTCTGCAATATACAATAAATAACTACAGTAATTTTCTTTATGACCATGATTCTATCTGACATTAAAAAAGAAAACATCCTGGTAATGGTCTTCTTTCTGATGACTTTGGTTTTGGTTTGTTTTGGTTTTCTGGGAGGCTTTTCCAGAATGAGAACCTCAAGTGGAGAAAGTCCAAGATGCTAAGGAAGAACAGAGTCTTCTTGGTCAAGTGCTTAGTACTTGGTAAAGCACTTGGTAAAGTGCTTATTTCACTGCAGGGTTGTTTTTTTTTTTTAAGAAAACAGGACCACCACAAGATTTATGGAAATACAGAAACTAGTATGAGAATCGGAGCCTTCACAAATGTGGGAGTTCCTGGAGATGAGAAGATGTGGAAAGGAGAGTTGGAGAATTGTAAGGAGGGTCTCTAACTGCTTCTGCCTGAGGCACCGGCAAGAGTGGAGAGGTTGAAGTTGTAATTAAATCTAAGAAGCCATGGGTTCTTGGCCACCAGAGTGGGGTTGCCGAGGGAAGGTTATGGAGAAGTCTGGAAACTGCCTGTGGAAGACAAAAATGAAAACATAACAGAGGAATAGGAGAAAAAAAAAAAAAATAAGGCCATGGCTGCCATGTCTGATCGCCATGATCTTGTGAGAGTGATACTTTCTCCTTCCCTTCTCTCTTCCAAATACTGCTCCAGATTTTCTTTTGGCCACTTGTAAGCAGAGACCATCAGAGGAAAGGAATTCTGGAAAATGTAGTTCTGAGCCTTAGGTGGAAGCTAGTAGGACCAAGTTGGGTATAAATAATTCAGCGAATTGCTCTCTATGTAACTATTACAACAACAACACAGGAAAACAGAAAGACAGAAAATATGAATCCCCATTTTACCAATGAAAAAAGCAAAACTAATGATAGAGTCTATGTGACTCTATTGAGTCACATAGAAAGCAAAGTACAAGGAATTCAAATTCAGAGCCTTCTGACCCCAAAATGCTACTTAGTATTGACATGTTAGTGGCCCCATTTTTCTGGGGAAAGAGCATTCCTTCCCTTTACCACTAATGGAATAGTTAATGTTTTAATGCTATGGGAAGTTTCCATGCATGAGTAAAGTTGTACCAATGAAATAAATAAATTTCTGGTACACCCTGTCATCTTTCTAACAAGTTTTAGGAAATGATAGAAGGTTTCAGCACAAGCTACTTATGGAAGACATTATATAATTCTTATATTTAAACATGTAAAATGAAACTTAAATAATTTCTGAATTATATTTTCCATTACTAAAATATTTTTAACATTGTAATAACAGTACTTCCATGTGAAATCACCAGTATATATCATTGTCTAGTAGTAAGTTCATTAATGGGATATATTTTCTCGTAATTCACATTATGGGATCACTAGATTATGACTGACAAAATCTAAGTAAAATTTGACACTCCTTTTGCCCTATGAAGTCAACTTGAGACCCACATAGTTCCATTTCCAATGCATGTGTTGTTTTACTGAACAGAGACTTCTTGCCTTCTCCATCTCTGTAATACAGAAAATTGAATTATTTTTGGAATTATTTTCTCAATGGTCCCACCAAAGAATTAAGATGATATTCCTCATGTTACAGCATTCCAGACTTCTTTTACTCTTTAAGTTTATATATAAAAATAATGAGTAGGTATATTAATAACTGTGATTTTTGTTTTCAGTTTCTCTTCTCAGGAGTCTTTGCAGTATTAACAGAGAGGATGCGTTCAACGTTCTTGGTAAGTCAGAATACTTGTAGCAACTATAGAGATAACAGTTTTATTTTCCAGAAGAAGGAGAGTCAGTAAGGAGGTAGCATTGTCTCTGAGTCACTTGAGAAGGAACAAAGCTGGAGACATCACACCTCCTGATATCAGACTATGCTACAAAACTATAGTAATAAAAACTGTATGGCACTGGCATAAAATAGCACAGACCAACGGAACAGAATCTAGAGCCTGGAATTAAATCCCTGCGTTTATAGTCAACCAATATTTAACAAGGAACTCAAGAATACCCAATGGGGAAAGGATAGTCGTTTCAACAAATAGTACTGGAAAACCAAATAAGCAATATGAAAAATGATAAAGTTGGATCCTCATCTTACACTGCTGTTATTTATTTTAAAAACATACTTTAGGGGCACCTGGGTGGCTCAGTCGGTTAAGCAGCCAACTTCGGCTCAGGTCATGATCTCGCAGTCCGTGAGTTCGAGCCCCGCGTCGGGCTCTGTGCTGACAGCTCAGAGCCTGGAGCCTGTTTCAGATTCTGTGTCTCCCTCTCTCTGACCCTCCCCTGTTCATGCTCTGTGTCTCCCTGTCTCAAAAATAAATAAAATGTTAAAAAAAATTTTTTTAAAGTTTAAAACAAAAACATACTTTACATATAGACAGGTTTAAGTAGAAGTTGGAATAACAATATTTGTTGTGAACACCAACCAAAAGAAAGCTGTATTAATATTATACAAAGTAGGCTTTAAAGCAAAAGTTATCAGATTTTTATTAGAAAGGGACACTGCATAATAGTAAAAGGTTTAGTTCAACATAATGTATAATAATCCTAAATATTTACCTTTAAAAAAATTTTTTTTTAATCTTTATTTATTTTTGAGAGAGAGACAGAGTGCGAGCAGGGGAGGAGCAGAGAGAGAGGGAGACACAGAATCCAAAGCAGGCTCCAGGCCCTAGGCTGTCAGCACAGAGCCTGATGCGGGGCTTGAACTCACAAACCATGAGATCATGACCTGAGCCGAAGTTGGATGCTCAACTGACTGAGCCACCCAGGTGCCCCATAAATATTTACCTATTAAGGTAACTTTAAAATAAGCAAAAAAAATTTGACAAAATAAGAGAGAAAGAGAAATCTATAATCATATTAGGAGAAGCTATGCCACTTTCTACCAGAGAATAGAAAAAGAAGAAAAATACCTCCCAACCCATTATGAAGACAATATATCATTGATTCTAAAACTCTACCTGGATCTTAAAAGAAAATTACAGACTAAAATCCCTCATGACCATAGATGTAAAAATCCTAAAAATATATATTAGCAAATAAAATATAGAATATAGAAAAATACAAATAGAAAGGATAATATAGTGAAAAATGCAAATAGAAAGGATCATACATCATGACTAATTCCAGAAATGCAAGGTTAGATTAACATTTGAAAATAAATCAATGTGATCTACCACATTAAAAACATAAAAATCAAGTGATCAACTCAATGAATGAAAAAAAAACAATAAAAGGTATCTGTCAAAAGAGAGAGGGAGAAATAATATCATGCTTAATAGTGAAAACTGAAAATTTTAACACTTCCCCTAATGCTTTATCTTTTAACAAGAGAAGCATATAAGCTATCATCATATATCTTCAGTATTTTATTTAAGGTGTCCTATCCATTGCTATAAGGCAAAGAAAAAGGA